>NC_141755.1:46388065-47120565 GCF_982258835.1 Parasteatoda tepidariorum
ATTCAAGACGATATGTAAGTATAAATCCATATTTCTCAAGTTAGAATATATTTAATTTTTACCGTTAAACAATCTTTCTTTTAGCTGCAAATGTTTTGAAAGGTTTTGAATGCGTAACTGTTGGCAGTATTTAAAAGATCATGTTCCAAGCTTTTAGAAATGATGTCTTATTTACTCATGCCAAATCGGGATGCGATGATTAAAAGTCAACCACGAAGGTAGGTGAGCGGAGCCTCTTAGTAGATTAAAAACTTTTGACAGTAATGTAAAGTTTTTATAAATAATCATTGCAATTTAAAAAAATTATGTTGTGCAAAAACTAAATTTAAATAGCCGTACTACGATTATAATCACTAGATTAAAATTAGATTATAATAGACTATAATTGTAGCCATACTACACTTATAATCTAAAAAAATAATAATAATAAATAATATTTAAATTTTGCTTTATTGAAAAAGTGTTTAATAATTTTTATATTTTGTTTCATTGAGCTCGAAAAGCAACAACTTAAAAAAAAAAAAAATCTTTAACTGGTTTTTTTTATAGTTCTTACATAAAACAGATAATCATTTAAATGGATATCGGGCACTTTAGTTCAGATATCATAAAAGAAGGAAAGCAAAAAAATTGGAAAACCTACAGTTATGTAGTCGTAAAGCGACATAAAAAGAAGAGCCCACTATATACATTTTAAAATTTGCATTCAAGACAAATAGAAAAGATGCATCTTAAAATTTCAGTACTCATCAATAATAAATGACACATTAGAATTCCGTTGAATTGACTTTCCCGATGAAAGTTAGAGAACTGCTGACAATATGTTATGAATACTAATTTCCTTTCTTTTTGAGTCTTGAAGTCACGAATATCAATCTTCGCCATTTAATCTTCTGAAATATTTAAAATGAAATGATAGAATTATTCATGCCATGAATCGAAAATACTTTAGAGTTGTTCTAGTGATTTATTACATATTTGCAATTCTTATAAGTAATGTAACCATAATCCTAGTCGCAAATCTAGCTTATTTTTAATGCAGTTATTAATAGTGTTAATATTTTGTTATGTAATAGTATAGATAAAACATGATGCCTGTTTCACATTGGCTTCAGAGACATAAATTATCGAAAATGTAATTTTGAACCAAGCAATTCACAAACGACTCGATAAATAATACAGATGGAAAAATTGCTTTTAATATGTATAAAAACATATATCAAGCGATTTGTCATTAGAGTTATGATTCAATTAATATCTTATTGTAGGAAGAAAAATCTTGCAAAATTATCAAAATTATGCCAGATTTGAATTTAAAACTCTAAACAATTTAATTTTATTTTAATTTAATAAATTGATTTTTTTAGACTTTTAAGACGGAATTATTAAAGTTCATGGAGCGAAAGAGATAAAGTCTTTAATTGTCCTTTTACAGACAACAATAACGCTATTTGACTTCATTACGAACTAAAAAAATTTAATTTGATATAAGATTTCAGATCTTAAAAAAACTATCAGCAAAAACATCAGTCCTACCGCCAAGAGAGCTACTAATACCTTCATTGTCAGAACCTCTTATCACGAAAATATTATAAAGAAAAATTTAAATTTAAAAACAGAAACCAAGGTAGCATGCATTTTTTAAGCGGGTAATTCACAGAAAGCAATTACTTTGAGGAATCTGTTGATCCAAAACTTTGGTCCGAGGTTGGCATTCATTGATGACAAGTGCTTTTTTTCTGCCCTACACTATCTTAGCTTTTGCTTATTATAAAAGAAATTTACCACAATTTGCTTTTATTACAAAACAACTTTTATAACCTTCTGTTTTGCAAAATAGTTTCTGAGTTTCGAAGTTTACAGTTTTTCTTTGCTTCGGGACATTAAATACCGTTGGAAAGAAGATAAATTATATACAGTCAATGCAGCTATATAAATTTTATCTATTTTTTGCGGTTGGCTATCTTATGCTGCAAAAAATACTTTTTCCAAGAAGTAAATTGAGTAAACTTACTATGGATTAGAAAATAATCAAAGTCTTACAATAATTAGGATTTTGCGAAGAACGAAAGTCTGAATGGTAAAATATTATTCCTGCAGAAACTGAAATTTATAAAATGTCAATTCGTTAAAAACATTTGAAAAGATTTATTCAATTTCAGTAAACTGCCTCAGCCAATGCAGCAATAAAAATATAAAAATTATTTTCCTAGAAACTTCATACTCCAAATTTTTTTCAAATAGAATTGTATTGAATTTCCATATTCATATTTGCTAATTGCTTAATTCTGCATGCTCTGTGTTTATTATGAAATTAAAAATATGCCTTTTAAAAATATAAATACGTTTTAATGAAGAGGAACCAAAACACGAACTATACATTCAATGTTGGAAAGCATCACTCTGATTAACTAATTCTATTATACATCATCCCGTTCTATATATTTTATTGTCTTTATACATTTTCTATATTTTGTTCTTATTTCTTTTATTGAATTTACTTACTATTTTGCATTTTTTCTTGGTTTTTATGTCGTCGCTAAATCTGCCTCAAAATACATCACACTTTCAGTACTTGTCTGGAATCTCAGAGGAATTCATCTGTAAGGTTTAAGAAGAGAAACAGAATCTGTTGAGACTGAATTTAGTATGCTGAAAAGGTCTTCAAATTTTTCATAGCCGGTGTAGATGGACGTAGAAGACGTGTTAAAATCAGAAAGATGAGGAAAGAATATATTGTGTCCCGTTTTCAGTTTAAAGGTGTATAAAATGTAGAAAGACTTATATATCTTGAATATATATTTCCAACTTTTCTATTCATGGAGATTTCAAACATATTTCTATTTTATCGCTCTCATTTGATTAACATTTTAGAGCTAGTATCCATCATCATTGATTGTTTAAAATTACAATTTGTGCGTAATTTAATTCTGTAATATAAGAGTAATGCTACGTCAGCAAGAAAATATAATAAGATATATAGCTGAAAGTTATATTTAAAATTAATGAAACTATTTTAAGGCTATCATTTTTGGAACAATGGAATTTTAAAATAAAATATTTTTCTAGCTAAAAAAGTAGTATATTTGCACGTTTTACGCTCAGGTAACTGTTGATGGAATGACAGCCGAATTGATGGACTTATCTAAATCTGTTAGGATACTGCGGAATAGGAATGCTCGACCGGGACTTTCCATCATGAGTAAATAATAAAAGGTATTAACAGCGTGACAATAGTTTGTCTAAAGTAAGACCTCCCCTGGCCATTCGTCTGGAACCATGTTGGTGAGTATGGTAATGAGGTATATCTATTTAAAGTAGGGGTGTGGGGTCACTGTTTGGGGCGGATTTTAGGTAGGATAGGCGAGAAAAAGGGAATCTCTTTATTGTTGCCTTAGAATCCGTCCCTGAAATGCACTATTGTTGTTCCCATAGCAGCAGACGGCCTCAGACTTTGCGTCAGGGGAATTCTTACCGTGGACAAACTATACCATATTTATCTAACACCGGTTTTCGCCAACAGATGGAGTGGGCGGAAGTGCATCTATTGAAAATCACACAACTGTGTGAGTATGTCGATGCTCTCCAGAACTCATGTGCCAAAAATGATAAGAATTTTAAAGCGGAAAACCTGAGCCGTGGTGGCTCAGGGGATAGAGCGTTCACCTTCCAATGAGATGAACCGGGGTTCGATCCCGGTGATGGCTGGTCGATACGCATCCGGCTTGCACCGACCACAGAGTGCTGACGTGAAATATCCTCAGTGGTAGACGGATAATGGGTTAGAGTCAGGGGAGTTGCACATTAGTAGTCGTGAATCCGAAAATTGGGTCTGTTGTTCAACGACGGTTATAAAAAAAAATTAAAAAATGGAAAACCTCGGTTTCAAGCCACAGAGATGATTTATTCTACCTTTCGTAAGAATGTAGAAAACAGTGATTTTTTTTAAAACATAAGAGATTTTGAGAAAGAAATTCTTCGAGTTTCCGTTTCTTGTTTTAGTTAAGATTATATAATATTGAAATAGAGTACTTCAATAAAAAATAAGTTTTATTCTTAAAAATTAATGAGGTATTTTAAAAGAAAATTATGCTGAATAGCGAACTTGCTATATAGATATACTAGCTGAATACTCGTTCTTCGTGCGGGGCGAAGAACAAAGCCCCAATTAAGCAATACTGAACAACATTACAAAATCGTGCACATAACATTCAGACAAATTGCGTTGTATAAGAGTATATTTGATACCAATCAAAAGTGCACCAATTACCATGATGATAGTAATGTCCATTATCAAAATTAAGCAGCATTGGTGTCAGTAATATTATGGCTACATTTCACAGTATCCCGTAAGGAATATTTTTTTCTATTAATTTTGCTTTTTAGTTTATAGCTTTTTTTTATTTCAATTAGTACTAACATACAAATAAGGTTTTTTTTTTTCTGTGAAATATGTAGATAGAACATTTCAATCGTAAAACATAAAAAAGTAATTATGATAAGTAATACAGAGTAGTTAACTTTGAGGGTTTGACTTTTGGTTGTATATAATCCATTGAGTTTGAAAACTTTTGAATTTTTCTTTTCTTTTTTGAAATTTTCAGCATCGTCTTCTGTATTTAGATACACTTTGAATACTAACTGCTTAAGGGTAGTTTTTACTTTATATTCTATGCAGCAAAAATTAATTAAAAGTGTACGATTTGCCTCTGCGTCCATCTTTCTTTAAGCAATAGAGCGCATGCGTAGAATGTTTTTTATCGTTAAGGAATCGCCAAAGGGATGATATCGCATGATGATTTCGCTAACGGAACATGGGGGAAAACATAACCACGTGCCCAATATTTGAAAATAAGTGGAACCGGTAACAGTCTACATTGCTTCTTTGAAAATTTTTATCGAATATATATTCTTAGCTTACTGTAGCAGATTAAATTTTTTAGAAATTTAAATACGCACTCGAATCACAATATGAATATACGATATAGCTTTTGTTACTATGATTATACGAAACACATAGTTTGGTAGCCTTATTACCATTTTGAAATCTTATGCAATTAAACATTAGATTTGGTGAATGTAATAATTTTTCTCTTGGTACTTATTAAGTTAATCGATAAAGCCTAATGAAAAACGTTAACGTTAGAGAGCGAAGTGTAGACCACTTCGCTCTCTAACGTATATACCGTTTGAAAATTTTGCTCCTCCAACTTAAGAAATAACGAATTGATTTCCTTATTGATTCCGGAACAATCTGTGTTCCGGAATAACTTTCGCTGGATATAGAAAATATTATAGCAATATTTCAATTCAAATAATGGATATCACTATGGTATCACTTCTTAATAGATCAGTAACATGAAAGATAAAATAATTTTTTACAAATAGCAGGGAATGATAAATAATAGTTTCTTTACTTTTTCTTACATAATAATTCATAATAGCCTATTTTGAAAAGAATGTGAGAGATGTTTCTTTGTAAAAACGAAATATAAAAATGATGATGGCTCCAGGAAAACAAAACTCAACCTAGCTGACCACTCTTCGAAACTCTCAACAGTTATAAAAGTACCATTTTCGCTAAAAAGCTTTATTTCATATGATGACGTAACCTTCGAAAAACAGCTTTAAATAGTGGGTCACTAAAGATTTCATTTTAAACTGCTGATTGCTGCTATAGATTCAAATGGTATTGATTTCAGTTTTTAAAACCCAGGTCGCAAAATATTATATTTCTTTAACCCATTGGCAAAATGGGTCTTGTTCTGGGTATTATGGGCGAGCTCACTTTATTTGGACATCATCACACTGTGTTCAAGAGTAAAAGTAAGCAGTGCGCATGCGTCGTCATTGCTATGGCGGCCGCTGCTGTTTGATATTTTTTTAGAATTCTTTTCTGCTTTTTAATTTCACCTGCAGTTATTCTAAATGTATTTAAAATATAATAATTTAAAGTATATTTGTATTCTTTTTATTATTGACTTATAATTATTGTCTTGAAGGTGATTGTAATATAAATATGAATACTGAAGAAGGAAAAGTATTTTGTGACGTCTTGAAACTCGTATGTAGCCAGGATTTGAAAACCAATCCAACATCAATTGAGATAGTAGTTCTTGCAACCAATGATTTGAAACTTTGTGGCGTTTATCAAAGTTAAACTAGAAAAAAATCATTTGTAACCAGTGGGTAACCAGTGTTCGTAATAAATCAATCCCAATTTTTATTATTCATTTTTTTTTTAATTTCACTGCTATCTAATCTTTTATATTTTTTTTTACTTTATATTTTAAACAATCTGTGCTTAACTTCTTTTTAAAAGGAAGATTAATTTCTTTACAATTGCAAAACGTGGTAGAACATATTTTTTTTTCTTTTTTGAAGGTGGATTGTTGCATGATTTCTAAAAAAAATTAAACTTAAAAGTAAGATAGCGAAACAAAAATAGATTTAACTATCTAAAAAGTTTTCATATTTTACATGCACGAAGAAATGAAATATTTTATTTTATAGAATATTTTCATGTCCTCTTTACCCCATACAATTTTTTAATTTTAAAATTATTTAAAAGTGTCTGAAATATTTGGTATTTACTTTCATTTTAAACGCTGAAATGCTTTTTATGAAGTATGCTCACCGTTTCACATCCGCAAATTAATCAATAAAATGTTTTATTGAATAATTGGGAAAACTTTCATCAATATAAATAAATGATTATTCGATGTCAGGAATATTCTCTATTAACAGCGATAAAATATCACCTGAAGAAGTAACTGACGTTTCACAGTCATATAGGGAAAGAAAAAGTTAAACTTCTTTTACAATGATTAGATGAAAAAATTTCTTCGGAAATATTTTGTTTCACCGATTTGGCAGGCTCGTAAAGACTGGTCTCACAACAGATAATAGCCCTAAACTAGAGACTTTTTTCTCCAATTTTGAGATTAAAGAATTCAATTTGCTTTTCCTTTACGCAATAAAACATTGATGCAGCTTTGAGCTGATTTTTATTCGCTTTGTGATATGAAGTGTTTTCTTTATTTTCTAAATCTTCAACTGAATTCATTAATAAAATGTAGCGAAATTAATTATACGGTCTTGATTATTTACGGATAAAATCGTCGCTTGTATTTTGTAACGTCTGTTTAATGCTATTATTATTCTTTTTTTTAATTAGAACCCTGTTTAATTTTTTTTCTGAATTATTGAAATAAGTTTGTTATTTTTTCTTTATTATTAATAATAATAATTAAGATTATTATTATTCTCTCTATAATTCCATTTTTATTTAGTTTCTCAAATTTATACTTATCTTTAAACTTTATTATAATTTATTATGCATTGTGCTTGTAGAAGCAAAGTAATTAATTTTGGTAATAGGCATTATTTGTAATTGATGCTTTTTTTAATATATTCCAAAATCGCTAAATATAGATGCCTGGAATTGCATTAATGTATTTATATATATTAAAACTGCATTAATAATTGGAAGCTTTAATATAGATTTTGTGAATAGAGAATTTTTACGACCTTTCTAAAGGAATGAGTACAGGAATAAATCGCGTGATTATGGCAAATTTTGACTAGCCTCGAGCAAAAACATCAAGCCAAATGATTCCGCATACAGTTAATCTTTGCTTATTTTGGAAGGAAAAGAATTAACAATAAATTTAAAAATTGGATTTATTTTAGCTTTATGTATTCAGTATAGCGCTGGATTTCGTAGTATTCTTCAGAACTGACAGAGTAAAGTACTTAGTTTCATCCAATCCGTACAAAGAGCGTATATTCAGCTAGTTAGTATTATATAAAAAAAATATGAAACTGTTTTAGCTTATTAATTATCTTTAATTATTAATTGTGTTGTTATGTGTCTTTCAGTTTAGTGCAAGATTTTGTAATATTGATTAGAACTGATAGTTATTACTAATTTTACGTGTATTCAGCTAGTAACAAATGAATTAAAATAAGAAACTATTTTAGCTTATTAATTGTGTTGTTATATATCTTTCAGTTTTGTACAGGATTACGTAGTATTGTTCAGAACTGATTCAGTAATTACTTATTTTTTTCCACTCCGTACAAAGAACGTGTATTCAGCTAGTAACAAATAAATAAAAATATGAAACTATTTTAGCTTATTAATTGTGTTGTTATCTTTCAGTTTTGTGCAGGATTTCGTAATATTGTTCAGAATTGATTTTACGTGTATTCAGCTAGCAACAAATGAATAAAAATAAGAAACTATTTTAGCTTATTAATTGTGTTGTTATATATCTTTCAGTTTTGTGCAGGATTACGTAGTATTGTTCAGAACTGATTCAGTAATTACTTATTTTTTTCCATTCCGTACAAAGAACATGTATTCAGCTAGTAACAAATAAATAAAAATATGAAACTATTTTAGCTTATTAATTGTGTTGTTATATATTTTTCAGTTTTGTGCAGGATTACGTAGTATTGTTCAGAACTGATTCAGTAATTACTTATTTTTTTCCACTCCGTAGAAAGAACATGTATTCAGCTAGCAACAAATGAATAAAAATAAGAAACTATTTTAGCTTATTAATTGTGTTGTTATATATCTTTCAGTTTTGTGCAGGATTACGTAGTATTGTTCAGAACTGATTCAGTAATTACTTATTTTTTTCCACTCCGTACAAAGAACGTGTATTCAGCTAGTAACAAATAAATAAAAATATGAAACTATTTTAGCTTATTAATTGTGTTGTTATCTTTCAGTTTTGTGCAGGATTTCGTAATATTGTTCAGAATTGATTTTACGTGTATTCAGCTAGCAACAAATGAATAAAAATAAGAAACTATTTTAGCTTATTAATTGTGTTGTTATATATCTTTCAGTTTTGTGCAGGATTACGTAGTATTGTTCAGAACTGATTCAGTAATTACTTATTTTTTTCCACTCCGTACAAAGAACGTGTATTCAGCTAGTAACAAATAAATAAAAATATGAAACTATTTTAGCTTATTAATTGTGTTGTTATCTTTCAGTTTTGTGCAGGATTTCGTAATATTGTTCAGAATTGATTTTACGTGTATTCAGCTAGCAACAAATGAATAAAAATAAGAAACAATTTTAGCTTATTAATTGTGTTGTTATATATCTTTCAGTTTTGTGCAGGATTACGTAGTATTGTTCAGAACTGATTCAGTAATTACTTATTTTTTTCCACTCCGTACAAAGAACGTGTATTCAGCTAGTAACAAATAAATAAAAATATGAAACTATTTTAGCTTATTAATTGTGTTGTTATCTTTCAGTTTTGTGCAGGATTTCGTAATATTGTTCAGAATTGATTTTACGTGTATTCAGCTAGCAACAAATGAATAAAAATAAGAAACTATTTTAGCTTATTAATTGTGTTGTTATATATCTTTCAGTTTTGTGCAGGATTACGTAGTATTGTTCAGAACTGATTCAGTAATTACTTATTTTTTTCCACTCCGTACAAAGAACGTGTATTCAGCTAGTAACAAATAAATAAAAATATTAAACTATTTTAGCTTATTAATTGTGTTGTTATCTTTCAGTTTTGTGCAGGATTTCGTAATATTGTTCAGAATTGATTTTACGTGTATTCAGCTAGCAACAAATGAATAAAAATAAGAAACTATTTTAGCTTATTAATTGTGTTGTTATATATCTTTCAGTTTTGTGCAGGATTACGTAGTATTGTTCAGAACTGATTCAGTAATTACTTATTTTTTTCCACTCCGTACAAAGAACGTGTATTCAGCTAGTAACAAATAAATAAAAATATGAAACTATTTTAGCTTATTAATTGTGTTGTTATCTTTCAGTTTTGTGCAGGATTTCGTAATATTGTTCAGAATTGATTTTACGTGTATTCAGCTAGCAACAAATGAATAAAAATAAGAAACTATTTTAGCTTATTAATTGTGTTGTTATATATCTTTCAGTTTTGTGCAGGATTACGTAGTATTGTTCAGAACTGATTCAGTAATTACTTATTTTTTTCCACTCCGTACAAAGAACGTGTATTCAGCTAGTAACAAATAAATAAAAATATGAAACTATTTTAGCTTATTAATTGTGTTGTTATCTTTCAGTTTTGTGCAGGATTTCGTAATATTGTTCAGAATTGATTTTACGTGTATTCAGCTAGCAACAAATGAATAAAAATAAGAAACTATTTTAGCTTATTAATTGTGTTGTTATATATCTTTCAGTTTTGTGCAGGATTACGTAGTATTGTTCAGAACTGATTCAGTAATTACTTATTTTTTTCCACTCCGTACAAAGAACGTGTATTCAGCTAGTAACAAATAAATAAAAATATGAAACTATTTTAGCTTATTAATTGTGTTGTTATATATCTTTCAGTTTTGTGCAGGATTACGTAGTATTGTTCAGAACTGATTCAGTAATTACTTATTTTTTTCCATTCCGTACAAAGAACATGTATTCAGCTAGTAACAAATAAATAAAAATATGAAACTATTTTAGCTTATTAATTGTGTTGTTATATATTTTTCAGTTTTGTGCAGGATTACGTAGTATTGTTCAGAACTGATTCAGTAATTACTTATTTTTTTCCACTCCGTAGAAAGAACATGTATTCAGCTAGCAACAAATGAATAAAAATAAGAAACTATTTTAGCTTATTAATTGTGTTGTTATATATCTTTCAGTTTTGTGCAGGATTACGTAGTATTGTTCAGAACTGATTCAGTAATTACTTATTTTTTTCCACTCCGTACAAAGAACGTGTATTCAGCTAGTAACAAATAAATAAAAATATGAAACTATTTTAGCTTATTAATTGTGTTGTTATCTTTCAGTTTTGTGCAGGATTTCGTAATATTGTTCAGAATTGATTTTACGTGTATTCAGCTAGCAACAAATGAATAAAAATAAGAAACTATTTTAGCTTATTAATTGTGTTGTTATATATCTTTCAGTTTTGTGCAGGATTACGTAGTATTGTTCAGAACTGATTCAGTAATTACTTATTTTTTTCCACTCCGTACAAAGAACGTGTATTCAGCTAGTAACAAATAAATAAAAATATGAAACTATTTTAGCTTATTAATTGTGTTGTTATCTTTCAGTTTTGTGCAGGATTTCGTAATATTGTTCAGAATTGATTTTACGTGTATTCAGCTAGCAACAAATGAATAAAAATAAGAAACTATTTTAGCTTATTAATTGTGTTGTTATATATCTTTCAGTTTTGTGCAGGATTACGTAGTATTGTTCAGAACTGATTCAGTAATTACTTATTTTTTTCCACTCCGTACAAAGAACGTGTATTCAGCTAGTAACAAATAAATAAAAATATGAAACTATTTTAGCTTATTAATTGTGTTGTTATCTTTCAGTTTTGTGCAGGATTTCGTAATATTGTTCAGAATTGATTTTACGTGTATTCAGCTAGCAACAAATGAATAAAAATAAGAAACTATTTTAGCTTATTAATTGTGTTGTTATATATCTTTCAGTTTTGTGCAGGATTACGTAGTATTGTTCAGAACTGATTCAGTAATTACTTATTTTTTTCCACTCCGTACAAAGAACGTGTATTCAGCTAGTAACAAATAAATAAAAATATGAAACTATTTTAGCTTATTAATTGTGCTGTTATCTTTCAGTTTTGTGCAGGATTTCGTAATATTGTTCAGAATTGATTTTACGTGTATTCAGCTAGCAACAAATGAATAAAAATAAGAAACTATTTTAGCTTATTAATTGTGTTGTTATATATCTTTCAGTTTTGTGCAGGATTACGTAGTATTGTTCAGAACTGATTCAGTAATTACTTATTTTTTTCCACTCCGTACAAAGAACGTGTATTCAGCTATTAACAAATAAATAAAAATATGAAACTATTTTAGCTTATTAATTGTGTTGTTATCTTTCAGTTTTGTGCAGGATTTCGTAATATTGTTCAGAATTGATTTTACGTGTATTCAGCTAGCAACAAATGAATAAAAATAAGAAACTATTTTAGCTTATTAATTGTGTTGTTATATATCTTTCAGTCTTGTGCAGGATTACGTAGTATTGTTCAGAACTGATTCAGTAATTACTTATTTTTTTCCACTCCGTACAAAGAACGTGTATTCAGCTAGTAACAAATAAATAAAAATATGAAACTATTTTAACTTATTAATTGTGTTGTTATCTTTCAGTTTTGTGCAGGATTTCGTAATATTGTTCAGAATTGATTTTACGTGTATTCAGCTAGCAACAAATGAATAAAAATAAGAAACTATTTTAGCTTATTAATTGTGTTGTTATATATCTTTCAGTTTTGTGCAGGATTACATAGTATTGTTCAGAACTGATTCAGTAATTACTTATTTTTTTCCACTCCGTACAAAGAACATGTATTCAGCTAGCAACAAATAAATAAAAATATTAAACTATTTTAGCTTATTAATTGTGTTGTTATCTTTCAGTTTTGTGCAGGATTTCGTAATATTGTTCAGAATTGATTTTACGTGTATTCAGCTAGTAACAAATGAATAAAAATAAGAAACTATTTTAGCTTAATTGTGTTGTTATATATATTTCAGTTTTGTGCAGGATTACGTAGTATTGTTCAGAACTGATTCAGTAATTACTTATTTCTTTCCATTCCGTACAAAGAACGTGTATTCAGCTAGTAACAAATAAATAAAAATATCAAACTATTTTAGGCCTAAAACGAAAAATCTTTATCTTAGTGTTTTAGTTAACATTGCTTCCATACTATTTCAATTTTTCAAGCATGTAAAAATATTTTGAAACAGCTAGTTATTTATTATTGCTGACTGAAAATGAATTGCTTATACTTATAACGTATACACCAATACTAAATAGTAAATTTATACACAATGAAAATTTATTTTGGAACCAAACAATTTATGATTAAGCCAATAAATATTATTAAACAATCCAGATTCCCCAGTTGTCAAAATGAAATATATGTCTACTTTGTTATTTACAATACGTGCTTAAATCAACAAAGGGATCTAAGGGGAGCTGCTGACTATAAGGGAAACTGCACTAACAATAGAAGATAATTAATTTTCAAAACATCCACATCTGAAAGATCAAATGCAATTGTAATGTCTAATTGTTATTTACTCTGTATTTAATTTCGCATAGAGAAAATAGTTTCTAAAATTATTTCATTAGGAAATAACCAAATTTATAAATAATTTAAATCAATAAAATATCAATTATTTTTAAATAATTAAAGTAGTAATAAAGAATTAAAGCATTTTACTGAAATAAAATACATAAATAAATGGAGTAAGGCATTACGTAATTTATTTACACTGGCTTATTAATTGACAATAAATAATACTCCCCACAAATAAATTGGCATTAAAATTAGATATAAATGATATTTTAAATTATTTTTTTATTTTTCAAATTAACTTTTCTTATTGTTAAGTCATAAAAACTGATAGGGATCAGTGTAGAAAATAGAATATATTACAGTGAAATATAATTTAATTTTGAAACAAATGCAACACAGGATTCAGAATATGTGTTTAATACTAGATATTCATAAATAACGCGAAACTTGAAAATTATTTTAAACATTATATTTTGAGACATAGATAGAAAAAGTCTAGATTTATTTAATGTATGTAATCTGCTAGAACTTGCATACACTAAATTAAGATAATGTATTTCTCAGATCAAATTTAGTTCAAGTATATCCAACGCATTTTGGTAGTCATTTATTCTGAATATTGTCTTGAAGAAAATAATCTTTTCTTCTTCTTTTTTCTTTAAAAAATAAGAGAAAAAGAAAAAAAATTGTGATCGTTCTATTGCGATTACTGGTTACCCATTGGTTCAATGCTTTTTTTTCCGATTTGACACCGATAAACTCTACAAAATTTCAAATCATGGGTCGCACAAACTGTCTCAATTGCTGTTTGTCGTCGGATTGGTTTCCAAATCCTCGCTATATACGTGTTTCAAGATGTAACAAAATACTTTTCCCTCTTCAGTATTCATATTTATATTAAAATCACCGTCAAGACAGTAATTATAAGTTAATAATAAAAAGAATATGAAATACTTTAAATTATTATGTAAATACATTTAGAGTAACTGCTGGTGAAAATAAAAAGAAAAAAAGAATTCTAAAGAAGTTATCAAACAGCAGCGGTCACCATAGCAATACATGTAATGATGACGCATGCGCACTGCTTACTATTACTCTTGAACACAGTTGAAAAGTGTGATGACGTCCAAATAAAGTGCGCATGCCATCAAACCCAAAACAAGGCCCATTTTACCCCAATGGATAAAAAATGGATAAAGAAAATTATTTATTTTGATGTGAAAGCTCAGTTAATAGATCTTATTGTAAAACACGAACTCAGGTATTTCTCATATTTTAATACTCATAATTAAGATTCTTAACAAATGCAGAAATAACCTCTTTACATTACAAGTACTATATATTGCATCGAAAAGAACTTTATTTTCTTAGCATAAAACGAGTTCTTATACATGCAATATAGAATGTTTTCACTCTTATATTCTTAAAATATGTATGTATGTGCTTTTAAAACAAGTTGTTAAAGTAAAGAGGAATTACCAGCAAATGTGTTTTTTTATTTTAAACTTATCATCTAGTCAAAATATCTGGAATGGTTGCAAAAATTAGGGTGGTTTAAATTTTTAAGTAATTTTTCTGGAAAGGTACTGTGATGAAAAAATCCTAGTTTTGGGGGGTGGGCAAAAAAATTGAAACATTTCTGTACTAATAGATTTTTTTCATTTCACTACAAATAATTAGAATAAGAACGGAAAATAAAGTTTTTGAACAACCTATGTTAAAAAACGTAGCAATTAATTTGTTACTTCTAATGGTTATTTCGGTTGTTATATGCCATAATTACGCAAAATTGTGTAAATCTAGCTTACATATTTATGGAGATATGAACATTTTTATAAGAAAAAAATTTTTTTCTTCTCTTACTCTTTTGTCATAATTTTTTACCATAATTTTTCATATTTTTTTCTAGTTTTAATGAATATTTTCATAGTTATAGCAACAAAAAAAAACGTATGACGAAACATTTGTTGTTTATAAAACTGTCCATATCTCCATAAATATTTGAGCTAGGCTTAGAGCATTTTGTGGAATTATTGCATATATTAACCGAATTAATTGCCAAAAGTTGCAAATCTATGACTACATTCTCTGAAATAGGGTGTTCAAAAACATTCTTTTCCGTTTGTAATTTATTGTCTGACTATCAAATCTTTAAACTTCATTGACGTGTATTAGAAATCGCATGATCTATGCTTGTATACATATTATACAACAATCTATACCAAATGCAGAATATATTCTCTAGGGGGCGAATATATTTACTCACCATCACCCTCAAACAACCATCTCCCCCATGTTAATTTTTTACAGCAAAAGATAACTATTTAGTACTATATGAAAATAGACATTTAAATTTAACATCGTAATTCCTTAATGTCCACTATACTAGTATTTTAATCTCATACGTTTTAGACAAATCTTATTTTAGGAAGAAAACGTGCCAAGTTTAAGAACAAACTTCACCAACATTTAAAATAAAAATCTACATAAGTCTGATCATACATTGGATAGTTTCTTTTTCTTTTTTTTATTTAAAGCTTTAACTGAAATTTTCTTATTGAATATAATTTTGTTTTATTTTTCTTCGGAAAAATATAACTCTATCAACAGCATTAAAAAATCCCAAAGGGTATCATTTATTCAGGATAATTCAATTATTTTGTTGCCAATTAATGTCTTTTTTTCCCGAAAGGCATTTTTTGGAAAAGCTTCATCATCGAGATTTTTATTCATAAAGATAAACACAAAAAAGGCACTTTTATTATTATTGGTATTTTTTTCTTGGAATGGCATCTCTGAGTCAATATTGCAGGAAAAGAAAAGAAATAAGTGATGTATTCAAAAAGCATCCTTCTTTAGATTATGGTTAGTTTTTTTTTCTTAAAAAAAAAGAAAAAGGAAAACGTTTTTTTATCAGAAATGTCTTAAATGAGATTTCTTCTTAAGTTAACTTGAAAAAATAATTAAAATGGAATTTTCTTTGTTCAAACTTGTTTTGTTCAACAAAATTTTTAAGGTTTTGCTACAATTACATTGCATAATTTATTTTTATATTTATATTTCCCATTATTGATATTACACTTTATTTTTTTAATGAATTTTGAAGATTGATAAGCTAGTCTGTGTTTCCTTTTTTTCCTTTTTCTCCCTAATTTCCTTTTTTTTTATTAATATATTTTCTATAAATATCAGGTAATATTTTTCTTGCCATTCTCTCTATTAAACTACTTACATATTTCATCAATTTTTTTGTTTATCTTGGGGAACTACCACTATAAATATTAAAATACCGAATCACTAGTATATAAGACATGTTAACTTGATTCTCTCTAGAGGTACATTTTGATAGATGAAGGTTAACATTGTCGATAAATAAATCTCCACATAAAATTTATAGTGGTAGTTACGCCAAAATCTCTATATTTGTTTATATACCATATTTTTGTTCTTGTTTATATATCAAATTATATATTATGTCTTATACATATATCATACTTTTGGTTCCATTATTTATTGGAGGTAAAGATAATCAGTTGTTTGGAGACAATGCGTGCATTATTATTCCAATCATAAACTGAAGAATTTCTGATGGAAAAAAATGGGTCTGAATTGAACAAAAAGTGACAAACCAGAATACGCTATGGTGTGTAAAATGCAATTGATTATTATGTTTTCTAGGTAACATGATCAAAAATTGTACCTAACTAAGTCTGACGCAAAAAAATACACAGAGAAATAAAAACCTTAGACTCGGGCCTTCTTTAAAACATCCTGCGAGGCGGAATGATTTAATTTCATCTGGTGTCGCGACTTGAAAAAGAAAAACGAAACGATGAAAATGAAAACAATTCTAAACCCCTAAACAATGTTTGGTAAGAAATAAAAATAGTGATTAGCTCGATCACCTTTCAAAATTATCCTGTGCAGCATATAAACTTTAACATTAACCAAGTCGAATTTACAGCAATTTTGTATTTAAATGTTCCTTGTTTCATTTTCTCTTCCAATCCTAAAACCTTAATTAGTTGTAAGCAGTTTATTTTTTAACTAACTGTTGCCCGCGAAGTATTTTGATTTCAGTTTTACCTATTTCTAAGAGGTGTCTGTGATATTGTCAAAGTTCTTTAAGCATTAAATTTTAGTAATAATTTAAAGTCTGACCATTAAATAACAAAAAACCCCGTGAGTATTTGTTCGGGACATTTCTACACAGTAGGCAGCAGAAGTACGAAAATTATTCAAATCTCTGTATTAAAATAAGATAGAAAACTCATTAATTACGTCATGTACTACTTCTTCAATCACCTCTCGAGTCATAACTTGAGTATCGCATAATATTATATGTTTGAAAATATTGAAAAAATTGATGCTCTATATTGATATGGCAGTAATGCAGTACTATAGTATCGTTTAAATTTTAAATTTCTGCAGCTATATTAGAAAATATCACAAAAAATCTAAATAATTACTTACTAAGTTTTGTTTTTATATCTATAAAAACACGAAATTATGCTTAATAAATACTTAGCATATTAACTGACTATTTAAAAGAATTACTTACGACAACCAAACAAAATGATCTAAATAAATACGTAACGCATAATTATTTTTTTAACACTACTTCCATATTACTTAAGACAACCTAGTCAAATGAAAAATAACTTGACGTTGCCAATATATAAAGAAATACCCGAGTTTATGGTGACACATGATAGAAATATATAGACTATAGGTTTGAAGGAAAATAATAAATGAAAATATAAACATGTTACCAGTCAAAGGTGACCAACATGCTTCACGCGTGTCACAGTGGCGTACGGCGGAGTTTTAATTTTGACATTCTAAGACTTACTGTTGTCTAAGACAACTGCAGATGTCTTCAAAAACATTCTCAAAATGCGTTAAATACCTCCCACATTACTAGATACAACAGAAATAATACGTGCTGATATTCCCACGTGGACTTGTGCCCGTACTGCCAGATAGCGACATACATTGATTCGGTAAGAAAGGTTTTCGAGGTTAAGGGAGCAGTATAATGGCTTGAGTTACTTTGCTTCGGAACCAGTATGTACTATTGACATACTTGTCTGTTCTCGAGTGAGATGGACAGTCTGAATCAATTAATATTAAATTTTAAAATTTAATGTTTGTACAAATTAAGTACAGTTAAATTATTGCAGCATTACTTCCCCAGAGCGTAATTCTGCTATGATTTGCTTACATTTTGATTGTTTTGACGAAATAAATAGCTTGAAGAAAAAACACGTTTAATAAATAATATTTATATTTACTTACAACATTTACATAATGAGTTTAGTTACATTTGGCATCTAATACTTACGAAGTGCATAACACAAAAACTAAATAAAAAGAACATCAGGAAGTGTAATTCCAAACATAAGAGTGATAGTTGAAATAAATACAATCTTAGTATTCATAAATGATAGTAAAATAATTTGAAATCGCTGTTGTAGGAATGCTTTTGCTTTATTGCTATTCGAGAATATTTGTGATTGTTTCAATTCGTGAAAAATGAACAATTGCTCATAGTAAATTGTTAAGCAAAATTTCTGGAAGAAGAAATTACTCTATTAGGGCTTCATTGACTAAAATAATTACTTTGTTTTGGTCTCTTTCTACACGGCGCAGCAAAAATATTTCTTAATAATTCTTAAGTATCTCTTTCGTTTGGCCTCCCCTTCGGTAAATAAATGATATGGCTGGTGTAACGAGTGTCATTATTCTGTCCGAGTGGCTAATTATTGATTGTGTTGGCTGATGAATAATTTATGTAAATTTACCATAACTAAGTTTTTTTTTAAAATATTCATTTTTTCAAATAAAAAGTAACAGGATATTGTCTTCTAATTTAGATAAAACTCATGGTCGAAAATTCACTGGCCAACCTCTCTCTGTTCAGTACTTTTCTAAACTATGTCTTTAATTCTAAGTACCCTCTATTTGAAAAATTCACCTGATTTTCAGATGGAAAGTATGCAGGTCGGTGCGTCCACTGAAAGAGATATCACCCCACACACGGGCATTGTCTCCTTGGTTGATCCACTAGCTTGAGTCAACTGCTGTGTAATGGTTTTCCCAACCAGTACAAACTGTAGCAGATTCTTACAGCGGCTAAAGGTCATCTCGGGGGTTATTCAGATATTAATATATTGCCTAAATATTACAATATTCAACTTTCTTTTAATTATTTTTGGATTCTATTAAATAGGAACTGGGCTTAATGTAAAATATATTTACGAAAAATTTTAAAAAAATAAGAAAAAATTCAATCTTTTGAAGCAGGGATTCGACTAATGTTATAAATACGATATTTTTAAATTCAAACGCAAAACAAAAATTTACATGGGCTAGATATTTAAAACAACACTGCACTCAGAAAAAATATTAAATTTCTGGTCAAAAAGTTCAAGAATTCAAATTTTTAATGTCATAGCGCAGTTTTTAAAAAATTACTACCACTTGCTTGTCGATTCCGTTAACTGCCTTTACTGTTTACATCCAATGGCTTCGCACTCAGAGCTTGCTTTGCTCATGTGTACAGAAAGGACATCCTTAATATTTATGTGCACCTTATGCTGGTGCAATAGGCAATGCATTATACATTTTTTATGCTTGTACATTTTTTTATAATCTTTTAAATTATTAACAATGACTTTAATTTACTCGTTAGTACTAGAGGTAAATTTTAAAATCACAACCTATTCTCAAAATTATAAGCAGACACAACGAAATCCAACTCACAAGCTTCTGTTTTGATAGTACTAAAACTAAGTATATATATATATATATATATATATATATATATATATATATATATATATATATATATATATATATATATATATATATATATATATATATATATATATATATATATATATATATATATATATATATATATATATATATATATATATATATATATATATATATATATATGCATATTTATATATTATTTAGTATTAGTACTATCAAAACAGAAGCTTGTGAGTTGGATTTCGTTGTGTCTGCTTATAATTTTGAGAATAGATTGTGATTTTAAAATTTACCTCTAATACTAACGAGTAAATTAAAGTCATTGTTAATAATTTAAAAGATTATAAAAAAATGTACAAGCATAAAAAATGTATAATGCATTGCCTATTGCACCAGCATAAGGTGCACATAAATATTAAGGATGTCCTTTCTGTACACATGAGCAAAGCAAGCTATATATATATATATATATATATATATATATATATATATATATATATATATATGCATATTTATATATTATTTAGTATTAGTACTATCAAAACAGAAGCTTGTGAGTTGGATTTCGTTGTGTCTGCTTATAATTTTGAGAATAGGTTGTGATTTTAAAATTTACCTCTAATACTAATGAGTAAATTAAAGTCATTGTTAATAATTTAAAAGATTATAAAAAAATGTACAAGCATAAAAAATGTATAATGCATTGCCTATTGCACCAGCATAAGGTGCACATAAATATTAAGGATGTCCTTTCTGTACACATGAGCAAAGCAAGCTATATATATATATATATATATATATATATATATATATATATATATATATATATATATATATATATATATATATATATATATATATATATATATATATATATATATATATATATATATATATATATATATATGTGTGTGTGTGTGTGTGTGTGTGTGTTTTTTTTAATTCATTACTTCGTTTTAATAAGGAAAATCGCTTTTCAATGAAGCACATTTTTGCCTCTTAAAACTTCTAACATTCGTCCTCAAAAAAAAAATTTCTAACATTAGATTTGCACATTGAAAAATTGGATTCTGTTTTTAGTCCTATATCTTTGGTCATTTGTTTACACGTATAAATTATATTATTTAGTGTGTAATGAAAATAAAATATTAACTTCGCTGTTTTGTCAGTCAAATGTATGATTTTCATTTTTGGATGCAATTTATTTGAGCATAAAACTATTGATGGATAAAACTGTGGAATATCATTTTTCTAATCAAGCAAATGAATCGGATTACTTGATGATAGTTTACGTTGAGAAAAAGCAGTCCGCCGAGAAATGTTTGCTCTCTCCTGATTTTTGTTTTCAGTAGTGGACTGTATTTTTTTTTCTTCTGTGTTTGATGAAGAATTATGTCTATCACATCTCTCCTAAATTCAATCTTTATAGTATGGAACATTTTCTACTTATACTTTACATGTTTAACCTTATCCAATTCAGTTTATTCAAGAGGTGAAAATAAAAATATGGTTTTATCAATTGCTCGAAAAACCTTGAAAAAGTCTTCAAACCATTAATGAATGCTGTTTCATGGTTCAGGATTTGATCATCTCATGAAAAATTATTTTATTTTTATTTTAACGATGAAACACATCTGCATTGTTTAAGTATAAAAATGCTCTCGTCTGTTATGACATTGAGTCTGTTCATTACTTGTACGATACTTTTTAATTTTAGCAGTAGTATCTGTGATTGCGCGCAGCTTCCGAGTTTAATGTTCCTCAAATACTGTAGCTAATGTGCACAGCTCCTGTAAGTTGTTCAAGCTCCCTAGATACTTCACACGTTTTAACTCTGAAAGTATAGTTTTTTTGGATGGAAGCAATCTCTACTAGAGACAACTGCTGTATCTAAGCATTTTTGGTGGCCGCTGGAATTTCATATGTGTGCAGGTTTGAACCATTGAAAACACTTAAAACACGAGAAAGCTGTTATTGGAATTGGTCATCCCCTTATAAGAAAGAATTAAACTGATTAAAAAAGAATTCTCGAATAAACGTTGTTAAATCTCTCACTTGGATGGCATGAATTGAAATTTTGAGTTATTACTACATTGGAATATAATTTCAAATGCTGTGAAGAATTGATATGACCTGAAATGGAAGAGAAAGCACATTACTTAAAAAAAAACATTAATATTTCCAACAAACAGTGTTTTCTAAAATATATGTTCGATTTAATGAATGTGCTCTCCCTACTTTATATAAATATAATGTTATGTAAAAAATGCGTCTATCTACAGGATTCATAATACGTATGAGCTACTCCAGTGCTGAAAAAAGCTGCTTTGTTCACTTATTTTATGGAATGTAATTAAGTTTGGGCAGTAAGTGCCTTAGACAAATCATTGTTTTAAATAAAAAATTATTTAATCATTATTATTTAAACTATCATTTTAGTATTACGATAAATGTCAGAATTTTAGTTTTGTTTCAGACATTTTTAAACATTTAAAATTATAACTTGCATTATTTCTATTACTTTGTGCGTGAAACTCCTATTTCCACCTAGTTTCCATGTTTGTTAAAATAAAAAATTATCACACTTCTTTCTTTACTTGGGGGGGGGGATATTTATATACCTATTACTTAGAAGTTTCGATCCTGAATCTACTTTTACTTCAAAGCAGCATGTTTCACAAGCTTAACCAAACATCGGCTATTGCAATTTTCTTCTTTTTTTCTTTTTTTAGCCTTTGTACGGTTTTTGAAAAAAGATTATTTTCTATTATAATTTGCTTGCTAACGTTAAATCGACATATTTATACTTACTTTAAATTTGTTTTTTTGTTGTTTTTTTAATTAATTGGAAATAAAAACTGTTGGTTTTTCTTTTAATATAATCGTTTTGATAAATCTGGTTCATTTGTTGGAGGAGCATAATTGATTTGAAACTTAATACTGCTGTAATTTCGCTTTCTTTCAAATAACTTTGACGAATTATTAAGTGCATATTTCAATTATTCGCGTGGGTGCAGAACTTAATGATCTGCAGATTTTACAAATTTTTTACATATTGCTAGTTGCAAAATTTGATCACTCCAGTAATCATTTGCAATTTATCAAATTCTTGATAGTTTCCGATTATTTGAAACATAAAAGAAAATAATATCCAACATCTCTTTTATTATTTTAAAAAATTAAAACTAACCAAAAATTCCAAAGGAAAAAAAAAACAATAAAAAATTCAATTCTTAGAAAATTATCCTGTTAGTTTTAAACAAAATAACTTATTTATTTTAATTCTTCTAAAATAAGTTTTTGAAAATGAAAATATATAATAAATACTTTGAGAAATTAATTTACCACATCCATAAATCATACATTTATAAACGTTTACTGATCTAAACTTGATAGAAATGACAAAATAAAAAAGAAACTTGCTTCTGATTTCTTCTAAACATTACTACTAAAAATATTTTATTCATTATTTTTCTTTAAAAATAATTTGCGCAATCAACCAAGTGTGTGAAAGCATAAATAAGCTTTTAATTATTTCCATGCCAAAAACATAGCCGAAGTCAAATTGGATATAAAATCTATGTTAATTTGCTTAATCTTTCATAAAATTTTTACGAAATATCTCTTGCATGTGACTGACGGGAAAAACAACTAATTTAGAGAATTAGAAACTAATTATTATGAAATGCTTCACTGATTATCTAAATCTTTTTAAGAAGAAAACTTTTCTTAAAAAATGAGTCTCACTCTAATAAAATCTAGAAAAATTTAATAATTCCCAATTAATTTTAAAAATCTAAATTTATTTGTTATCAATCTTGATTTGTCTTAACAGCAATCACATACAAGACGAAATTTTAAAAAAAGTGTTTTTCTAATCCATACTTAAATTACTTTAGAGAATGTTCATGTTGTTCAAGTTTAATATTTTTAATATTTTACTTTTGTATGTTTTTAAATAATACCTAGGTAAACTAGGCAAATTTGTTTTAGAAAAAGTTGAAGAAAAAAAGCCTTTTTTTAAATATAATTCAATCTAAAACATGATAGATAAATTTTTTTCAAGTAAAAGTCAAATGCTTGAAAAACATTTGGTTCTACCATTCATGTGGTGTGGATAAAATTATGTGTATAAATGACAAAGTCTACACAGACTATTAAATTTTGAGCCGATAATTTTGCGCTTAATTAAAAATTTAGTTTAATTAAACTTGATAAAAAAATTAATTTAGCAGTTCTCTAAAATTTTCTTTATTACCATCATAGGTTTTCCGTACTTAAATGGTTCACACATTTGTAGCTTTTTTTATTGTTAAATATATCACAATTTTTTTTTATAAATTTAAAACAAATTGGATGAATTAAAAATTACTTTTTTCTTACTCGTTCTGCATAAAAAAAAGACTTAAAATAATTTTTGATAAATTGAAGCTTTTTTTTCAATTTTTTTCTTAAAATTTGAATAAGTAATTTGAATAAATTTGCTTGAATTCTTCCACACTTTACACCTATTTCAATATTTTATTTTTCTATTTCTTGCTCTCTGCGTATCATCATCAGCATCGAATCGTTATTTCTACATTCAATTATTTTCAATGTTTTAATGTTTATATTTTACCTCACTTTAGGTGATTTACGATGACAATCGATAATAAAAAATTTCAAAAAGTACTTCGTTCGAGTGTTGCTGAACAACAAGCGTTGAAGTTAACTTTTTCTAGGAACTACGTATTGATCAACAGAAAATAGTAAACAAATCTCTTTTTGTTTCAGTAATATAATAATTTTTCAAGTCTCTCCCCCCTTTTCAGAGCATATAATGGCAAGGAGATACTATTAATGATTAGAAAAACATTTTAATTTGGTACTGCTAAATGTTAAAGTTATTTTTTTTTGTGATGGATATTAAAATTCTGAAAGGAATAAAGAAAAGTCTATAATACACATTATCTACAGAATTCTGTCTAAATCTACAGTATTGAAATATGTAACATTTATGTTACTGACTGAATCACCAAGAGAAGTAAAATCATCATTAGTACTTTATTTTTAATTTTTTCAAATATTTCAATTCTTATACATTTTTTTCTTATAAAATTTTGCAATAATTTTCTTTTTGAGTTTTATATGAAGATATTTTTTAATTTGTAGTTTTACATTTTTACTTGTCATGAAATTATCTGTACACATAATTCTACTTATAATGCTCAGTTGCTACATTACAATGACTTAAGTTAGACTAAGTTTTTATTTGAGAGCATTTCAAATTAATACCGAGTTGTAATATCTAAATACACTGGTTATCATAAATTAAGGAAAAATCACAAAAATAGCGATAACTCTTTCAAAAGTAAGCCAAACCGTGCAAAATTTGCATATGTTGTCCACTAAGAGTAGCTGAGTAAAATTGCAATATGCAAATTAGTGGCGCTGCACTCGGCTTACGTCATCTGCCTGGAGCATAAAAGTCCAAGTTTGAGAGAAAGCACACAAATTTTACTGTGATTGCGACATTGAAAATCTGAGATAGCCAATTCGTAATAATGACCTCTAGGCATCATTTGCCTGAAGAACTACGATGGAGAGCCATCGGGAGACTAGAGGCAGGGCAGAGTCAATCAGAAGTGGCCAGATGGCTAAATGTGAGTCCATCTGTGGTTCATAGACTTTGGAGGCAATTTCAAACCACAGATTCGGCATCTAGGAGGTTCAGTCAAGGACGGCCAACTGTTACGACCAGTGCCGATGACCGATATTTGACATTAAGTGCACGCAGGAATAGAACCGCTACTCCGACACATCTTAGATCCTCTCTTGCTGCAGCCACCGGAAGGTTGGTGTCAACGTCAACTGTGCGCAGAAGGCTCCACGAAGGTGGTCTGTATGCGAGACGACCAGCCATTTGCGTGCCGCTCACATCACGCCATAGGAGAGACCGTTTGCAGTGGGCCCGACAACATGTCCACTGGACGTCAGATCAATGGAGGCCTGTTCTCTTTACGGATGAGTCCAGGTTTAGTCTAGAAAGTGACAGTAGACGTTATTTGATATGGAGAGAACCTGGGACCCGTTATCATCCATCAAACATCCGTGAAAGAGATGCATACGGAAGAGGCAGTGTCTGTGTTTGGGGAGGCATATCCTTAGGAGGGCGCACATACCTCCATGTCTTTCCAAGGGGAACCGTGAATGCTCAGGTTTATCGAGACAACATCCTTGATGCTTATGTGCGCCCATATGCCGGGGCAATTGGTGATTGCTTCCTGTTACAGGACGATAATGCAAGACCACACAGAGCTCGCATTGTTGATGATTATCTTCAACAGGAAACAATTACTCGCATGGAGTGGCCAGCTCGATCCCCGGACTTGAATCCTATCGAGCACGTTTGGGATGCTCTAGGGAGGCGTGTATCTGCCATCAATCCGCCCCCTCAGACCCTTGCCACGCTTGCAACTGCTTTACAAGAGCAATGGCTCTCACTTCCTATTGAACTGATAGACCGCATAATTGAAAGCATCACACATCGCTGTTTGTGCTGTATTGCTTCTAGAGGCAATCATATTCCATATTAAAGGTACTTTTTCTATTGCAAACCGATACTTCCAATTTGTTTATTTTATACATGTGCTAATTTCTATACTACTATTAATGTCTGATAATTTCTTTTTATGTTGTTTAATACCTTACTATGTGTTGTATATTGTGGGTAAGTTTCATAAAATTCCATGTGTAATTTCTTGAGTTATCGCGATTTTTGTGAATTTTCCTTAATTTGTGATAACCAGTGTAATTAACTCATATAGAAGATTTTTTTTAAAAAAATTGCGTGATCGACTTGTAATATTCTTCAAAAGTTTGAAATTTGAAAGGAATCATACGCCTATTTCCAAGGAAAACTTTTACATTCGACATTTCAAAATCATATTTAAATCTGTTGACATGCTCGGAAGTTTCCATTATTCTGCAAAACCATAAAATCTAACCCTTAGATATGCTTCATGTGTTTGGGCATTAGAAAGAACCCTGTATAATTCAGTAGTATAATTCAGTAGTTCTGTCTGTAGTCACTGCTCTTGCCATGGCCATTTTTTCTACGAGTCACTAACCCTTTACATATCAATCTAAACTTTTAAAAAAAAAAAATATTGATCAAAGTTATCCTTATTCGAGGTAATGTCCAAAATGTTCTCAGGTGATAATAAATACAACCTGTCAAAATATCCACCGAATAGTAACCATTTGTACTTCTCTTACAGGCATGTATTATTCCGTGATTGTTGATTTTGTTAAGTCATCATACAAACAAATATGTTCCTATCATCCAATTGACAGCATACCAAAAGGAACAAATAAATTTTTTGTGCTGATTGTGCAGTCGATGACGTTGGAGCGCAGGTTCTGTTGTAAAGATACTGCAGATAGCGATGGCTGATGAGTCATCTTTACCTCCAATTCACAGCATACCAAAAGGAACAAACAAATTATTTGTGCTGATTGTGCAGTCGATGACGTTGGAGCGCAGGTTCTGTTATTGTAAAGATACTGCAGATAGCGGTGGCTGATGAGTCATCTTTCCTCCAATTCACAGCATACCAAAAGGAACAAACAAATTATTTGTGCTGATTGTGCAGTCGATGACGTTGGAGTGCAGGTTCTGTTGCAAAAAAACTGCAGATAGCGGTGGGTGATGAGTCATCTTTCCTGATATTTGGAATACTGCTTGGAGAGTAACGGAGACAAGTCTTTAATCCATGCATAATGAAATGATGAGGTAAAGTAAAGTGGTATTATGGTAATTGCTGCAATATTAATAAATAATATTAAAAAGGATTGTCCGTAGTTTCAGAAAATATTTTTTCCAGTGTTAATAAAAATAGTGTATTAATATTTAATGAATTAGAATTAAAGGAATTAAGGAACCGCTACTTAAATATTTTAAGCAGTTAATTAAAGTTGAGATAGAGAAATTTTCAGGCTCCTTATTGTGGTTCATAAAGGATTTTATTTGTTTTTAAATTTCATCTTTAGTTTACCACTGATAAATGTATTTTGCTCAAAATTCAAAGGTTGAAGGGTTATATAATAAGTAGAAAATATGCTAATATAGATATTATATTGATATATTTCGTGATTATTAAAACTGCTTCAATACTAAGCAGTTTTAATACCGATACTGTTGAAATAATTCCCTTTGAAAGCTATATGTACCGGTGAAAATTACTTGATAGTGACAGTCTTAATATCTGACGATAAGAAGAGAGGCTACAAAGACAAATGAGAATTTAGTTTAATGATATAATGTCGCCATTTTAGGCACAGACCGAAACAAATTTGCGGAAAGAGTCACTTACTAAACTTATTGCCTTTAATTCATTGTGTAAATCTTTCAGTTGGCATAGTGATGTAAATCCGACCCCAAATTAATGAATTTAAAAAAAAATTTGGTTGGATTTTCTCCCCTCAAATAAAAACTAGGAAAATTATTATTTTCTTTTTTTTTTATCTGGATGTTTGGTATTACCTTATCAAATGTATTAATTATTGAATTTATATGGGTTTTTTTTCATTGAACCCCCACACGTTTCAAAAAATATAACTTGTAAAGTTTTGCTTGCATTTATATAAATATGCTTTTAAAGACAAAAATTTAATATAAGAGAAATAAATTCAACAAACATTTTTTAAGAAGTGGTCAAAAAAGGAAGTATGAATAAAGATTATTATAATCCTAAAGTGATCGGTACACTCTTTAAAAGTCTAACGTTACATGCAATTTTAAATTATAGTTAACTAAATTAAATTAAAAAAAAGATAGTTTAGGTTACAGATCATCAGTAAATATAACGTCATTAGCAAAGAGAAACGTTCAAAAGAATTGAATTTATTGAGTAAAATCACATTCAGCTTTAAACATAACGACTGGATTTACTAAAGTATGCTCTGCACTCAATTATCGAGTCTTCCTTTTTTTTCATCTTTGTAATTATCTTCAATCATTTCGAAGAAACACACAGATCATTAATTTTCAGTCGTAAACAGACATTTGCAAGTGGAGGTGTCTAAGCTGATACTTCGGAGGAAAAATCAATTTTGCAATAATTGTATCACAAAGTCCTCGGCTGAAGAATTAGCCTCTTACTTACAATTGAACGCATTTGAAACTCTTAACGTATTCTGTTTAACAGACGTGAAAAGGAAATTTAATTCCATAATTAATGATATCCTGTATTTATGCACAGATGTTTGTGTGATTCAATTGATTTTATTTGAAACCGAAATTACTATAGATACATTATTTATACCATATGAAATGCATCTGTTCAAAGCATTTTAGAAGATGGTCGTGTGTGTAATTTAAGCATTGTAATAGAAAGATTTATAATTATCAATCAATAGTTGACAGATCGTCAATTTAATTAAAAAATAATACTGCTGTATATTTCTATAAACTTAATATCTAATATATTTTTTAATTCCTATTCTAGATTAAATAGGACAACTCCAGTCATCAGCTCATCTTGATACCCTGGAATCTTATTTCATTCATATAAATGCTGATTCTCTTAATTAATGACATTAGCTCACCACCATCTCTCAAAAGCATTTGGAATTGCATTTCACCCTGATTCGGTCCTCTCGACCTCATTGATCTTTCTTGTTTTTTGTTTTTTCATCTTTAACTTAATCACTCTCGACTACTAAATTTTTTTTTCAATTTTGTTTCTTCCCTTTACATCCCATTTTTCTTTGGCAACTTACGATTTGTATTTCAAATTGCTTTTGTTTCTTGTCATTCACGCACAGCAAGTCTTGAAAATGGTTGACGATATTTTGGGCGCTTAAAACAAGTTAACTTTTATTTCAATCTGCATATTTTTGAAGCCGATAAAAAATTTTAATCGACTAATATGGCATTATTTGTTTCACTTGGCTTTCAATTCTGAAATGATTAGTGAATATTGTATAGTGAAATGATTACATTAATTTTGTATGCTAAGCAGATTCACTTGAAAATAATTCCCTTTTAGAGCAAACCATAAATTGCTATTTTTATTTTTTTATTGTTTTTCAATCACAAATGCATTATGGCGAAACCAGTTCAAGCAAGCAGTAATCGAGAGTTGATGTAGTTTTGGTTTACAAACTATTGAGGATGAAAAACTATTGAGAACAAAGCAAACAGTGTTTACTCGCAATTTTCGCTCTTAATATCATTATCAAACATTTTTTGTTGGGTACTCCAGTTAATAGCATTTTTTCAATGGGTTACTGATTAACTAAGAAGCGTTCTACTTTTAAAAATTTATGGCTTCTGATAGATATAACTGTAAATGATTTTGTAAATGATTTATTCACCAGAATGAGCAATAAGCACTCAATTTATTTTTCAACGTTCACTTGTTTATTTTTTTCCGTCACTGAACCACAAAGATGCGCTTGCACTTTGGTTATCAGAAGTAAAAATGTTAAGTGTTTCCAGTTTCTGATTATTATTATTTGTGATTAATGAATCCACATTTTAAGGAAACATCGCCTTACCAAGTTATTGAATTTTCTAAAAGATAACTAGATGCAAAGAAAATCACATATCCTTAATTTAAAGTGCTCGATTATTCTAAAAGTAACACAATACTTAAGTAACTACAAGAATAAAAGAATTAAATTTCTCAGAAATTAAATGCTTTACTGAGTAGCACAAACATTTATTAAATTATCAATATCCAAGGTTTAGATTTAAGACAAAAAACAAAAAAATTTTACTATATACTTACATTAATATTCTCATTAAAATAGCCTATAGATCGCACCTCTGAAAAAATTTAAAACACAATTCAAAGCTATCAAAATCAAGTTCACTTACATTCAAAAACGAAATCCAGCACCATAATCTACTCAACGTCATAAAGTAATTCATTATCTCCTATCTTTAAGAAATAAAAAAAACTTATTTATTTTTATATGATATCATTTTCAAGTTTGAACATTTATCTACATTTCTACGTATTTATTTATGCCGATGCAGTTCTGTAAACACTGTGCTAGTTTTTGTCTGTCCCTGTCATAATAGCCCACCTCCTGTCCTTTTAAAGCCTTTGGTCTCATATTTGCCTGTAATAAACTGTGTTTTCGAGCAACTATTTCAATAAAACATCATTAGGTCTGTGCTTTACACTCAGTGAACTCTTATCTAAGTTTAAAAAATATCAAAGCGATCTATCTTCGACGAAGAAAGAAAATTAATTTTTATTGCAACAACATGTGAAGAGCTAGTATAATATGCGAATACGAAAATGAACATGAATTAAACTAAAATGCATCAACTAAATAGACAACCTGTAAAATATTGTAATACTGCATAAAAAACAAATTAATTTAATTTCTAAAAAATAATACTTATACATTCTTTTGAGATTTCTCTCGTGATGTAAGAAAACAGAGCAACTTTATTGATCAGAAGTTGAATCTGCTACTAAATGTTTTATTAACTTTAAATGGCTGCGAAAATCATTCTAATTTATTACAATTATGAACTGTGTGTTTTTAACGGGCAACACTATTCTTGTCAGTATGTGATATGCGTAATTCAGCTTTAAATTTGATAAAATTCAATACCGCAGAAATGCACTGAAAGTTAAATGAAAGTTTATTCTGCAGAGAGTATTTTCAGGTCCCACCTATGTACATGGGAAATTAAATGAAGGAAAGAAATAGATAATAAAAAGGAAATGCATTCATGGTATTCTGCAAAACTAATACCCCTACATGAATTCTAGTCCTTTCCTTGCGTTGAAATCCAATAGTACAGTAGTTGCTGTTCCTATACTTCATGAATATCTTTCGATTGGTTTAAAATTCAAGGGATTCCCAAACTTCTTTTCGAATCACGTGAATTCGTTAACGAACGCTATCCGAATTTTCAGTTAAAAGAGATTTCGTACTCTTGAGTATTACTTTAAGATTCATCTTGAAATGCAGAACTGTTGGAATGAACATATCTCTGTTATACATAAAAAGGGATTGAAAAAAATATCTGCATTCTTATTGGGCAGATAAATCACGTGGCTGTTTTTTTACATGAATTCCAGATTGTCATCATACAATTTATGAATGTTAATGAAAGTATTGTTTAGGTGCAAAATGTTTCTTTCCTGCCATATAATTTCCTGTCGTATTTATTTGTCAGTTATTTCTTAGGATTTCCACCTGTTATTGCGGATTCAATTTTGATTATAATTTCAAAATCAAAGCATAAAACTAAAAGTAGTGCTCATTCCTTAAAAATAAAAATCATTACCTTTTATCTCAAAATTTTATCATAAACATCTTCAAATCTGGATCTATACGTAAATCCCATTTTACAATCGTGAAAGAGTTGATAAGTTATGTTTACTTTTATAATAATCTTTGCGTAAAAACTGTGTCTAGTCAATATACAGGATAGAAAATTCTAAGACAACGTTTGAAATTAAATGTTTTGCATTAGAACTAAATATTTTCGGAAATATTTAACGAGTTTTCACGATCTTTTACCTGATGTTGAAATGGTAATCGAGCAATATTATTTAGTTTAAATTTCATTCCTATTTGGGAAGCTAAATCTGTGTCTGTTGAGACAATGGAACATTTAAGGATGCGAAAAGGATAACCTCAAGAAACCGAAGAGGAATAATATACTTCAAGATGGTAAAACTTCAATAACTTCAAAAATTAGTGTAAAAAAGTGTCATGTTTCGAACATTTCTTAACGGGTGGCCTTTAACAAGACCCACCAACTCGTTAATGATGAAAACAACGCAACATAAGATTGCAAACATAAGATTTGCAGAGAAAATAAATGTGAAAACAAAACAAGAAAATAACATAAAAGCGGAGACAAATCAAAACAAGGTATATTTCCAAGAGGAATAGTTAATGCTGAAGAACTAATGCCATTAATAAGGACATCTAGGTGAATGAAAAAAGATTGCATAACATCAAGACCTGGAAATACATAGGTGGTATGATTTTTTATCAAATGATGGTCTTATTCGCTACTTAATCTGAACTTCGACAAGCGTCTGCAGTAGACAAAGTATGCTCAATGGTTATAGAATGCTGATGTTATGAAATATTTTACAGTGGAATAGTTTTTTTTTATTTATTTATATGTATCGTCATTTATATTTATGTTTATTTATATTTATGTATCGTCAAGAAACAAATAATGTTTGCTGAAATTTCGGGAATCGGTGAGGGAAGTGAGTAGGAGGCAAAGCAACTTAATTAATCAAAATAATTGGATGTTCTAACCTTTTAAACAATGATAAACGTGCCGTTTTATTTGCTAATACTAATATTTAACACTCCAATTTAAATTTGTTGAAGCCCACAATGAATCTCTTAATGTTACTTCGAAAGTTTCCTAAATCTATGCAAGTGAAAGAAGAATTATTGAAACAATGATCGTTCAAAATTGCGCATTTATACATGAAAACCTCTCATGAAAGCTTCGTTGAACTAAACAAACACACACTTAAGCATAACCTTTCGAATTCGTTAGGTGCAATCGTTATGGTTACGTTTACTCAATGTAGTAACAACTTTTACTCTTACTTTATGAATAAAGGATTTTCGTAATCAGAGTATTCAAATTAGCTTAATTTGAAGCACTAAGCAATAAAAGTTTATTTTATTTAATATTTGTTGACATCACGATACATAGTATTTTCGAGCGTATGTTAAAAATTAATAAAGGAAAATAAAGAAAAGGATTGAAATAAAAATGTTAGAAATTCTGTTAGAAATTCTGTTTTTCATTGCAGTATTGCTGATAAAAGTTGATTTATTACTTAATTATAGTGGTTTCCGGTTTATCTCTTGTACTGTCTTTAGATACTTGCAATTTGTAAAAGATGCAGCCATTACTTGACCTTAACTAAATTGAATGTACGAGAAAAATATATCCAAGAGTAAGAACATAAACTTGTGTGCAAAAATTAAGGACAAAACGGAAAAACTAGCATAACAAAAAAACAGGCATTCGCAAAGGAGGGAAAGGTCACTGAAAATACGAATCAATCATGGTAAAAGGTAAAATAGAAAATTCGCATATATGCACCATGATGTACAGGGAGGCGTGTCGTAAGGAAATAAAACAAGCTGCCTGTGGAAGCTCAGAATTTATGTGAATGGTATTGCACCGTATACATCAGCTTAAACGAATTGAATTTGTTGTCAAGGTGTGATATAGACACAGACAACACAGAAGACGACATCTGAATGAGTTTACGCGACGTTGAATCATTGGGAGGTTGGAGGAAGGTCAAAATGTGATCAGTGTTACTATGGAGTTCGAGATCGCCTACAGTATCATTTCATGAGCTTGAAGCAAAATTCAGAGGACAAGAACAGCTGTCTGGAAAATTATTAGAGGTCGTCCGCTCAAAATTATTGCAAATGACGACCGGTATATAATCCTATAGGTTAGAAGGAACAGACGGCTGACAGCAGCGAAAATCACTAAGCATACAAAGCAAATTACTGGACGCCAGATATTAGGTTTTACCGTAGTCTGGAGAAAAGGGTGGTCTATTTGCATGACTGCCAATGCGGTGTTTTTAACGCCAGTTCATCGGAGAATCCGTTGAATGTAGTGCTGGGAACACAACAACCGGACACATGCGCAATGGGGACCATAACTCTTTACAGATGACAGGAAATTTAGTCCGACCAGTCTTTCTTTATGCATACACCTCCGGAGAGAGCGAGGGACACGCAATAACCACTTTAACATCAGCGAAAAAGACTGATTTGGAGGAGGCGGTGTACTTGCATGGGGCAGTATCATGCTTGATACCTGTGCTGATCTACATATCTTCCAAGGTGATTCAGTCACTGGTGCCCGCTATTGTACCCAGGTTCTCCTTCTTCGCTTACGTCTTTTTAAAGGTGCTGTTGATTCTGAGTACATCTTCAAGCACGATAATGCTACACATCATCCCAAGTACATCTTAGTCATAATGCTACAGTTCTGCGACAGCCACCTTAGTGACTGTCACGGAACTGTTGGAGAATAAAGATATTGCACGCTTGGAATGGCCGGCAAGGACCCTAGAGATTAATCTGATTTAACACGTATGGCACACTCTTGGCTTGGCATCACGTCTCCAGCCGCCAGAAACAATTCCGTAGCTACGACTAGCACTACAATATGAATGAGCAGCAATTTTACATGAGGTTCTTAACAACCTGGTCCTCAGCATTGGCAGACGATGTTAGTCCTGTATGGCAGTCAGAGGTAATCACATCCTATACTAAAGGTTGGAATTTCCTTGCCATTTCTGTGCAACATTGACGTTGTGGTCATTTGTACAATTGTGTTTTAAGCCTATATTTCACTAAAGTTCCTTATTGATCCTGTGGATTATTTTTTTTTATTATTTGCAAGTTGTTTACTTTTTCATATTCTTACATTTTGAGGATAGTGTGGTACGATTTTTATCGATTTTCAACACTGCTGTTCGAACTTGCTTTCGAAAATGCACTTCTTCCTTCCTTTTTACACACCCGTGTTTGTATAAAATGGGGAGGGGGGAAGGTATTCCGTAATCTCCACATTTTATGAATGCTTCTTTTTGAATTTGGCATAATTTATTTGATAGTTTTATCTATAAGTAATTAAATATAATTAAAATCATTGAAATGTAAAGAAAAAACGATTTTTGTTGAAGCAATTGTATGAAAAAGGGCAAATTTTAGTTAAACAAAGTTGTCAAATATTTAATACATTATTCTGGTATTAAATTGAATCTAGAATAATATTAAATAAAATAAAATTTTAAAGGAAAAATAAACTAAAGTTGAATAAGGCTTGTTATTATTTTCTAAAATAATTATTTCCTGTTAAAAATTCAAATTAAAGAGTATTTTTCAAATTCTCTTTTAAAAACGATATTTTAACAATTAGTTATGAGTAAACACATAAAAAATTAAGTGCATGGGAAACCTTTTCAGTAAAAGAAAAATATTCTCATTTTCCAAACAGCTTAATGACTAAATTTTTAAAATAGGATAATAAGGTGATGTTTCATTTTTTCGCCTTGTCTTCCCCAAATAAATCCAGTTTGAAAAAAAAGTTTTCTATGTTAAAACGGAAATTGGTTCCACTTTTTTAAGTTTTAAAAATAGAAATACTGTCAAATTAATACTATAAGAAACATTGACTAAGTAAATACTAAATGCCACCACTATTCAAATTTTACCTCTTTCTTAGTGTATACTAACATACAGAGTAGCAGCTTCAGTATTTTTGTAAGCAACTACGGTGTCCGTACTGCCGTATTTGTCATTTGCAATAACAATTCTTTGTTATAGCTTTATTATTTTTATTATAGGTTCATTACATTTATTACAGATTTTTATTATCTTTCTTTATTATCTCTTATCTTTATTTAGTTAACTAAACCATTGACAAGTAAATAAATAAAAAAATAAATGTCTCTTTCAGTTTCAATTCCATAAGTGTTTGTCAGAACAATGATTAGACTTACTTAAAGCATATGTTCTAAGTGAAATAACGATTTTAGAACACAAGAACTTAACTCATCTTAATTTATTAAAAATGAAAATAAAAATTTAGATACCCAAAACTATTGAAAACTGTTACATGAGAGGATATAAAAACGACATTCACTGAAGGAGTTTCAACAGTTGTCGTTCATAAATAAGGGAGTTTCGCGAAAAAATTAAATTGATTTATTTGAGATACATTATATCAGTTGCTACTGAAACGGAAATGGCACGCATTTAAGTGCAGAACTAACATAACCCGCGATGAGATGGAAACTCCATGATTAAAATAAAATGATTAATGATTAGTAAAGTAATTTAGCGCATCGAGGTTAATGGCATTTATTTCCCCTCCATTGTTAATTTTTTTGTTCCAAAAAATTAATTAAATATATTGATGTTTTTAACAATCATTTAGGACACAAATTGTCGTTCGTGTTCGTGATTTAGAATTGCAAAAATGTATTTTTTATACATCATTTAAAAAGTGTTATGCAATCACTACAGTTAAAATGCCTTTTGAAGGTCAGTTTTAAAAAGAAATGTTTTAAAACTATATCTAAAAAGAAAGTTTTTAGATACAGGTGGGACTTAAATTAGTTATACAAAGGAGTGTTTCGATTGGGGTCCTAGACATTGAAATCTTAATATAAAATAGCAGCAGATCAAATTGTTTTAAAAAGTTTGAGAAAACCATCATCCAGTGGTTAATGGTTGAAAGAAATGATCACGACACATTCATCCATAATTTATTATCTCCCTCGATCTTCCGCATTATTTAGTTGAGAAAATATGAAATAAATCTTTCCTCTGTTGCCGAAATTTCTTTTCACTATGCATGTGGAATAAAGTTATCGTTTTTTTTTTTATCTCGTTTATAGTTAGACAATTTTTTCACGTATAACCAATGAGAAAATAATTTAAACAAATACTTAAACTGATTATTTATGCAAATTTAAAGCTCTAGTTACCTGTAAAAACAGACATTTAACAATTTTTATTACTTGAAAATCGCTCATTTTTTTATTATATTACTAGATTAATATCCGTTTTTATATGAAGTGGGGAAAAATCAATAAATCACCACTGAACAACATTAGAAAACCCTGCACAAAATTGTAAGACAAATAACAACACTAAAAAAGCTGAAATAATTCCAACATTTTTAGTTATCATTTAGTAGTTAATTTCCTTAAAGTAAAGATTAACTACATTCAATATCATCTGGCATATTGCTGTTACTTGAAGATGCAGTAAGAATCTATTTCCTCATTAAGTATCATTAAAATGAGCAGTATTGGTGCAGCTGTGTAATAGGCACCAAATACTTCGTACCTACATAAGAGTATATTTGATACCCATTTAAGCTGCACCAATTACCGTAATGCCAATAGTGCCTATGACAGAAATGAGGTATCATTGGTGACAATAATAGTATAACCATCTCTTATGGTTCCTCATAACCAATAAGTACATTTTTACCATTAATTTTGCTTTTTAGTACATAGCTTACTTTTTTATTTCTATTAGTACCTATAACCAAAATTAATTAAGCATCATTGACGTCAATAGTAGTTTGCGGATTTCTTACGCTTTCTTTGACGAATTAGCATTAGCTTCCTCAATTTTGCTTTTTCGTACTTTTACTTATTATTTTACTTCTAGTAGTAACTATTACCAAAATTAATTATAATTGGCATTTTAATTTTGAGTGTCTTCTTTATGTTTATAATCAACGTACTAGCTCTATCACTCCATTAATTTTACCTTTCTGAAAAAAATTAATTTTTTTACTTTAATTACCGTTGATTTTAAAATATTTAACTTCATAATAACACGGTTTAAGTAGATCCCCCGAATTAAAGAAGCCTTAAATAGAGGAGCCTTAGTTTTAAGAGCATAACTATAAACAAATGATCAAGTGACTAATTTGTGGACGTCATGCTACACGATCACGTTAATCATTCATATAGGCTGTCATAACGAATAAAAAATAATTAGGGTATTATAGAACACGCAATAAGCAACTTTTTTTTAATTATATTTACAGTCCCTGCCTAAATTATTAGACACACTATAAGATTCTATGTATAATCTTAATTATCAGATGATACTATACAGCTTAATTGTTTTTACGCGACTGAAACCGGTTTGTACTTGTTTACGTTCGTGTATAAATTAGTGAAATTAGACGATATATAATATAAATTCGACAATTGGATAAAATAGAAGATATATTATATAAATATAGAATATTTATTATATCAGGTATTATTTTAGTATATTATTATAATTAAACCAAATTATTAGATGCACTGTGGTGTTTTGATATTGCATGCTTTGCACAAGCTTATATGCAATTCTATTATATTTAAACATAAAAGTAATGAGTTTTTATAGAGGAGATTTTTTATATACTACTTCCCATTTGTATTTATTTTCAACGTATTGCTTTACAATGTTAACCAGTTAATACACGAGCATAAATAAGTGTAAACCGGCTTCAGTCGCGTAGAAGCACTACAATTGTACAGTATCACCTGATAATTAAGATTTTACAAAAAACTCTTACAGTTCATTGATGTTATTTTTAAAATATTTGACAAAACTGAACCATCTATAATTTATTTTAAGACAATTGCATTCGCTAAGCAAATGAGAAAATTCGTGTTTTAAATGTCTCTGAATTTGAAATATAATTAAAAATTAACAAATCGAAATTTGTCTACAATTTCTCTTCACCGTGAATGTTGTATTTTTAGAGGTTATGGCTTAGCTGCAATCAATATACAGACACACAAGCAAGCACACAAATTATTTATTTTATTGTATGATACATGTAAATAATGTAAATGGAGAAATTTATTTAGTCTGCGTAGAAGAGACGCGAAACTGAATTAACATTGTTATATCATGGCCATTTATTTGAATTAAATGAATTAATTACAAATAATGATAGCATTATTGCTGATAACTTATTTGCGTTTCTATAAAGGGATATATTTTTTCCAATAGCTTAAATAAAATTAAAGATCATTCAATTAGAATGAAGATCATTACTTAACATTCATTTATGAGTAATTATGAATAACATATAAGTAGTACAAAAAGCTTCTATATTTTGTGTTTATATATGAATTATTCATTACAGATGGATATATTATTTTGCTTAAAGAGTCTGTTAGAGTAGTTTTGAAATGCATTACTGAAAGCATTACATAAACAATAGCCAGCTTGTCAGCATAGAAAAAAGATACATCGAGGTGAAATCTCCACAATTTTGAGAGCAATGTTACGGTGATGGCACTGTGGTCAGCGAAGCGCAACAACAAACTTAACTATTATGTAGGGTCAAGGTTTGATTCGCATTGGTCCCCCAGCTTTATTTCTATGGGTACTTGCTTATGTGGTCAGTAAGGCAGCTGTTGCTACGCCAAACACATTGTCACTATCATGACAGACAAGAAATGAAGCTGGCTGATGGGAATTGAACCCTGGTCGTACTCTGTAATAGCTCAGTGCTTTAAGCGACTGCGCCATCTCGGAACTTTCCCGAGAAGCATTCACGAAAACATACTTTAAGACACAGAAGTTTAAATATTGTTCGTTACATTCTTTCTACTCCTTGACCTAAAATCCTTAAATGGTAAGAATTCCTTTTTTTGTACCTAAATTCATAAAATATCCAGCCTTGATGTTTACCCCGAGTGATGTTATAGGGCTCTGTTTCATTCCTAGCAAAATTAGTAGCTAATCATCATAATGTTTTTGTTTTTATCTCTGTATAAGAAAAAAGCTGACTACTGCCGTAACCACTGTTTCAGAAAATTTTCCCGAGCGCACTTCTCACCGTCATAATTCAAAAACTCTTTGATTTATGACGGTGAGATTCTCTCAAAGTAAAATTTTACAAATTTAAAAAAGAAATGGTGAAAGAATATTCTGATATCAAAGTATATTCTATATTCAAGATTTTTGTATTCAAAGAACGTGATACAAAGATATTATATTTGAGGAATTGTCTAATATCAAAATATTGATGCCGCCATTACTTTTTTAGTTATTTTATGTTAGAGCTGAAGATTATTATTTTTTTTTTTTTTTTGACGCTTAGTTCAGATCAGCGAAAACTATTTACAGGGCAATTATGATTATTTTACAGCAACATATGCCTAAAAATAAAAAAAAGAGCTTTTGTTTTTTATTTTTATAGAAGTTTGCATCAGTTTCAAAAGCTAATTTTGATGTTGCTTATTAGAAGAAAACAAATTTTTAATGTTGACATAAATTAATTAATTTTAACGCTTGGGCAGAACCAAAGCCAAATATACTTATTTTATTAAAAAAAACATTAGATTATTTCAATAAGAGTGCTTGATTGTAATATTTATCTTAACAATCAACAAGAATTCTTCCATTATTCTCTGTCTTCTACTACCAATCCCTTCCCGATTATGAGACGTGACATCAGACCAACTTTTTCATTCCTCACTTCTAAGTGTTTATTAATTTGCTATATTTCAATGTAAATATTTAAGATTCAAATTTTTAAACATACGTGGGCTATTTAAAACATTTTTTTCCTTCGGGATTAATTTGAAATTTTAAGCGGACTTAAGACCGGCTAAATATTAAAAGAGTAAATTTAAATTTAAAAATTTTTCAGTTTCATTTTTTTTATTTTTTATTTATGATCATATATAGTTTTTGGTTTTGTTTATTTTCATGCTTATTTAAAGTATGCGGAAAATTATAATAATAAACAAATGAGAAAAAAAAACAAAAACAAAAGCTTTTATGATTTTAAATTTAGTTTTATTTCAGAACTTTAATTTATTTAGAATTTTTCAACATATCTACAGTGCACGAAAAAAATATCTTCCGGAATAACTTTCGTTCCAATGCTCTATTTTCTCGAACCAATTCTTATGATTCTTGGGGATGACCTCAAATTATGTTAATTAGTTACTGCTAATAACTAATTAAGCTAAGAAATCTGACACAAAAACGAACTTTCTCTGAATAAACATACATTTTTTAAGAGGATTAAGATTTCTGCGCCCCCCCCCCTAAATATAGCCAGATAGCCGCCATCTGGAAAATCTGGTCCTAATAGAGAGCATATGAAATTTGGTCCCTTTAACGATAATTTCACTTTTTGCGTTTTCGGTTATATCTTTAAGATTAAGTAAGCGATTTTAAAAAAATGGTGACAATGAAAAAAAAAATTCAAATAGAACAATTAATACCTAAGAACTTACAAGGAACTGGACTTACGCAAGCGTAGCGCAAATTTCACTCATGATTTTCGCTATTTTGATTCGATATCGTTTTCTTTTTTTAATTAGAAAATATGATTCTTCTTTAGTCATATTTTAATTTATGCTTAATATTGTAAGATTTGAACTAAATATTATATTTAATGAATGACAAGATTTATAAAAACATGTTTCTGATTGAATGTGGTTATGCATCGGTTTTTATGTTAGTTTTTATTGATTCATTCGATAATTGATACAGTTTCAATAATACATGTGAGCATGCATACGTTTGGAATAATAAATTTTTTTTCAACATATATTTTATAATTATTGAGCAATAACAACTTAAATGAAAATATTAGCTTTATAAAAGATATCGTTATATTTTCTGAAGCTAAATTTTTGTGACATCAGCAGTCATTTTTCGAAGTAGTGTTGATGTTTTAAAAGTCACTGCAAATAGATGTTGAACCTAAAGAGCTATTGGAGGCACAGAAAGATCTTTTAAGCGTCTTAAAATATCTCAGTATCTGATATATTTTCGTTACGTCATATATCTAAAATTGAATTACCTGGCCACGTGTGATTCACAGTACTATTTAATTAATAATTTCATTATACTTTGACATTTTTCAAATTCGCATTCTTTTCGCATATTCGCATTCTACGTAGAGGTTTTACGATATTCAAATCTATTTTGTCTTATTTTTATTAGTACTTATAGTTTTTCTTTAAACTAACACTTGTTCTAAATAATTGTCAATCTTTTTTTAAGCATCAGAACTATAGCAAGTTAGCTACGAAAAAATTTAAAAAAAATTTGCTAAATAAAAATTGTCCTTAGCAAATAATCTAACAGATCGGGAGAATTTAGAAAATCATTTTTCTCGAAATTATTTATTCGTGAATAAACAAATTATTTATCTATTGACGAACAAATTATTTTTTATTTACTTAATGTTTCTCATCTGTTTGATTTGTGAAAAGTAAATCAATACATATTAGTCCCTCTCAAGTCCTACAAACTGCCTCATCGTGGCGAGGGGGTGACACTGGGAGGAGTGGGTGAAGTACGTCGGGAATGTATACTCCTGGTAGGGTCAAAGAATATATACATTATATATTACATATATATTATTTGCATCTAATGCATTATATATTCATTCTAATACGTTATATATTCTTTGGTACGGTCACGCAAGGCGTGAAGGCCACTCCATTATGTCCAGCTAAAGTCTGTACGCACCGGAGCTTAAGTCAGTCATCTACCGCTGGTGCTCCAGGGCTCTGACCATAGAAGATGCCACTTACCCCATTCATGAATTGTTGTTGCTGTTCACATATTAGTGTAATTCAAAACGCTATAACTGTTTGCTTTATAAATGAAAAAAATTCGAACCGCAGTATTTTGACGATTAATTTAGATTCGACCGCTAACTTTAAGAAATGCTTTTTTTAAAAAAGATGATGTTGAAGTTGTTACTTAAAGTTGTTAAGATTATTTTCTAACTTTAACATTGTTCTCAAGATATTATTGTAGTATAATTTGTTGTCAGGAAAATGCCTTATTTTGTTAAACGGCAAATAGTAAAAATAGAAAATTGTAAAAAGATTTTGAAATTATTATCTTGTTTGAATTAATTGCCCTTGTAACTATTTACTTTAATTCCTGGGGCTAACTTAATACCTGGGGCTTGTGTCATTCGTATTGTGGAATTTCAAACGTAAACGGAATTTTTTTAGTCCTTAAAAAATTTTAAGGTTAGTAACCAAAAAAAAAGGTTACTGCATTAACTTTTAGAAAGATGTGACTATTCATTATATTTTCAATTTGCGAGCTTGTGCCATTATCTTACATAAAATTATTTTAATTTAAGGGGAAATAATTTTATTTACTGTGTTACTAAATAAATGATCCTAAGAAACTGAATCGAAAAGATAAAAACTTCATTGACTTCAAACAATATGAAGAATATATCAAAAGTAGATATGTTTTGTGGATTCAAAAATTCACGGCAGAAATCATTCATTCTTGTCGAGTCTATAGAATGGGCTCCTATTTTTGAGTGCTCGAAGCGCGATAACTTTGATTTCCCTCTTTATATTTTTCTGAAATCAATGAAGTTTTTATCATCTATGATATCGTGTTACATTTGGTATTTTGGTAAGAATTTTTAACTCGCAAAGGTAAATATCTGTATTTTAATATTTTTACAGTGTTTATGCGGTCCTTTAAAAAGTAAGAATCATAGCAACATCAATATTGAAATTATGATGTTATCTTTAAATTGAAAATTTTGTAACCAGATATTTGGAATTAATGAAATTGAACATTGTGGTGAATGCAAACGTAAAATAAAATACATTTTCTTTCCTTGGTTTTACTACCACCATAACAGTATCTTAAGGGCCTTACTAACTCTGTTTAAAAAGAGAGTATCCTATGAGAGATATACACCGAAGAGCCATTACATTATGACCACCCTCCATCTAAAACAATGGGCTCGACCAGGTTTTCATGGTTTCTTGCCCAGGAACAATGTTTTCATGGGGCACATTAGGACTCATAATCCTCATAGAACAATCCCTGACGTCTGTAAGCTACTTGAACACAGTTGCAGACCAGGTTCCCCCATTCATGGCAACAGTTTTTCCTGCGGGGGATGGTGTTTACCAACAGGATAATGCACCTTGTCATAAGGGTCGAATCGTCATGGATTGGTTCGAAGAACATTCCAGTGACTTTCAAGTCATGTTTTGGCCCCCAAATTCACCTGACCTTAATCCAATAGAGCATTTGTGGTACTACAGTGGAGCATCGTTTATACGACAATCACTTATACGACGTTTACATTTATATAACGTTTTAGTGTGGTCCCAAATCATTCCTATTCATTTTAATGTAAAAATACATCGTTTATACGACGAACAGAATCGGTTATACGTCGGTTTTTAGATTTTGTTCACGTTTATTTAATTTTTCATTGTTTCTTGTGTATTTTAAAAAAGGGCGGAATTTGCCAACATGAATGATACAGAAAAGGGTGCCAACAAGAATGCTTGGATGACGACCGTAATTTTTACTAGATGATTGAAAAAACAAGACAATGTTATGAAGAGGCAAAAACGAAAAATTTTGCTATTCATCGACCAATGTCCAGCGCACCCATCGATACTAATTATTTTGGGAAATGTAAAAGCTCTCTTTTTTCCTGCAAATTGCACAAGTGCGCTTTAGCCATTAGATTTGGCCGTGATTAGAAATCTAAAATTGCATCATAGAAAGCAGTAAGTTCAACTCGCTATTCAAAGCATTGTAGAGACTAATAGCAAAAAAATATAATTAAAGGTAACATACATTCAAATTGCTCACTGCAATTTTTCTTCTTTGGTTCTTTGTTTGTTTTGCTTTGTCTAATTTAGAAATTTATGTAAATCAAAAAGTTAGACATTAAAATTAACTGAAAACAGAGTTAGTTTCAGTTTTAGAAGTAAAAATCAATTATACGACGTTATCGTTTATACGACGTTTTTCGGTGGTCCCTTCGGCGTCGTATAAACGATGCTCCACTGTACTTCGAAAACCAAATTCGTGCTGCCACGCTACCCCCTCGCAATGTAAGGGAATTGCAGGACCAGTTGGTGAGCGCTTGGTACCAGATACCTCAGACTACCTATCAGCACCTTGGGGAATCAATGCCACGGCTGGTGCTAGCAGTTTTGATGGCTAAAGGTGATCCTACATGTTATTAGCAGGGTGGTCATAATGTAATGACTCTTCGGTGTATATAGTAATGGTGAGAATCGTAAAACAAGTTTGTAAATGAAAGAAGAAAACAAAGAAATCCTAGTAATAATATTGATATTATATAATATCTGATAATTGTAGCTCATCGAAATTGAAGAAGATGTTGAGAGACATTTTTCGGGGAATTTACAAAAATTAGTTACAGAATGTATAAAACCTCAGGATCCTGTTTGCAAATTATTTTTATCCAAAGAAAATTATTCAAATTAAATATTTGGCAGAATGAGGCAATTTTTTAAACAATGAATCATACAATATTAAATATATCATTGCAACATATTATTTTTAAACATGCACATTTTATTGTTTTCAAAATAAAATGTTTCAACGTTTTTAAATGACTGAACATTCGTAAGTTTCTTCACTGTTTTTTTTCTTTTCAAATTTTCTCGCCTAAAAGACTCGATCAAAGCTGTAAAAAGTACTAGCCCTACAATTTTGTATATGATTATAACAAATTATGTAATTTGATTTTCAAATGAATTCCTCATATAAATTAAGGAAAAACAAGGTATAACACACAAAACAATGTCTAATGAAAAGTTCATGAGTTCAAATTTTAACATCTTGGAAAATCGGGAGAAATTTATTAATTGATTCAAATTTCATTTTCAAAGGAGATTAAAAAGATTATGTTGTCTTTTGGGATAGAAATCAACAGTAAAATTTCTGTTGCCTATAATATCCGATATATTTTTCTTAATAAATAAATCTTTCCGAGATGCTACGAAATATAAAGGAAAAACATTCAGTTTTTATTTCATTCTTTTTTACGGTCTAAACTTGATTGCATTGCAACGGAGAAAAATAAGGTAATTCTCTCATTAATTAGTTTATGGTTATCTTAATTTACTTCATTTTGCGCAGGCGTCTTTTCTGCTTGACCGTTTTTCGGGACTATCACCAAATATGTATAGTTACTTTGCACACACACACCCAATTTATGATCGAATTTCTTATAATTTTTGTAAACCCTCTATTTTGTGGGTCAGGAGTCTAAATATGTAAAAAAAACATTAGATGTTTATTCTGAGAAAATACTTTTTGTGTCTGATTTCGTAACTTAATTAATAGTAAGCGCTAATTAATTAGAATATTTGAAGTCATCCCCTGGAACCTTCTAAGGTTAACACTTAGTACATGAATACTCGTTCATTGGAGCAAAAGTTATACAAGGTGATATCGTTTTTTAGCGCATTGTACAATCATTTAAATTTAGAATAGATGATATAAGCAAAGAAAGCGACGTTAAAATAGTTTCACAAACAGTTCCGAGAAATGGTAAGTGATCATGAACAGGGGGTGCGGACCCTAATAAAATTTAAATCTAGCTTTTCTGGTCTCTTATGTTAAAATTGAAGGTCTAATGATGCGAACAATACGTTTTATTACGTTTAAATTTCTTTTTCATTTGGAGTAATTAAGTTGAGTTCTTAAAAGAAATAATTGTAGTATGTCTACCACTATAAAAATACAAATCCAATTCACTAGTATATAGGACATGTAAATTCGAATCTATGTTAGTGCACATTTTCAAAGATGAAGGTTGACATTGTCGATAACTGCTAGTCCCACCTAGGTGATCTTCGGATGTGATGTGAACATGCCTACCTTGACAGAAACTCCCACTTCGATCTGAACACGCCTAATTCGATGGATTGCCCACATTGAACAGTTGACTGACTGCTTGTGACTGCGACATTATCCACCTCCTCACGCTGTTGCTACTCAGTCTCAATCACACGCAATTTCGGCCTGCATACACTCGACTGCTAATAGCAACACAGGAGCAGAAATGACCGGCTCTCACGATCAGCAAAAGTGCGATTATCTTAATACAACTCTCCCGGCTTCTCACAAAACTGCAATGAATCAACTAGTGGTATTCGTTCATCGTATTCTATCACATATATAATTCTGGAGGGGGAGTACTGTAGTGTTTCTACTACAAAAGTACAAATCCAATTCACTAGTATACAAGACATGTTAACTCGATTCTATGCTGGGGTACCTTTTCATAGATGAAGGTTGACATGGTCGATAACAACTCGCCCCACAATAATCTCCCATATTTTGAATTGTTCAAACGGTCATTTTCCCGAAGTAAAGAGCAATCAGGTCAAATAATTGGTGAGCTATAAAAAGCATTACTGAAAAAAACTATAAAAACAAGACTAAGGAGTGAGATAAGTGAGCTATGGGTAATTAAGTATTATTTTTAAACATTTGGCAAGGAATCTAACGAATATAATCAACAATTACTGATTACCACAGATATTTGTTAATTTATCTTTAATTATCTCTTTTAATATTTATTATTTTAACCTGGCACAACTTTTAGAAAACTAATGCAGATTGATGCAGTCAATAAAGCTTTTATCATTAAATTAGTTATTCTTTTTTATGCTAAAATGCATCAGTCAAATTCGTATATTTTCAAACGAAATTATTTCAGAATAACTTTAATTTACACAAATAAGGATTACTTAAAAAGAGCATTTTAAATAAGTAAGTAAGAAGCTTAAAAAGTAGTAGAATTTTCTTTTTTTATCTTTCTTTTAAAAGACTCTGATGAGACTCTTCAAAACTTAATTGAGCTTTTCAATTTAGATTCTTTAAAGAAGTCTGAAGCAATTTGGAAAGTCGAAAGCTAGTTGAAAAAACAAAAAGAATCAAAAGGATAAAAAAAAGTGAATTTTTTTAAAAAAATTAACGCCAAAACATATTAAGAGTGATGCGTCATCAACAGTGGAATAAAAAGTGACAGTGAATCTTTTAAATTTGCTTCTTTGAATCCCTTTGCATTTTCCAAAATGTTCTTCATTTATGATTTTCACGAATATTTCAAAACACAAGCCATTTGATGGATTGGTAGGATGTTATTAAATAAACAAAGCTTACTCTCCTTCATTTGAATATGAATAATTCGAAGTAACATTCATTTTCCGCAGCACGGCTCATTTTCATTGTGTAATAAATCTAGGGGGGGACCAATTTTCTACGTTATTGATTTGTAGTAACTCAGTAATCCAATCGTAAAATGAACATAAACCGCTCTTCACTCTTGATCTTTAATAATGAATGAAAATCAACCACGAGGGTTGGTGAGCGAAGCAAACAAGGGGTTGTGCATCCTAGTTATATAAAAGTGTACAAATTTTGTTCAAAGTAAAAAATAGTTTAACTTGTCATTCTGTAAAAATTAATGTAAGAAATGGCGAATGAAGTTATTTAATAAAGAATTTAATGAATGTTTAAAAAACATAAATTTTCTGTTTTTAAGAGAAATAAATTGATGCCAAAATAAAAATAAATATTTATTAAGTATTATGCTATTAAAACTATCTTTTTACTTCAATTTTTATTGTAGCAGCTAGAATAAGCATAAAAAATCACCGAATACTCAGCATGAATTTCGTTTATTGTTCTTTCATTTACGCATTACAACTTACATTATTAAATTCTGACAAAAAGTCAAATTAAACTGTCGCAAGTAATCCTAAATGTCTGTTGAGGCGGCAGTCATCACCCGATCTCCGCACCAAATTTTCAACCACCCTACTTATTCGTGGATGTCTCTCTTATCACTATGGACAGAACAGTAGAATGGGACTTCGAAGCACTTATGTGAGGAAGTGCAGTCCTCTCTGTATACTAACAGTCATTATCCAAATTTTTTTTTTTTTTGATAATTTATCTTTTAAAAAATATAGCTTTCCAATATTACTGTCAATAATAATTTGATATTTCCCAATCGTAACAACAATATACAGTTAATACACAATAGTTTAAACTCGAAAGGTGACACTAAAAATTTCGTGATGCTGAAAATCCATTTTTTTTTTTTAACAATTCAGTCATAGTTATAGATGTTGCATAGTTTTAAAAGTTGTATATCATGTATTTGCTTCAAAAAACATTTACTTTAAACAATGTCAGTCTTTTTGTTTTTTCATTTGATTTAACGTTTTGCTGAAGTTCTTCTATTTCATTATCCTCATTTTCTGATATATCTTCGGATGCTTTTTTTCAATATTTCTGATTTTTCCCAATACTCAAAAGAGTAATTGTCCTCAGTAACTAATTACTCATAAATATCAGTTTCCTTTTAACAAATCCTTTCCTATTTTACCACCAGATATCTATAAACGCATTTTATCAATTTCCAGCATTAATAGATAATTCAGGCACTCATTTATGAAGGTATCCAGAGAGAACTTATAAAATTATTCAAGAAAAGTTTTTAAAAATTGAAATTCAAAAAATCACTTTATTTCATATTATAATCAGAAGAAAAATATTTGGTCAAAAATATTTCATGAAATCCAGACGTTTCAATTAAAAAAAAAACTTTTTTTTCTATTAGCAATAAAGCAAAGATAATTCAGATATTTTCGCTAAATTGAAAAAATTGTGTCATCGATGTTCGTGTTATGTAAAAGTTAGACTATTCCAAGTAAACCGGGTGAAATGCTAGAGATAGGTAGGCTCAGAGTTGATTTAAATCATTCATGAAAAACACGTTCAATTATTTTGCTGAGTTGAGTTTATTTATTATTAAAATCAAAACACATAATTCCCATTATTATTCAATTTACTTTATTTTTTACTTCTTGCACACTTTCTTTTCTCAAACTAATATCTTCGATTTTTTTTATTTACTATTTTATATTCGTCACAAAGTAATATTCTTTTACCACGAAGTGCTATAAACTATTTAAAAGAATTGCTAAAAATAAATACACTCAAAATACTCCTATCATATTTTTTTCGAAGAAAATAGGAAAAATTAATTTCTTAATTAACTGACCGATTTCTGGTTTACTCTCTGAGCAAATTATATTGCTTTCTATCCTTATAGTTCTTTGATGTCCAATTATATTTGTTTTCAACTTTTTCTTTGTATTGATTTATCTATGTCCCTGCCAAAGATTTCGTTCTTGAAGTGACTTCTAATTTCACGCATGACTTGCACTTTTTCCTGACTTAGAAACAACCAATTTAGGATTTTTATTCAAATCAAATAACAAGACAAAACTTGCTTAGAATACATAAATTATTTCTCTATTGGAATTCATTTGAATGCAGCTGCTTTTTGATATTTGCATCACAGTCATTTTTTATCATTGCAAATATAAAAGCAAAAGAAGATAATTCTTTTATCTAATGAATCTATTTAATATTTACTAACTAACAAAGAGTTTTATTCAGTTTGAAACAACATACTCAGCTTTAATTTTTTTATAATTCACAAAAATTATTTAATGTTTAAAGAGCTTTAATGTCAATCTTATATATTTTTTATCGACACATAAAGGAAAAGATGTTTTTGTAAGTAAGAAATTCTCTGTCATTTAAATTAGGTTTAAAATTTATAATTGCATATAATTATAATATTGAGATTGATTAAATTAATAAATGTATAAATGAATAAAAAATAAAAATTAGAAAATTGCAATAATAAAAAGATTGCTCCATTCTAATGGATGCCATTCATTTATTACTTAATGAAATTTTTACACAATTCTCTAAATCTAGCAGTATTTTTTTTTCGAATATAATGCATAGCTTGATCAAAATTATATTTATATTTATATTTATTCCTTAAAATAATGGTCAGTTCTTATGACTTGGGTAAAAAAACTATTAGTTACAATGAAAAAGATTATATTGCTGAACTCCTTATGAATATTTATCATTACTTTTAAGCTCTATATTTTCTGTTATATCCTAAACCTTTTCGTACATAAAAATAGTTATTGACTAAAATTAATATAAAACTAAAGTAGTTTTCAAAATCAGCAACATTATATTATTTATTTTTAGTTTTTGTATGTGATAGAAGTAACAAATTTAAAAGTGCAATGCATAATGTTTTAACTTATAGAAATATTTTTTTAGCATTGATAATTTAATTAACTTTACCTAATTTCATGTTATTTAACAGTTCACAATTTTCGAAAAACATATACGTTTCGAATATATATATATATATATATATATATATATATATATATATATATATATATATATATATATATATATATATATATATATATATATATATATATATATATATATATATATATATATATATATATGCATGTAATGATAGTTGACTCTAAATTTAAATACAGCAATACAATAGTTTTATTTTTAAAAGTAAGACAAAAATAATTACGCATCAAATAGAAAAGAATTGGCTTACAATAAGCTTACACTGTGATTTTTCCGAAGAAATTCATTTTCTATTTCGAAAAATAAATTGATTTAACAAGGTTTTGAGAAGAAACCCTTCGATATAGGAATTCAAATTATCATTAGGTGGATATATAATGGCAAGGGAAAAATATTTTTTCGATATAACAAGGTTTTCGATATATCGAGAGTATACTGTATAGATAACACCTTTAAAATAATAGGATAGTCATTGTTTCATATTCCAGTAATTTCATCATGTGAGTTTATTCTGTATTTTGCCTATCAAGTATTAATTATTTTAAGTTTAGAATTAATAATTTATTTGATTCTATAACTCTCTGCCATGGGTTAAATTATAAAATAATTTATGACTTCATGAAAAAGCTAGTTAATTTGTAGAACAATAAATTTAACTAATTTTATTTATTTTTCCATTGATAAACAATTGTTTTTAATAAAATAACTGAATTGTAATGCAGAGAACAATTTAGATATTATTTACGTTTACTACTTCAAAATACCAGATATTTTTATACATCGCCTAACAACACCAGGCTCTGATTTACACATTTCAGCAGCTATTGATAATACACATGGATGTATCAAATATGACGGTATTGTAAATATTGTACAAAGCGATCATTATTGAATATGACATTATTGCGAGTGTTTCTAATTTTTATTATGGTAACAAGATCATAATAACCAAAGTAAAAATTATAAAAATTAGCTAAATTGAAAAACACACCGTTGATGAATTACGAAATGTTGGTACATGCTTAAAACCCCATCGACCAAGAACGTTGGCGCAAATTCCGCCAAAATGACACCACTATTTAATTTTGTAATTAGTGCATATTTAATTTAAAAAAAAAAAATTTGAAAAAGGAATTTATGTTCTAGTGCATACGATAAAAAAAATGAGGCACAATTTATTTTCAAAAACTTTTACTAACAAAGAGGTTTCCATTTTCTTTGGCTTGGGTTTCAGGATTTTACATAATTTCTGAAAAGTTTTTGATGATTACATTATTTGTAGTTATCAGATAGGTGGACCAATGATTTAGGGCAACAATTCGAAAAAGAAGCCGCAAGCACGTATAACCGATAAATACCAAGAAATCCATATTTTTAAAGGCGTACCTAGATGCTCTAAGCATACGTAAACGTACTCAATATTAAGAGCAGTAAAACTTTTATTAACAATATGTCTTTCGTTAAGGCTTAAAAAAAAGTCAAAGTTTGAATACCTGCGCAAATACTTAATAGAATTTTCCATAGCATAACATCGTGATTTTACCTCAAACTATTATTTGCTAAAATTTAAAATTTATTGAACTTACAGTTTTGCTGACAAAAAAAAATTACCTTAATGTGTCCCATGAATAAATTCTAATGTTTTGTTTCTGAGCTGCTAAAGAAGTCTATGTAAGTAAGAGTACGTGAGCTGAGTAAGAGTAAATGAATTTATGAAGCATTTGGTTTATTTGGAGCATTTGAACAAGGCAAAAAGTTTTTTTTTTCTTTTTGAGTTAATATTTTGGATTCAAAATGAAACAAATGTTGAGAGCTATTTCAGTTTACTCATCTGTACGATTATAATAGTGTCTTTTTTTTCTTCATAAATTACCTAACAAACCTGTTATAAATTGCAATACATCTATCCATACTGAAAGTTTAAAAACGGAAAGAAAAAAAAGCAATTCAGTATTGGCCTTAACAATCAGGCAATTAGTGTTTCAAAGTGGAGCAATTTTTATTTTCCGAAGTTCATTACTTAAAATATGAGCAGTGATTGTTCTCAACAATAATAAAATAGAGGAAAATACTGAAATATTGCGACAGAAAATACTATTACAAAAAACAAGATGAAGTTTTTTTCAAAAATATGTATAAAAAAGCCGGAAAACAAAGAAATGAAAAGATAGAATCTCTACATCAGTTCACATGATTCTATCCACGAAAAGGAATGCTTTCTAATATTGTATCACTATTACCAAAACAAAGTGTATCAATATAATAGAGTGATAAGCAAAATGTATCAATACAGTAGTGTCAAGAAAATTTTCGCAAAATAGAACGCATAATGTAAAAAATATATCACGCAAAAAAACAGTAAATAGAATGTACAGAAAAAACAAACAAATACAAAACGGAATCTAAAGCGAGTAGCGAATTCAAATGTTCCAATGAACTAACATTACTTTAACTTTTATATATATATATATATATATATATATATATATATATATATATATATATATATATATATATATATATATATATATATATATATATATATATATATATATATATATATATATATGTGTGTGTGTGTGTAACATAAAAAGCTTCTATTAATCTTTTTATGTTAGTTTCTTTGGTATAAAACAACTCCTACTTTATTACTAATTAATTATTCAAATCGAAATACTTTCTCACACTTTTAAAAGCTACATCCTGCTTCTAAATCTATTTTTGGCCCAACTATGCATAAATTCAAATAAAGATCTTTTTCCCCTTTTAAGCCGTGGGAATCACTCGAGCAAGTTCATTAACCAATAGTAATTTCTAAGATTTCCCTTTATTCTCTAAATAGAGACATTTTCGGATTATTTGCAAGATTTTCCCTACCAGAAAGACTGATCCTGAATGGAGTTAACATCACTTTTCGCTGGTCTTCCATAAGAACACGATCTAAATAAAATACATCTGATTTCATTAAAATCCTGTGTCTGTTTCCCTGCTCGGCCCGACTGCATCATTTTACATATATATATATATATATATATATATATATATATATATATATATATATATATATATATATATATATATATATATATATATATATATATATATATATATATATATATATACAAGAAAACACGAAGAAAGTTAAGAAAAACAGTAAGTTTCATTTATTGCGCATAAGCTGCAAGTAAACAGAACTCATTAGATAAGTTCTAAATGAAGATAAAACAAAGAAAAATTATAGACATATGAAAAAAAAAAGGGGGGAAATAATAAGTAAAAAAATAACAAACAACAGTTTTAAAAGAAAAAGGATGAAATTTTATTTATACCTATATATATATTGAACCCAAGTCAAATTTCATGACGGTCCAACATTATTTGATGGTCACCATCATCGAACATTTCATGATGATCCATGATGGTCCATGACTCCAACTGTAAATTTCCATGAAGGACTATACCATTAAATTAATTTGGTTTTTTTAATGTTGGCCCTTCATAGAACTGTTCGAATTCCTACATTGGGATGATGGAAGTTCATGATCGTTCCAACATTTGATTTCTTGAAATCTATGATGGAAATTTCTGTTCTGTTAACATGAACAAACCGTTAGAACAAGTTGTTATTCTTATGTGGGACCATCAAAGATTTTGACATGGATATATATATATATATATATATATATATATATATATATATATATATATATATATATATATATATATATATATATATATATATATATATATATATATATATATATATATATATATATATATATATATATATATATATATATATATATATATATATATATATATATATATATATATATATATATATATATATATATATATATATATATATATATATATATATATATATATATATATATATATATATATATTTATATATATATATATATATATATACAGTGGTGGCCAAAAGTGTGCACACTTTTTGAAAGTTTCATGTTTTTCAACTTTGTGTGCTTGTAGAATATATTAGTTTTCGCTTAAATGCAAACGTTTATATATCAAATTGAAGGTAATTTAATGTAGAATTTAATACTAAATACAGTATTACAATATCTGTATTACAAAAAAAGTTATGCAATTAATAGTAAGATATATCTTAGATTTGCATTTTTTTAAAGTGATACTTACACAATCAATACTTAGCAGGATAACCCTTAAATGTTAAGACAGCTTCACAGCGTCTTTTCATCGAGTGAACGAGTGTTTGGAGTTCATCTTTCGTAATCACATGGTGCCAAGAATCAATTATAGCTTCAATGAGTTGTCTTTTATTGGATGGACGTTTTTTTCGTACAAGAATTTTCAAACTTCGCCACAAATTTTCAATTGGATTGAGATCAGGGCTGTTTCCTGGCCATGGTAATATATCTATGCCTTTATTTTGAAACCATGCTTTGCATACTTTTGCTGTGTGGCATGGAGCTGAATCCTGCTGAAAAATAAATGGTGCGTTGTTGGAGAAGAGATCCCTGATGGAAGGTATCAATTTTAGTTTCAGGGCAGTTTCGATGCATTTTTTGGCATTCAGGATGCCATCAATCACTTGAATTCGGCCCACACCATCTGCAGATATACATGTCCAAATCATGACATTTGTTGGATTTTTAGCAGTTGCTTCAATGCAATCAGGATGAAGCGCTTCACCTACTCTGCGTCTCACGTATTTTCTACCATCAGAACCAAAGAGCGATATTCTACTCTCTTCACTCCAGATTACTTGCTTCCATTGATTTTCTGACCATTTAATGTGTTCTTTTGCCGACTTAACTCGTTTTTCGCGTTGCTTTTGATTTAATTATGGTTTTTTTCCTTGGAATTCTAGCTTGTAGTCCAAATCCTGATAAGCTTCTTCTTATTGTTCTTGAACTTACTGCAATACCAGCTGCATTCATTTCACATCTAATGGCATCTGATGACATTTTTCTATCTTGAAGGCATAGCCATTTAATTTTTCTATCGGTAGTAGCACTTCTGCATTTTTTTCGGCCTGATTTGGCATCCTGAATGCCAAAAAATACATCGAAACTGCCCTGAAACCAAAATTGATACCTTCCATCAGGGATCTCTTCCCCAACAATGAACCATTTATTTTTCAGCAGGATTCAGCTCCATACCACACAGCAAAAGTATGCAAAGCATGCTTTCGAAATAAAGGCATAGATATATTACCATGGCCAGGAAACAGCCCTGATCTCAATCCAATTGAAAATTTGTGGCGACGTTTGAAAATTCTTGTACGAAAAAAACGTCCAAGTGAAGCTATAATTTATTCTTGGCACCATGTGATTACGAAAGATGAACTCCAAACACTCGTTCACTCGATAAAAAGACGCTGTGAAGCAGTCTTAAAAATTAATGGTTATCCTACTAAGTATTGATTTTGTAAGTATCTCTTTAAAAAAAAATGCCAATCTAAGATAGATCTTACTATTAATTGCATAACTTTTTTTGTAATACAGATATTGTAATACTGTATTTATTATTAAATTCTACATTAAATTACCTTCAATTTGATATATAAACATTTGCATTTAAGCGAAAATTAATATATTCTACAAGCACACAAAGTTGAAAAACATGAAACTTTCAAAAAGTGTCCACACTTTTGGCCACACTTTTGGCTTTTTTTTGATGTAAATATATATATATATATATATTTACATCATGAAGACTATTTTTAAACAACTATTATAATTTACTCTCAAATTTTGCATGAATCTTTTTAGACCATAAGGGCCGATTTGTAGGTTCATCTCGAGAAGCTTTTGAGGGTCAGACGTGTGTGATAAATGAAGACTGATTTTAATATTTTGGCATTAATACAGCAATTTTTAGCGAAACAAAATTTGCTTAAACCAAATAATAAACGGTAATAGCTTTGGTAACTCAAAACACCCAAGATCTGAAAGTGTGGACAGATAAGAGATAAAAATTAAAACCGCAATGTCACTCTTCCAATATTAGTTTATACTTACATAATACCTTGATTTATGACTGCACGATTTTAAATCTCGAGCAGCTAGAACTTCTACTTATTTAAAAATTTAAACCTGTTGGTCTTTGGAGTCGACTATGAAATATTAAAAAGTTATCAACAAATGCATGACATATTTTTATTACTCACGATTGTTTATCATAAAATATTGCTGAACTTTTGATGCTGCCATCTACTTTCAACATTGAGAGGCTAAATGGTATTGTTTTAGAAGATAATTAATTATGCTACCTGTAATTTAATTGATTGCAATTAAAATTTAGGAAATTGGAACATAAGATCTATTCTTTAGAGCAATGTTTTTCCTCTCAGAAACTGTAATTTTTGTGAGGTATTTATTAATAAGAAACAAAGTGCTCAAAGAACGAATAATTATGTAAGTGTCGTGGCGCCATCTGCACTTTTGTCGAGAATTTTTTTTCTTCAGTATTATAAGCTGCTTGTTTTTACTATAAATTAATTTTTAAAAAGTTTTGGATATTAATTCGATTTTTTAATTATTTAATACATTACTGAATTAATAATTCATGGCTTCACTTCAATTTAAAGCTTTATATATATATATATATATATATATATATATATATATATATATATATATATATATATATATATATATATATATATATATATATATATATATATATATATATATATATATATATATATATATATATATATATATATATATATATATATATATATATATATATATATATATATATATATATATATATGAACTAAATCTGTTTTAAATATTCTTAGCAATTACTGTAAGCATTAATAAATAACAATCATTTTTGGTCTAATTTTTTACTGAGTAAGCAGTTTACCGACCCTAATTGTTAAAAAATTTAAACAAGAGAGAAAAAGAAAAAACTCAGTAAAAGAAATGTGACATTATGATGATTTAACTAAAAAAAATTTTAACTGGAATTTAAAATTAAATATTACCAAATAGCCTAATAGTTTTAAGTAAATTTACAGCAACAAACAGCCTATCACGGACATAAAATATATTCCGTTGAGATGACGACGTTTCGCTTTTCAATAAGGTTCAATATAAGTTTATGTTTCTTTTTTCTTTTCTTTTTTGCCTTATCTAATTATTTTTGTTGTTATGTGTTTTATATTACCTGTTCAGTTTTGCTTTTTTATTTTTACTTTTATTATTTTATTTATTTTTAAATATTTATTGACTATTTTTTGGAGAAAATATTTCCGCAAATGGACCCAGCTTTTAACTAAACAACAAAACAAAAATTAAAATATTCTGATAATGTTTTTTTAACCAATTTTCACAGAAAACACTAGTCCTGTTCGTAAAATATGAACTAAAATCACCTTTCGAGAGTCTGTTATATTTTATGATTGTCGATTTATGGAAGATAGTTTATGCTTAAGCCACCATCTTAATTTAGTAATTTGAGGCATAAGCGCATCACTTTAAAAGTGTCAATAATCTTTTAATATTGTTTATAAAACTGAACAACGGAAAGTATCCTTAAATATGCTAATGAAGTAATTTCCTTCTTTTTTTTTTATTCATTCGTTTTATTTTAATAATCGTGTTCTATTTTAAGTTAGTAAAAGCTTAGAATCGCATTCATAATTCAAGACACGTTTTTCACATTAAAAAAAAAATGTCGCATCACCACAGATTAGATTCTAGATTTTTATTTTCTTCTTTTGCTGAGATATACTTACCTGTTTACAATATTGAGTAAGAAACATTTAAAAATAACCGAATATACTTCTGTAATACATTTTATTCTTTAAGATGTCATTATATGCATTTTTTAAGGACCTTGAATCTCAAATAAATTCCTAGCAGATATAAATAAATAAATAAAAAATTTTTGAGGTCTTCAATCACTTTCTCTTTTATTTTTTCAGTTACATTTACACTTGATTTCTCTGGTGTTGGAGAGTTTATATTGCATAGACTTTCTTTCAGAAACTACTGCTGCAATGAATGCAATAATGCCTTTCAGTAAATGCCTTTCAATACAATGCCTTTCAATAAATATGTATGTTGACCTGCTGATTAAAGTGTTAAATGCTTTTTTTTTACCTCAGTTCTTCCCCATACTAATGTATATTATAATTATAATAATATTAGAATTATAACTGTCGTTGAGCAGCAAACCCAATTTTTGGGTGTACGACTACCAATGTTCAACTCCGTAGCCTTGTAATTTTAAACCCAATCCAGAAGACAAGGGAATTTCTGGGTCCAGCATTGGGAGAAATTTTCCTTCGTGGAGGACTTTTTGATGGAACTAACCCGTATTTTCGTTAATGGAGAAGAAGACCACGAGAACCTCTCACAGTTAGCCTGACGGCAAGGAGACTCTAACCCATGATCCGTCTACCATGATCCGTCCCGGTTCACCTCATTGGAAGGCGAACGCTCTATCCCCTGAGCCAATCGCGGCTCATATATGCAATGAAATTAAAGAAAATAACGAATACCTCGTGATTTATTGGCATTGTAAAAGGGAAGGAATTCCCGCAACAATTCGTTGTGGGCTCCACAATTTCGTGTCCAACAGCATGATTGTGGCAATGTGTTCAGCACTTAGCAAAGGCCACCTTTACTTCCCAGACAAGTTACTGTTCATCGATCTGAAGCTAGAGCTCTTCAAGCGCCGCTGCAGGGGATCGAATTACACTTCTTCTAAATGAACAGTTCAATATCTTAACCACTAAGCCAACAGAGTTTCAACTCGTATAGTACTTTCTTAATTTTTTTAACAGAGAATTTAACTATAATAAGTTAGGTCAGGACACAAATTTAAACGACAACGGAAGGTAAAATTCTTAGCTTGAAAATTGTTATTGAATTGTGAGTATATGTAGATGAATTATTCATGTTATAACATTAAACCCTTATGTAAACGGGCTTACGAAGTTTTAAATTAATTAGGTAATTTAATTAATTATGTTTTAAGCTAATATGTATTTAAAATAAATAATTAGATACTATTTGTGTATTCGCACAATTACTTTTGCTTTTTACTCTATTTAGTTTCAGATGTATTGCTAGCATTGCTTAATCATTGGTCAATTAAAAACGAGTGCTTATATTGACAAAATACAGTATAGCCGTTTTTGGCTATTGCGCCAGGAAACAAACCTAGTTTACTTTAGTTCATTTTGAAAAATAACTTCTACGAAGCTTGATTAAAAAATTAAAAATCCTTTATTACCAGAAAAATATCTCTAAAAGAAGAAAAATAAAGAATTAATCTAATATTGGTGTAAAAAGTTAATGAAGCAAGAAGGTAGTTACCAAACAGGTAATATGAAAGTATTTTTTACACAAAATGCATCATACAACGAACCACTTAAATTTGAAAATATGTTTTCAAAAAATGGTGAAATATTTCAAAGAGGTGAACTAAGTTTTAAATACAGACAATTTATTAAAATTTGAAAGGAAGGTGTAAAACTACATGAGCCTTATAAGTATACAAATGATCTAATTTATGATTTCATAACAACAAAAAAGTTGGGGAAATTGTTCGATTTATGGAAAATTTATGAGATTGACTTGTGTTGTTAGTTAATATTCATTTACTTAACACTTTTTTGACGTATCTAAATTTTATTTATTATTTTGTCACTGAAAATTGAACGTAAAATAAAACATAAATAGACTGCAATAAAATGAATTTATACTGAATGAAATTAAACAGTAGAATAATCTATATCACCCTCATTGGTATCAATAATAATATGGCAATTTTTAATATTTCTCCTCTATGAATTAATACCCTTTATTTATTAAATATGCTTTTTAGTACATTGCTCATTTTTCTTATTTCAATTAGAACCTATTACCAAAACTAATTAAGCGTCATTGATTGATGTTGATTTTTTTACGTTTCTCTTAATCGAAATATTACCATTTTTCCATTAGTTGTATCATTTCTCCATTTTAGTACGTAGCTTATTTTTTTATTTGAGCAAGAACCTATTACGAAGTTCGATTCCATGATAAATGAATTTTAGCATTTATTTGTGGATTTTAAGAAATAGTGTTAAGGTTTTGCCAAACTGAATGCTGCATATGTACTTAAAGACATACTTTTTTTTATTATTTTTTTCGAGCATGCGCTGTGAAGCTCGAAAAGCGTTACCATTAACGTAGCGTAAACGTAATACAACATCAAATTTAAATGAAATTTAATCTGCATGCTTGCAAATAAAAATAATTTGCATCTATTGCTTTATTTTTTTAATGAACAGTTAACGAAGAGCCTGTAATTCATATACTCATTTCATTAAAGTACTTACTTATTCTTGATAAAAAGTATGTGTTGTTCTTGATAAAAGTATGTGATTGGGTAGCTTAGGACATTCAAAAATATAAAGTAAATGCATCCAAATATGCCTGAATGCAATAATTTAAAAAATTTTAAATTTAAGTTCATGTAAACATTGAAATTTTGAGAAATATAATTACTATTTTTATAAATACTTTATTTATTTAAATACTTATTTATTTAATTTACTTTAAATCCTCGTGTTGCAAGTTTCAAAATGAACAATAACAATATAAGCAAAATGGATGAATAGGAAGAAACTATTTCCTTTTAAGCAATAGTTTTCTCTTTCCTGAATTTAATAGCGGTTTCATTTTCTTTTCCTGTTTAACTTATCTTTTGAAATATTTTTTTTCTTTTTTTGGAAAAAGGAAGAAAAAAACGAAGGTCATCTGAAATAATAGATGAAGATATAAGAAACGCATCTCTACAACACCATGCCAGGGGGGGGGGCACTTTTAAACAAAAGCTTAATACTTTCTCTTATTCAGAAAAATTTCAGTTTTATGATTTAAAGAAATAATAATTTTCCATTCACTGTTTAAATTATACTCTATAAATTTTCTATGTGAAACATATGGATTTTTTTCTTCGAGAAATTATTATTTCCTTCCCCTTAAATATAACAATTAAATAGTTCCCCTTGTGCATAAATTTTTTATTACAACTTTTAATGTTTTTTTTTATATCATAATACTTTTAATGCCTAGTTTTAGGAATTAATAAATCAAAACCTGTAAGATAGATAAAAAAATTTACATTCAAAGGAATTTACCATAGCTATTTATTTTTAAATTGAAAGATTACGCATAGTAATGAATATTGAAAAAGTCATTTAATCTAGAAAGAGAGAAAAATTTATTGAGAAAAATCTCAAAAAAGTCATAACATTCCGTAAAACGTTTGAAAAGGTCATTTTTCCATACATGCAAGAGCATTTGTGAAAAAAGGAATAATATGCATCTCGCTCATGTGTATGAGTTTTAGGATAATAATTTCAAACGTGAGCGCTGCCAGGAAGTAAAAAGATAAGAAGCATTATTTTTTTTTAATTTTTACGCTCGAACTCATTAATATTTTTCGTTCTAAAAAATATGTATATGATGCCTCTGTGAATGCAGAACATTTCGGCAACTACCAAACGATTTTAAAAGTTTTTCTTGTAAATTTTAAAGATATAGTTTAATATTTAAAGGGTTTCATGAATATATTTCAAGGACAACTGCAACTTCATGAATTAGAATACATGGAATGGAATTAAATTATAATGTTTGTACAATATAAGACTCAGCTGCATTGACTATATAATGTTTGCTGGGCATCATTATATTCTGAGAAGTAAAATTAAATAAAGATCGAAGATTTTCTTCAAAACTAATTTTCTTCATAAATATAGAATAGGGATTGTATAAATAAAAATAAATAGGTTTTATTCTCAACTTCAAATCAAAGCCTTCCTTCAAGAAATTGGTACAGAAGTCAGACCTAATTCTAAAATTGTAACAGAGCAGATACAATTTAACAATCGATTTCTCTTAAAAAGAATTGAATTACTGTTTTTTCCATTCCTCAGTTTTTGTAAATCAAGCTATTATAAAAAATTTTATTTCTTCCAGAAATGCCAATGAAAGAAATATCTAGAAATTAAAAATTAAGAAAGTTACAAAGAAAATAAGGAACGGAATTAAAAAGGAATAAACGTTTTTTATAAGAGAAGATAGAACATTATTAGAGAAAAATAATCAAAATTTTTTAAATTAAAAAAATTATGAGTAATAGAAAGGTTATAATTAAAGTTTTTATAATTTAAAATTCAGTTTGGATAAAATTTTATTGATAATATTAATATTTATTTTTGAATATTGATATTCATTTTTAAATTTTGTTTTTTTTATTAATTAGATCATTTTTTAAAAAATTTCATTTAGAACTTCTTATTAAAATTATTCTTCATTGACTTGAATAATAGTACGTTGATTTTGCAAGTTTCTTTTATTTCAAGTTTCTTTTATTTCAAGCAAGTTTCTTGGTACAATTTCTCCATTAATTTTGCTTTTTAGTATTTTGTATTTCAATTAGAATCTAATACCGAAAATAATCAAGCACCATTAACGTCAGCATTACATATTAATAACGTCAATATTATATATTAATAACGCCAATATTATATATTAATAACGCCAATATTATATATTAATACCGTCAACGAATTTTTATGTTTCTCTTTAAGGAATGAATGCTATTACTCCATTTATAATGTGTGATGTTGCTACTTCACACTTGTGTTGAAATTTCAACAGCCTACCTTTACCAACTTAGCTTCATAATTTTTCATTCGAAATAGAAACTTTTTTGTTCAACTTAGTTTTCTCAATATTATTTATTTTACTCTTGTTGTCATTTCTGTAATTTGACTTGTTGTATTTTGTTTTGTTGTAATTCTTCAATTGATTTCCTGATGTCGATTCTATTACGTGTAACTGTATTCGAAAGTAGATTACCTGCATGCCTTTTGGGCGTCATTTGAAGAACGTATTTTACTGCAGTAAAAGAGTCACAATACTGTTTCACAAAGTAAAGAGTCACAATACTGTTTCACAAAGTAAAGAGTCACAATACTTTGGGTTTCGGTCTTCACTCATTGTGTCTACAATTTTCAAATATTTTTGAGATTTAAAGTCTAATTTATAAGGCAAAAAATGAGATATGTTTATCTAATTTTTTATTTCCCAATTCTGTCAATACTGCATGGATTTAAGACATGCAGTTTGCAAGACGGCACGTGTCCTTTCTCCGTTTTGTGAACCCTTTTATCGGCAGGGAAGCACGAGTAAGGCACTGCAAATTTTCATCTAAGAATCTGACTCTCCCTTTTTGGCGCTATTTGAGAAGAGGAACTTTTATTTCTTAACATATTTTAAAAGAAAAAAGTAACTCTCGAAATTTTGAAACTTAATCTAATAATCCCGTGATGTACCTGCAGAAGAGTCAGGGCAATTTCCGAATCCAGCTACTTATCTGAATCAAGTAAATCTACCAAATGGACTCTTGTCTTGATTATTATTTCCCGGCTTTTTGCACCTTTTTCCGGAATCCGGAGCCATCCAATCCTTCTGGGTTGCGGAAAATTTTATCTTTCTTTGAAAAATTTGATGAAACTGAATAGCTTTTTTTGTTAATATAGTTTTACAACGCAATGCTCATTAGCATTTTTTTATACAAATTTAATTTACATACTTACTTACATAAATGTGATTATTTTATTTAAGGTATTAAATTGAAATTTTAATTTCATAAATCATATAATTTAAAGCTTTTCAGCTTAGAAATATCAAATATCGTTGATCATAAATTATTTACTTTTATATAAACATCTTGTTATTAAAAAAAAAAATTAAAACTAGCGTGTTTTCAAGGAAGTTTATTAATGCTAATTTGCTGACGCAGTCCACCTATGCTGCCACGTTCTCATTCACCCTTGAATTTATATGAAATAACGAATAAAGGATAATCAAATAACAGACAACGTGCAATAAACTCTTTTCCTTATTCAAAAAGCAAACACTACTGTTATTATATGTAAAATATTTGGAAGAAGAAATAATAATAATCGATTGCATTTTAATGTATAAGAATGGCACAAACTCTATACCAAGGAGACAATTTCATTTTTTAAACGTTTCTCTAAGGAGAAACGTTTAAATCGAACGTTAAACGAGATCAAATCGAAATTTTTGAACGAATTTTTGGATTGTGCAATAAAATTAACCCATTCACCCCTGTTCAGATTTCAGGGCTCTGGCACAATCGGTTCTGCTGTAATATCAGACGCCAAATCAGAGAAACTATTTATTTTTTTATATACTAGTTCCCGTTCTCTTTTCGGGGTTAAATAAATAAGCTATCAAAAATGAGTACTAAGAAACACTACGAAATCATGCACAAGACCGGAAAATATATACCAACACAATTAATAAAGCTGAAATACTTCCATTCATTTGTTTATTATTTTTGTCCTTGCCGATGACTTTAAGTTGTTAGATTGAGTAAAACACGTTTTTTGTAGTTCATCCAATCAAAATAACGATAAATTGTATTCAGTATATTTTGGCATGATGACATTACTCGCTTCAGCCTCATAATAGCCAAAATTTACATCAATCATGCGATTTTCTTATTTCTTTCGAAGATCCGTTATTCTTTTCACAGTAACTGTATTCAAACTGCAGAATATCGATGAAGTTTTAAAACTTACCAAATACTTATTTTAGCAACATTAACATATTTGGCACCTATTGAAATTGCATCAATTAGCAAAATACCGAGAGTAAATGTCGAGAATCGGAATTATAGGATCGCATAGGCATTCATTGATTAGCAAAGATGACATTCGCGATTGCAACGCTCGAATACGCCATCTAGAGGGAGACTGAAAATGTCGGACATTAGTTCCCACAAAACCATTGGCAATGACGGACGCCATTTTATTAGCAGCAAATAAGGAGCAAAATTTCCCTAAGGAAAAGGTAGAACTTCTTGAAAAAACCAACCAGAACATGCCAAACATTGAAGCAGAACACGCCAAGGATTTGAAGAACAATTTCTGAATAATTTTTACCTTTCTATTACCAACAACATAACTTCCAATTTCATGATCACTTGCTGTTACAGATTGTGTGTATTACGGTAAAATAATTTTTTCTGTCTTCAATTCATTATAAATTAAAATGAAGTCAGCATTGCTTTCGTCATTCCAATGAATAAATAAGAATTCAAAATATGCACAGAACTGTATAATTATAGAATAATGTTCTTCTTTATAGAATAGTATATATTTCTGTATCTATATTATTCGTAAAACAACAATAAAGAATCATCCGAACAACTTGAAATAGATTCATTTGTGCTGATTATTAATAAATTTGTATCGTTTTCTTGGTAAGTATTTTTTAGTTTTGAAAGAATAATTTCAACTAGAATTCAGCTATTCTGCTTTTAAGCTACATATTCAAATCTTACATTTATAAAATTTTGATGTGTGGTATGTTATCTAAAAGTAATGAAGGGATAATCTATGCATATATTATTTGAAAATAAAATTTTCAAACGAAGAGCATTTCATTTGGAATTCTGCGGATTTATAAAACAGGTGAGTGTTATGATTTTTATAATAAAAAATTTGCTTGTTAATATTTTTTTCCTTATTTGATGATAGTTCTCTACAGAATGGTTTTTTACGTCTGATTAAGAACTATGAGAATAATAAAAAAAGAAACAATATGAAAGTTTTGATTTCAATGTAACGAATTCTTAAAATCGTTTTTTATCCTAAGAATTCTTTATTTACCGTTTTTTAGTTTATAATTTTTTGATAAAAATTGTTGTCAAAATACTTTTTTTGAAAAATTAAATGGTATAACATTATGTGTTTATGTATGCTTCTTGTATATTCTAATGTTTGAAGTAATATGATTCAGAAAAGTATGGAATAAAAATTCGGTACTTACGTATTAACGCCAACACCGCTACAAATTTGGCGGTTTTTAAGTGCCGCCAATCTACACTTAAAATTTTTGCGACAAATCATAAAATAAAACACTTTATTTAAAATCAAAGTAGTCAATCGGATTTCGGTGGAAAATGAGCCGATATAGAGTTTAGCATAGATTCAAAACAATCATATCGCCATATGAACTCTGATAAATAAGATTCCAAATGAAATAACATTTCCAAAACGTACGTTTACCAAGATAAAGTTTTATGTTGTGGGAATTGGTACATTTTCGTTTTTTCGTAAAATATTTCCCTCCTGAAAAAATAAAATAGCATCTTGTTTTGTTTTTGGAAAATCCCAAAGACGAATTTTCGTAGCACTAAAAATGGCGACAAAAAAGAATTGTTTTTTTGCTTTTGTTTCGTCAGCATTCTTTATTTTACGTTTCTTAGTTTCTAAATAATGATTTTTATTGAAACTTGAAATTTTTTGATAAAAATTGTTGTCAAAAAACTTTTTTTACAAAATTAAATTTCATAAAATTATGAGGCTTATGTACATCTACTTTTTGTTCATTTTAATTTTTGAAGTAATATGATTCTTAAAACTATAGAATGTAAAGTTTAAATGGGCCTTTCATGTTATATCATTAAATTTAGTCAAACTATTTCTCGGGCATTAGGTTTTAACTCTTATAAGAATATACATATTTTTTTCTGTTAATGTACAAATATTTTTCCGATGTGTTTTGGATATTCCTTCTCTAATAAAAAGAGATACCATTTTGTTTTCGTTTGCATAAGAAAGAATATCAAACATTTTTCTTCTTTAAATTTAATTAGCCACAATAAAGAAGGAACGTTGCAATGCTACACGCTACATTAAAGAAGTCTCTAGAGTAACTGAATCACTGTTCATATAGAAATCGCAGGTATCCGTCTCATACAACAACGCCCCCTATAGTTCGTTGCGATCGCGAATTGTTTATTTTATAAAGTGAGACTGTGCTTTAATTTTAATTAATGTGTTGGGTCTGTCAGCTGTCCCATGTTAATTTATTATTACAGAGCTTAGCAATTTTGGTGCCGAAAACTGTATGAATTTCGGTACTAATCAAGACAAATTAAGAAAGAGCGACGACAGTTAAAAGTAATTAAAGGATTTCTCTGCTTAAATAGAAACGAGAAACTATTAGAGGTAACATTACTCACTTTTCAACTGACATTATTAATTCAGAAGATGATTCTTCAATTAAAGATATTGAATAAATCTGTAATTGCTTAAAAGCTGTCTTAAACGAAATTAAACTAATAGATAAGGACATTCATAGCTTATTTTCTGATGAAGAATATGAAGACGATATTACACAATTTGAGAGCTATACGCGTACAGCTGAACTTTGAATTTTCAATTTCTTTGGCTCGTAAAATTATTCAAAACCAAGGAAATTACCTCCAACTATAGATAACTTTTCTGAACTGACTGTTAATAATTAGAATTTTGCGACGAGTAGAGTCCACGATTGCAACTTTTGTTGCTTAATCTTACAAAGTGGAATTATCTACGATTACGCTAGAATCATTAAAGGTGATATTGAATAATGTCAAAGTTTTTGAGAACATTTTTAACCTTCGATAGATTCTAATCTAAGTCTCTCTGTAATTGATAAACATGTTTTTTTGAAAAGTTCTTTGCAAGATGAGTCGAAATGATTAAATAATGGTATACGTATGAAACTGAATACTTATGAAACTACTAAGGGGCTCCTTATGAATAAATATTTTGGTAAGAATATAATTATTCAGACTCACTTGGATTTCTTTGAGAATTTAAAGCCCGCACTCACCCCATCGTCAACATCCCTGAATGAAATCTATATTGAGTGTAATAGAAGATTACAAAGTCTATGTGCTTTGGAAGTGGATATAAACACCTATGGTCGAGTTTTGATTCCTAAATTTTCTTGATGATATTTGTCACAGATGAATTATTTAAGCTACATATCAGAAAATATCGGTGGGTAATATAACTAAATTAGTACGATTTTTCTCAGAAGAAATGGAAGGTGCAGTTACATCCTTAAAAATCAGAGATGAGCAATTGATTTTTCTGATTTTATATCTTCTATTGCTAATTTTAACATAAATTTTATAAATACTACACGAGTTAAATTCGTTCTCCATTTTTATGCTATGCATAAATTCATACATTCAAAAGTTCAAAAAAAGCCTATGCCTCGCATCCCTCTCCTCTACAACCTGTCTCTTTTCTGACCACAATCAGAAGTTACAACCTGCTGATCCATCAGACTGTTTAAGCGACTTACCCAAAGATATTCCAATAGGGGCTGAGTTTTACTGGAGAATAGTACATACTCAATCCCCTATTCGACTTTCTGCAACTCATGTGATAATAACTATACTATGTTTGGATCGATTTTCTCTGACGATCGCTCATTTACTACTATAGCATTTTCTTTCGTTTCTTCAGTTGTCAGCAGATATTTTAGTACCAGTTATAGTATCACATTGATACAGATATTTTATCAGTTCTTGAAGATCACGTCAGAGAATTTTGGGAGTTGGAAACAATAGGATTTAAAGTTTATAATGAAAAGGTCTGGTGTGCACGTAACCTTGACATAGTAAAAGATTTTTAAAATTCCTTCAAGATACTCGATAATCGTCGAGTTGTGAGTCTGCCTTGAAGTTATTTTTTCATCAAATAACTATAATGTCTGGTTTAAACGTTTCATGCTGCTAAGGAAGAAACTGTTGATAACAAAGAATAAGAAAATACTTATATTCGATACATGAAAGAATATATTTATCGTGATCAACTAAAAGTAGCGCCAAACGAATCAAATGATCTTGATCCCCATATTGTTGAAAAAGAGAAAGATAGTGATATTAAATGGCATGTAGTTTTTTAAATATCTTCACACACCTCGAGAAAACCTTTCTAAATCCTATTCTCGAACAAACACCTTATTTATTACCATAAATAATGGCCACTCTATTAGGATTTAGACTGCATTCGATAACTGTTTCAGCCGATGGAAGTCAGACTTTTCCTCGGTTAATATTAACTGAAGCAGATTGGTACGTAACAAGATTTCTTTGTTTTAAAGTATCTTTAATAAAACACTTCGATAAATCTCTTTCCCCGGACAGTTTTGCTATTAGTGTGGAAATAAACGAAGAAACTATTACTCTTCATTAAGAGATGGAATATTTAACGTCATTGATAACTTTGCTATTAGCAAAATGGGTTACTAATTCATCCACTTCGAAAAGGAAATAGATACAAGAAAACATAGCTTTCGCCAAAGATTGTCAAACTCTAGGCATAAACTGGAACACTGAAGAACATATACTTCGTAAAGAAATCAAAGAAAATTTTGCTGACCTATGCCAAAACAGAGTTACAAAACATCTTCTTAAAATCAATATGAAATATTTATGATTATTTAGGAATGTTAGCTTCAGTAACAGCCATTGGGAAGATTTTATTCCTATACGTATGGCTCACAGGAATATAATGGGGTGAAATTTTACCGTTAGATATCGTTAAACAATGGCACCCATGGTCATAAAAATTACACTGACAGTCTCACGTTCCGAAAATAAACAACGTCATCAATGCTAATCAGTGAATGCTCATGTGATCCTACAATTCTTGATTCTCGACAACCTCCCCGCACTAGTCTATTTCGAAGAGAGTTACCAGTTGTAGCTTAATCGTAGATAATTCCACTGTGTAAAATTAAGTAACAGGTGTTGTAACCAAGGTCTCTGAATTCGTCGCCAAATTTTCTTTCTTAACAATTAATGCAGAAAAGTTATTCACAGTTGGTGATAATTTACTTTGAACAATACTGCGAGCCTCAAAAATTTAAGTTCAACAGCATGCGTATGGCTTCCAAATTGTGTAATATCATCTTTATACCCTTCATAAGAAAATAAGCTATGAATGCCGTTATCTGTTAATTTCATTTTGTTTAAAGCAGTTGTTAAGCGATTACAAATATATTCGAAATCTTTAATTGAGAAATCATCTTTTCAAAATATTAAGAGGCATTATTTTGAAAACCAGACAAAAATCAGAAATTTTGATAATTGCATTTTTTGATTACTTTTTTTTTTTAAATTGAAGTAGGCTATGAAAAATGAATATTAGACAAGTTTGAGCTCCTAAAGCAATTTTACCTCTCCTGTAGAAAATGTCAAGTTCATGGTCGCTCAAAGTCATTTCCTTAGAATTGAAATAGTATAAGTATTTTTTAAGGGGTTTATCTGAAGAAAGCAACAACACCCCAAAGTTTTTGTTAACTATATTATTTGTATGTGACTGTCTCGTTTCAATCTAACATCATGCACTCGTTTCAATCTAACATCATTGCTTTTCAGAGTTATACTTTGTCAAATTTACTGAAAAATTCAGTTTTGGCCATTTTTCTGCCACAAAAATCTTGGTAAAAACAACAAAAACCCAATAATTTCTTTACTGAATTTTAAAGTTCACTATCAGGACAAGCTCAATGACGCAACACTTTTTTGAGTTATCGATGTTTTCAGTAGATATAACCATTCAATCTTTTACGGAATGCAAAATCTGCATTTTTTTTATTGACCTTTTCTCAAAACGGCTTGGTCGCTCTAAAAAACTATTTATACCATCTTGTCGGTAAATGTATCTGCGGCCTTGTGGAAAAGAAAAATCAATGGCATCTTATCCCATTTTCGTGAAAAAAAATTATTAAAGTTGTATACATATGCTACGTTAAAAATCCTTCTTCCTGAGATCCCTCCTTGAAATCCTACCTCCTTTTTGAGATAATAAAGATGGATTCCCCCCCCCCCTAAATAAACTAAAATAAATAATTGGAACTGTCTTAGTAATTAAAAGATATACTGATGGAAAGAGAGCGCTGAGGTGTTCGTTTGCTCATGCACTTAACCCCCATGCCGCTGTTTTTGCTGTCAAACATATCTCCAAGATACTATTTGATATTAAGTGGGCAATCCATGGCCTTCGTAAAACTTTTCACCCATTACCTTAAATATTTTAAAACGTTATATATTCTTTTTTGAAAGGCGCAACCTTTATAAACAGTGTGAAATTATATGCACTTCAAGTAAATCTCGAGATTCAAAATTAAATTAAATTATAATTACTTGTGTAAATTATATATTACTAGTATTAATTATTATAGATTTAATAATTTTTTTGATTATCATTGTTTAACAAGTCAAAAGCGTACCTTATTCTTCTTATATAAAAACTACAAAAATATTTTTATTAGAAATGTCGTTATTCTTTTTTAAAATTAAAGTTCTTAGTGTAAAATAGGGATATACCGTAGCAAAATTCTTGGTGAATATTTTTTTCGATTTTTTTCATCGCTGCGACTTCAATATGACACAGTTGAAGAATATCAAACAGAATCTATACATTTTTTACAACAATTATTTTTTATTCTAACTTTATTTAAAAAATTAGTAAACCAAGGGAAAAATACTAACACCTTTTTTAATTTGCAAAGGAACATAAATACATATACATTACAAAATAAAAATAAATAAAAAGTTATTACTACCTCACGGTAAATCCTTCTATTATATCATGCATCCTAATTTTTTACCTGCTATATTTAAGATAAAAAATGCAACAAACAATAAAGAAAAGTATTTTTATTTAATATTATTGAAAATTATTAAAACAAACAAACAATGAAAACGCAATAGTTTCATTTATATACAATTAAAATAACAATAAAATACCGATCATTAGGTCAGTATTTCAGTTTCATTAAATTATTTCTGTTAGATTTAAATTATTGTTATTGATGTTAGATCTAAAATAGGCAAGAAAAAATTAAGTTGTCAAAATTTTATTCCATGCAATACTTATCATTGAACTTTTAATCATAAAAATGAATAACTAAAATGTTTACTAATAGATATGTGAAACTTATTCTTTATAACTTTAGAAAAATACAATCCGCAAATAACTTTGTTTGATTTGACTTATTCATACAATTGAGTTTTGCAGAACAAATTATTGAAATCAAGATAAAAAAAGGGAAGCATGAAGGTTTTTTTTAAAGAAGTTCCTGTCAAAGCGACTCCAAACAAGTCGATTACCCGAAAAGCGCCAACAACCAAGAAATGATCAGCCAGACTTGAAACGCTGCTGTATGTTCTTTAAAAACTTACTGCAATCGTTAAAAACTAAAATTCATTAGAATTAGCAAAATCGAAACATAATATCAAAAAATATAAATTAAAAAAAATTATTATTTTCTTAGATAAAATTTTTTTATCTGTAAAAACAATAAGAAAAAAATTGTGCCTTACTTATTAGAACCAATATAACTAAGTCTATTACTATGATTTTGACAACTTTAATTAAAATGTTTTGGTATTTTTTTCTTTAAAAAATACAAAATTGTCGGGAATTGACTAACAATAGTATATCTTGATTTGTGAATTCTGGCGGAATTCATGGTTTATTTTTCGACGTTCTCAAATCCAAGTCTTTCGGAAAGGAACATTTTGTGAGTCATTTTTAACCTTACTCCATATTCGACATCTAAATAATTATTAACTCTAAAGTGCCTACTCGAAAACATAAAGTGCACATGACACTCATTATATCAAAAGTTACCAAAAAATTTCTTTTTGGAACTCTCAAAAATTATTTAAAGAGCTCTTGAAATATATTCAGACTATCACAGCTGATGCTTAAAAATTGCTTGTTTATGTGAAATACAAAATAATTCTTGATTATATAAAATCTTCATTGTTTTCCAAAATTATGAAGGTGGAAAAAATCGAAATGTTTTAAAAAATAAAAAAACGTCCTTTCTCGAGATTCGTCAGACCTTAAAGCAGGGAATAAAATACATGTGAAACAGAAAAGCTTACGTTAATAACGATAAAATTAAATAACAGTCGAAAGCAAAAACTTGCACAAAAAACCCGTGGCATTCGAAAGAGGTGAATCAGGGCAGAATACATTCCATGCATGAAAGCAAGATGAGCTGCCCGTGTAACAAATTTTGACATTAACGACATAAAATTAAGATCTGAGGCCAAACAATGTATGACAAATTCTTGATGACGGACATATATATCGCAGTGGGGTGCTCACTAATTTTGATCGCGCAAAACATGACAACGTTATATTCCTGTATAATTTTTTGGAGCAAATGAAGTCACTGTTGTAGTTTCTGGGGGTTATTTAGTTAACAAAAAAAATGCTGCGGTTGACGCAGTTTTCTTAATTAACACATCTACCAGGTACATAAATATGGCACACTACCTTTAACCTAAATATCATATTGCAAAATATTTTCGAAAGAATCTAACGCAAGTAAAAAAAGTAACTCATTTGAAATAAAATAACTTTAACATCATCACCGAATTCAGTGGTTCATTGAGCAAAATGATTCCATTGCATTATCTAAATCACTGTCAAAGTTTATATTCGATCTCACTGAACCGGGTGTAGAGTAAGAGTAATAACCCAATCCTTTTAAGGCATTCTTGCAATTGTCTTGTATTTCAATCATTTTTTCAAACTTCATCTGTTGTCGCCAGGAAGTGGCAGTTATCGAAGAATTTCGGAATGTTGAATAAGGAACATCGAGGCCTTGTTTTCTGGATTTTTCTTTTATGTTGCCAATGAAAACTGTGTGGGTTTGTAAAAATTCTTCCATTTCACCAGGTATGTCAGAAAACCCAAGAAACTGTGTCATTCTATTTGAAATGGCTAAAGGATTCAGGCACAAATCTTCATAACGGATCACCATAAAATCGTTTGGTCTCTCATTTAACAACACACACGCGGTTTGCAAGTCTTCGTTCAAAGCAGAGCAAAATACTTTGTGATTCGAGCACATTGGATCATGTTTGCACCATGATGAGATTGGAAACTTCGTTCTAGAATTTAAAGTACCTCTTGGGTCTCTAGACAAATAGATAATCTTAAGATTGAGGTGTGGGTGTGTTGCAAATAGTTCTGCCGCTTCTTTAAGCTTGATTCGAATTGTTTTTGCGATGATCAATTTCTGATTCCTGCATAAAGAGTCCAAAAATGTTCCATTGTAACAGGAACGAAGTTTAGTGCACTCTTTCCAATATCTAAAACTGCGTTTCAGTTTCATATAATTGGAGTGACTCTTTTGCCATTTCATGAAGTCATGAACCTAAAATATTAAAAAAACCAGTTAAAAAACATTAGGTCATTAAATCTTTTTTTAACAAAAAGTAACGCTAGAAGAGAATTATAAAAAATTAAAACTGGACGTATCAAGAAATTAAAAGTGTTATTAAAAGGGAATGATTACTTCTTTAAATATTCTGGAACACAGAGTAAATGTTAAAGTATTTAATTTTCAAGATGAAAAAGTTTTTAAAAGAAAGCTCGGTTTTCTAATCATAACGTCTTTTAGATATCCAACAATCAACTGCACTTCTGTTCCCAATCCTTCTGATGATCTCATAACAAATTCATTGAATTCCTTCAACAGTCTCTGCTTGGATGAACGAATAATAAAGTTTTAAATCATTAACCATCGTAAAAATTCATATAAGTTTATTATTATTTATAAAAAAAATAAGCATCCGCTTTTTGTTTCTGAGATATACACAGTAGTAGTATGAACACCATCGGGTTCATATCATAGGGTGTTATCGATTGAATAAAGATAATTAAGGGTGATTTGAATAGCCTTCCATACTCGAAATTATTAAATTAATTTGTAACAGAGATGAGATTAAATTTCAACGTTCGACGACTACTATACATTCTGAACTACATTCGCATATGGACAATTTTAAACTCTCACTGGAATTCAATCATTTTTGCCTCTTGTGCTTCAACTTATTGAAATTGAACTTGTTAAACATTTTTGAGCCAAAAAATAACATGAATTTTTTTTCGCAAAACTTCAAAATAATTCAAAATATGCAATAATTTTTGCAAATATCTGAAATATATCACCCTGGAATTTAAAACAACTTTTTAATAAAAATAAAAGTCATATTGAATTTAAAGGAAACTTTCCAACTGAAACATATCAATTATATTTTAGACACATATACTATTTTTTAACCTACTCATTGTTTTGATTTTCTATATATATATTTTTTTTAAATAATACATTTATAAAATATTAACTATCGTTCAAGAAACTCTTGAAAATCCTTATTCGGAGGAATCATTTCCAAAAACTTGAAACACACTTTTGAATTAAGATCACCACTTCAGAACCATCAAAATGCTAAAGTATTTTATAAATACATTACTTTTTGAGGTTTTTAAATCGAAGCAGAAATCTTCTAGACAACCTTTCTATGATATACTCAACAATAATTAGCGTATACTTGTTAATACTTACGAAGCATTGAAATATTCCACCAAATATTTTTTTTTAAATTAAGAGTAAATGTGTAAGCATTATTTTTCCAAAAAAAGACAGAGAAAAACATATCTTGTTGGTTTTATTTGCACACGTCTTTAATTTTAATTAATTTAATAAATAAAGCTTAGTGCTCACCCTGTTATTTGCGACATTCACACCAGAAAGAAAGCATTTTGTGGTAATCACAACGTCTTTTTTACCGATAAGTTTAAAATGTAAGCGAATTAGTTTTAATGCTAAAATCTACCTAATTATTTTACATATTCCGATGTAAACTTACTGATGTGACATTGCAGTTGTAGAGCCTATTCAAGAGTTCTCTAGCTTCTTCGTGACTACTGTTGAAAACAGGACTGCTCAGAAAATGCAAAGGTTCAAAATAGTAGAAACTGTTAGGCAGACTCTGCAGCAAATCTCCGACAAATGATGATCCAGTTCTTGCGTATGATATCAGCAGGACGTGCAGATCGTTGTTTTCTTTAGGATGTCTAAGGTTAGACAAAGCTGGATGGAAGAGATTTTCAAATATGTTGTAATTTCATGAAGAAAAAAAAGGTATAATGATTTTAAGAATTGTATTATTATTTACCGATTGAAGTTAATTCAAAAAATTTTATGTCCTATATCATATACAGGCTAGCATTTAAGTTTAAAAAATGACTTTATACGGGTTTTGTATAAGTTGTTTTAGAAATTGTACAATTACCAATAGCTTTTAAAGTATAATTTTAATTTTACTGATAGAAAAAGGGTGTCAAATAAAGCATGCACTCAAAAATTGCTTTCCAAAATAGTGAGGTAATTTTCCGCGTGTATTTTTGAACAAGAAAAGAATGAAGCCAGCATTAAGTTTAAGATTTTTAGTTTAGAATCCAAAATAGATTTTTAAAAGTAGGAAGTATAAAAAATACTGTAAGTTATTTTTTTTTCTTATGATTTTCTCGCTGAATAGAATGAGATTGGAATGAGTAAAAAAGTTTGTAAGTTTTCATAAAAAATTTTAGTTTCTTGCCTCTTACTACTTTCATGTCTTGCATCGCTATAAAAATAAGGAAGTTTTCTTTACGTGTAATTGAATGAAACAAAACCAAGTCCATGGAACTTATAGTTCAGAAGTTTAAAAAATTAGAAATGTATAATGGTACAAAAACTACATTTCTTAATAGGCTGATAATTCCATATAAGTGAGACATTTGTTTCATGTATTTTTTCCCGCTAAATTCATTAAATTACAAATGAGTCTATGTAGCTAATTGTTTCGAAGTTATAAGTGTTTTATGCGTAAAAAGGAAATATATAATTTCAATGCTGGAAACTCTCGTAATTTCCAAGCCATCAGACCAATCAGCTTTTATTTTGGCTCCATTCAATTCATTATAAAAAAACAAACACAAAAAATACATTATTTCTCTTGTCAATATAGCAGTATCAGACATTTAGGTGAGTATAAGTACAAAGCTATATTTCTTATAAATAATGAAATTAGTAACTTTTGAATTATTTCGATTGCTTTTGTTTTAATCTTCTTCAATTCAGAGTAAAATAAATACCTAGTTATATTATTTGAATTGTTTAGATAAAAATTTTCGTAGTCTAAATAGGTTGTACAATCGAAAATAGTAACTTTTGATAATTCTTACTCATAAAACCCCTTTAAAACTTAAGAACTATTAGTCAAAGTTTAAATCCCTCTTCCATTTTTACCCCTCTTCCATTCGATAAATTCAAGATTGCAAATAAAGCTCACCTGGGGTTATCATCTGGTATCCGTAATGGACATCACAAATCACAACTTTAAAAACTATTTCAAGATTTCTTATAATTATCTCCATATTGAATAACTAAGGAACTGAACTATTAATTCAAAAAGTAAATATTATATTTCAAGAATGTTTTATCCTAATACCATCACTTTGAACATTCCAATGATAATTCTTAAAAATGCTGCTTTTTGTTTTCAAAAATGCGAAACATTTTTAACATATTGTTCCGATAATACTATAATTTAGTTTACCTATGATGAATATCTGAAAATGATGTATAGTCTAAATAGTCATGCTTAGAATTATTTAAAATTCCGTTATATTCTCTCATTCTGTGTTATGGTTTGAAAATTCAATGTTCAATTCCTGGTGTAACAGGACTATAGTGCAATATGATGGGTGATTTAAAGGTTTTTCACTCATTACTGAAATGCATTAATATGCTGTCTAAAAACTGGATTGCATTACAATTTAAAAAGTTTCTCAATGCTATCATGAGAATAAAGTTGAATAAATGAAAATAAAGGAGTTTTGGTTTTTTTTTAAATTTGCTATCTCAAGGTATTTCAAAATCCTCTCCTCTGTTATGAGTTTCCTTTTTTAGCTATTTCAAAACGGAAATTCCGCAAATAAAATTATTTTTGATGATGTCCTCATTATAACAAATAAAATGTGTAATTTTTATTTATTAATGCATTTAATACTTTTTTATTTCCATTCTATTATAAGGTTCATTATAAAAGGTTCCACATGATTCAATTGTTTTATTCCTTGTAAATAAAATTTTAAATACGAAAAGCCTTTTCTTGTCACGAGGAAGCTTTGGTAAAGAAAAGAAGCCTTAAATGAAAGGTTAAAATGTTCTGTTTTTCTCTTTTAATTATGTTTAATATTTTAATAATTTAGAGCTGCATTTTATGTTTTAGAGTTTTATCAACTTATATTGGCCAGAAATAAGTTTTTTGATTCTTTTGTTTTCTTTATTCAAGTAATTCGCACTTTTTTATGACAGCAAAAACGATTCTATTAGAACAAATGTTTCCAACAAAATCATGATTAAAACTCTTCTAAAGAAAACGATAAAAAATGAGGGTAACTTAAGATTGTTTGGATGACTTTCTTTAAGAGTTTTTAAGTTGTATTTTCAAGTATTTCGAACTATCCAATGTACAATGAAAGACATGCGTTTAAATGTTTACATTTCACCTATCACGTTGCATTACAATAGGTATTTCTTAAATGAACAGTTTTAAAACAAAATTTAAATAAGATTGAATGTTATGAATGCCGCAAAAATCTGTTTCAAATTGATTTGCAAAAAGGAAAGAAAAAAACTGTGTTTGCTAGAGTTCAAAAATTATTTGTTATATATTATTCAAAGAAAGAAAAAGCAGAAAAAAAAATCGTGCAGAACAAAGAGATACGTTTCTTTTCAATTTAGTTGTTTTGTAAACAAACTTCAATGTTAGTTTAACATTGTGTGCTTGTTTACAAGGTATTAGACGCATGACTTTGAAAGTTATAAGTATTGTTAATTTAAAAAGAAAAAACTATGTTATTCGTTTAGTGCCATTTCATCATTAATATTGCACGAACGAAGCCGGTTTTTGTCCTTGTTACTGGTTGTCATGACAATCATTGTAAACTCTAACGGAAATGTTACTTTTTTGGAAGACGGAATGAAAAAAAATAGATTTAGCCATAAGAAATGTAAAAAAATACTATTTTAGGAATTAAACTATTGTTTTTCCATTTTCAGAAAAAAAATTTCGTAGGTTTTGGGAAATTTAGCTACTTCTCTGATATTAAGAACTGTAGCACTCTTTCCCAGAAACTTCGCGTGTTTGGTCAATTATAGAATACTACTGAAATCAATTAAATTAGTAAAAAAATGTATCTGTTCAAAAAATTGGAAACAGAATTTTTTCTCAATTGAAATGCAACTATGTTTCGTTTTGTTTCTCGAATTGTAAACAAAGTGGTCACTCTTTTATAATGTATTTTTTAGTTTTAAACATTCAAAATTTAAATTTTGCTTCCCTTGGAAATTTATTTCAGGAGGTGGGGCATTCATTTTTTAATATCCTAAAATTATTAAAGAAATAATTTGTGGAAAATCATAGTCAAGATAATTTAACAAATAAAATGATCATTCATGGTACTTTTACTTTTGATTTACAGTTATCGTCGATATTTTTGTCAAGCCAAAATGTTGATTAGGCATGAAATTACTTTAATCTGATTATAAAGTAATATAAATTCATATTTCTTCTACTTCTCATATCTAAGTATTATTTAAATGTAATTTAAACAATACATTGGAAATACTATGAATTTAAAAACTATACCCATGAGTTTACCTATGAATTTGGAAATTAAAATGAGCATCGGAAATCATTCCGAATCATTTTATTTTAACTATATTTCCACGCATGGATATTTACGACCTATACTAACTACATGAGGTGCTAAAGTTTTCTAACTTTGATTGAATAACTTAAAGAGGAGTAAAAATACTGTAAGTTAGTGTTCGATATGGCAGTAAGATTGAGATTCACTTACTTTGAAGTGTATTTTTGATGAAGTAAGTGTTTCCAACGAGGGCATAAAATTGTAAAAAGGCGATTATCAAAGCAAAGAGGACACAGGGAAAGTAACGACGCCAACGATGATGCTGTCCTAAAACGTTGTGAGTGATGTGACGTCTTAAATCAAGACTCATCTTAGGTCAGCTCTCATCATCTTTCTGTGAAAATAAGCAAATTAACATTTATTCACACAGTAAAAAAGTTTCATCATTGTATCCCGATTTCCTCCTCCAAAATCTAATTTTTCCTTCAATTTTCTCAAGTTCTGAAATGTTTGAAAATCTAGTTTGTCCAAAGTTTAGAAATTCCAATTTGTTCGGAAGATATTGCAATATTAAATGCTTTTTGCGATTTTTTTTTTCAGACTTTAAGTTACGTTTTGTTTTGGGATTGAGAAGATGAGCAGAAAATGTCTAGACAGTAGGAATGAATGAAAAAAATTAAAGATTTGAAATTTAATTCAAAAATTATTAGCTATTAAAATTGTAAGTACAAAATAACATGAAGAGCCATTTATAGCTTGATAAAATGCAAGTAGAAAGCTACAATTTGAAATGCTGAAAGGGTCCTTTTTATGCATGAACTAAATGCAAGCTTTGTTTTCTTTTAAAATAAATGCACGAACGTTATCCTATTTTCAAGTGCTTTTTTTGAAATCTTTAATTTTTTTTCCAAGTAAAATTTATCAATTTTGAAGTGTCTGTAATCTTTCATTTCGTTACGGTTAACATGTTGTAGCATTAAATTATAATAATACTATATTTTATAAGCAAAATGATTTTTTTTCCTTTGAAAAATGCTGACTTTAATAAAAAAAGATGGTGAATGAGATACAACCACAGGGTTTGGTGTGGTAAGCGAGGGGATGGTGAATCCTCCGAATAATTATAAATTTTCGTTAGTAACGCTATATGAAAGAGCTTGTTTTCAGCTAATTTCAGCAATATTTTTTTAATTTGAATAGGGCTTAGAAAGGGTGTTTTGTAAAGTGCACACAAATCTTCATTTGAAAATATAGCTATAAGAAACCATTTTGATTTGCATGCATACTGAGGATTCAATACAGAAATTGTCTTCTAAACTCTTGTAAAATTTAATAACAGATATTTTCAATCAAAATAAAAAGAACTAAAGATGAAATAAACAGTTTTCATTCGATTTACCTGCAGGTTCAGGAGTACAAATTATGCTAGCATCTAAATAAAATATTATGGCAAAAACGCTTAAAATTAAGTGAAAATTGCATGGTGACCCAGAACTTTTTCTTATAATTAATGTAAACATTTTCTTTAAGGGAACTTCGGAGCATCTCTGGAGTAGTAGAATTGAGAAAGCTTACATCGTAGTCATAAGATGATTTTCATATAAGAATATTTAAGAAAAAAATTTTTCTTGTTTATTTTAATGTGAACATCAGCACAGTATACAAACCTTCAATGAGTCTATTTTTTGATCATAATAAATGTATTATATTATAAAACAAAAGTAATTTAAATTAAATAAAAAAAGCATATCTTAGGAATTATTTGACTTTTTTTATTATATACATATTAGTGAACATATATGTTATTTTGATAATATTTTCATAAATCATATTTTGTAAGAAACATATTAGCTTTCATGGTACATGCAAAGGGTAATTTATTTGCAAGTGCAAATGTAAGATAGTATGAGATGATAGGTGTCCATGTTAGAGTGCCCAAATCAGCACTCAACACAAATGGTAGCAATGATTTACTTCAAACTCAATAAACGACATAAGAAAATTCAAATGGAAGAGGTGGAAAAGGATCAAAAATCTTTCAGTTTGCACTCTCTAGATATGATGCATTTCTCTCAAGCAATGATGCGCTAAGAAATGTTATGAGACGATCAATTAAGCAGTAGATAAAAATTTCAAAATTTAAATAACATAAAATCATTATTATGCCTGCAAAATTTTCAAAAATATTTCAAATTGCACTCTTTAGATATGATGCATTTCCCTCAAACAACGATGAGTTAATATCAAGATGATTAATGATGTCAAGAGACGATCAATTAATCAGTAAATGAAAAATTTATAATGATTGACACATTAAAAATTTTTTAAAGGTGTAAGTTGATATAGAGTTATTCTTTTCCCTCTCATTGCTCATAATACATCGATATTTCATGATTAGCGAATGCCCCACTTAATAACCGGTGTATAGATTAATATCCGGTTTTTGCAGCATTTCGGGGGTTTGAAAAGTCATAACTTATGGACCGGGACACACGTAATAAGTTTCATTTTTCTTTGATGTTCTATTCTTTACTATTGTTTATCGGAAACCGTTTCCTTCCTTCCTCTTAATTTTATCATATCTCCCTAATCAAAAGGCAACTGCTATTATATCGTTCGTTTACCATCCCTCTAAATGTTCTTCTAACAGTCCTCAACTAAAAGCTATTACAACAGACCGTAGATTTCCTTCGAATATTATTGATTCTATCAATATAAAATTACTATCGCTTTCCAGTAAACTCTTTTATTCGAATTTTGCTAGAATGGTGTGTTCAAAATCAGGACAATTTTCTATCACACAACTGAAATTTATTTGCTTCTGCTGAAACTCTTTAGCCACTGACATTGCCCTTGCTCTTGCTGTTCTACTAATAAGTTAATGATTTTTTAGAATGTTTTAAAATCGATTAATTTTTATCTTCTGTTTTCTTCCCATCAGTCAAGCCATGTTTTGTCCCTGGTTGCAATCTATTTTCTTCAATCACAGATGAACTATGGCCAAAACTATGGCTGTTATTGTTGCATTCTTTGTACTTCATTGACACTGTTTTATTTCATTTACATAAAGCACAAAGTATACCCATTTTCTCACTCATATTTTAAAATATAGTTGATTCTTCTTAAATAAATTTAATAACGGGTTGCAGCATATTCTCATTAAAATAAAATGAACATAATAATATTCGATAAACTATAAATTGATACTAATTCAGTGGACTCAATGTGATATGCCAAGTAATTTTTATTGCTTAATCACTTCCTTTATTTAGAAAGATATTATGTAGCTCAAACCTCTTCTTAGAAAGAAGCAAAACTTTGAAATTCTTATAATGAAGAATAATTTAATAGATATTGTTGTTTTCTAATTAACATCCTTTACTTTCTTTAAAAAAAATAAAATCTACTAACCTGTCCTGCAACGATAAAATACCGGTGTAGCACAATGGATTTTCTCAGTTTAATGTGTGAGAATTATTTGTCTGAAATTAATTGCCTCCAGACGCAAAATAGTTCTGTGTGATCGAATACTTTGACATCAGAGGTACTACTCAGCAGAAAATATGTGTATTTGTTTTATCTGTTTTTATTAAAAACAGTGTCCCAAGAACTCAAAATATATATATATACATTTAAGCAACGTCACACATTTTTTTTTTCTAACCAACTCCTAGTATTACATGGATAAGACTCAGCTGGTCACGCTGCGGTTGCTAAGAAACCATGCTGATAGGTATTTTCATTGATTTGACCGAGAAACTACGATCCACAAAACACACCCAATCCATTTTGAAATATTGTACCAAAATAGGATAACTGTTTACATTTATAAGAACATTTGTTTCAGGAACCTAATTTTTTAAACATTGATTTCCTATTTTACATATTCCAGCACATTTCTAATAATGGCAATGACAATATCTAACAGATAAAAACAAATGGATAAAAGAAAACATTCATTAAATTATTGATTTTTTTATTCACTGTACAGTGCCTTTTTTTTGTTAATACTTCATCCTAAATAAAAGCAATAGAGTAGTTTATATCGAATAAAGTTTCTTAACAAGATTCCATAATTGAACTTCTCAAACATGCAAAGTACTCATGGATAAAATATCAAAATTTAGGTAAGATAATAAGACTTAATGCTACTGCTGGAGTCCCATCTAATTTCCTTTACCATTTAAATAAAAGTAAAGAAATATTTAACCATTTGGAGAAATAAAACACTTTTAAGCATTTCTAATTAGTCTCTTTTAGTATTTTTCATGGTTGATATATGATGACACGCACACATACATACAGTGGTTGAACAAATCTATTTATTATACTGAATCCTTTTTTTTCATAAATCTCAAGAAATACTTAGAAAATTATTTCAAAAACTTTAGAAGTATTTTGTGTGATTTCTCATACATATCAATAAAGTTTAAAGCTTTTAGAAGTTTGAGGGACAAGCAATAAATTGTGAATGAGAAAGTATGTTTTTGACCACCTTATGCCAAAAAATAGAGCGACAAGTTGGTTAATTTTCTTTTTCAGTGTCTACCTGGATAATGACCTAGGTTATACAGGTATCTAAAGGGCAGATTTGTTGACCACTCTTTCAGGGGCAACGTTGCTCCCACAGTAAGGACAGATTGTACAGAGAAGGAAAGAACATCTATGCCTTGCCCGGGATTCGAACCCAGAACCTTTCTGATGCAAGGGCAGTTCCCTAACCCCTACACAGGCCGATCACCATTTTTGATTATTATATGTGCAAAAGCTGCACAAAATATCGCAAACATACTTATGGATGGACATTTCTATAAAATAAAATAAAAACAATTTCTTTTTATCTTACGTTTTTTTTTTTTTTTTTTTTTTTTTTTTTACTATAACTTTATAAATATTCAGCAAAATTTTAAAAAAAGACTTTAACTCAAATTTTTTTAAAATCTGATTCACTATTTAACCGATTTCAGTCAAATTTTATATTTCGCCATGCAAAATTACGTACTTGATGAAGTAAAATGATGTAAAAAATTTATACTTTGCAATTCAAAATTTTTTCGACTATTATTAAATAAAATAATAAATATTTACTAAAATTCACTTTCGCATTAAATTATCTTTGCATTACATAATAATGTGTAAAATTTTTCATTTCGCTTTAAAAGTGCTCGAGATATGGTGAAGTACATAAAAAATAAAATTAACGTTATGGGGTCCAAGCTTAAGATGATCAAACTATGGGAACCATATTTCTCAGATTGCTGCAACCCCTATATTTTGGGCTCAAAAATCCAAATGCGTCGAAAAAAATGTCTTTTTATTCAGCGAAAGTACACTTTTGTGTCTGATTTCATAATTTAAAATATCGACTGCACTAATTAATTAGCATATTTGAGGTGAACCTCTCAAATCATTAAGTTTGATCCGATCAACTTAATGATTTGAGATCAACAGTTAATCAGGGTAGTTTATTTATTTATTTATTTGACACACTGTATAGTATTTCAAAATGAAACTAAAATTTTTTGGGTTACTTTTGTATTGCTAAAAGATAAAAAATTTAAAAGAGAACTTCAGCTTGATACTAATTGCACGGATTTTAAGTTTAATAATTTGTATGAAATGTTCATAACACAGTTCAATAAATCATAAAACAGATGTACATTTTTTAATAAACCCTCGATATTTTTTTCGGATAAATATTTTTACAAATATTTTAGCTAATACAATTATAGGATTAGGTTTGTTAATTAGTATTTTGCATATTTTCAGATATTTCTAGTTTTTTTTTCTTCTTTCTTTCTAAATTCAGCATATCGTTCGAAATTACAAGATTTTTTTTTAACTTTTTCAAGTTAAAAAATTAAATAAGAAGATAAGCATTATTAAGCAAAGGATTTCGCAAGGAATTTTCAGGATGCATTAGGATATTTAGACCTTTTCAATCGGTTACCAACTTTTGCAATGAATGTTAGAAAAAAAAACTAAAGAAATCTTCCTCTCCCCCACTTATCTAGAATGAGCGAATCGGCAGGAATTTATTTGCAATTTTTATTAGCTTTTTTGACTTAAAATCATATTTTCTTACCAAAAAGAAGAAGAAGAATGGGAATGCTGTTTTGTGTGAAAAACCACTATTATTATTAAAATTGTTTGTTATTTTGATTTTATTGCTTACTATGCCTCCATGGTCTCAGTTGTTCTTAAGATAATTTGCTAAACTAAAATGTTTAATTAACGTAAGTATTAAGTAAACTACGTTAACCTGATTCTATGGTCTTTTTAAAACATCATAAAAGCACCAAATTACTTATTTCATTAAAATAGATGTTAGTTTCATTTAATTAATTAGCGTATAATTTATATAAAATATATCAGGGATTATGCTACTAATTCTCGCATAGTCTAGCTTAAATCTATTTCTCTTTCAAGCTTAAAGTTTCTTTAACAATAAATGATCTTAAGTCCAAGCACCATGGTTTAAATATCATGTCATATTACAGTTTCTCAACCCGTATTTCCTATATCATGCCTGATCGTCTCACACATAAACCTCCAAAACCTTATGCTTTTTTTTAATTTTTTTTCTTTTTTGAATTATATCATTTTATATGTGAAAGATTCCCTTTGAGTTCCTTATTGTTTAGATTATATTCTTCTTCTTTATATTATATTATTCTTTTTCATATTATATTATTCTTTTTTATATTATATTATTCTTTTTTACATTACATTATTCTTTTTTATATTATATTATTCTTTTTTATATTATATTATTCTTTTTCATATTATATTATTCCTTTTTATATGATATTATTCTTTTTTATATTATATTATTTTTTTTATATTATATTATTTTTTTATATTTGATCATATTAGAATCTATAATCTTCATGTATCCTTTTTTCTAAATAAAGTCCGAATTCAGCATTTATTTATTTCTAATTTTGACAATTTAAGTAACTTTGCAATTGTATACTGGTTTCTACATAAAATTTAAAATTGTTACCCGGAACGAATGCGAATTACATAATGACACTTATTGAATTAGGGTGATAAGATAAAGTGCAAGAAGTAAAGGAACCTAAGTAATCAGTGCTAGCAGCATTTAGAGATTAGCCGAGACCATCACTCGGACACCATTGAGTGCAAGTTTTTAAGTCTTCAAATAATAATTAAAATAGTGCAAGAATATTTTAAAGTCTGGTTTTAAAACATTACATGCTTTGAACTAATTTTTCCTGCATAAGAAACGCGTCATTTTTATGAACACATTATACTTTTAAACATAAAAAACTTTATTCCGTAAAGTGCAAACATTTTGGAATATTTTTCTACCTTCAAACTTTCAAATTTATTTTTGATCAAACTAAAACACAAAAACAACCCTATTCAGGTTATGAATTGCGTCACAACAAGAGTTTTATTTTGAGCAAATTTTCAGTGATGAGTTAATTAGAATCATGATAAGTTAATGTATATTACAATATGATAAGTTAATGTATATTACAATATGATAAGTTAATGTATATTACAATATGATAAGTTAATGTATATTACAATATGATAAGTTAATGTATATTTACTATCGAAAGTATAATGTAGAGACTGTTTATAATTAATCAAAAAGAAATAACCACATTTAAAATCTTGAATGATGCTTTACTTAAACAAAGGTAATAAAAAAAGATGAGTTTATAAACACGTCAAAAACTACGCAAGAAAACTATCCAAATCCATATTTTGATGCTAAAAACGATAATACTTTTCTAGAAAAAAGTGGGGTGAATGAGGAATTGAGTAATGAAATCTTTCAATATTTACATTTCTGATTTCTTAGTTAACTGAATAAAGAGCTTGAATGACATTTGTATTAGAAATTAAAAGAAAAAAGAAATCATTTTAAACGGTTTAGTAAAGTTCGATTTTAAAACTTTGTTGAAGTTTCATAAACATAAGAGACTAAATGATAAGAGTATTTGTAGAATAATAATTTTAAGAAAAAAATTGTACTTTTAAAATGTTAAATACTATATTGAACGCCGATTAAGAATTAAACTCGAAAACAAATCACAGTGATTTTATTTAATAAATACCTCTAATAAAATAAATAGATTATTAAGTTAATTCTGTGCGTTCGTGAAATGTTTAAAATATATAGATGATATTATTGTTAAATTTAACTTCTTTCTCCCAAAAAAACTAAAATATTATTGTTCAATTTCTCAATTTTGATAACTTTATTAATCACGCTTTGACAACAGTATTCTTTTTTTTAAAAAAAAACACTTACATTTTAAATTTAACTGAAATTCAATCACAATATTCATTAAGATGTCTTTCAGTCAAATATTTGAATTTTCTAAAAGTAAATCCCAGCCATAAAACAAAAAGGAATTTGTACTTTTTTTTAAATGTGCTTCGAAGAAACATTGTAAATATTTCTCACGTCATGAATTCCGTTCGTGAAGAATTTCTTGTGAAAATATATAAAGCTAAATTTGCAACAAAAAAGAAAGAAAAAATATCATACAACTTCACTTGGCCATTTCTCAACAAGACAATGTTCGGTGAAACACAGAAAGGGCGTCACGGAATGCCACATTACTATCTATTCCTAGCCTGCTTATTCCCCAGATTTGTCATCGAACGAGCTTTTGTGGAACCACTTGGGACGGACAGTCTCCGAGCTATTTCGATTTAGCAGAGTTTTCACAGCGACTGTAGAATGATATGTCGGTGGACATAATAAGCGACTCGTATGCTGCAGTCGCGCTAAAAAACACTAAAACAGTCGCCCAAGAAAACACTAAAACCTCCATTAGTTTGTCTTGCAATAAATGATTACTTTGCTTTAAATTTTTAATCACTTACTGATATCAAGGTTGAACTTACGTATGCAAATTTCGTTTCATTCTGGCAGCTCTTTAAACATGAGCTAATTTTTATGGCAATGAGTGTATTTGGTTTAACTTATTTGCTGTATTTTTTTTAATAAATCTTAATTAATTTTTTTTAAGAAAAATGCAATCGTGATAAAATAGTTCATGAAAAGAAAAATATCTTTATACTGAAAATTATTATATATGATGAAAAAATGTGAAATGGGTATGAAATCTTTCATGTAGAAAAGTGAAATTTAATTTTTCTCTTATTGATATTAAAAGAAGGTAAGCATTTATTAAAAATGAAAAATTTAATTTAAAGTAATTTAGAAATTGTTGTTGGGAGTGAATTATTAAGTAAAACGGTCTTTCTCTTTTTTTTGTTACACCAAATTTGAAACTAATAAAATAAGTAAACCTTTTCAAAAAAAAAATTTAAAAAATTTGTGAAAAAAATGCATAATTAAAAAAATAACTTTATATCACAATTTTTACTGACAATATTCTAATTAAAGTAATAATTATGACCCATTAATTAGCTTGCTGCATTTCCTTTTCGAAAATATTAATTGGTTTTTTATTTTAAAACTATACTTTGTAGTTAATTCAATGATTCATTTATGAATTTGTTTATTTTTATCTCTTTTTAAAAAAAGTACGAGCAAAAGTTAAATGTATTAACACTACAATGTTCCAAAGGAAAAATACCTTTTTCTTATCAAAAAAGATTTTTTTTTTCGTTCTCCCTTACATAGTAATATTCTTTACTTCGTAATTTTATCCTTAACTCCCAGTTTACAGTATTTACTATGAAATTTGACAAAAAATGATTTAATTTAATATTTTATTTTTTGAATAAACTATATTTTGAAAAATAATTTACTTTAACTTTTTATTCTTTTGTCAAATCTGAATTTCTGATAAGTTTTTAATAAATGCAACAATAATAATAAAGTTTGAAAATTATTATCAACCTATATAATTTTTCGAAAACAAATTTATTTAGTTTGAGCAACAAATAAAGCAAATCCTAAATTAAAGTAAAACTTACCCTATGCATGCTTTCTAAATGCCATAATATATAACAAATAATCATCTTTGTAACATTTTAACAGGATGTTCTTATAGTGGCGCCCGTAGACATCGAAGCCAAGAACTCTTTTCCTCGTGTCTGCTGAGCGGATAAAACACGCGGTAAATGAAAGTTTCTTGAATCGTCGCCAAAGCAGATCTCGCCAAACAATGGGATTCCATCCAAATATACGAGACTGTTTGAACTCCTCTGATTCGTATGACGGTATTGTTACCTCATTAAAATTGCATACATGTGTCAGACTGGTATATTTTTAAACTCGAAATATAATTAAAAAAATTATTTAAAAAAAAAAAGTTAGTTTAAATTATTTACTTAAAAGAAAGGGGTGTTATTTTTTGCTTACAAAGTTTGTAGTTCAATAAACTTTTAAAATGACAATGAAGAGATAAAGAATATTTCCAGCAATACTAAACACTTGATTAATAATTTTAAAACAAACACTTTTAGTGCTATAAAATCTGAATTAAAATAATGAATAAAAAGCGATATCGTGTACAACAAATGAAATAAAAGCATGACTGAATGTACAATGCACGAATTTAAAAAGAAAAAAACACAACACCTGCATAACCTTTGTTCTAAAGACCGTTTTAACATGGAATATCTCAATCGATTTGATCTGATTTAAACATGATAGTTAACATAATCAGCCGATATTTTAAGTAATTAATTCAGACACAAAAGCGATTCTTGATTCTCAGCATAAGGTTGGTTCTAAAAATAAGTTCCATCTGAAAATTATGGTTATAATAGTTCAGTCAGGTCCTCTCCATGTTAATTTTCCTGTACTATAAAAATATGTGTATAGAGGTATTAAAGCGAAACAAAATAATTTTGCACACACTTATTAAATATTTTCCCAAAAATAATTTAATGAGTATTAAAATAAATTTTAAAAAAACATTAAATTTTCAGAGGAAGTTATTTCGGCCATTCGAAACTGTGTGTTATTAACCAAAGACTTGAATAATTCTTTTGATATGATATGTAATGAAAATAAAAAAACAATTACAAAACACTTGAAATCAGTTTAATGGAATTACAAATGTAGTTATAGTTAGAAATAAAACGAGACTATCTGATTGAACAAAACAACTTCAATTTAACTACAAATCTGAAATACATATAGTTGTAATTAGAAAAGTATGTTAAGATTTTCAGGTTTATTGCACACATTATTTCTGCAAAAAAATTATGAAATAACATTTTCGTGAAGCTTTCCTTGTAAACATAAGTCTAACAGCAAACATAAGCGAAAATATTTAAAGTATGAACATAAATATTGAAAAAATCGTCATCAAATGTTTCATTTGAAACTAAATGTAATAACAGTTCAAAAGAATGTAATCGATTACAAGTAATAAATTACTTTTCAATATTGTTTTAAAATTAGGATTTAATTTTCAAAATCAGGCAGAGTTTGGATGTTGACGGTTTTTTGCATGTTTTTTTTTCAGGACATTAATCAGTGTCATTTTTTTTAGTAATTTTTAAAATTTTTAGATTAGTTTCCTTTTTTAAATTTTTTCCAATAATTTTATATGAATGTTCAAAGATAATTTTCATTTTAAGCACATTTTTCTTATGAATTATATTTTTATCTCTTAATTAACATAAAATTTGCATTAATTTTTGTTATTCTAAGTAGCCATTAATAACAAGCGTTATTGTTAAACAGAGCTTTTCACTATATAAATAAATTCTCTTTAAAACAATGGGCAATCCTTAAATTTAATGAAATGTTTCTTAAAAAAATTGATAACATAATGAAATTTAGATGTTCTTGGAGATTTTGTTTAAAAATTGTTAAATTTTTAAATCTCTAGATAAGATATTTGTTAACAGTTTATTGTTATCGTATTTTTTGTTACTAAATTTTTAAATGCTACTTATGATTTATATTTTTTTCTCATAGAAAAGGTAATATGAAACATGTCTTCGAGAAATTTTAAGGACATTGCTTTTCAGTTTAATGCCACTTATGATGATTTTTAGGGAGATAGATTTTTTTTTAATTTTTAAGGGCATTTTTAAAGATATTTAGATAATCAAAATCTTAATCTAGATAAATAATCATAATTCTGATTTTAATCGTAATCATTATTACAGGTAATCATACTGATCACATGCAAATAAGTAATCATACATGTAATCATCTGTTTCAATTACATTGATTATTTATCATTAAAAATTTAAGATGGATTTATGTTTTACTTACCATCAATATAGCATAGCATGAATGTCGTCCGATAAACCTTCCGAGTACTCTAAGAAACCTTATTGTTTTAAATTGCAGTGACAAATTATCTTGCTTGTAATCATGCTTATTTGATTCCTTGTTATCATAAATCATGCGTATTCTTAGTCGTAGGTCACGATTACCTCTCATCAAAATGACGAGTAATTGATTTGACTGCAATTTCCTTTGGAATTTTTGATCTTCTCTTATCGCCCATACAGCACTCCTTCTTAGTTTATTTCCTTAACTATAAGTTGTCACTTGTTTTGAATAAAGCGATCAAGCTGAATAAATATGTATTTTCCATATAAATTCATCACTTGGCAAAATAGTTTGTATGATATTTCTTTCCATGACATTCCCTCTAAACTTTTCAGTGTTAGTGATTAGTGAGAATATTTAACTTAAACAAAGTTTCACATATTTTTTCACAGAATTACACTTTTAAATTGAGAAATAAATGTATTTGCATTATAAAAAATTTTAAAAATAAAGTATGTTTAACTGATATTTTTAATTTAAAATTACTATACTAATTAACTAAAATTACTAAATTTACTATATTACTACAAGATTCATCAGCTAAGATGATGGCTTCGTTTTCCTCAGTGTTTCTCTTTAAAGCATCATATTTTTCACGAAAAAATAAAATTAACATTTGTAAGTATAATTATTAGATACAGTGGTGGCCCAAAGTGTGGACATTTTTTTAAAGTTTCATGTTTTTCAACTTTGTGTGCTTGTAGAATATATTAATTTTCACTTAAATTGAATATTAAATTGCTTAGCTTATATATTAAATTAAAGATAATTTAATGTAGAATGTAATAACAAAAACAGAATTAAAATATCTGTATTACAAAAAGAGTTATGCTCATTTTAGTAGAACAAACAAACACAAATCGTTTTGAATAAGGACGTGTTTTGTAATAAAAGCGTACTAGACAATCACAAAGACTGTTTTTAGGACCAATCAAATGTCTGTCACTATAGTTTAGGTTATTTGGATGGTAAAAGAGTTATTGTTGTGGAAATATTTTACGGAATGATGCATACTAGTACAATTAAACAGAGTTTTGCTGTTTTTGAATATTTAAGGTCCTTTTTTTAATTAAACTAATTTTAAACAATGTCATCAACAAGAAGAACTAATTGGACATCTACAAAAAGAAGCCGGATTGTCATATTGAGTGAAAATGGCCTCTCTTATGCTGAAATTGCAAGACAAATTGGTGGTTCAGTGACTTGTTCTGGTGTACGAAAGTTCTGTTTACGTTATGAAAAAACGAAATCAGTGAAAAATAAAGCCAAATCAGGCCGAAAAAAATGCACAAGTGCTACTGCCAATAGAAAAATTAAACGGCTATGCCTTCAAGATAGAAAAATTTCGTCAGATGCCATTAGATGTGAAATGAATGCAGCTGGTATTGCAATAAGTTCAAGAGCAATAAGAGGAAGGTTATCAGGATTTGAACTACAAGCTAGAATTCCAAGGAAAAAAACATATTGAAATCAAAAGCAACTCGAAAACAGAGTTAAGTGGGCAAAAGAACTCATTAAATGGTCAGAAAATCAACGGAAGCAAGTAATCTGGAGCGATGAGAGTAAAATATCGCTCTTTGGTAGTGATGGTAGAAAATACGTGAGACGTAGAGTAGGTGAAGCATTTCATCCTGATTGCATTGAAGCAACTACAAAAAACCCAACAAATGTCATGATTTGGGCATGTATGTCTGCAGATGGAGTGGGCCGAATTCAAGTGATTGATGTCATCCTGAATGCCAAAAAATAATCGAAACTGTCCTGAAACCAAAATTAATACCTTCCATCAAGGATCTCTTACCCAACAACGCACCGTATATTTTTCAGCAGGATTCAGCTCCATGCCACACAGCAAAAGTATGCAAAACATGGTTTCAAAATAAAGGCATAGATATATTACCATGGCCAGGAAACAGCCCTGATCTCAATCCAATTGAAAATTTGTGGCGACGTTTGAAAATTATTGTACGAAAAAAACGTCCATCCAATAAAAGACAACTTATTGAAGCTATAATTGATTCTTGGCACCATGTGATTACGAAAGATGAACTCCAAGCACTCGTTCACTCGATGAAAAGACGCTGTGAAGCTGTCTTAAAAAATAAGAGCTATCCTACTAAGTATTGATTGTGTAAGTATCACTTTAAAAAACTGCAAATCTAATATAGATCTTACTATTAGTTGCATAACTTTTTCTGTAATACAGATATTGTAATATTGTATTTATTATTAAATTTTACATTAATAATAACCTTCAATTTGATATCTAAACGTTTGTATTTAAGTGAAAATTAATATATTCTACAAGCACATAAAATTGAAAAACATAAACCTTCAAAAAATGCCCACACTTTTGGCTACCACTGTATATTATTAGTATAATTATTAGGTAAAGAAAATTTTGTTAATAAAATATATTTATCCAGAAAACTATATTTTGTTAACAAATATTTAATATAATATGCTGTTAGTTCCAACTTTCATTTAATATAATGTATTCCTATCCCTTATTTTGTAATTATAAATCCAACCCTGCAAGCAAGTATTAAGACTAACTGAGGCAACATTAAGGAAGATAAGCATTACATAATAAGGGGTGGCAAGTTTTATTCCAACGGTAACTTTAACAGCCATTCACGATAGTTTTTATCAGCATTTAATCTTAACTAAATCCTTTCGTTTATGGTAGCCCAAATTTATGTTGCAATAAATTTCAAAAAAATGATGCGTGTTTGAATGCAACTATTTGCTACTCTCACAAATAAGAGTGATTTTGGTGACGCACTTAATTTGGAATTGTGTTAATGGCCGTTTGAATTTGTTAAAATTTTAAAAAAAAATTATAGTATGGGTCAGCCTAATTTTCTACAACGGAAAACAGTTAGAATTAATGTATATTGTGGTATAAGGTTTTCTATAACAAGCGGAACTAGAGTGGCATGTTTTTTTTTGGTTCATTCTTTAGCATGAGTTCTTCAGTCTAATATATTAATTAGCGGCTATTAGCTAGTTTAATGTAGATCTGTATTTCAGAAATGCTATTAGTTGGAATAAAAATTATGGTAATATTCATATATAAAGTTTCAATTTCTTAATTAATTCATTTAAGTTTTAGAGCATAGATTTTTTTACATTTTCCAATGCTAAAATTCCTAAATATTTTCTCCATAATACACATGACCTAAATGCAATGCACCATCACATACCGAATAAGTTAATAATAATTCTTTCTCAAAAATATAATTCTTCTTTGCCTAAGCTTTTTATATAATATAGGTTTATTATTTTTTTATGTATTTTATTGCAAACGTGATTATTTTTGCTTTATCTACCTGGCAACTTCGTTGCACAATTATGTTCTTCATGGTTTCACGCCTGTCTTTGTGTTAAGCAAAAAATAAGCTAAATCTTTCTCTGTGAAGAAATATAGAACGTGTGACTTATCACAATTCATATTTGAAGGGCTTATTCAAGATAGAAGGAGGAGAACAGTTGCTAACATAAAAAAATCCATATTTTAACAGCAATCGTAATTGATACACATGCTGACGTATCTAATTTCGCAACTTATGGAAAAGATGTCACCGAATTCATAACTTAAAAGGTCTATAAAACCACACATTTCTTATATTTTTATATCATTAAATATAGCATAATTAGTGGAAACTCAACAAGAACTAATTAAATAAAATTGTGTATTATAACTAGGAAAAATTATGGTAGATCACATTTTAAATTATTCTATATGCATAATTAAATTTTTTTTTAGTGAGTTGAAATTCTGACTAGGATTGGAGTAAATCTAATAGTATGAAACTTCAAATGAATATACGACAATTAATAAAAAAATGGTCATACATTTAGTGCCATAAATATGTACAATGGTAATATTAAGGTACTTATTACTTTCGGAGACGGTGAAAAAATCTAGTACGTATATTATGACATAATAATAGTTAAGGTATTTTTACTGCCTTCAAAATAAGAACCGACATTATTTCGTACACTAAAAATGATTATGACAAAATTAATGCCGTTACTAACTATTTTGGTGAATTAGCGATTAGCTAATTTTGATAATAGGTACTTATTGAAATACAAATAATGCATTAAAATGCTGAATTATTGAAGAAAAATTACTTATTCATGCATGTAAAACATAAGAAATATTCATGTTGTTATTAACTCCAATGATGATTAATTAATTTGGTAAAAGTTGCAAATTGAAATAAATAATAAGTTTCATACTGAAAAGCTAAATTGATAAAGAAATGGTACTTCTCCATCTAGAAAACCCATAAAAAAATCGCCTTATTATTGACGCCAATTATGCTTAATTAGTTAATCTTAGTAATGGGTTATGCAGCTATTATGTTAATTCATGCTTTTAATAAATACTAAAAATACCATTATTGGTGCTAAGATACGTCTATGAAAATTGAGTTTTAATTCCTCCGAAAGTAAAAATTGTCGATTGTAATTTTTGACTATAAAGGGTTGAGCAACAGCAATATGCTAAATGATACTGAGTATTACTAATCTTCTTTATTAACTTCTAAAAATATGTTTTGCTTAATCTGATAACAGAAAGCACTAAATTAAAGGGACATTAAGGGACAATAAATTTTAAAAAAACACTTTAGAAAAATTAGACATAATTAGTTCTGTCAATATATGCCTTTCTGTTATGAACATGATTTCGTAGTGTTGATTAATATTGAATAATTGACCGTTTCCTTTTTTTCACCCCGCACGAAGCTAGTAGATCAACAAAATTGAGTATAGCAGTGATTATCAAGCAAGTACTATTTGAAACCTAATTTTATTGCTGTTTATTAAACAGCAAGAATAAATAAATCTTACAAGCTAATATAGAAGTTGTGGTAAAGATAAATATTCTCTACACAATTACCTCTAAAATTTTTAAATTATCATGAAAAAAATGTGCTCCTTTAATATATCTTGAGTATATTTCAGTTCAAGAAAAATCACGTACCACGTAGTTCACGTAGTTTGTTTACGGGAAAACAAACTATAAAAAGGTTTAAAAAACTCAATGTAATCTCTTACAGAATTCTAAATCTCGAAGATTTTTGCTTAAAAAAAGAAATAGGCGGGATATATTTTTTTTACTACTTGGCAAAACTTTTTCTGACTTATATTTGCGAAGTATATGTTTGAGGATGTATGTATTTATAAATATTTTTAAAGGAACTATACCATGTTTGCTTTTAAAGCTGTGAAAGAAAGAAACAAAATGAAGCTAGAAAATCCAATATTTTGAAAAATCCTCCATCGGAATTTATTTTACCATATTTTTCTTGGAAACATATTTTTTGGAATTAGCAAAAAGTTAATTTTCCCATATTTTTCAAAAAAAATTTTTTAGAAGAGAGTAACAATAAAAATAATTACTATAATGATGACTTATTGCAAATACGTTGCTACACTTTGAAACCTATGAGCGTACAACCCAACTTAGAAAAGAAACATAAGAAATTTTTACCATTTTTATATAACACAAAAAATGCAATTTCTTTGTTGCAAATTTTCGTATTTATGACAGTGGAATCAAGAAATAAGGACAATTGATCAAAATAAAATGCGTAACCTTTTGCCAAAGACAATGCTAAACTTATTATTCAATCATGGATTGTAATTTCGCTGAATGCAGGTATAAACGCGCACTTCAGGTCAAAACTGAGAGATGGAAACGTCTCTTTAAACGTAATCGTTAGAATATCATTTTCAGCCCAGCTTATTCGCGTAATCTTCATTTGCTTCCAGGTGAGTAGGCAGGAGGGGTCTACAAAACGACTAAAATAATGAATGACGTCTTAAGCTGTCAGCTATGATGAATGTTTTCAGGTGAGTAAAAGTGTAGGTGCGGGTTTGAGCGGAACAGTTTTTAGAATGGAAAACACTAAAAATCAATATTGAATTGCGTGTTATTGGCTAATCGATTTTGGAGCTACTTGCTGATGTAAGCTAATTATACACTACTGTTGTGGATTAGTGATAAATAAAAAGATGGAAGTAATAAAAAAAATGAAAGATGCTTTCTCAATGTGATTTCAAGTAGCGAGTGTAATTGGAGCGAAAATCCAGACATTGAAACTATGTATCTCATGTTATTTGATTATGCATGCCATTTCAAATACCTTCAAATACTCTTAAATTTAAATATATGATGATACAAAGAATTCAACGACTATATGTTCAATAAATTAGTGGGCAATTGATCTATGCATGCAATTTTTAAGTTGTTGCTTTTTTTTTTCAAAGAAAATTGTCTGTTTTGAAATTTAGGCATAAGACTTTGATTCTGAAACACGTGCTATGTGCTATTTTAGTTTTGTGATGGACGTTTTTGTTTATTTTTTAATGAGGCTCTTAAATATTTATTTATTTTGTAAGGAACGAAACATCTGATAACTATATATTGCGTATTATTCAAAAGACTTATAAATTTTTATTATTTTTACAGAAATTTACAGATCAAAATTAAAAAGAAAAGTTTCATTTTTTCTAAACAAATAAAGAATAACTTAAATTTTATGGAGTTATCTGTCTTAGGTCCTTAAATCGATCATTTCAAAGCTGAAAAAGTATTAAAAAGATAATCGTGCAAAAATAAATAAATAAATAAATAGACTATTTATATTAGGTAGAGTTTTTTGAATTCTTTTGCTATTGATGGCTGTAGTTTTTGAAATACTTGATGCATTTTCTATAATATCTGTTGCATAATTGATTGTAGACAGTTTTTAGCTTCATTATAACGAATAAATTGAGCTATTTTGTTGAGTTTTAGAGATTTGACAGCACTTTGGAAGACCAGACTGCTCAGAAGCTCGCCAAAACTGTTTAAAAAACAGACGCTCCTCTATCAGAAAAGCCTAATCAGATTGCTGATTACAAAATAAAGACAGTCAAACTCACGTTACACCACTTGAGCTGTTGAAGTTCAGTAAAGAAAGGGTTCATCTAAAGATGCAAGCTAGATATTTGGGTTTTTCAAAAAAGTTCATTTGACTGCGCGATATGTACACATTTTAGACGAGTTTTAACTGGTGATGAGAAGTGTGTTGTTTACAACAGTGTGATGAGCAAACTGTTTCTGACTGGAGGTGAAAATTTGCCGCCAATACCTTTGAAAGATCGGAACAACTTTTCATACTTAAGTAAATGAAAGTTATACTCTCAGTGTGATGAGATTAGAAAGGTGTGGTATTTTTTGAACTCCAACCAAGGAACGACGCTATCAATTCGGAGATGCACAGTAGGCAATTGGACAGTTTGAATAAAGCTGCCATCCAAAAACACTCGAAGTTTATAAATCGTAAAGGAATAGTGTTCCATCACGACATTTCGAGACCACACACATGTTTGGCAATCTGTCAAAAATTATTCGAACTTGAATGGGATGTTTTGCCTCACCCAAAATTCTCACTTGATCTTGCGCTGTCAAATTCCACTTGCTTTGCTCGCTTCAAAACCCTTTTCGTGGAATAACTTTATATTTAGATGAGGCTTTGAATAAGCACCTATTTCAGATTTTTCAAATAAAGACAGATCCGTCTATGAACAATGAATTATGACGTTCGCCGAACAATGGAAAAAGGTCATCGAACAAAAGGGGACACATATCATTGATTGACCTTTAACTTTAATATTTATAATAACTTTTGTAAAATATAGAAAAAATGCAATGACTTTTTGTAATCCATATAATGAAAAATGCAATGACTTTTTGTAATCGTATAATGAAATATCAGGAGATGCGCTTTCCGTTGTGTTGGATATTCGGCTTTATGTTATATTTTGCTTTGCTGGGCAGAAGGTATAAGACTTTTAAATGTGAAAATGTAGAGGCGTGCATAAAAATGTACAGGCAATACGACGGCAATAAGTTACGCCGGCAATAAGTTTAGGCCGGTACATGCATAGCATATGGGATAGATGAATTACTAAATTTACTTAAAAAAGCTGTTGAGGTAGACTAAAGGGTCAAATGGAAGTATTCAAACATCTTCAGAAAAGTGCAAAGAGGGTCGCCTCAACATGGCGGAAAATAAAGCTTTATTATTTCATTTTTTTAAAAAAAAAGAAAAAAAATTGATCTTCATGCACGTCCCACAATCCATGAAAACTGGAAGTGGGCTGTAGGAACAGCTTACAAAAAATGTTGAACGTTTGTGAAAAAAAAGAGTGAATTAGACAATCAGGGTAAAGGACAGCCCTAACCATACGATCAGGAACCCCGTTGATGAAAAACGCTGGAGAAGAAGAAAGCATGACAAAAAAATTAAACAAGGCGAACTGAAAAAGAAAAGGATCAAACGAATTAATACACGCAGAAGAAATACAAGAAATTCGTGCTTAAATAGCAAAACAGGCATATCTTGAAAAATTATTGAAAAATACAAATAAAAATCCTGAATTTAAAATTTAATGAAGGATTACTAAATAAAGTGAAACTATGAAATTAAAGAGAAGAAATAAAAATTAAATAGTGTAAGGTATAGTACAGAGAGTTTAAAAATGTCGCAGGTCACTGTGACAGTGTGTGCCATAATAAAAAATAGTATAGGAGTTAATAATCATTGGTGAAACATTTCGCTAGGCATACTTTACATAAAAAAATAAGTTCAGAATTTGTAAAGAGTATTTAAGTAGTAGAAATACGGTAGGTTTTGCTTAAACATGCCAATCATAAGGAAATTGTCCGTGTCAAAATTTGCGGAAGTAACATTTACGCTGAGTGACCCCAACCCTTGTATAACCCTTGTCTTATTCATTATTTGAAATTTAACAAAAAAAGAATAAGACCTGTGGAGCGCCAACCAGCTCTGCAGAGAGGAAGAAGAACACTATTCTACTGGAAGAAATTAACAAGATGCTGTAACTTAATGTAAGATACTTAAGTTATGGATAATAGCTGAGATCCTTTTAGCGACAATGCACTTTTTTAACTTTGGAGCATCATGGAGTCTCACGATGAGTCAGCTACGTCATAGAACGAACAACGTCAGTCCACTGAGTTAAACGGCAGTTTTCAACTGGTGGAAAAATTGTTTCTTTCAAAAGAAGAGGCCTTCATTTGCATTGGTGTTAAAAAAATAAACAGGATATGATTCCGGGGAAATTCAAGGTACTGCTTGGAGTCTATTCTTTCTAAAGGCACGAGGGGTTCTGTTGTAACCACTTGAACTAAGAGCAAAGAGAAAAAGATTAAATTTATAACAGCGGTTTCTTGTATCTTAGTAAATGGGAAATGTGTGAATGCCTCGTAGCGGTGAACATCTTGGTTAATATACCAACTGCCTATTTCTGTTTGAAAACTCGCATAACAAGCAGCTAGCTTCATTTCTGCCAGTCGGCATTTTGAATTCAAGAACATCAAAGGCGGAGTGTGTTACAACTGAATCTTAAATTTCTGGACCCCTTACGTACGGATCAAAGAGGCCGATGAGCAGATGTGGATAAATTCCACACATTCCATTTGTTTGGGGATGCGTAAGAAAAAAAGCAACGTGTACAAATTAAACTTTTGAAAAATATCGGTTGCCCGATGTCACAAAATATTATATATTAATGATAATAAAATTAAACGCAACTAAGTATATCAGCTTAAATTTATTGTGCTGAAAAAGCCAGCGAACTTAACACTCACTAGGTTAATTTTTCTCTTAAAGCTCCAAGTTTTAAAAATTTATTGCAATTTCAAATGCTTTATTGAAGAACTTATTTTTCACTTTTTCTTTAAAAAATGCTACTTTTCTGGCAAATAATAGTAAAAAAATTTATTTATCTTCTGAAATATATATATATCTTATTTTTAAGCTTTATCGAAATTGAAAAAATGGAAAACCTGTTGGAAGATATAGCATTTTTCAATTTCCGGAATTAATTATGTGTCAACTGACTTCCATGGCTTAAAAAAATTATGTGGATTTTGTTTTCTCCGAAATGGGGACATTATGTATAAAAAATATGTGATACAAATAAAGTAAGTATCATGATTATGCACTCTGTGAGAAGAAGTACTTGCAGAATTTAAATGCGAATTTTAAAACAGAATGACAGAAATTCGTTCTAACCATAATTGTAGTTGACATATAATCACACTGCTGACAAAAACTATCTAGAGTGGTCGGTAAATCAAAACTAAGGTTTCTGTTGCCATTGAAAAAAGATGAAAATGATGTAAGTCACTCCTTGAAGTGATACTGTTTAACTTTCCAAAGAATTTCACTAGTAAATCTCCTAAGATAATTTTTTTTTAATACTTATTCATTTTTTTTCTCTTATTTTAAAAGCCAGTCGGATAACTAATATCATTTTAAAGACGAATACTGTTGAAAAATGAGTTTTCTTTTCTTTAACAATATATTTTTTCTACATTGAATTTGAAACTTTACTGACTACTTTGTTGACTAGAAAATGATTTTAAACTTGAATTTATTTATGATCACTTTTGGAACTTATTTTCGTATAGTAAAGTATTCTTTTTTTCAAAAAAAATAAAGTTTTAATAAAGCAGTTTGGAGATTAATTTTCTAGCGGTGGAATCAAAAATACAAGGAAAAAAATCCACAAACAACAACGGTTGTTTTAAGGTAAAGGAGTTCTTCATTAAAGAAATAATTATTAAGACAAATGTTAGAATTGTGTTAAACAAGCCATTTTTTGGTTTGGGGAGGACATGAAAGTTTATGTGAGGCAGAGATAAACCGAAAACAGTTTCCGATGAAAAGTAGGGATAAATTTCTCGCAATTATGAGAAAAAAAGGAAAATACTTCAATACTTAAAGGGAATCTCAGAAAGGGAAATACTTCTTATTTTCTTACTCAAATGTGAAATTAGTAGAAGGTGCGTAATGTGAATTTAGTATAGATTAATATCAGCATCAATGTGAAACAATTGTCAACATAAAAAGAAACTTGAATAAATCAAGGAATTTTACTTCAAAAAAAAGTATATATTAATTAAGAAGTGGCTGAAATGATTGCTCTTGCCTAAGTCATAAATAAAATACATCATTGAAAGTGGACTGCTCTAATACAGATTAAAGCAGCCATGGATAAAGTAGCTCCATTTCGATGACTACAATGTAGAAATACCGAGTTTATAATCACCATTTTTTTTCAATTATTTTCAACTTAAAGTCAACTTAAATATTAATTCTTTTAATTCCTTTTGAAATTATATATTTTATTCTATTCAGTGAAAATAATACCTGATCTATCAGTAAAATCTGTCTCATTTCTTCGCATTTCTTAATTCATCTTTCATAATCCGCTATTTTTCTAAACTCATTGAAATTTTTTGCAGGCGTTTTTTTATGAGGTTCAAAGGGTGGTATGATTTGGGATATAAATAATTAAAAATATTATTGTCAGTGTTCAAAGGAAGAAGTTATTATCATCAGTGTCTAAAGAAAAAAGTTATTATTATCAGTGCTTAAAGAAAAAGTTATTATTATGTAAGTAAATATTATTATCAGTGTTTATTTGTTTTGTTTTTTTTCCAATAGTTCAAATCTCTTTCTTCTTAAGCAATACTAATTGTTACATGGTCTTTTATAATGAAAAAATTGCTAAAATCTAAGTACAATTAATTAAATTTAAAATTAAAATCTTAATAAAAATTTTAGATGTAAATAACAAGAATCGAAAAATGTCTCAATATTCCTCATTCTTAAAATACTAAATTAAATAAAAATATGTCAGTCAATTAAAATATAAAACATATTAAAGATATTGCCAATAAATTCACATGTAGAGAATTAATATCTACCGAAAAACTTCATATTTCTTCAAAACACGATAATCTTGTCTTTAATTGTACTATCTCATCTTATAGGTATAAAAATAAGAATTCAAGCTATTTAATTTATATAGATTCACTAGGATTGAGATATCGTTCATGGGCTGCAATAGTACTCAATACAACTCAAAAAACGCGCGTTTTGGACTAAGAACAGGTGTTAATATGAAAATACAAATTCTTTTCAGCAGCAGTACTAACAGACTCATAATTCAACGTAAAGGTAAACGTCGTTTAAGCAAACTAAAGCATTTCTTATGCATTTTCCTTAGCAATTAAAACCTTAAACCCACTTATCTCAAAACATGATTTTTTTGAGTTATGCCGCTATTGCAGCCCATGAACGATACATTATTTGTTTTTACAATATTTTACGGCAGTTTATATTATTTGAGTCTTTACAATATTGTATGGCAAATAATTTATTTTAATAAACAATTCTTTATCTTTCAAAAGAATATTTTTTTTTATCAATTTGATGAAGGAAATAAAAAAATAAATATATATTTTACTGAATTAGAACAAAGGTATTTAAAACGCATTTAATTTGATTCTTTAATGATTTTATATTTTATTAATAAGTAATAATGTTAATAACATATCTTTAAAGAGGAAAATACTTGCCATATTTGTTAGTTCATTGAAATAAACACATTATTCTTTTATAGAATGAAACAAAGCAATTCAAATTTTTAATATAGGCATTTCTAGAGACATTAAATTTGGAAAAGCGAAATTCCACATAAGCAAACAAAATAATGTGCAATTTAAAATATAACAGAGCAATTATTTTTCTTAGCTTTTTCTTAACATAAAATTTCATTTCACTTAGTATGGAGTCTATTTATCTTTGCCAACTCTATGACGCCATACTTTCCGTCGTTTTTTATTGCGACATCCAACAGGTCAGCGATATAATTTAAAGTCTCATTAGGATTTATTAGAACACCTACATGCGCAACAACCTATATTTATTAATTTATAGCTATGAAACAAATTAAGTAAAAAATGCGAAAATAGAAATGAGCGAACGAAACTAATGCATTAATACCTCACCTTTCATAGTGGTCAACAAAATGGCGACTATTTACTCATGTGCTCGATGACAACCAATCAAAATCGAAAGCGGCACAAAGGTTGCAAGAAAAAGAGCGACGCTACTATACTAGGAAATCTAGGGCTTTAATATAGGTAAAGTGTGAAACGTGCACTAATTCGCCAATTTCAACTTAGTAAATGCGGAATTCTTGCTATCTTATTTTAAGACAAATAAGAGCTCATTAACGTTAATGAATAAAAATTTTGGGAATTGTACCGTAATTGAACTCTTAATTGCCTTAAAATGATATTACTAAAATTCTACTTCAGCCAAGTTGAAATCGACTACACATTACCTGCATTCATTATTTTTCTAGCATTTAACATTCCGTAGATAGAAATTTAGTTACCCAATCTAACAAACTCTGATTCAATTTAATTGTTTTACCTTATTATCCAAAATTCAGTTCTCAAGTTACTAATATTTTAAATAAATTTGAGCTTGAAGTCATTTTATCCCTTATAAACAAACTGAATTTCACCAACCATAAAAGCTGTATCGCTGATATTAATGGCTGGGGTATTTGCCAAATTTCATGGCAGTGTGGTCTTGTGTATATTGGACAAATAAAACGTACCTTTAAATTTCGACATACAGACCGTTCTGCTGTGTTAAAATTCTAATCAATGTGTTGATTTTTTTCTGATAAATTCATTCAATGCTGCTCTTCATCTACTGACTTTGATTTCTGGGACTCGTTCCATAATTTGAAATTTTCCAACGATTGAGATAATGATCATTCTATTATCTGATCCTTTTACAATATTTGACAATCTATTCTAATTTAATTTCTGCATCTTACAATCCGGCGTACCCACCTACCTCCCTGAAACCTGTTTCTTATGTAATTATTTTATTCCCTTTCCTTACAAGTCCCTTTTCCTCCTTAAATAAGAATTTTAAAATATAAATTTGCCATGTTAATCGTGCTAAATTATTTATAAGCATTTTATTTGAATAATTTAAATTACTGATAAAATAATTTGTTCATTGTCAATAAACAGAAATGATTGCGAAGAAAGATTATCTTCAGTTAGTTCAGACGGTCGATAAAATTTAAAAACATAAAAACAATATTTTATTGCAATGAACTTGCATTTTTAAAAAAAGAAAATACTTTTCGGGTATTAACTTATTCAATTTTATTTTGCAAAACACCTCTCCCGAGCATAACGAAACAGAAAATGCTTGACAAACTCATAAGTATCGATTTTTAAGTAGTCTTTGAAATTAATTATTCTTCAGAAATTTTATCTGTTACAATATTTCGATAGACAGAAATTTTACGTCTTAAGAAATGTTTTATCTATTTTCTTATAGAAATGAAAGATCCATCTGGATGTATAATTTCATTTCTAAACTTATTTCTACCTTCAAATATAATTTTCGTTCCCTTTGAAATTGAAATATTTAACTTGAAGTCTTTTTGGAAAACTATCATAGACAATCTAGAACAAAATGTAAGCAAATAAGCATTTTAGGTAAATCTAACTCATATGTTTGGCAGTTATTAAGCTCAAATAGTAAAATGAAATTCAAATTAGGAAACAAGTTTCAAGTAAATTATTTTCTTGCTCTTAATATTCTCTAAATTGCAGAATATGGATCAGGACTATTTCCCTTATTTACATTTCAAAACTATGTTACAATATTTGTTTTGAACAATTCATTTTATAAAAACTTACTAACGTGTTATCAAAAAATATCATTCTTGTAGCATCAATTTATTTTTCTTAATCGAAATTCTCTTAACGGATTACACCATTTTGAAATTTTTAAGTTTTCAAAAAGTTTATTTCTACTTATTTTTACGCAATTAATTATTTCGCTAAAATCATTCTCGAAGTAGCATTATTTGTTTATGTTTCTTTCAATCTTCATGCATGCCGAATGTCCGATATCAAGGGGTGTTTCACCTAAATAAAACCATCATTTTTATATGTCATAACTGGATTAACGAAAATGAAGAAAATCTATATACAAATAATTATTTTTTTTCTTAATAAACACTATATAACACCTGTTTGGGTGGGATTCTAATTTTCCCTCCTAAAGAGAACAAAAAAAAATTAAGGCCGAAATAAAGTTACTTCTATTCACAGTCTATAAATACATCGCCACATTTATACATGACTTGGAATAAGTGGTGTTTCATACCATTTGCATTACTTGGTGGATAATATTAGTATTGTCCTATGTTTCATGGATTGCAGCCTTTGCTGTTTGTTGAGCTTGTGGAAAACAAAAGCAATCGCTGGCAAATAAAGATGTCTTAAAACACAAATTTTTAAATTAAATCATGCACATTTATGAAAATCTAAAAAACTTTGCGCACACTCATGGCTACCTAAGCACATGGAAAAGAGTGGTACTACCCTCTCAGACATTTGCACAATTTTTATATAGTCAACTACTGGGATATCGTAGCTTAAAGGATGTAACAAGCGCAACTTACCTGAAAGGAAAGAAAAATGTTGTTGTTCGTACATTTACAACAGTGTTCAATGCTGCCAAAGACATGAAATATCTGCATTTGACTTACTGAGGATAGTTCACTTTGTTTTGTTCAATAATCAGATTAGAGTAAAGGGCAGAACATTCTATTTTTAACCAAATACCATTCCTATGAAGATTTTGTAATGTGAAGTGACTAATGTTGGGTTTTCCACCAGAACAACAACTTCATTCACGTTACGAAATCTTCACGGGAATGATCTTGGTTCACGAAATGGAATCGTCTGTCTTTTTTCGTAACTCAATTCCGAAGAAAAATTACGAGAATCGAGTCAATGATAATGACAATTTCACTCTGTGACACAATTAACATCATTGAAATCTGCCATAATAGTAATTCTACTGTCCACTAAAGATTGGCAAATGGTATGCAGCGACTTATTTTCCAAGACCTAAACATAGTGGATATTTTGGCTATTAATTGTTACGATATTATTGCGGCAGACATTGTTTTCCCTCTTTTTTTACACATTCAAGATTTTTTTTCCTGTCCAGGAGGTAAGTCCGCATTGAATCGAATTATTCCTCGTCAATACATATTTGTGTATAGATATCCTTAGAGTTTATAACTTGTTTTTATTAATTTACTTCTTGCCCAGTTACAGTGCACAATAATGATGGCTATTTTTTAATGGGACTCACCTTAAGTTTTAGTCCGAATAAGGCTCTTTACTGAATTTCAATTTATGAGTAAATTTTGAACTTCAATTTTTAAGGAATTCTTTATTTCAGTGCTTCATTGTCATACGCATAAATTTAAATTCAAATACTTCGTAAAACAAAAACTATATCATACTCAGCATTACGATGATTAAATTTAAAAGCAAAGCTGCAAAAAATTGTTGTAAATAACGTGATCTAGGTATTTCAGAGCTAAAATAATTCGACTCTTTATTATTATTTGTTGCACTTCTTGATGACCATAAAATGAAGTTTACCAATACTTAGTATACTGTGACATTTTACTTACGGATGAATGAATAAAAAGAATTACCAGAATCAAGTGGTTTTCACCATTAATTTTGCTTTTTAGTACATAAATTAAGCTGTTTTTTTTTAATCTCAGTTACTATTATTCTTAAATTATATAGATTTATAAAGACATGCTTCAAAAATGCAACTATAAACAAAATAACGCGCCGTTTTATTTAACTTTGAGAATACCAATTCAATGATGCAGACCACGTTTATCCTTGAGATTACCCTACCAGGAGTGAATTTGATAGCAATTGTTCATATGCAAGCTTGTTCAATGCCTAACTTTAATCTGTTTTAACACTTAACATAATAAATTAAACTCTATTTCTTTTTAAAAAAAGTGAATAACTCATTTCATATATTAGCTTTGCCAGGATATAACCGGAAATAATGACTAAGCATGGAAAATAGCTTAAACCATTATTCAGATCGATAGCATTTTCCAAATCACCAGAAGTAACATTGCTTTTATGACAGCTCATTGGAATATAGTGAGACAGCTTGATAGCTTGATACGAAACAGTTAAGTTATTGATCTAGTTCAGCATTGACGCAACGAACAAAAAAATTAATAATTATTTGGAAAATCCCACTTTTGATTAAACAGAACTGTAAGCTAGCAAAAATCGCTGATGTTATCTTTCGAATCAGCGAACTGGATTTCAGTCTCCCACTAAAAAAGAAAAAAAATTGACGTGTTTCAGTAATTACTTAAATTGTACTATTTAATCAGAATGAAAAATGTTATAGTAAACACATTTTAAATTTTCAATGAATTCTTTTATTTAACATGGCAACCAAAGATGAGATCAAATGATGATATTGATTAATGAAAGCTAAATTAATAATTACCATAAATGTAATAATTTTCAATTAACGGGAAACATTTTGCAGCTTATAAGATAAAAGTTCTCCTATTCTATGTCTCAATGCACTAACAGTAACAAGTTTCAAGTCGGAAATGAATTTAAATTACTGCGACTGGCAAGAATGTTTCTCGCAGAAATACGGTATCATAATCGGCAATAATATTTAATGACCTTTTGATTTAACGTTGGTTTGCCATTTTTGACAATATGCCAAGAGTGGCCTTTTGTAATGCTCGAATAAAGGAATGAGCTCTCAGATTCATGAAGCTTTATCTTTCCTTCAGATCTCAATTTACCTTTTTTCGAGTTCAGCAATCGATGAACCACAAAATTTTTACAATTCTTGGAGCTTTTCCCTTTGGAAACTCCAAGTTGCAAGAGTTATTACATTCTGGCTGATAGTTAAAATATTCTTCAAACAATTACGAATCGTTATCAGCCGGACGTGCCTTCCATGTCAGCTGTTTTTCAAGTAAAACATCTATTTTGCATCTCATGAAACGCTCACATAAGACTTACGTAAAATTCTCCATTTATTAATAAAAACTTTATAGAATAGTTTAATTTCAATTCCCAAAAGTAGAATAATTTAAAACTAAGAATAATCGTTTTATTTATTATGAGATTCTAATGTTTACTGAGAAAAAGATACCTCTTTTAAAACAATTGGTTTCTCCCTTATGCCAAGTAATATTTTATAAATTGAAAATATATTTAAAGCACTTCTATGCTAAAATGAACAACAATTTGAAAAACAACAGTCAGCAGATTTTTTGCATACCAGAAGAAAGCAGAACTTGGCAACAAATTTCTCAAAATAATGAGAAGGAATTTAGAATAAACATCTAAATTCAAAGTAGTGAACATGATTTCGAATTTTAAGGGTCCCTGACAATAGCTTGTATCTAATGTCTCCTTTCATAAATTATCCATAAAATTACTTTTAAGTTCTTTTTTCAAACTAAATTGAATAATTTGTATTTTTTTTATGTTTCTTTAATTGCTATAACAATACCGTACACTTAATATCAAATTAGAAATAACGATTATTGAAATTATGAAGAAAAAAATATTTCAACTATTTTCAAATACCGTATAAAAAGAATTTGCCCTTTAGTCATAACATCTTACAGACATAGCTATCACCTTATAAAAGCGCTAACCTAAATGTTATTATTTGAACCAAGGAAGTAAGATCTTATATCTTAAACTTTTAAAACCTTTTTTTCATGTCGACATTTCTTAAACGATTCCAAAAGATTTCAAAACCACAATTAAAGTCGTCTTGAGTTTTAATTTGCATTTTTCAACATGATTTAGGGGAGAAAATGTAGAGAAGACACACCTGAAAATTTACTGAAATATTTTTCAATTTGTCAAAATTTTTGGTCTCTCAAAAAATTTGAGATAACGATGGCTTTATACTAATTTCTTGCAGATCATTTTAATATCAGGCTCCTGTTAGTTTATTTGACCAAAAAAAAGTAAGTTCAAATATCCGAATACTGTCTTATATTATCTATCAAAAACATATGTATTTCTATCCCATTCAGAAAGGGCATTTTCCACTCAGTCCTACCGTTTTAGCTTATTCATAACATTTTAGAATAATAAAATTATTAATATTATATTTCATTATGTAAAAACATTTTTTTAAGTATAATCTGAGATCAACGGTATTTTATAAGTCGAAATATTTTTTTTAAAAAATATCACTTCCTTTCCTAATTTTCTTTCACGTAAAACCAGTCTTGAAAAAGTTCGACGTAGAATGATGACATGCATAATGTAATCTGATGCAACCTAAAGTGTTCAGCTGTTTCAGTTCAAATTCAACAGGAGTATAGTGTCATCAAGTTCATTATTTGTTTTAGTTCGCATCGTAGTAAGGCTTCAGTATAGACATCAGCAAAAAGGCTTCGTTTAAGCCGCAAATGATTGTGAAGGTGTGAAAAAGAATAAGGATAACAAAACCAATCCACATACCATGTATTAAATTTAAAAGCCTGTTTCAAATATCTGAACGCGAAGTAAAAATATTAAAAATATGTTTTCCACAAGCAGATTATACATTTGAAGATAAGAAACCTTCTTGTCACCTTAATACTGCATCCCAACAAAGAAAAAAAGTCAATTTAATAAAAAGCTTAAATTGCGATTAAGGCTTGGCTTATGAAATTAGATTCAAGCTATTTGTTTCATATTAAATCGTATTAATTATTAATAAAAATTAGCAGCAATTCAACTTTCAACTCATTTTATATTTAAATCTTTTTCTTCTCTATTTTTCGAGCAAATATTAAGATCATTACATTATTTCTCTATTGTCTGCATTAACATTGAGACAAACAACTCAAAATTTGTATAACCTTGATCTATATCTTGTTGAATGTTTTTATATGTATGCATACATGACAGGTCATAAATTTATGGTGGGCTTTCTCTTTTTATACATTTACCTCAAACTCATTTAATCCACATATATTCATCTTACTTTCTTATCGCCGGAGATAAAGATGATTTATTTCCTAGTCCACTAAAGGAAGAACTTAAAATATTCTGATAACATTCTATTTTATTTAACTCTACTCAATTTTAATAAACCAATTTTTATTTCATTATTTACCTTACCTAATATGTTGTACTGCATCCTGTTGATATTAGATGACCCATTACTGAATGGCTTATTGTATTACGGATGAATAACCCACACGAATTTTTTCCAAAATGCATAAAATCTCATTATCAGGGAAATAATTACGATGGATGCCTCAACACAATTTAATAAATATTTTGAGTGAAAGAAAACGAAATAATTTCTTTGATGAGCATGTTTGTAAAAGCAACCCTTAAAAAATCTTGAATAACAAGTTCTTTAGTAACGACACTGCTTTATAATATTTCCTGTTTCACAATGTAATTTAACTTCTGCAATTTTCAATGAAGATAAAAATTCCTCATTTATTTATGCGATCTTCGTTATAAACTAAACTCAGGAGCGCGACAGCCCATAGAGGGCCAAGGCCTACTGTGCCCATCTCAGTTTTCTTGACCTCAGGTTTTGGGATGCAGGAGCAGATGTTCCGGTTAGGTGATCAGCCGAACGCGAAACCCCCAGTGCTTAATTCCCAAGCATGCTTGGTACTCAGTTATCGACCCACTAAAGGGATGAAAGGCTGAATCAACCTTTCCCGACCTGAGGATCGAACCTAGGACCTGTGGCACGGGCGCGTGAGGCGCTACTACTCAGCCACTGGGCTTCGATCTTCGTTATAGTCTTCGAAAACTAAGGAAATGAAATATCTTGAAAAGCCTATTGCAGATTATATATATATATATATATATATGTGTAATATCTAAAATACTAGCTTAATAAAATTAGAAGGATCTTTTGAGACTAAGCTCAAAAAGAATTATATCTATCTGCAGATAAGCTTATCTGGCTTCTGAGAACATTAAATTTCTCTTTCACGTACTTAACTTAGCCCTTCGCGTATATAGTAAGTTCCTTTGAATAGCGATGAAATCTTTATTTGCAAAATGAATCCACCCGGTGCAGTAAAATATCGTAACGAAGCCGAATTCCCATTAAAATCAGACTATGTTGAGATATTAGTTCATCTCCATCTGGTCTTCAGATCTTACGGCGCGCCGCTTCTAACAAAGAAGATATAAACAAAAGAGGTGTGGATGGATTATATAGATCACATGACATGAACATATGTTACGTTAAAAAAGTGTACACTTATCTTTTGGAAATGGAAGTATTAAGATGTGCCAGGGAGCTCTGCTCCAATTGTATATAAATTGCAAATAAATTTCTTTATTCTTTTCTCAATGAAAGCATAGAAAATTCATTATGTTGTCATCCTTATAGAAAAGGATAATAAAAATAATTAAAATATGACTGCGAAAATTGTAATTGTAATTAATGAAAAGCCACGGCTCAAGAGTTACGTGAAAAAATAGAGAAGGAGCACTACATATATATATATATATATATATAAATATATATATATATATATATATATATATATATATATATATATATATATATATATATATATATATATATATATATATATATATATATATATATATATATATATATATATATATATATATATATTCGTTTAGGGATATGGTAGAGAACAGTTTTCATATAGATATTTTTTACATTGTAACAAATTGTGGTGTTCACAAAGAATGAACTCTTCATTTACATTAAGGCTAGATACGACTTCCTGTGGAATGAAATTATAAAACCTGAATGAAGATAATGGCAATAAATGTGTTTAAGAAAGTTACGCAAACATAAGGAGAAAAATATGAGAATTCAACGTTGACAAGTCCGTTGTAAACTTAATATCACTGTATTCGTTTTCTTTTATTTTAAATTACACCTGTGAGTGAATCTTAAAAATCAGCGTTAGATAGAAATACAGTTTCTTAAAAGAAATTATTTAATATGAAAATATTTTTCTAGCGATAAATATATGGTAGTAACCTTTGCAATTTGCTTTAATTATCTTTCTAATTTTGTTATAATACTTCGAATTTATAAAGATAAATTCGTTTAAGTTTCATATTTTCGAGTGCTTCCGTTTTACAGTTTCAATGAAATGATAGTATAAAGAAAGAAATCGTTACTTTGGGTGAATAAATATATCAAGTTGCTATCTAAAACTGGGAACAAAGTTTCTTGAGGATTGCAATCAGCGTGTTTAGAGCCTAAAATTATTTTGTCAAACACAAAAATTTCCCATTTTAAAGACCATTACATTTTTAAATATTTCATTTTGAGCCGTTTAATTCAAGTATTGAAAACCTTCATGAAAATCAAACATTCATATCGAGTTTTAAGAACATTCAGAAAACAGAATGAGAAATTAGTTTCAAAATTCCACCGTATTGTAAAACTAAATGAGTGCTTTCATTTTTTAAAAAACAAAACGAGTTGCTTAATTAAGTTACAGAAAATGAATGCTTTAGAAATAACAACTGTGTAAATTGTTGTTTCTCGTATACCAAAACATGCATTATTAACTTCATTATTAGTTAAAAATTATATATCTTCTTTGAACAAATGAGTACTTCTTTTTTCTTCAGTCATAAATTATTTTTTAAAAAAAGGAATGTAAGCAAAGCATGAAACACACAATTAGTTCAGACAAATTATAAGTTACCACCCTAATAATCGCAACATTCTCGCCTCACTTGCAACATTGCAAATATGAGCTCCATTTATATTCTTAAATATTTTTTTTTTATTTTTTTAAGATGCAATCCTCTGTAATTCACATTCCAATATAAAATATGCGATATCATTCTTTTTTTACAACGTAATTTTTTTTCAAATAGAACATAACTTTCACTTCAAATCTGAAATCTAGTTTTTAAAAGTTATGATAAGATAAATAATTCCTATGAACTTGAACAAATATCTGTCTTCGTTAAATTTGGTGAAATGCACATAAATTATTAATGTCGTCAAAGTTACGGAATGCCGATTTGTAAGTTGCGTTTGTTAAATTATCTAATATAAGAGGGAGAAGGGTTGCAACCAATAAGAGATTATGTAGAAAGGGTCCTTGCAGCCAAAATTGCTTGACTGGAACATAACTTATGATTTTTGTTTGAAACGGTATGAGAACGCATGGTGGCAGTCAGTGGTATTGAAATAAATAGAAAGTACAGGTTCTGAAAGCTGAAACTCTTATCACAATTCAGAAATATTTAGTTTTGATCCCTTTTCTGTAGATCCTCTTGTAACAGTCAACCAAAAAACCTACAGTTAAAAAGGAAACTTGCAATTAACTTGACACCATCGCTTAATGATGGTGACAATTAACCAAAAGCAGCTCCTCTTCTTCACTTTTTTTTCTCATAATATTGATTAAAAAAAATCTGCGACATACATTCGGAAACACATTTTATGTTCCTTAGGATTTCATATTCTATATCTCATTTCCTTTCATTAAAAAAGAAATAATACTAAACAGGTGGGCACATTGTGCCATCGCACCCAGAGTCATAAAAGTAATACGCTCTGTTGATTGACTCGGAAAACATTATCCACAGCTTAAGAGGTTCAAGTGTTATGAAAATATTTACCCCGACCTGCCCCAATTCAGGGCATACGGGTAAATGTTTATTAAAAACCAAGTAAAAAAAACATTAAAGAACATAAAATACAAAAAATGCATAAAATACATAAGATACAAAAGTCAAATGGCAACAGCCTGTAAACTTTGCGGGCGAACAATACTCTTGAACAAAATTAGTTATCTCAATTAGTCAGAATATTAAAGGCACAAAATTTAAAAACTAATCATAGGGCAAATTGCCTATTAAGGAAACAATCGAGTTACAAATAGTAAAATCATCAAATTAGTGTTTAAATAGTAAAAGTGGATTAAAATGGTGTGAATGACGAGGACAGTTCAAATCCTACCTAAGAACACCATGAGATTTAAAAAAAAAATTTTTTTTTTAAAGTCACTAAAAGTCCAGTTTTAAGGATAGTCATCCCGGCTAAAAATCAAAATCGCCGAACCAGAGTCTCCAGTGATGAGGTAATTAAAGCGAGAGAATTGGAGTTGACTCAGGGGATATGGAAACGCTGATCCATACGGTAGTTGGACGGCCAGAGTTAGTAAAAATTTACAGTGGGTTTAATGTATCTTCCAAAGTTGTTTTGATAATGTCTTTGATGATTGATCTGCAGGTCAGGTTAGAGTAAATCTGGTGTTCTGTTTTGTTGTGAAAATTGTTGCCTCGTCGTGTTTGAAATTTCGGACATTGAAAAATTAGGTGATGGATGTCTTGTTGTGAGTTGCAATAAGTACATGTTGAAGATTTCCCGAAAAATCTTGCTTGGTGTGTGCCAAACACGCCGTGGCCGGTTAAGAACTGATTAATATAAAAGTTTGCTTTTATTCTTGTAGTTTTTGGATCCTTAAAAAATTTGTAAGTCTGCCGTCCTTTTGTACTGTTGGTCCAGTCCAATTTCCACTGAGCCATAATATGGTTATTGATTATAGATTTGATCTGAATGGGGGTTAGCCAGGTAGTATTTTCTATGGTGTCAAGTCTGATGGCTTCTTTGGCTAGTTGGTCCGCCTCCTCATTGCCGGCATGCCCCGCGTGTGCTTTAATCCAATTTAGTGAGATACTCTGTCTCCAGGCATGTTTTATGTCATGAACAATCGTATTTATGTCATGAGGTTCAAGTGTTATGGAATGCTTTTTCCAATACGTTGTCCTAATTCATATCTAATTGTTCCCCTGTGAAACAGACTATATTTAACTTTAAACTCTTCGGCAACAGCTTCGATTCATTTAATTTATCTCAGATGTCTAACTTTAAATCAAGAACTTAAGCAGATCTCGAATTCGACGACTAACCTTGACATATGCGGGTCATTTAGGAATTCCTTCTCCGCTAGCACCAAAGGGCTTATGTTATATTTCAATCTTCAATTTTATTCCATTAACTTTTCTTTGAGCATAGCGCATTAATACGTTAAATATATATATATATATATATATATATACAGTGAAACCTCCTGTTATGGACACTCCTGCAAAACGGACGCCTCTCAATACGGACATATTTTTATTCCCCGGGAATCTTCTATGAAATAACCATTACGAACATTCTCCACAAAGCGGACACTCCCGTAACCGGACGCGGACAGTCATTTTGGTCCTGAAGCGTTGTTTTTTATCTCTCCAAACCGGACACTACTTTTTCAAAATAAATTGCAAGCTAAAAAAATGCAACTTTTCACCATTTTTAAAGCATGTAAATAAAACTTTTTGCCTTATCCATAGCTAAAAATATTGTTAAGCTATTTCACCACCGAAAAATCAATCTTTCTCCCGTCACTTTGCCTTATCTTTGTAAAGAAAGGAGAGAAAATGGTATTGCACTCCTGAAATAATTCTGACATCGGCATCTTTTGATCTTTTCATCTGGACCACACAGGTTATGAGAACCCTCAAGTTGAAATGACTTCTCTCAATGCTTCTTCCCCATTGAAAATTTCTTTAATTTTCTTATCAATTTGAAGACTGTATTTAACACAACTGGGGTAAAAGAAAGAGAACAGAAGTATAATCTTTGAGGTGTTTATATAAATGAAACATTTATTCAGAAATTCGATAGCTGATCAATTGTGAATAATCATCTCCATAGGTTCTCATGATTTACAGGTATGCATTACTTTTTTTTCTGTGAATCATGGGAGGTTTATTTTCCAAGAAGGTATTAACCATGTTCCCTATCAAAGGATAAGTAGGTGTAAGGGGATGTGAACCTAATAATTGAAACGGACTGAGGACAGTACGCTCTTATTTGGTATCATATGTCTAACTTGAGTATCTATGCTAATAGGAAAATTATATTTATTTATCTGTAGCTACATCCAGAATTATGTATTTATATCAAACTTCTTTATATATTCTTTTTTTATCTTACTTATTGTTTAAATAAAAATTCTTGTCGATATTTACAGTATGGTTATAGATATTATTTAATTATTTCTACATCTTTGAGAATATTCTAAAAATAATTTACGGTGTTAAATTTCGTTATTAGGGTACCCCTCCCGTAAACGGACAACTCTCATAAACGGACAAATTTTTTGATCCCATAAATGTCCGCTTAACGGAGGTTTCACTATATATATATATATATATATATATATACCGAAGAGCCATTACATTATGACTACCCTGCTAATAACATGTAGGACCACCTTTATCCCTCAATATCTATATATCTATATATATATATATATATATATATATATATATATATATATATATATATATATATATATATATATATATATATATATATATATATATATATATATATATATATATATATATATATATATATATATATATATATATATATATATATATATATATATACATATATATTAAGAAATGTAAAGAGTGGGAACACTCGGAGACGAAGGATAGCAAATGCCTCGGATAGAATACCTACCAAAAGTTCGAAAATATTTCTACCATGCTCAAGACAAGCGTAATACATTATTAATAAATATGATTACTTAAAATAAGCAAACAAGTGAGAAATTGTTTGTCATTCTTCATCCTTTTTTTTCAGAAAATCGAAAACCCCTGAAATACCCCTTTATGACTAGAAAGAATTTGTGGAACAGCACTACTAAACACATGTTTTAAATAATGGGATCAAATAAAGAATTATGGTTCTTGTCCTCTGTATTTTTTTTTGTCAGCAAAGCCTAGTTTTCTAACTACAAAACGAGCCATTAAAAAGCACTAATTCCATTTAAACGTTGCAATACATTTAAAAAAATAATTAAATCTGTTGAGATTATTTTATTTTCATCAATATTTTTCTTAGAAAAAATAAATTATGTTAACCTTATTTCGCTATTTAAATGAACTAATGCGGATATTCTTCACAAATTTACTGTGCCGAAATAAAAATGAATATTAATAATTGATCTTCAAACATTTCGAAGGACATAAAAAAGTACGCATTTTAATATCTGCCTTGATAACTTAAATAAGCATGTTTGTCGATTAGCATTGAACGATGGTCTACTTACAAGAAATTGATTTAAAGATCATTTGAATGATATTATTGTATTCCAAAATTAATGAACTATTAACTTTTGATATTTTTTCCCTTTTTAAAAGAAAAAATGGAAAATATATGTGACATTTTTCTGAATGAATGCCTAAACATAATCTTTAAAAAATTATATTGCACTTGAATAAAAATTCTTACCATAAAAAACTCACGTGCAATTGCATTATTTTTATATATAGACCAAAAGCAAAAATAAAATTTCCTTTAGTTCGTGATCACGTTAAAGCGTATCTGTAGAAATGAAATCCACGTTTTTTCTCGATACTGTAAATATTTCATTTCATCATTTGAAAAACCCTGTTGCGTTACAGCTGATTTAAATCACACATGTTTTAAATAATGGGATCAAATATAGAATTATGGTTCTTGTCAGCTGCCCATAGCAAATGTAACATTGAAAAAATATATTTTACTTTAATAGTACTGGTCACGAATGTTTATTCGATTCTATATAATGACATTTTCTTCCATTCTTGCGATCACGCAACGCTTTATATTTTTTTCCTTATTTTATTTATTTTATCCTTTTTAACTACATTTACAATGCGGGATATTTCTTGCATTTTGTCTTACTTATACATTTTTTTGTATTTTTGTAAATCATCCTAATATCTTAATTCTGCAGGATAAACTTGATAGTTTTTTTTCGGTTGTAAAGTTTTGTAATATTCATGGGATGTCATTACATTTAGCATTATTGAAAAGTCATCATAAAACGAGGTTTTGTTTACTTTATGGTGGAAAAAACGGATCACTCTGTATAATATTGATGATTGATCTTCAATGATTGGATCTTCAATGATAATGATTGGATCTTCAAGTCTCAGGACTCAATCTTAATGGTTCGAAAACGATGACCTCAAATATGCTGGTTAATATGTGCAAGAGATATTTTAAGTTACGAAATCAGACGCAAAAACATACTTTCTCTGCATAAACATACCTTTTTTTCAACAGATTCAGATTTCTAACCTCCGAAGTATAGAAACGACTCTGAGAAACATGGTCGCATAGTTTGGTCAAGAGAGCGATCCCTGACGAGAAACGAGGTAGTTTGTACCCCTTAATGTTCATTTTACTTTTTTGCATATTTCGCCTTATCTCGAGAAATTTTTAAGCGAATAGAAAAATAGTTGCACTATATTATAAAATTCGTTCATCCAAAGATAATTGCTTGGGAAAATGAATTTTTGTAAATATTTATTATTTTATTAAATAATAGTAGAAAACTTTTTTAATTACATACAATTTTTAAGTAATTTTAAACTATGTAATTTTATATGGCGAAATACGAAATTTAAGCGAAATCGCTTGAATACTTCTTATGAAATCGGATTTTTAAGAAGTCGTATATTTAAAATTCGATTTCTCAGGAGCTATTAAACCGATTTCACTTAAATTTTGTATTTTTCTACGCAAAATTACGTACCTTAAAGTGACGTAAAAATTTTATACCTTATAATTAAAAAAAATTTCGACTATTAATAAATGCAATAATGAAAAATAATAAATATTTAGTAAAATGTATTTTTTGCATGGAATTATCTATGGATAAACGAAATATATAATTATGTGCAAAACTTTTTCGATTCTCTTAAGAAGCTCTCGAGATATGGCGAAATATGCAAGAAGTAAAATTAAGGCCTTCAAATTTTGGATCGCTCTACTGATAAAACTATGGAGACCAAATCTCAAAGGTTGCCGTTACCCACTGTATTTTGGGGATCGAAAACCCGAATGCATTGAAAAAAATGTATGTTTATTCAGAGAAAGTACGTTTTGCGTCTGATTTTTTAACTTAAAATATTGTCTGCGCTGTTATTAGCATATATTTGAGATCACTTCCTCGAATCCTTAAGAATGAATCCTAGAGTGGGAAGATCCGATCATTGGATAAGTTATTCAGGGTGGTCCGTTTTTTTGGTGCATGTTAAATTAATGTTATAAATCAAATAAATAAAAAGTCCTGTCTAAATAGATCCTAAGCAGATGATGTCATAGTTCATGTCATTTTAACATAACATTAATTTCATTTCATTCAAGTATGTATACATCAAGTTTTTATATTTGATATTGCTCAAGCACATCGAATAGGTGTTGCGTTAATTCATCGCTCACAATTTGTCGGGGTGACAGCTCAACGAGGGCAAAATTTGTCGTGACCAGAATTTGTCATGTGAACAATACATTCTGGGAACAATTCGTCATGGGGACCACTCAAAGCAGCAACAACTCGTAAAGAGCATAATCTCGTTGTGCAGCGATAATTCATGATGGGTGCATCTTATGTGTATCTTATCTAACTGTAATTATTTTAGTGTTATTCAATAACAAAAATGGAGCCGACTACTAAGTAGTGTGGAGGAACATTTGTGTTGGGAAGAGTTATGTACAACACTTTGACGTAAATTAGTTGCCACTATTTTTGGTGTTGAGATACACTAAAATATACCCGGTCTCTGGGACGGATTGTGCTTTCGGTGAATAATCCCACGACAAGACATGTGCGATGAATTGACGGAGAAACCATTGTCTGCATTTTGACCAAAAATGAATCTTCCTGATGCAACTTAATTACCCATAAATGCACTTGTCTTTGAATGAAATACATGTGAATGGAAATACACCACCTTCTTCACATGATGTTTGATTCTTGCTTTAAAAATGTTCCGCAATTGAGGACGCATATCAATGTTTAAGGATCATTATTAGATCACATATCAATATTTAAATCAGAGATGGTCATTCAGAATAATGAATAAAGAATAATGAATAATTATTCAAAATCCTCCGAAATAAAAAAATAAGGATTTATTCATTAGACAGAAATATTTTGAATAAAAAATGAATTATTCATCATTTTCAATCATTGTTCCTTATTAATTTGTCAAGAATAAGTGAATAATTTCAGTGCTCAACAAAAATTGGCACGGAATACTCTAACTGACTATGATTGTGACAATAAAACATACATAGACACCTTGTAATCATTTTGATAAGTTACAAGTAATAATTTCAGATAAAAAGTGATTATGATTACCTGTAATCACAACAAAACGCGATAACTGGTTACAAACGACCGAAATCTTTTATTTTAAGTAATCAATGCAATAATGTATGCTACTTAACTTATTTTTAGCAACCAATGCAATATGTACGATTATAAGCAGTCATTTCTACTAGCAATCATAATCTAACGATTACAAGTAATCTCGAATACGAGTAATTGTAAAAATAATTACTGCATGAATACATAAATATGTTGTATATACATGCACACTTAACTACGCTGTAAGTTTATACGTATATAAACACTCACGAACACTGTACATAAATTCTTGCATAAATAAGTAAAAAATGTTGAATATTTACATGCTTTAATACACTGTCATTACATAGTATATCCGTACTTACGCATATTGTATGTGCAAGTGTACGTACAATGTATAAATTATGTATACATGCATACATAGGTAGTACACACAATGTATGTTAGTATCCATGTATGCGCATGTACATACAATAAATGCAAGTATGTAAGCAAACGAATGTATGTGCAGTGTACGTATGTAAATAATGCACGCATACACATAAAATATATATGTGTGTATGTAGAAATATACATATGTAGGTACATATACGAGCGTAATAATGCGTACGCATATGTATACATTCAAAACACGTACAAAGGCATCTATGCAATACGTAGTTCTATTTATGTATGCACTATATAATAGCATAATATATACGTTGGTTAGCTCATACAACGCACCTCCATATATATGAACAGATGTACATAAAAGTGTTGGGCGCCAATTGCAGGCAATTTCTATATATATATATATGCACTATGTATGTGCATACAGGTTTGTCCAATGTATGCATATATATACAATATATGTATAATTAAAGTTATTTACAATACAATATGTACAATTTATGTAAGTTATCTAATTTCAAAACTTTAATTATGACGACTCAAGCAATTTAAATGACTAAATTAAACGATATTTAAAATCAATTGTCAGTTTTGATTGTCATATATCATTTTAAACCTCATTTTAAACCTCCTTTTCAACCACTTTTATAAAATTTTTGAGGCTCAAACTTTACTTTTATATAATATAATTCATAGTTCAGAGTCATAGTCAGAGTCATCACCATTGACATCAAGCTAACCGCATGAGGTTTTCGTGTTTTTCTTCTCCACATAAGGTGCATCCGGATCAGTTCCATCAGAAAGTTGTCCACAAGGACTAGTTTGTCTCAATGCTGGATCCAAGAGTCCCTTGTTTTTAGGGATGGATCCAAAATTGTAAGGCTACGGAGTTGAACATTTATAGTCATATAGTTAAAGTTGGGTAGGCTGTTCAATAGTTGTCGTGCAGGAGATCAGGGGATAGAGCACTGACCTTCCATTGAAGATAGCAAGACAGATTTCCAAAGGCTTTGCACAAGTTTCTGTCACAAACTTGAACAGAAGTTTCTGACAGTTAACTTTTATTTTATACTGATTTTTTTTAATGTTAATCACAGATAAAAAGTCGAATATCAAATCATGTATTAAAAGAACTTATTGAATATAATTAAGTTGAAACAATATTTAGGAATTTACAATAAGATTATCGCTTGCTTTAAAAAATGATAAGAAATTGAGTATTGTAGATATTAGAAGAAAATCTAAAATGAATTTAAATAACTAAACTGAACTTAAATAATTGAACTGTTATAAACTTCTTTTTAACACAGCTAAGTATAAGAACTTATAAATCATTAGTGTTACGCTGGAGTAAGTTAAAATAACATAAAAATAAATATTCATACTTGTCTTAGTTTTATGGTAAAATTCCTATTACAAGACGTTTGAGACCAAACGATGTTTTGCATCTCGATCCACGAAAAGACATAGCCTTGATAGTTAAAGAGTTTGATTTACAATCACATAACGTATGTGCATACATACATTGTAAATACATGTATTTCTTGTACATGTACACACTTATACATTATATAAACTGACGTACATGCATACATTGTATATACGTACGTATAGCATTTTTGTACATAAATACGTACACTAATACATTATATACACATGTTTTGATGATGTACATTGATATATGCGTATTTACATACATAGTATATGCGTACTTACATACATCTGTACATAAATTTTATATGCATAAATATGCTAATAAATAAAAAGAGTTCTTACGTATAATGCACGTACAAACCTACGATTACAAGTAATCGCAATGTAATCTTCTTCGTATATTTAATTACATATTTTTGTATGTAATTCTATACATAAAAGTTTTAATTTAATAAACCAAGCAAAAGTAAACTAAACAATTCATTAACATATACAATTTATGCATTGTCTTAAAAGTATTCAATTTCCTTCAATCCCTATTACAAGGTAAGTTCACTTGAAATTATGATTCATAAGCCCACTTGATTCATTTAATCATGTTGTAATCATATATGTCACTATTACTTGAATTTAAGATTACCTGTAATTGTTAGATTATGATAACTTGTAGTTAAGATTTTTTCTACTTGTAGTACGTAATCTTACGTTATGATTACAAGTAGTTACGAGGACTTACAATCCTAGGGCTTGATTTTTATTATTCTGATTGTTTGTAATTCTGATTATCTGTAATCACTTTTTATTGTGATTACAAATAATCATAACCACCTGTAATGAGAAATAATAACTACTTGTTACAGTGATTACTTGCAATCAAGATCATTGCAAATATGTGATTACTAAGCAGTAATTATCCATAATTATTTACATTTGTAATCGAATACTGTGATCGACGCTCAGCTTGCAATGAAAATAACATAATGCTTGCATTTTTCTCTGGTTATTCAAGATTTTAATCAGAAAAATTAGTCAAGACTAATAAATTTATTCATTATTCAAACATCTGCATTAATTTGCATAAAGAATCATAATTAAATTTGCATGTGAATATTCATTCAGAACTAATTTATTCTGACTAAACATAGTCATGAATAAAATTTCGTGAATGATGACCATCATTGATTTAAATGATATAAAGAAACATTATTCAAACTCAAAAATTGAGCATTTTTTTTCTACTGAATGATCCTTCATCCGATAAATAAATTGCAGTTTTGTAATCGTTATTTTTCCTTTACCCTAACTGATCTCGATAATATTTCTTCACATTTTGATAGCTCTTACAGTAACTTTATTTTTTTAAGAACTAATTTATGTACTAAGACCGTTGATTGGTGACGTAAGTACACTAAGCTGCTTTTTCATAAAACAAATTTTTTATTTTCTGTCATTTATAAGCATTTTTAAAATTTTCTTTTTAGGCCTGTACTAAGAAAAACTCAATAAAAAAATAATTAGAAAAAATTGCTTTAAGACTTGGGTGCAATATCAGAAATTTTCACTTTCCACCTAAGTAAGTTTTAGTACTATGGCCCAAAGAGTGTGAAACGCTGCTCTCTAAGTGACGTAGCGTTTCTCGTTTTAAATTGTGAGTCCAAAACCAATTAATTAAAACTAATAATCAAGAAGAGGCGAAGACCGAGAGAGTAGACCGAGAATACCTCATTTCAAGCAAAACCCTAAACCACGGACAACATAAAGGCCAACCTCTTGCACTTAATGACCAAGAACACAGACGTGTGAGTAAAATTGTCATCATTAACAGGCAAAAGCAGTGTGGGACGTGTCCGTTAAAACAGTGCGGTGAAACTTGACTATATTTAGCATACACACCCTTCATTTTGTTTAAATAAATTAAAACTAATGTAAAAATCCGTATTTCCATAAATCCGTAGTCCATTATTTTTCAATAAATTATACCTAACTAACTAACTAACTCAGTGGCGCGACAGCCCATTAAGAGGGCCAAGGCCGACTGTGCCCATCTCAGTTTTCTTGACCTTGGGCTCTGGGGTGCAGGAGCATATGTTCCGGTCAGGTGGTCAGCCGAACGCGGAACCCCCAGTGTTAGTTCCCAAGCATGCTTGGTACTCATTTTATCGACCCACTGAAGGGATGAAAGGCTGAGTCGGCCTTGCCCGGCCCAAGGATCGAACCAAAGACCTGTGACACGACAGCGCGAAGCGCTACCGCTCAGCCACCGGGCGTATATATTAGGTATATACGCCACCGGGCGTATTATACCTAATTACGTCAAATACATGCTCACACACACAGACAATCAGTAAGTTTCACCATAAATACGTTTCCAAAGATACAATAGAAAGTTTTTCTTTTAGATTAAATGTCTCAATACTTTCTATATAATAAAGCAGAATCAATATGATCGGTACCAGAATCAGATCAATATTACTTTCTATAAATCATCATACTGTATAATGAAAATACTTAATGTTCCAAGGTACTTAACACTAGAAAGACGGAAAATTAGTTTATACCTATATTGCCTAAAAGCAGTCGAAATGACTAGAATGTGAATGCGTAAATAAATTTGTTGAAAAATAATTTTTAACATTTTTATATTATTTACTGTTATATAGCAAGTTATTAGTAAATATTAACAATAAAAAAATTATATGTTGTTCAAAAAGTCACAAAATTCTATAAAAATTGTGTCATTATATACATCATTGTTCTTCTAATTGAAATTAAAAGCAGTCAAAATGACTTCCTTAGGCAATCTAGTGTTAAGTGTAAAACTGATATCTCTTATCAATTTAGCAGTTAAAAATCTATCTGAAAAAGCGAAATATTTGAATTCTATTGAAAATAATTCTTTTCAAAAAATAAGATAACCGTTTTTAAAAGAACTGAGTGAATAAAGTTACATTGTATACCTATTCTCATGACTGGAAAAATCTGTACCAAATCTCAAGATTCCTTCCATGGGAAACAATCAATGTAAGATATGAAAAAATCCAACTTAAACTGTTAACTGAACTTGATCTAAAATAATAAAAGGTCTGTTTATTTGAATTAGCCAGATTCTCTTGGAAAATCTAGTTTTTGAGAAGAAAAAATTTTTCCTATATATATATATATATATATATATATATATATATATATAATATTAAAGATGGGCATTCGGCATTCAAAATAATGAATAAAACTCTATTCATTAGTAAAGAATAAGTGAATAATTTCACTGCATAAAAGAAGAAATACACTAATTGACAACGATTGTGACAACTACAAATGAAAAATACATAGTAATAAACTACTTTTTTATCACTTTTAAAAGTTACAAGTAACAATTTCAGATAAGAAAAAGTTATTATAATTACCAGTAATGACAACGAGAGACGATAACTGGTATATATAGTTAATAATGACCAAAATCTATTATTTTAAGCAATCAATATGTACAATTATAAGCAGTCATTTTTACCAGCATTCATAATTTAGCGATTACAAGTAATCTCTATTACGAATAATTGTAAAAATAGTTACTACATGAATACATAAATATGTTGTACATACCTTGCACACTTAACTACGCTGTATGTCTATGCATATATATATATGTACATGAACGAGCACTGTATATAAATGTTTACGTAAATAAGTAAAATAAGTTGAATGTTTAGATTCTAACATACATTGCTAATACATGGCATTACGTACTTACGTACATTTTATGAACAAGTGTACGTACAATTCATAAATGTGTAAATGCATACAAAAGTAGTACACATAATGCATGTTAGTATGCACATACAATTTATACAAGAATGTTAGTAAACGTACGTAGTGTACAGATACACATACAGAGTACGTATGTACATAATGTACGTATACACATAAAATGCTTTTGTGTGTTTGAAAAATATACGTACGTACATATACGTACGGATGTGTGTACATCCAAAACACGTATAAAAGTACAAAGATTGTGTGAACATACAATAATGTTCACACAATGTACTTACGTATGCACTATGAAGTAGCAATGTATATACGTTAGTTAGCTTATACAACGTGGATCCATATATATATTTACAGACATACATAAAAGAGTTGGGTGTTGATTACAATAATCGATTACAGGCAATTACAGCGATGTATTTAATTTCATGTAATCATGATGACTATTTTCAATGTATGTATTTACATATGCACAATATATGTGTATACAATTACAGATACACTGGGTAACATATATTGTACATATGTACTTCCATACATGCGGCATGCATTCATTGTACGCATGTACCTACATATATTTAAAAATTTGCATAATGAATAATGACTAAATTTGCATATGAATAATCATTCAGAATAAATTTATTCTGACTAAATTTAGTCATCCTTGAATGCCCATCACAGATACATAATTTTTACGGAATAATTTTTTTACGACGCCATTTATAGAAATTGTTCATAACTCCGAAGAAATTCGTTAACACAGAAAAATGTAAAAGATTTATGTAAATTAAGTTGGTTATTTGAATGATAATGCTCAAAAGTTTTGTATGAATTGTATTGATACCCTAAACTTTTAAAGGCGCTGTAGCATTTCTTTTGGATGCCTATAATATTTTCATGTGACATTTCTGGCCAAGAGGGCACGATTGTATTGTGGCTCGAGGAGATTTGCTGTTGAGATTTTAAAAGAATTTCAATTTCTTCTGGAAGTGTTTCGAAACCTAGAAAATTTGTAACACGACTTGAAGACACCCAAGAATTCGCAAAGAAATCTTCGTAGCGTACAATCATAAAGTTATTAGGTTTTTCATGGGACAGGGTGCAGGAGAGTTTCAAATCTTCATGAAACATCAAACAAAACGCATCGGGTTCTGTGCAGTTCGCTTTGAATAAACACAATTTCTTTTTGAGGTGATTGTTTTGCGAATTTAAAACGGCTATGGGATTTCTTGTTATGAAGATGATTTTCAAGTTGAGGTCAGGATATTTTCTGAATAATTCCGCTGCTTCTGTCAACTTTAAACCAACAGTTTTGATGAGGATTATTTCGTGGGTTTTGCAAAATGCATCCAAAAATGCACCATTATAGCATGTACCAGATGATATGCACGATTTTAAATGTTTAAAATATTTTACATTTTGTTCTAGTTTCAAGTAAGCAGGATTTTCTTTCATCCACTGCAGAAATCCTTTTATCTGTAAATTAATAAAATGAAACAGTTATTAATGTTATTATATAAAAAAAAATTCAGAATTAAAATTTTGTTTTTTTTACTACTGTCAACACATGAATCTCGTCCTTCTTTTTAAAATGAATATTTTTTTTTACTGAACAATAATGAGCTGTTCAAAATCAGTTGAGCATACGAAGTGGAATGTGCCGACATTGAAACACAAATGCGGTTACCAATGTAATTAAAAAACTGGCATATTTTTTTCATAATTGTTTTTGAAAAATGCTTTGATGGGCTCGGCATTAAAAGTCAAACAATATATACGTCATATTTTTTTCTCAAAATTACTAAAGGTCATTATAGTTCGATTAAATCATTTTAAATTTTTAACGCTAACAAAGCCTATGCTGAATTGAAACTATGATGAATTAAGTTATGCAGAAGATCTACGATGAACGTATGAGGTAGCGAAAATATTAAATTTAGAAATGAAAATAAATAAAATTGAATGTAAAAAATACACAATAAAATTATACTCTAAGATTACAGTGTGACAGCTAGAAGTACAGTTGTGAGAAAGATTCCGTAAGCAGATGGGAAAACCACGTATGCAAATGGAAATTTCTACTGCAAAACATTGTAGGAAGTCTTGGACAGATTATTTCAGCAGATTCTAAAAGAGCCTGTTTATTGGCGTGAACTTTATTTTTCATGTTTCAGTGAATCGAGATGATGTGTCGTTGGGGAATGAAAGATGCGTAGATATCAATGAGGAGGTTTGCGGAAAATAATCATACCTTTGGCTCCGTTACTGGATGCCCTAACCACCACGGAAAAAAAATGCACAGTGCGCAAAAAAAAGATATCACACTGAATAACTTTCGAGCTAATGATCTGATTTTCACGCACTAAGCGTCAATCTATCTTCAGAGTTTCTGGGGTGACTTCAAATATGCTAATTAATTAGAGCTAATTATTAATTAAGCTTCAAAATCGGACACAAAAATTCACTTTCTCTGAATAAAGATATTTCTTAGCATATTTGTATACCGCTCAAAGTAGGAGGGAAGACAAAATTTTGAAAAGATTGGATCATAAATTGGTGGGCTAATAAGTTGTATTTAACGATAGTCCCAAAGAAGCAGTCAAGCTAAGTCACAGTCACAAATGAATATTTTAAGATAACCCATAGACTAATTCAAGTGAGGAATACCTTATTTTTCTTCCTTGCTAAGCAAACCAAATTCAAACAATCGAAAACATTGAAATAATGTTGTGTGGTTGCTCAAAGAGGTTTATTTGTTAATAGTTAATCGAAAATATCTCGACAGTAGACAGTTTTTCAGCTGATTTCCGACCACAGAATTTTATTTTTTTAAATCTCCTTTGAAAAGAAATTTCCAATCAATTTATAAATGATTTATGACTTAGTAAGGCATTGACATATGTTATGTTTAAGAATAACATATGGAAATAATATGTTGTATATTGTATAATTCATTGTTTGAAAAATCGCTTCATTTTGCCAGATATTTAAGCTACATGGTTCTCTTTGGATAAAGATGATTTGTTAATAGCATCCTCATGTTTCGATAACTTCTGAAAGTTAATTTCGCAAATTCACCATAAAATGTTGCACAACATGTTCCTTAATTACTATAAGCTATATTTATCACCAAATACCACTACTATGATTTCTTTGTTTTCTTAAATATATCTGATACTATACTCACCTTTTAAATAGAGTTCGATACTGAAATGGGAGCACAAAAAACTTTAAAAATTATTAAATTTCTTTAACTCAAATTATCTGGTCTGAAATTTTGAATTTTAAAGTTATCTTTAACTTCATAGTTACAATATTTATGCTACAGTTCTCTTACTTCTTCAAAGATCACATAAATCCTGTTAAAATATTAAAATACATATGTTTACTTTTACGAGCAAAAAATCCTTATCAAAATAGTGATCAAGACCCAAATGTAAAACAGTTTAATTGCTGATAAAAACTTCATTCGGTTTAAAAAATATCAAGAGGGAAATAAAACTCAACGAGTTTCGAGAGTTCAAAAATAGGCGCCCATTCTCCAGACTCGACAGGCATGAATGACTTGTGACGTTATTTTTCGGACTCTCAAAGCGTGTCTACTTTTATTATCATCTATTATTTTTTAAATCAATGAAGTTTATATCCAGCAGATTCAGTTTCTTGGGATTATTCATTTAGTAGCGCAGTATATTAGATTACTTCACGCAATATTAAAATAAGTTTTGCGTAAGATAAAGACATAGGTTTTTATATTGAAAAAAAATATTGCCTAGTCGCAACTTTCTGAAAAAGCAATGCAGTACAATTTTTTATTGCTAGCCTTAATAACATTTCTTAAGGATACAAAAAATTTTGTTTACAATTGAAATTTCAAAAGTCGAAAGTGAAAATGGAATATTCCCTAGTACCAGGAATCAAAATTAAATAGCTGCAAGGAAAGCTATTTCAAACAAGTTAAAGTCCTTCTCGAATTTGTTTGAAATTGTATTTTTTATTTATTGATTCCGAAGTTTATTCCAAATATATTTTAGGGTATATTTTAGGCGTACTTCGATCGAGTTTATTTTAATACTCTTATTTGCTTATAATTACTAAAAAATTTGATTAAAATAAACTATTCAAGCTGCACTTAAGGAATTTACAGTATAATAGTAAACGGGGCTTCCATGGAAATCCGCTATCATTAAATTAATGGACTAACCATCCGCTATCATTAAATTAATGGAATGAGCTTAGATGAATAATAATAGTTGAAATATTTCTCATTTTAGCTTTCAAGCAATAATATGTTTCATCCAAATAGATTTCAATTCTGTAAATAAAAAAATTAATGAGTAAGCTCCTTGGAGAAATATCATTCTCATCCTCTTATGACAAAATGCAGAAAAAATATTAGTATTCACAGTTTCTGTAAAAAGTATGTGAAGCCTCTTGATGCATATTTATTTATTTATTTTTTATTAAAACAAGTACAAAAATCACGTATTTTTCATTACATTTTCAAATCAGATGAGGATTCTAAAATTGGCTCGGCTTCGGAATCTTTTTACACATTTCAAGTTTTAGTATTTGCTTTTTAACAAAATAAGATATTTTTCTAATAACAAATTATGCTATAATAATACCTTGGGAATTATGCTAAAAGTTTAAAATAATTTTATCGAAAATGAATTTTTTCAACATCTTTTGTTAAGAGAGCAGCTTTCTTAAACTTAATGGTGAAATATATAACTTCGAACGTCAAAATAAAATTGCGGTTCAAATTTGTTTATTTAAAAACAAAGCAGGCAGTTGATGTTGTTTGAGTTGCACTAATATGTATTTACTTTTCACAAAGCAAACAAATAAGAAACAGTAAAGTAAATAACTAAATAATTTGGTTGTTCAATTTTAGTAAAAAGGGTGCACTTATTTACTACGATAAGTCCGTTTTGAACTGAGCAACTTCAACATAGAAAATGTTTCCAAATTCTTATCAGCAAAATGGCTATAGTTATGAGACTAAAAAAACTTAACAATTAATTAAAACGAGAGTTAATTTAAAAATAAACTTTAAATACCACTAAAAGCTAAGCAAAATAATTAATTATTACCGGAAAAAATCTACTTGGTAACGTAAAGAAAGAGTAAAAAATTTAATAAAATAATTCGTTGAATAGTTCTGTGGAACACACGTATCCAGGTAATTAAAAATTTAATTTCAAAATTAAGATGTTAGGACGACATATAAGAGAATGAGATATTTCAGGGCGCTTAAACATTCTGGCTGCGTATTCCACAGTTCTTTATGTTCGGTATCTTTATACTCCTTGCAGTGACTTATAAAATCCTTTTAGATAATCTATAAAGTGACAGCACTAAAAAAAGACAATCAATAAATTATCTTTATTTTTCGAAAAAAATAAAATTGCTCAGTAAATAGTCAGCCGTTTTGCATTAAATAATTTTAAATAACATAATGTTTGTAATTTCGTAACAAGATTTAATTCTCTGCTAGCAGGCAAGAAATCCAAGTTTTCTTTTAATGAAAACTTGACAGTAATTTAAAAAAGGAATTTAAAGAAAAACTTAAAGTATTAAATAATTGATTAGTATATCAATAAAAAATAATATACTTAGAAGAGTAAAGAATTAGAATTTGAGAAATGTTAGAATTTAATAAAATAGTTGCTAAAATAGTTCTGCAAAACATGCGCGTACAGGTAATTAAAAAAAATTTTAAGATTAAGACTATAGATAAGTAGATCGTTGGGAAATTTTAAGATGCTCAAAAAATGTTGACTACGTATTCGAAATAATTTATAATATGTATATTGAGAAAATTGATAAATATATTTTTCGAAATCTATGCATACGTATGTATGCTATTGAAATTGTATCAATTATTGAAAAAAACAAACTAAAAAATAAAATATAATCACCTTAAATAATATCATAATCTGATGTATACTCACATCCTATCAGAAACATGCTTTTATAAAACTTGACATTCCTTGAATAGAATGTTTTATTAATTTCTTTACAAAGTTACGAATAAATTTTTAGATGAAGGAAACATCGTATTTTATAATTTTAAAAAAGGATTAGCAATCGGTTATTAGCAACAAAAAAATTATTAAGGAAATTTTACGCTACGCTGGCGTAAGTCAAGTTCCTCGTAAGTTAACCAAATTTAAATATTAATCGCCCCATTGAAATATTTCTTCATTGTTGAAAAATTATATTTAAAAAAATATTTTATTTTATTTTTTTCTCGGCTTCTACTTATAAAAACAGTTGAAATTTTAGATTTTTCAATAGAAAAATATGTAGATTAATGTGACATAAAAAAATTTATACCTCATAATTCAAAATGTTTTCATCCTCAATTAAATTAAATAGTAATAAATAATAAATAGTTAATAAAAATTATTTTTGTATAAAATTATCTTTTAGGTAAACGGTTTGAATGAGTGGGTGCATTTTTTTAATTCTTTAATTAGTTTTAAAAATATGACTAAAAACGCAAAATGTGAAATTAACATTAAGAGTTCCGAACTCTGGATCGCTCTCCTGACAAAACTATGGGGACCTTATTTCTCAGATTGCGGTTACCTCCTATTTTTTTATTCCAAATATGTAAAATCTATGTTTATTCAGAGAAAGTGCGTTTCTGGGTCTTATTTCGCAACTTAATTAATAGTTAGCACTAAATAATTAGCATATTTGAGGTCACTCCTAAAAACCATTAAGTTTAACACTTATTACTTGAAAATACGATTGTTAGAACGAAATTTATTCTGGGTGCGCACTGTACACACAATCAAGATGGGTTAGAAAGGTTTAACGACTCTTTCATTCAATTCACTTGAATGAAGTAGGCACGGTAAAGTTGAACAAAAACTTCTTTACACGAAATGTATCTTCAAATAGCATCTGCAAAAAATTACTTTCGTGGGGGATAAACAATATCTATCAATCCCGCTTGTTTCTGCTTTGATATTTAACTTTTACGCATTTGAAATAGAAAAATCTGTATTAACAAGAAAAAATCGGAATTAATGATTGCAAGTCTTATCTGTTTACAGAAAAAAATGCGTCTTTAAGCAGATTAACAGAAATTCCACTTTCTTTCAAATAGCACTTTCTTTGCAGAGTTTCAGAGATAAAATTGAAAGAAAAAAAATGACTCCTTGAAACCTTCATTTTTTTGTATATATTTCATTCGTATGTGTTTTATCTACCTTCAAATATTTTCAATCCCTTTCAATAGATTATGAAAGAATCGTTATAGATTGAATGACTCTTAGAATGATTAATACTAATGGATATAATGTCTCAATTTTCATAATCAGACTGCATATCACTTGCAGGCTGCATAATCAGACTGCATCAGACTCCATATAATCAGACTCCATTTAAACTAAAATATATTTCAAAGTCTACTTTACGCAGATATAAGTGCATTATTGTATTATATATAAGTTATATTTATATCTGAATATAACAAATAAATGCATAGCATCAGAGCTTGTCAAATTGAATAATAGTTTCACAATTTATACTTTAAATGTAACCATGAATTCTTTAAACTTAGTTTCAAGTGCTAATTCCTTAAACTGGCAATTGAAAATATCCACTTGGGCTGTTTCTAAATGTTATGGTTGTTCCCAAAGCTTATCTCATTGGGTTAATATATAGCCTGAAGGGAGAAGCTCATTAAAAAGAAAAAAATATATCGCGAGTGTAAATAGCCAGCTTTAATTCAAAAATTTCTTATAGTGCAAACTCTAGTTTAAATGGCAAACGGTTAACGCATTAATGATATATTAGTAAATAGCCAGTTTTACTTGAAAAATTTCTTATTGTGCAAACTCTAGTTCAAATAGCAAACGGTTAACGCATTAATGATACATTAATGTGTCACATTCTTCTCTTTTTTTCCATTAACGTGCTTCGACATACTGCACAAATAGAACGCGTCACACAAAAATTTGAAAGCATCAACTTACTGAAGACTGTTGACACTTAAAGATTTTATATATAGCTTCATGGAGTTCTTCTTTACTTTGATTTGAAAACTGTTCCGGTTCAAACTGATAATAGGTATTTGGTAAATTCTGTAGCATTTCAACTATAAATGAAGATTCCACATAGGACACAAATAGCACACGCAATCGATTAACATCACTCACTTCAAACATAGAATAATGGTAAACTGAAAGAAAAATCAAAAGTGTCAATCAAATCCAAAATACTAATATTCCACTTTAAAACAAAGTCTTTGTTTAATTATTTTGATTTATGAAACATAGTACATAAGGAGTCATTTTACGTAGTATCAAATGACAAACAGCTTTATTGATAATTTTGAAGATTTAACTATTACAACTATAAATTACCCAAATAAAATGCCAACAACATGATACAGAGAAAACAGTTTTAAAACTTTATATTACACTTACTTTGAAAAATTCTTTAAAAATAGTTTTGATTTCAACAATAATAATAATGAATTAGTCTATGAAGAACTAAGTCTTCAAAAACTCGCTTTAAATAAGAAGCAGAATCAACATTTCCCTCTTTAATTCGGTACATTTATATTCTGATTCACGCTATACGCTGTAAATTTATGCACTATCCTACAATAATTGAAAAGACGCTTTCACTTTGAAATATATTTTTTTAATTTCACACGAAAAACTCAAAGAGTAATTTTTTAACTTTAGTGATTAAGCTATTTCTTATACAAACCAACTAAGTTTAAAGACTTCAGAGGCTTAAGGGATCCGCAAAAAATTATGAAGAAAGAACAAGTGTTTTTTAAAATACTTTATGACAGAAAATATAGAAATAAACTTATAATTTGTATCATTATTTTGATTAAAATATGTAGGTGTTGTATAAAATTTGTAAACCAAGCTTAAATATTTGCGGAGTTACGGATATTTTAAAAAAAATGTATTACGTTGTTCTACCTATAAAATTAGAAATACTTAATAAAATTAGAAAAGAAAGATTTGTATTAGATTAATTTTTAATTAATTTAATGAATATCATTTGGAAATTTGAAGAAGAAAAATCGCTTAAAATTTTGCAAGATATGAGCATATAAAAAATTTATTTTATGCTGCGTATGTGCAAGAAATATTTAAAAAATCTTTCGCTTAACATAGCTTTGAATTGTATTTGTGTATTTGGTAACTTATGAGGAGAATCAGATTTAAATACCTTGAAATTTTAAAAAGTTTCACGCATTTTTCTAAATTTTGTAATAAGAGTGGTAAGTGGTTGTTAATACCTTGCAAATGATATTTTCGTTACAAAGTAAACATTGCTCCATTTTTAAAAAAAAAATTTATAAAATATTTCTACGATAAGTAAGAAAGCAAAACAAAAAAAAATATTTTAGAGCAAAAAAATTTTTTATAAAAATGCCCATATTTTCGTGAATAATTAAGCTTGGTTTACGAAATTTTACAATAAAATCGCTTTAAAAAAATTGCTGAGAGAAAAAAGAGTAAAAAAACTTCATCGGAACGACGCAACAATCAGCTTGAAAATGGACAGAAAAAGAAAAACTCACTAATTTTCTCCATGCAGCGAAAAAAGTTCTATAAAAAAACAATCGGAGAAATTAAATCCTTCCTTCACATAAAAAAATCCAGAAAATTATTTTACATCGAGAAAAGTAAAATTAGATCTTCATGAAATAAATATTTTAAATAAATCACATCTTTTCGCATTTGAAATTGTGTATCGTACAACAATTAAGTAATGACAGTAAGACCTCTTGAGACAAATTTATAAAATGCAGCTGGAAAAAAAGTAAAGCATCGCAGCAAAATGAATATTCTGTCCTTGAAAACAATACATCTCATACTAATTGACTGTAGAGAAAACGAAACTTGGATTTCGTCTCTTTACAAAGAAGCATTGGAGATATTTTGAAATCACCAATTTAAAAAAAAAAATTTAAAATTATCAGAAATAAACGCGACAAAATAGTTTTCCTCTCAACCCGGATGCATTCTCTTCAAAAAAAAATTCTACAATATGACAATTTCCATACTGAATAACAATAATCAAATATATTTTTCTTTTAATTTTATTTCTTTAGATTTTTCAGCAGAATTCGGAACAATGGTAAGTTTATTACATTACATAATTCTTAGAAATATAGCTCCAAACAATTTTCTTAAATCAGAAAATTTTTGAAATAAATTATTCCTTTCTTTCTCTTTTTACATAATAATGCTTAAATCTACTGTATCTATAAATAATTAAAGTGTCATTAAAAGACATAAAAGCCGTAGCTAAGTCAATAAAAACAACTCATGTAGTTAAAGTTAAATTGTTGGATAAAAAAAAAATTTCAAATAATAAAGAGCGTTTAAATAGAACAAAAATTATTAATTTTTCAGAATCTTTTAGGAAATTCTAGGTCATAACTGCAATGAATTAAGTAAAAAAAGTAATTGAAAATTTTAAATTGTTCGAATTAATTTAAGTTTCTGATTTATTAAATATTTTAATTGTGGTTAGATAGAAGACCTTGTTAAAAATTGTCACGTGTTTAACGAGTTTTGATATTCTTCGGAATTCGTTAGCTGAAGATGATACACCGGAAGGAGAACATTTTAATGACGTAAGCACTGGAAAGGAAAACAGAGCAGTTAATAGGGATCAACAAACAGATAATATTAATGAAGTACTTTGTACAACTAAATAAGATTCTTTTCACAACTCTTAAATATTTACTTTATTTTCTTCATATATAGAGAGAACAGTCGGCAAAGAATTCTGTTAGGTTAAAAAACATTTCGATAAAAAAAGAACGAATTCTAAAAGAAATAAAAATATACAACTTAAAAATAAAAATGCTGTTGCCAGCCATAGAACTTTTTAAAAGTTAACTTAGCAACAAAAATCAAAATGACATAGAAGCGCAACTAGATCAAAATTATGATACCTGAGCGCTTGACGTAACAATTACTGTTAAAACAATAAATTCTATAATAAATACTGTTAGACAATAGATTAAAAACTGTCAATGTACCATATAAAATGTAAATGAACCTAAATTACTGCTTATCTTCAGATATCAAAACTGTCACTTCTCTTTTTAAGCAGGAAAAACACGAAAATATAACTAATTGGATTGAATAATCTGAAATTGTATCTAAAACGTTTAATTTTTGTCCTTGAGTCAAAAGTTTATATATGCTAAAAGGTTTATAAAGGGAGACGATTTATTACTTCTTCGTACCCAACCCCGTGTTGATTCATGTTCAAAATTAAAAGATGCCTTACTCAATGAATATCGAACAATATTGTACAATGCTGCTGATATTCATGAGATGTTGCAGAACCAAAAAAATACGCTAACCCGAATTCGTGCAAGATTAATTTTTCAAAATAAAGCAAATTTCGTGTTTTAGTTGCATAAATGAGTAGGCATTGATGACCTTCGGGAAACAAAACATAACGAAACCATTTTATATGACTCTGCAGATGTAAGTAATTTGAAACACAAATTACGCGACTACGAATAACTTTGGTGGCATGGAGACAAAAGCATAACACAAATTAATCGCGTTCCCTACTACACGCCCAAATTAGACAGACAAGAACCAGAATTGCGTCGCTACAATTGTCACCTAATTTGGCTATAAATCTTCTCAGTGTACAGAAATCAAGAGAGGACGACTGATATTCATCAACTGAATATATTCGTTGACTGAAGAGGACGACCCAAAACTCAAACTCTCAACCAATCATGCGATGCAAGATTTGCCATCAAAACCATTCAAATTCTACGCATTGATATGGATATTGAATGAATATGAATGAGGACAATCCTATACGAATCAATTTTGTAAACCAAGTTGTTTACCAGAAGTACAGAAAACTGATCACTTTCCATCCTGTCAAATATAGTAACTTGACATTGAACTCGTCATCTGAAAATCCAGTACAATTAAGTGCTAATCAAAATAAACAAAAAAATTATGTGAAAGGAATAGGGAATATTGAAAAGACAATTTCGAAAATGAAAAAAGCAAAAAAAGTACTCAGAAATAAAAGTTGCACAAAAACGTGTATAACTGGAAAAGAAAAGAAAAAAGGATGATCTAGAGTGTTTTTGAGATAAATTATAATAATTAGTGTGCACAGTGTCAGATTGACGTCAACAAAACACCGAAATCAATGAAAAGTGAAAAAAATTCTTATTTACTCGGAATTCTGATCGAGTATGAGGAATTATTTGCTAAGAAGAAATATGGTGTAGGTACTATTAGAATAGAACGGGTGAGGTTAATGTAGGATTTGTCGATGTCTTTAAGGCCATATAAAACATTTTCAAAAAAAACATAGAAAGACATAGAAAGTCAATTTCAGGATTTATTGAAATATAATATAAGAAAAGAAAGTTCTTCACCATATTCTGCCTCCGTAACTCTTGAATTAAAAAAGAAGAAAAAGTTAAAAATTCGTTTATGGGTAGATTTTAGAAAATTAAAGCAAATGCTAAAAATTAAAACAGTGCAATCGGAATCGTTACATGCCATCGAATCTTTGATTGATAAATTAGTTCGAAGCTCTAGTTATTCTTGTATCGACTTCATGGGCATTTAAAAATCCACAGAGAAGGCAAAGAAAAACTAGCATTTGCAACAAACTTTACAGCAGGAATTCAATACTATTCAAAATAAATAAATCTTTACAAAATCTCCGTTTTCTTTCAATTTTAATAGGTTCAAGACACTTGACATACTTTGTTACTACATTAAGCGATTTTCTCCAATAACACATGAAATTTTGACATTTACCGTTATATTAAAAAAAAAAAACACTTAATTCATTTACAGAAATTGTCTACTCACATGCCTCTTCGCAATGTTAGCAGTGATTTTCTTTCTAATTTTAATAAATAATTTTCTATTTGCTGTAAACATCACTGTTTTTTAATTAATAGCAGCAGAACAAACATGTTTTCACAATGTGAAGTTTCCACCTAATTTTGTGAACTATGATGAAAATTTATTTTTTTAGAACGCTTCCACAAGGGTATTTTCAGAATATTATAACTTTTAACCATAACATTAATCCTCCATTAAAATGAATGAGAGAAAATTGGTGTGATGGGCAAAATCGATTTTATTGTGAGGAAGAAAAAAGATTATGCTACCTCAAATATACTTTTATTGGTCTCTAGACTGATGTATTGATGATTTTTTGATGATACTGTTCAGTTAAATTAGTGGAATGAACAACGCGTATTTTCCGGTAGAGGGAAAACTAATGGTATAAATATTAAAAAAGATATTACTGAAGAGGTCAAGTATTTTTTTTTCTGTCTGGAGATCTCAGAGGGCGTGACTTGGTTCATAACTCTTCAAATCATTTCATTTTAACAGAAATTATAAGAAACTAATATACAAAATTTGTTTTCGAGTATATCTGGGTGAAATATTTGCTCTACTATCAGTCAACTTAATGATGTCGGCTTGATTTATAAGACAGCCAGTATTTTTGTTCTTTCATAATATGATAAATTACGCTAACAGATAGAGATACCCGATTTCGATACACAAATAATTTTTTCTTACAGTTTTTTGGGGTACTAATTTTTGGTAACCCTGGCACTAATCCGCCAACTCTAGTTGCTTTTATTATTGACGACATCTTAGGTCTATTTCCACTTGGAAAGGCAAAGTCGAAAACTATCATCATTGCACGGCATTTGCTTTAAAAAATACACAAGATATTAATTTTTATGCGGAAAATGTGCTTAAACTGATGCTTCACTTTAGAGAACGGTGTACAACTTCAGAAGCAAATGGAAAGTTGTTTTCTTATTTCTCTATTTAAACCACAATGCCGTTCAATTTTTTTGCGTGTTTAAACCGGCATTGAGATCAGCAAAATTAATCCCGTAGTTGATTTTGAAATGCTGCAAACTTTCTTCAACCACTTTAGCGGTGTAGTAATCATACGTAACACTTCCCGGAATCAGATAAACCATGGATTTTTTATCGTGTTTGAGAGAGCTGATAGAGAACGGATAGTCTTAGAGAATTGGAAATTCTTCCTTATCCTCCATCCAGCTGATAGACCTAGCCTCAGCCCTAAGTTATCTCTTTGATTTGAACAACTTTTTTTAAAGGAAACAATTTTATTCTGTCAGTGATCAAAACCTGGCCTTCCAGGAATTCATTGATTATCACCCGCTAGGGTTTGAACCGCCGCCGTGAGTGACCTATCGCTTAACAGTGTTTATTTCGTCTACAAAAATTTAAAAAAAGCTACAATTTAACTGCTTTACACTTGAGATAAAGCTATAAATTTCAATTTTACCATTTTGGTAAAGATCTATCTGTGCTTTAGAACAGATAAATAATTAAAATATTTTAAAAATTAAACTTTGTGGAAGTTTGCGAGATTTTCCCACCTTTATAAGAATTATGAAAATTAAGAACCATTTTCCAATTTTTGAGCAGTTTTATGAGCCCGATATTATTTTTTACTAATGCAGCGCATCTGTAACATTTAAATGTTAACAAATTATACTTATCATTCTCACGAATCTGTGACTTTTCTTCCTACTGAAGTTCTGCGCCATTCTCAGAATTAGCATGTAAGGCTTCGACTAAGCTTGACTTGACAATAATAAATAACTATTGCAAACTCATAGCAGTAAATAAAATAGCATATTATTTTGGAAAAAAAAATTTCTGTGAGGGCAGAACCTTTGAAAAACAGCTTTAAATGGAAAAAAGGGTGGTATTTGGAAGGATGTTTTGATGAATAAAATAATTCCTTATGTTTGTAAGTTATAGAACAATTTAGCCTTTTTTAAAAAATGTATATAAATTTAATCCTTGACAGCCTGATGTTATACTAACAGTTATGAAAAAATTTTAATTATTGTTACAAATACTTGATAATTCCAACAATTATAAAGATGTTTTGATTGAAAAGCATTTTGTCTTACAACTAGGAACATCGAAACCAGATTTTTAGCGATGAGCTGACACAATGACTAGGACGTTCGTAGGATCCATTCAATGTACCATGTGTGAACCATGTATTCATTACTAAATTAAAATATGTGTAACATAAAAATTCTATAAGCATCCTTTATAATATAAATCTTGTAGGTGTTTCTAGGAGGTAAATGAAATGAAAATATGGAATTTTATGGAAGAGGGACAACAGCATCAATCAGTTTGATACAAATCTATAATTACTTATCCAGGTATAGCAGAAATAAGGATGAACTAAAATATTCCAAGTCAATGCAAAAATTTGATGTTAATTATTTGTAGAGAAAATGTCAAGTAAATTACAAATATAATACTAAAGTAGTTTTTTTAAAAAAAAAGAAAGAGAAAGGCTGTAATTAATTGATTAAATAACCAACCGACTGAAGGCTAAACACATAAATGAGAAAACTCAAATAAAAAATATATGTTTATGGCTTATTTTTACGATTAAAAATCTTACCATTTAATTTCTTTCTTCTGACATAAAGTAGTAAAAGTACAATGACAGAAAATAAAATAGTATAAAATGTGAACCGCCGCGAACAATGACGATTTAATCTCCATTTTGTAATACAACGAAAGAGACGAGTCATCTTATTTTCTTCAGACTTTCTAAAATAGAACAATAAAATATTTCTTAAATATACAATTTACTAATTAATTTTTAAATTGAAAAAAATTGAAATATTGTTTGAAATAATTATTGAAACGGCCTTTTTTAATAGACGAGCAATTTAACAAAAATTTTAAACTAGTGTTAAAATTTAAATGTTTAAACATAATGAATACTATACATCATTTTGTAGCAAGTTTAATCGCTCCTACAGTTAAAATATAAATTGTTCTTTAAACAAAATTTCATAACAGATACATAGTGACTTTCATCAATCTTTTGATATCTTGGTATGCAATAATTGCCCTTTTTCCCTTAACAGATTTTAATTTTAAAAAAATTAAAACTTTAATTAAAAAGTTTCATACAACAAAATACAAATTTCGATTTTTTTTTTTTAAAGTTCTGAAGTGAATTACAAATTTGTTGTAATTACTGTTATTCCATGTCATTTTGGAACTTAAATGCTGATACCTCACTAATTTTTCAGCAGATATAACGCAATTTCATTTAAAATTTATATTAATTTCAGTACTGAATTAATATTACGTTTCATATTCCCTCTGCCTCCACTCACCTTAGAGCATGACTTAAAACCTATTTATTTATTTAAATTTACTTCTCAATTTAGTATTTTTACTAATCGTATGGTAATGAGAACTATAATTTTGAAAATCAAAATGTATGGTAAACTGTAACCTTAATGAAGGGAATTTTAATAAGTGAGAAGTTCTTAAAAATTAAGAGCATGACACAAATCTAAAATTTTAGCTCTGACAAATATTAAGTTTGAATTTATTTCACAATTAAAAGGGCAGCAAAAAATTATAGTTTTATCTGGTAACAGGAATAAACATAAATTATTTTAAAAGTATTCTATATTTATACTTCAAAAAAAATTCTATCCAAATTAGTCAATTTTAAATATAATATGTGTCGTGTTAACTAAGTTAAGTAACTGCAAAAAAAAATTTTTACGGGGATCAAGATGTTTGAAAATATAGATAAGAGTATAAACTTTTAAAAGGTCGGTTACGTGTCTTGACAAATAACAGAAATAAATGAGTTATATTTTACTGTATGGAAGATATTTAAAAAAAAGCAATTTAGTGCGATAAAAAGCAACCACAATGTAGCGTGCGAAAGCTCTCTTTTTTTAACGGGAAAGAAATATACTTATTTATCCATCCTTAAAGTAGTTTTTAAAGTATTTTCTTACGTTTTGTACGAAATATTTTTGCAACAAAATGCCAATTTTCTTACAACTGAAACAAAGGATTATTCAAATCATGTAACGTACGCAACGCTAATAGTTCACTCCCAATATATTTTTTATTAATCGATTAGGATTATCTATGTCCTGAAATTTAAAGAAAAAAATTATTATCATCTTAATTTTAGTTAAATAAAAAAGTATATTACTTTAGTGTACATAATATTAATATCAATAGTTTTCAGACATTAATATTAGTGTTCCTACTTTTTGAGAAGATCTAAGTCTTATCGCAATTTTGTTTTGAAAATATTTCATTTTCTAACCACAATTTATTAAAACAACTTATGACTAATCTTAGGAATTTAAATATTTTTATATAAATATGATATTTTAAGATGAACCATGAACAATCTTTTTTATTAAACGTAAAAAAACGCTCTCTTGCAAAAAACAAATATAAAGAAATTGCAAATAATACTAGAAAACAAATTTAAATAAACTTGGATCGTTTGTCTACGTCTCATAAATTTCGTCTGAGTGTATTATTCTTTAAATTCACATACAAGCTTGATGTTGAAGGTTTTTTTACAAAATATTTAAGCATAATAATTCATTATTTCTAAGGTAATACTCACTCCAAAACTTGTATCTAGAAGATTCAATGTCAGAAAATCGAGAACGTTGAAAGTTTTTTTTAAATGAATTTACGAGTTTGACATATTATTCACATATTTAAAATTTTATTACGGAACAAAAATATTAGATGAAAATCGCTTTAATAATGGCACCTCAATATTTTACTTATTCTCCGCGATAAATTCCATAGTCATAGTGATGATACTGCATTTTTAAATAATAAATTAAAAGTATTCTATTGTTGTTTTTTGCTACATCATGCATATGTACTATTCAGATTTAAAAGTAAAAAATTTATTATTCTTGCATTTGTTTTGGTTCTAAAAATGTCTACGAGGAAGAAATACATTAAATAGTTTTTTAAAAGGATTTATTAATCTAACAAATGAAGTACGTTTTGAATATTTTTATAAACTAAAATTACATTGAATGATGAGATTTTTTTTTCAATTTACTTAATATAAATTTACAATAAGTGTTTGGTGGTTTTACGTAGCTTATAAAAAAATTTATTTCAATATCATATTCAGTAAAATACTGTTCTTCGGTAATGCTATACTATATTATTATGCAGCATGTTGTCCCATTCATTAGAAGTACAGTGTAACTAATTTATGATTAATATGTACTATTTCAATAATTTATAAATTACTATTTAAATAAGATATAATAGGGCTTACGATCAGTGAAGAAAAAAAGTAATTTTTTAAAAAAAAAAACTTTTCAGATTACTAAACTTTTGGTTTTTCGAAATAAATAAAACTATCAAAGATTCTTATCATAGACGCCTAATATAATATGTCAGGATCATTTTTTTGTTGCATTTTGATAAATTACGATAATTCTTTTAAAAATATAAAACTAAATTATATATACAGACTAGCTGTACCCTGCGTGCGTTGCAACGCTTTCAATTTGAATTTGAATTTTGTATTTAAGTGTGTAAATGACATTTGCGATTATGATTTGAAATGCAAATTTTATTTAATGGTGAAAAAAACCAGTGATAGTCTCAGCAGTTAATTTTCTAGGATATCATTAGTGCATTTTCAAACAGACATGTATGGTGATGCACACGGAGCATGAAACATATTTTGGACAATGATCTGAAATAAGACTGGATCTATGGTGACATCAAGAATTTCTGCTGATATCTGATCAGTTTGGCAAGGTGGTTTTTTTTCAATAAGCCAAATTAGAATGTGTGCCTGAGGCAATCCTCGTTTTTGCCATTCAATAGAGTACACCCAACACCGTGTCTCTCTAAAAACATGACGCTTCACAATGAAATCAAGTAAAGATTATCATTTTTGTTTGAACACACGTGCTGTAATATCATGACGATCCGATGATGATTGTCCTGGTAACAAAATATCTCTAATTTCAACCCAAGCAGAATTGCACATAAATGTAATAAATAAATCTAGGAGCCCATATGCGAGAACATATGTCATTGCATCCTGTGAGTATTCATACATGTGCCTTGGAGTCCAAGGCACATGTATGAATACTCAGACATGTATGAATACTACATTTGCAGGGAGTCCAAGTTTTTCTCCCTGCAAATGTAGTCGGCAATATAATCATTTTCCCCACATCATTAGGATTAACGTTACCATCATTAATTATTGCATCCCGTAAATGAATGCATTCTTCTGAACGTAATTTGGTTTGATTTAATTTAATATACAGTAGGCGTTCAGTTTCAATTTTCGCATACGTATCGATAATGTATTAATGAACTAATTGTCGACATTTTAAAGTATGATTATCAGCGTTTTGGCAATCATTAATCTATATGCATAAAAACTTATTGCACTTGCTTTCTTATTGGTTTTCACGCCTGTTTGCGGACTTCTTAATTTTATGTTAAAATAATATCCCTCCTCTCCTCACCAAAATAAAATAGGATATTGCAATGCATCATATGATCGATAAGTTTCTGAGAACTCTTTGAACGTCACGATTTCTGCGATGAAGAACTGTATCGCGGGAGGTAAATTCTTCGCCAACTATAACAATAGCCACTTCATCCAATGTTGGCGCATTGTATTTTTCTTTGTGGTGGCCTACAGGTGTTTTTTCAGCTCTAATAACAACTTTGTAAATATCGGATGACATTTAGTCAAGGGCAATTGTGAACAGCCTAATTAACTGATTATGTTGATCGAAAAATTTTTGTAATACGGTAACAATTTTTCGTTTAATGCCATTGTTTACCTGACAACGTTGATTGACTTGATCATTTGTGTTATCCATGAAATAAATTTGTAGAAATTTATGATCTGCGTTAGGCATTGACTGAAGTGATCCTGCACGATGATAAATTTGGCCTTGCACTTTGAATGCTGGGATGTAATTCTCGTTCACGATACGTGTAGCACCGAATAAAGTAATTTAGAAACCCGAATTGTACCGGCGTATATGCGCCAAAAAATGTTTCGATTGGTTTGTTTGACCTGATACGAAGGTTGATAATGTCTCGGCAGGCGACGTAAAATCTTGTAGTTTCAGTATGCCTCTAGAACAGCAAATTTCAGCTGTTTCATTTTTAAATTTGAGAGCATTACAAAACATACATAATTGATATATTTCTACGATGATGACACTTGGGGGAAGACTATAGTTTGTTGTCGGATCATAGTGAAATGCACTGAAATTCAAATCAGAGTATTGGCAGCGTCTGAATAGCGAATTGCGTTCTCGGTCGGTTTTCATTCTTGCTTCCCGTTGCTCTGATGTTTCCGACGAACGGGCTTGTGTAGTTCGTAGTTGATTTGTTGACAGTCTTCTTTCCTGTTGCTCAGACGTTTCTAAGGAACGGGCAAAAGCATTCTGTTCTCGATTAGTTTCAAGTCTTTTTCCCGTTGCTCCGATGTTTCTGAAACACGGGTAGTTCTCTTTTTGCGCGCTTGAGATGTCGACCGACTAAGAGCGATTTGCTTAGGCGGCATATTTTTGCAAATATTCTTTCTGACAAAGAAAGAGAAATGTAAAAGTTGACAGTGGTCGCAAATTTGCTAAATCGAAATATCACATACATATTTTAAATAATAAAAAGAGCAATAAAAATGAGATGAATAAGAAATATGAAAATTATAAGATTTAAAACAAAAATCAATTTTATAAATGAAAGAAATAAAATGGATGAATTCGAAAACTTTGCATAAATAAACAAACAAACTAATAGTTTTCAAATGACAACTGTCACAGCACTGAAATCTTCGAAAACTATATTTAATTGTGCTAACCTAAAATTACATACTAAATATACATATTTCTGAAAACGTGCAATTTGAATGACATTTGCTTTTGTCTTTATATTTATTAAACAGTTTTCACAGTACTGAATCCGTGATACGACCAACAATTAAGAAATCTATTCTCGTTGATTTTACTTGCTTGTGCTCACCTGACATAAAGAAACACGCGAATTAAAAATTAAAGTATATGCAATTTACTTTAATTTACTTTTCTAAATGAATAGAGTTATAAGATAGAAAATATCACTGTTGTTATCTTCAAGATATTTGAAAATTAAATCGTTTATAGCAAAATTTAAAACAATGGCTAGCTTTTAACCAATCAGAAAATTCCATTTCGACTTTCGCTGATATCGCTGGAACGGTTTGTCGCAGAATGTTCTAATGTCGACAGAAACCTTCCTCGTGCTTTGAACTATCTGTATGCCAAGTTTCATAGCTTTCTGTCGGATGGTTTAGGAGTCTATAGAGGACAGACAGACAGACATACACACATTCACTTTTATATATATAGACTAGCTGTACCCTGCGTGCGTTGCAACGCTTTCAATTTGAATTTGAATTTTGTATTTAAGTGTGTAAATGACATTTGTGATTATGATTTGAAATGCAAATTTTATTTAATGGTGAAAAAAACCAGTGATAGTCTCAGCAGTTAATTCTCTAGGATATCATTAGCGCATTTTCAAACAGACATGTATGGTGATGCACACGGAGCATGAAACATATTTTGGACAATGATCTGAAATAAGACTGGATCTATGGTGTCATCAAGAATTTCTGCTGACATCTGATCAGTTTGGCAAGGTGGTTTTTTTTCAATAAGCCAAATTAGAATGTGTGCCTGAGGCAATCCTCGTTTTTGCCATTCAATAGAGTACACCCAACACCGTGTCTCTCTAAAAACATGACGCTTCACAATGAAATCAAGTAAAGATTATCATTTTTGTTTGAACACACGTGCTGTAATATCATGACGATCCGATGATGATTGTCCTGGTAACAAAATATCTCTAATTTCAACCCAAGCAGAATTGCACATAAATGTAATAAATAAATCTAGGAGCCCATATGCGAGAACATATGTCATTGCATCCTGTGAGTATTCATACATGTGCCTTGGAGCCCAAGGCACATGTATGAATACTCAGACATGTATGAATACTACATTTGCAGGGAGTCCAAGTTTTTCTCCCTGCAAATGTAGTCGGAAATATAATCATTTTCCCCACATCATTTGGATTACGTTACCATCATTAATTATTGCATCCCGTAAATGAATGCATTCTTCTGAACGTAATTTGGTTTGATTTAATTTAATATACAGTAGGCGTTCAGTTTCAATTTTCGCATACATATCGATAATGTATTAATGAACTAATTGTCGACATTTTAAAGTATGATTATCAGCGTTTTGGCAATCATTAATCTATATGCATAAAAACTTATTGCACTTGCTTTCTTATTGGTTTTCACGCCTGTTTGCGGACTTCTTAATTTTATGTTAAAATAATATCCCTCCTCTCCTCACCAAAATAAAATAGGATATTGCAATGCATCATATGATCGATAAGTTTCTGAGAACTCTTTGAACGTCACGATTTCTGCGATGAAGAACTGTATCGCGGGAGGTAAATTCTTCCCCAACTATAACAATAGCCACTTCATCCAATGTTGGCGCATTGTATTTTTCTTTGTGGTGCCCTACAGGTATTTTTTCAGCTCTAATAACAACTTTGTAAATATCGGATGACATTTAGTCAAGGGCAATTGTGAACAGCCTAATTAACTGATTATGTTGATCGAAAAATTTTTGTAATACGGTAACAATTTTTCGTTTAGTGCCATTGTTTACCTGACAACGTTGATTGACTTGATCATTTGTGTTATCCATGAAATAAATTTGTAGAAATTTATGATCTGCGTTAGGCATTGAAAGAAGTGATCCTGCACGATGATAAATTTGGCCTTGCACTTTGAATGTTGGGATGTAATTCTCGTTCACGATACGTGTAGCACCGAATAAAGTAATTTAGAAACACGAATTTTACCGGCGTATATGCGCCAAAAAATGTTTCGATTGGTTTGTTTGACCTGATACGAAGGTTGATAATGTCTCGGCAGGCGACGTAAAATCTTGTAGTTTCAGTATGCCTCTAGAACAGCAAATTTCAGCTGTTTCATTTTTAAATTTGAGAGCATTACAAAACTTACATAATTGATATATTTCTCCGATGGTGACACTTGGGGGAAGAGTATAGTTTGTTGTCGGATCATAGTGAAATGCACTGAAATTCAAATCAGAGTATTGGCAGCGTCTGAATAGCGAAATGCGTTCTCGGTCGGTTTTCATTCTTGCTTCCCGTTGCTCTGATGTTTCCGACGAACGGGCTTGTGTAGTTCGTAGTGTATTTGTTGACAGTCTTCTTTCCTGTTGCTCAGACGTTTCTAAGGAACGGGCAAAAGCATTCTGTTCTCGATTAGTTTCAAGTCTTTTTCCCGTTGCTCCGATGTTTCTGAAACACGGGTAGTTCTCTTTTTGCGCGCTTGAGATGTCGACCGACTAAGAGCGATTTGCTTAGGCGGCATATTTTTGCAAATATTCTTTCTGACAAAGAAAGAGAAATGTAAAAGTTGACAGTGGTCGCAAATTTGCTAAATCGAAATATCACATACATATTTTAAATAATAAAAAGAGCAATAAAAATGAGATGAATAAGAAATATGAAAATTATAAGATTTAAAACAAAAATCAATTTTATAAATGAAAGAAATAAAATGGATGAATTTGAAAACTTTGCATAAATAAACAAACAAACTAATAGTTTTCAAATGACAACTGTCACAGCACTGGAATCTTCGAAAACTATATTTAAATGTGCTAACCTAAAATTACGTACTAAATATACATATTTCTGAAAACGTGCAATTTGAATGACATTTGCTTTTGTCTTTATATTTATTAAACAGTTTTCACAGTACTGAATCCGTGATACGACCAACAATTAAGAAATCTATTCTCGTTGATTTTACTTGCTTGTGCTCACCTGACATAAAGAAACGCGCGAATTAAAAATTAAAGTATATGCAATTTACTTTAATTTACTTTTCTAAATGAATAGAGTTATAAGATAGAAAATATCACTGTTGTTATCTTCAAGATATTTGAAAATTAAATCGTTTATAGCAAAATTTAAAACAATGGCTAGCTTTTAACCAATCAGAAAATTCCATTTCGACTGGAACGGTTTGTCGCAGAATGTTCTAATGTCGACAGAAACCTTCCTCGTGCTTTGAACTATCTGTATGCCAAGTTTCATAGCTTTCTGTCGGATGGTTTAGGAGTCTATACAGGACAGACAGACATACACACATTCACTTTTATATATATAGACTAGCTGTACCCTGCGTGCGTTGCAACGCTTTCAATTTGAATTTGAATTTTGTATTTAAGTGTGTAAATGACATTTGCGATTATGATTTGAAATGCAAATTTTATTTAATGGTGAAAAAACCAGTGATAGTCTCAGCAGTTAATTCTCTAGGATATCATTAGTGCATTTTCAAACAGACATGTATGGTGATGCACACGGAGCATGAAACATATTTTGGACAATGATCTGAAATAAGACTGGATCTATGGTGACATCAAGAATTTCTGCTGATATCTGATCAGTTTGGCAAGGTGGTTTTTTTCAATAAGCCAAATTAGAATGTGTGCCTGAGGCAATCCTCGTTTTTGCCATTCAATAGAGTACACCCAACACCGTGTCTCTCTAAAAACATGAGAAAGAATTTTCGAAAGAATTTAGAAGAATGAATTTAGAGAAAGAATTTTCTGAGTAAATTAGGTCACATAAAATAAAATTACGCTTAGCTCTAAAGCAAAGAAATATATTTTTTCAACCTTTATTAAATAGAACCAAGGAAGGAAAATAACTGGAAGAAAGGAAATAGTTATTTATAGCAAATTCCTCGAAAGAACAAATTAAATATCCTTTATATTTTTATAATTTCTGATAAAATGCTTAGAATTATTTATCAAAGAAATCAGAAGAATTATTATGAAAGAAATCTCTTCCCTTTCTTTATAGCAGTTTGCTTTGTTTATAGCTGTTACATTGAAACCATAAAGGAAGAACTAAAAGAAATAAACTGAAATAATAAAACAATCCACTTTTTCCTTGCTTCTTTAAAAACTACGAAAAATCATAATAATTCAAAGCAAACAAATAATATTTCTTTGTAAACAAAGTAGTATTAAGAGTAAATTTTTATTCCAATTTGTGTGTTTTTTTTTTCAAAGTAAGCAACAAATGAAATATTTTTAATAACTTTGTTTTACGCTAATAACCACTTAGAAATGCTCTGCCAGTCAATCGCTAAAGATCAGTTACATTTTTTGGAATAATTATTAATAGACATTGATTGATAAAAAGAAACTAATTACATATTTAGTAAGAACAATGTGCATTTATTATTCTGCGGAATAGTTCAGATATGGACATATCAAAAAATAATAGAATTTAAAATAAAAAAGATGCTGATTGGACGATTGCCAAACAGCCATGAAAAGTGAGTCTTTTTGTCAGAATGAAACAGAAATGCGTACTTCAGTAAAATGTGTGACAACCCCGGGCACTAATACACATCTAGCATTTGTTATTCATGCTGCCCACTAAACTATCGAAGAGTCCTTGGGAGATACTTCCCAATGCTCTCAAAGCAGTTTTTACTTCTTGCATGGTTTGAAAAGGAAAGGGCTTGATTTTTGTGAAACACGTCGGCAGGCACACTCTATAGGATTTAGATGCGAGGAGTTAACTGGCCATGTCTCATAGTCATTATTATTACTTTTTAATGTGGCCGACACCTCAGCAAACCTATATAGCCACCCATTGTCGCCCGTAAATATATAGTCTGGACCTACTACACCTCTGAAAAGACAGGCATGATCTGAAATATTCTCTTCAAAACTTCTGCGATGTAACGCTATCTTGATCAAGGATTTAAAGTGGTGTTCAGTTATTGTGTGTGATGCCTACCCATACCTATCAAGTTCATAAACCTATTGCTCTGCGCAACGTGTTCCCCACCCTTCTCTCCACACTAACTGGTATCCATAATCACTTCTCATAGCGAATTGGGATTCGTCGGAGAACATCACTCCAGACCACTGCTGCTTACCCCAACAAATTCGTTCCTTACATCAACGCAAATTTTCTCGACGATTAACCGGGATACATCGGACAGGTTCTGTGCATACAGACCAATTTGATTTTATCGCCACCAGGTGATTCTTGAAGAAACATATGTATCGGTAGTGGTTGCAAAGTCTGTAGGTACCTGGTGACATTTCTGTTAAGTTTTTGCATTGTTCTATCATATTTATTGCTTTTCTTGAGTTCCTACAACGACCAACGGCATGCTACAGTGCAGTATTTTCGCCTTTTTTATCTCGAGATGACTCTTTTTGACATTCCCATTACTGTATTGCCACAGTGGCGACATTTTGACCTGCTTCCAGTCATCCACGATTGTAAGAACTCAAATAATATCTTGCTAACATTTTGCTCTTAATTATTGCAACACCACACCGAATTTCATAGAAATAAATTCAACAACCTATGTTGATATTTTGATCAAATACCCAACATTACGAATTTTCGAATGAATGAAGAGATTGTGTGCCCTTAATACAGGTAACTGATATTGCTCTATTGCGCTCTCCACGCTTGATTTTAATGATCGGCTGTCAAGAACGTTACTTTGCATAATTCAGCAGTTTATATAGCAATTTTCAAGCAGTGTATATACAACTTAGAAATCAAAAATATTCCGAATGCAAATCAATAAAAATTTTGAATTCTTGTGAAACAGCAAAAATACTTCAGTTGCAGAAATTAATCAAAGATCTTCAAAGTATGATACAATTTACATACGGACAGGATAGCCTGATTGGTAGGGCATTTTCTCCATGTCCAAGAGATTATGAGTTCAATCCCCGCCAGCTGAATATGGTGACTGGTGCACGTTAAATCTGTCGCCGCACAAAGTCCTTCATGTTCCCATAACAAATCATATTTCTAGGAGTACTGAATTGGAGATTGATCGTTCTCTGGTTCAGGTCAAAATTACAATCTGGGGATGAATGACTGGATAATGAATGGGTTCGCTTTATAAACGGGTTATGACATGAGTGTAGCTTAAGTCGTATTCTTGGCCAAAGATGGCGCCACTGTAAAATAAGAAACGCACCTGCTGCCTGAAATACGTTTGGTTTCGAAGCAACAACACAATTTAATAACAGAAAAATTTAAGAACAGAACTTAATTAACCTTAAAAAAGAAGTTGTTTTAAATTTTAATTCAATGAACCAGTGTTTAGTTCATAAACATCAAAATATGCTTCAAATTTCTATGATGAACAGTATTTAGGGACACTATTTGAAAAATAAATAATCTACACTGGCTAAAAGATGAGTTTTAAGAACTTTGACCGCCTTCAGTGATTTATAGAATACTTCAAACAAAAAATTGTGACATCACGTGAATTACCAAAAGATATAAAGAACATGTATTTCGAATGTAACTCACGTTTCCTATCATGGAAAGTATATTAGTACTAAACTTAAAGCATCATTGACGAGTGCAATTACTTCAAATATTTTTTCTCCCATTTCACTTGAAATACGTGACCAGTTTTGAGATCATTTCAATCTATTTTTTCTTGATACCAAAAATTAATTTTGAAAAGGTATATTTGATTGAAATAAAATTGAATAGTTTGCAATAAATAGTTTCAAACTGTAATAATTGAGTAGTTTTTGTAAGTAATTTATCATCTTAAGCATAATAAATTGCTGCCATGAAAACAGAATTCCAATATAAGAATTTAATGGTATTCTAGTAATATAAAACCTTCATACTTATTTAATTTAAGTACTATTAATTTTTCAATAAGTAATTTTATTGGTAGTAATTTTATTTTGTCAAAAGTTTTAACTGTCAAAGTTACTTTAAATGTACTATGAAAGCCATTAAGCATCTCGAATGATTTATGGTCTAAAGTTTTGCGTACTGAACTGCAATCGTCATGGTTTTCGGAAGAATATCAACGATTTAATAAATAAGTTAGGCAATTTGACGCAATTTCTGTGAGAAAAAAATGGTAGTTTTTTTGTCGATGATTATAATTAAGTCGAGTTATAATAAACTGAAAACGTATCTCAAATGACGAACTAAAGTTTAGTTCCATGAATATTATTTCTATTTTTTTGTATTTTTTTATACCTTTGAAACTAATTTCGGAAATCAACCGAAAAACCTTTGCATAACGCTAAAACATTTCTTTATCCAAACAAATTTTTTTTTCAAAGTGAAAATATTTATTTATTTTATTATTTAAACTCCTTGAAAATCGTATTAGTAAATTTACTTTCATAACAAAAATTTAATTACTTGCCAAGAAATTATTAAAGAATTTACATTTTGTGCCAAATTTTGAAATTTTATTCAGTTAGAAAGAGTGATCAGTTTAAAGCGAATAACAATTGAAAATTTTATTTTTAGTAAAATTAATCAAATCAGTTATTTCTTACTCAGTATGACTATTATACAATAGAAACAACTTACAGGGAAAGCAACATATTCAGATTTAGTATAATATCATATCAAAGCTTGGAAGCTGGTTTATATTATGTCGATGAAATATAACCTTCTTATCCTATAACTTATTCCTTGCAGCAATTTTACTGTCGTGCGAATATCTAGAACTGCAGCTGAACTGTACTCTATTGTACTGTACAGTACATCTGTACTGAACTGTCTCTCTGTATTGTACCACACTGTACTCGTCTCCCTCCATCCTCGTTTTGCGCAATATCTCCCAGCTAAACTTTATTAGGTGTCGACGAACTTTATATACTACAAACAGAGAATTCCCATTTCTGTATCAAGTTTATTAGTTTTATTTTTAAAAGGTATTTAATATGATTTTCATACAAATTTTCTTTAACTTTCAATGATCTTTTTTTAAAAAAAGTGGTGCTACTTTAATACTAGAATTACTTGAATCCATTAGTGGTTTTTACGTATTTATATGCTTCATAAAAAATACCCTTATTTTATGCTTAAATATATTTTTTATAATTTTTAATAATTATGAAATATTTCAATGCTAATTGGCTATTCAATTCAATCTAATTTCAATGCTAATTTTTTATAGGTCGTCTAAACATGAAAGATTCCAACAAAAATTGCACTGAAGAACAATAAACAAACTGGAGAAAAAGAATAATCATTTACAGAAAATGTAGTCATTGTTTCCAAACTGTAGTGCATTGAATAAATGGAAATAAAACATGGGTTCAAATAAAACAACCAAAAAACAACGATTGTTATTTCTTTTATATATATATATATATATATATATATATATATATATATATATATATATATATATATATATATATATATATATATATATATATATATATATATATATATATATATATATATATATATATATATATATATATATATATATATATATATATATATATATATATATATATATATTGCAATAACTTTCACAAAACAAAAACATGGTTTTTGTAAATCAGCAGTAAATGGGAAATATCTGATTTACAATATTTTTATACTAATTTTAAATCACTCGGATTTATGGTTAAGCAGTTTTGTGATTAAACCTGTTTTATGGTTAAATTGAATCATTGTATCAAAAGTCATCCAGAATGCAATAATTTTTTTTTCTTTCTGTGAAATGTACATACACAGAAAGGGAGGAAAAATGTATACTACATGAATGCAAAATGATACGTCTTTTATCTTCAAGTTTTGTGGATCTCTAAATCGGAAAAAACCTTCTTCACAAAAAATGTGATTCGTAAAAAAAAAAAGCATTTTTCTAATATTTTATACTTTCTTTTTTCAATGCAAAAGTTTTTAAATTATGTTTTTATATTATGCAATTTTAGAGAAAAGTATTAAAAGAACAAATCAGGAACTGAAAGAAAAACCAGAATCATTAACACGCGATTTCAGAAAAAAATATATACTTTGAAGGACAATAATGAATTATATTAGATGATTGGAAACAAAATGTATCTTATCTCTTAATACTTTTTGTTAGTCTTATCTAACGAGAAAGGAAAACTTTTTAATGGTAACTTTCGTTGAAAAATAAATGCCTTGAATATTTTATTTTTAAGGAAAAGATATTAATCTAATCTGCCAGAAAAGTTTCTAAGGTGGTTAAGACTGATGAATGCAAACTATTTTAAAATTTTAATAATCTTTTCTATTATTATTATCACAAAATGCAGAAAAGCTATATTTTTTTTTATTTTATGTCTTAAATAGTTTATAAAAAATTGTTAATAGAAGGATGTTATTAAATTTTTATTTATTTATTATTTCTTGTGGTGTTGTCCTTGGTTTTATGGAACCGTCCACTTCGGTTGTTTGGATGAAATTATTTATGTAAAATTCCAATAGAAATAAACGTAGTAACATTTCAAAAACATAGGTCTTTTTTGTGTAGTAATATGTGGAATAAGATAAGATACTCACTTGAAAAATAAATAATGCGCATTTTAAAATAATACGCATTTGAAAAAATTAACTAAGTATTTCTCATCAAGCTTTTCAATTCAAAATAAAATAACTAGTATCAATAAAAAGGATTACGTTTTTCTGATAACCATTCTCAATGTTTAAAGCAATTTTTTTAAATTTATTTTCAGCAAACGAATACACGCAGATTTTTTGGTTAGTATATTTGAAGCTGCTAAGGCCCTTTTTTTAATAATGTCGAAAGGAAAGCTCGATTATTTAGAGATCCATGACAAAACAAAGCAAAACGAACTCCTGTACTAGTAATTTAAAATATTTTTTAAAGGGCATATTTTATAAGGCACGCAAATGAATTAATAAAATTTATTGTAAATGAATAGCAATAATTTTTAAATGCTAAAGAAATTACTAAACTTAAAAAAAATATTCCTCTTATTTCACAGATCTCATAAGTTCCCAGAAAAATCCCTTTTTTTAAATTCAAACAACAAAATAAATTGTGTTGTCTTATACATTACTTTAAACGCAGGTATACAAATATTTCAATGTAGAATAACTAAATTCGCTCTTTCATTAAAAAAAAAATTATAAATGTTCTTACTGATACAAATTAGCATTTTAATTAAAATGCACCTATATTTATTCTCCTATGAAGCTTAGACTGAAATTGATTTTATTTTGACTGTAGATGCACCTGAGTTGTAATAAATGTCTTCTTAATAAGTTATCAAGTTTATCCACACTAGCCTTATAGCTTCTTCCCATCAGTCCCGTGTAGTGGGGTTAATGTAGGCAAATTCAGCCTTTTTTAAAAATATTATGGAGAAAGTAAAAAAACTTTTTACCTCCAGATACAAACCAAAATGCAAGTAATCGTTACAATTATTTTTAAAAACATACTTCATGATTAAACTATTATGAGCAAGCTCCAGTCCCTCTTCCTCTCCTACTTCAGTATGGCAGCTCAGTGCCTTCACTACGGAACCATCTCAGTTCCATAAATATAGTTCCAAAAAATGACAAAATGCATAGTAGATTGTGCCATGTTTTGACAGTTAAAATCCCAAATCCGTTGAAAAGAAAGTTACGTTTATTCAGAATAAGTTCTTTTGTTATCGTATTTTACCATAAAATATCCGTATTTACGGTATGGCGTTACCATAAAATTGTTAGAGCATTTTATTAAGAAGAAATGATTAGTTATTTTTAATTGAAAGTACTTATTACAAAATTTGTCAGTTTAAAAAAATCTGCGCAATATATTTATATTACACATTGTATTTGAATACGCAGGCATTATTAGTTTTGTGCATTAAACTTAATGACTATATGAAGAGATATATTTTATGAAAATAGACAGATTGTGTGTTTGTAAACTTTATTTAATATGTATTAGAATTTGTAATATGTATTGTAATTTGATTTTGCAATATGTATTTGTAATTTTTAACATGTATTGTAATTTGATTTTGTAATATGTATTTGTAATTTTTAATATGTATTAGTATTTATTTTGAAATAAATTGTTTCAAAGAAGGAATTTTTTCATGTAATTCTTTCAAAATATGTTTTAAGATGCAAAATCGTTAACCTATTACAAATTTCCTACAATGTACAAAATTTTTAGAAAAAAAAGGATTCTATGATGCTTTAAAGGTCTGAAGATAATAAATGTCATGGTTGCTGACGACTTTTTTAAGTTACAAATCAGATACCAAAAGTAATGTCCTTGGATGTAACTTAAAATAGTAAAACAGAAAATTTCAACGAAATCAGTCTAAACGTTTTTGAGAAATCAAGTTTTTAATATGGTCAGTAACTATTCGTCTATTATCGTTTAAATTTTGTAGTTGTTGCTGTCTTTAGTTCAGAGGTATCAAAAAGCAACGAAGTTGTCCAAAACAGTCTTCGCAATGTTAAGGACCTTAGGGGAATAGAGCAGTTGATAGTAAAATTTATTTTGAAAATATTAAAAACTTTAGGGGGTGAATGTATAGAATATTTTCTCCTTACCACTGGAATCCATATAAGTTTTATTTTCACAATCAATTGTTATAAAATTAAACAAACAAAAAAAGATTATAAGCACAGAAATATTATTTGAAAGGTGCCAAAAACTTGCGGTGTAGTGTCATCCTCAGGGAATATGAACTTTTTTTTTCATTGCTAGTATCCACATGAGTTAGATTCCATTATTTACTTGCTTGAAAACAGAAAAAAATTTGAAGAAAATGAAAAAGTTTAGTTATAAAATACTTATAAATTATAGTTTTAGGAAAAAATGAGTAAGAACCCGCTTTCAAAAAATGAAAGCTGTTTAATTTTCCATTGCTAGACCCATGTGATTATTTTCTCGAAGTTTCAAAATTTAATAAATCTTTTCCCTTATTCATCTTTTTTAATCCAATTTGAATGTGCTAAATGCTTCTCATTAATAAAAAACAATGAAATATTTTTTATTAGATTAAACAATTTTTATAGAAAAAAATAATAATAAATATAATGAAAAATACAAAAACATTTATTAATCTCAGTTTTTTTTTTATTATTGTTTCAATAGTTTTGAGGCTTCGACAGAAAAGAAGAGATTAAACACAATATTCTATGTGGAAATTGATATACTTCAAATATGAATTCTACATTGCAGGTGGCTGAAAAATTTGTATACAATTAACAATAGTTATAATTAATTCAATAAGATATATTATCTTATTTTCCCCACTTATTTCTTTCCTTATTTTATTCCAACTTCTTATATATTGTTTTTAGATTATATAAAATGCAAAACCAGAATAATTCACTTTCAGTAATTAAAGTAGCGTTTTGCAATTGCAAATATTGCAAACAACGTCATATGAAAATTAATACAATTAAAACAAGAAACTTGATAAGTTTTCAAGTTCTTCAAGTGACAAAGATTGTTTTTAGATATTTTTTATGTTTTTCTTATTTAAGAATAATACATTAGTTTGTTATTGTTTTCAATATTTTTATAATTGAGTGCGGAAAATTTAAAACATTCTATAACGATAAATGGAGAAAATTTTTCAAAAAATGAATTGATAACAGGTAACATTTTTAACTGGTATCGTTTATATATTTAAATACTGCGTTACATCTGTTAAAATTGCAAAAAAAACACGAGTCTGATAATATCAAAATCTCTTTTTTAAAAAAATTAAGAAAAGGCAAAAGAAAAAATTCGCTTTCGATAAAGAACGCTTATGCAAAATTAAAATTAAAAATTATATTTTCGAAATTACATTTTTCAATTAAACAAAATGATAAAAATTATTTAAAAAAATAAAATATCATTTATATAAAAGTAAGCCTATTGTGAGTGATTAGGTTACAAAGAAACCAATATGTACATCGTGCTAAATACCAGAATTTTTGAAGATAAGGAAATAATTCTAAGATTGCAAATGCACTTGTGCTGCGAATGCATAAAATATTATTTTAGTTTCAATAAATTTACGTCAGGAAACTCTCCTCAATAATTTTCTGTCGGATATCAAACTTATGCAAGTAGTAAATATGCAGGTTTATAATTTATGAATATGCAGGTCTAAAACGGGTTATTCTCATAATTGTTAAATAAACTTTAAACAAATAAAAAGAGTATTTTCATGAGGTTAGGCTCCTAGAAATATATTTCATTTACCAGAGAGACAAGGAGCAGTATGAACTATGATCATAAATATGAAAGTATTGGTTTAAACATTAAACTATCTCAATTTTCATTTGAATGTCTGCCGGTGATAAGAAAAATGAGCTTAATGTGAAATATAAAATATCACATTATTGAGAAGATGAATAATATAAGGGGATAATTGATAAGCGCATGTGTCTGTTAGTAACTCGTATTTGTGATTTGTACGTGATTAATATTAATTTTCCTAAGTAGTATAGAGCAATTCCTTTTAAATTAGCCTTAAATTTTTAAAAATTTGAGAAAAGGGAGATGTTTTCTCACAATTGGGTGCAGCAAAAGTGAAACATCAGTCGAAAAAGAAATGATGTTTATAATCTAGTTTGGAAATAATTGGTCTATGATAGCTAAAATAGAGTGTGAAAATACGTGACTCTCATCTTTTAACAGAAATCAAAATATTGCGTTGAATATTAACCTGTAACGTGTTATAGACTGATTCAAGTGAATAATTTCTCATTTAAAAAAAAACTCGAAAAAAATTAAATTATTCTGATGTTGTTACAATTATCGTTATTAGGAATTATCAAACGTTATAACGTGATTCTCAAAAAAATTTTATCATTCACTAAAGCGTTCAAGAGGTTTTATACTCAAACAGAAAAGAGAAATAACTATTTATCAATTTAATAATTTTGTATTAATATTTCTCCTTTCACTGTAATAAAAACCTACTTATTACAGTAATTGACAAAGTATTTTCTTTATTCTGTAACTGTTTACGGAAAAAGTAGTTCTCTCGCAAATAAATTCGCTCATTTCTATGCCAGTAAAATAATTTGTTACTCACAAAAAAATTTACAAATTAGTGATAGTAAAGTTTTTTTTTTAATTTGAAAACATTTTATATATAAATTATCTTTATTTAGGCTTAGGCTTTCTGCTTAAAAAAGTTTTAAAACTTCTTGGAATATTTAGCCTGGAAAAATTATGAAACGTAAGAGCGTTTTCCAAACGTAAAAGTTAAATAAAATAATAGAATAAAAATAGAAGATAGATTTTTATAAAAATGTATATTTCAATAGCATAAAACTAAAGAATTTGTATTTACTTTACAAAACTGCACCTTTTATATTCCAAATAACTTTGCACATGAAAACTGTTTAAGTTAATAAAAAAATACATATAAAATTCATAATTTAATTCAAAGATTGCAAATGCTCTCATTTTCTCCCTATCTTTTCTTTAATGATCCCGAAACAAAACTTTTCTGCTCTTTACTCTAACATATTTTTCAAGTTACTTTTACTTTCCAATCTAGTTCAAAGTTTAAAAACGAAATTTTACAGTCATAAACGGAAAAAATTACTTAAAGTACTTGAAAAATAAAACATATAATTCTTAAATAATTTTCTACTTCAAAACTAACACAGATTGTGATTACTGTTGGCAAAATTTGCAAAGTTAATGAATCTTAAAACAGTTTGGGCGAATTTGGAAAATGTTGGGGAAAAAAATATGTAACTTAATCGTATGTAAATATTGCAAATTAAATTACTTTGGAACAAATAGTTCATTCATTTTTAAATGCCGTATATTATTCAATAAATAGATTTAGAACATTTAAAAAAAACATGAAATATTTAACCACTTTTCCCGAGCACATTTTTTAGTCGTATTTTCCAAGATAAAATTCCCAATACCACGTCATTTAAAAGCTTATAATGTCTGTCATCTGTTTACTATTTTTACTACCACTATTTTTTTCCCTAAGACTTGAAAAAAATTTTTTACTTTGATGTTTCAAGAGATTTACGACACTTCAGAATGGTTTGACTTCCTATGAGAGAGGTTTAATAGTGCTTTATTTTGCTTTAAATATTCACTATTTACTTACAAATGAAAAATAACAAAGTGAACGGAAATTGTCAAACTAATTAGGCTTGAAACAGTAAACTTAATTATCTGAAAAAAAATTCTATTGCTTGTTTGTCTTTCTTCTTGTCTTTTCACTAAGAGACATTCATAAATTTCTATAATTGAAATAAATCTCAGTTAACATTTTCATAACACCTAAAATATAATGATTTCTGAACTCTAATATTATATCGTATATCTGCACTCTTATCTGCGAGTTAAATTATCCTAAAGTATATTTAAGTTTGACATAAAATTATTATTAAAATTATTAGTAACTTTTAACAATCTTACTTTTACACACTTGCTTTTAGACGCTCAAAAAACCACAATTTCTTACACCCTAACTTCACTAACTTAATGTAAATATATTCAATTCTAGTTATCACTATAGTAACCCCGATTATTTCATTTGCTCCAGTAGTCGTTAACTATGTTTGAAAGTGAATTCGTTCTTTTCCAAATGTACTCCATAAGAACAGGAATAAATTGTTTTATCTTGACGAATTAATTACCCAATTAATAAGCTTTCATGTAGAGGGTTTTTATTTCTTTCGTTGAAATTTTAAAGAGCAATCAAGTATCAAACGGTGTGAGTCATTTAACCCTTTACATCTGTAAACTTTTCAGCAAGAAATTAATGGCGAAAATTTAATTGGCAGGCAAGGTTTTATTCTATTGTTTCTTTTCAGTCCTGTTCTCTTTTACTTCTTTTCAAATAAGGAAGAACTTTTTTAAGAAAAAAAACGTACATTTAAAGGCATATATCGTTTTTTAAAACATTTGGTAATTGCAAAAAATCCATTAAAAAAATAAAATTTTCTTTGTGATCGTCATCTTGCGGATTGTTATGCAAAAGTTGACGATCACTAATCGAATTAGGTATTTAAACTCAGGCAACAATAAAAAAGGTTGTTGCTTCATCTCATGAGCTATTTTTTGTATTAGACGCATTCGACTGCTGTAAAAAGAGCCCCTTCAGTTGTTTCGCGTATTTAGTTCATATACAGCATATAATTGCAATAGATAAAAGGCCTATTGCAAATGATAACACAACTTTAAACTTTTTTTAATCCTAACAACAGAAAAGGCAGAAATCCTTCCTAATGTAAAATAGATCGATCTCACGTAATAAAGACAATAATTTCTGAAAAATGCATGGACCTCAAGAAAAGTTCAAGTCCAAAGGAATGCACTAGATTATCAGTATGTTATCTAAACGACGATCCTCAACAACTCACTACGAGATCAAATTCATTATGAATCCGACGCACAGTTGTTTGGGGACCAATAAGAAAACGCTGGCCAAAAATTTTTAGAAAAAGGTTATTAATTATTTTTCTTAAATAATGATAATAATGGTTTTTAGATGTCCATAGAACAATTTAATCACAAGGAAAAAAATTTTGTTCCTTTTTTTCTACTTAAATAATAGGCTGAACTTTTACTTTTTCTACAATCGCAAAGTACGAAAAATAGGTTAATATTTTTGGAAATTTCAAAAGCAAAACTATTTTTTAACAATTCTTTTAACTTGCTCAAATATTCTCTTTATGAAATTTAAATGTGTAAATATAATAAATAAAAACTTTTTTTAACTTTTTCATATAAATTTGCTAAAAATATGTGTTTTAATTTCGGATTCTTAGAAACATTGTTAAAATCAAAAATACTAGTCGCTTCTGACAGTTTTACTATTGCATTGTCCTTGTAGAACTCACTGAAACGTTTTTGGAATAAAAAAACAAGATCTGTAATCAGATTTTTTTTTTCAATCTAAGCAATCAATTTTGATTCTCTTTCAACAGTATATAGCAAAACTCTTATAGTGAAAGAATTCGCGATTTCGTAGGACAAAAAAATTTTTAAGAGACTGCAGAAATTAGTGCATATTTATAGTTATTTAAGCAATATAAAATGACTTAAAAAAAATTTTAAAAAATTAAATATTGCGAATTTTCTACTGAGGGAACATTGGTTGACTATTTTAGCACATAACACACAATAAGTAAATTTTGAAATAAATATAGTATTTTTTTTTCATAATCTTTAATTCCCTATCCCGATTCTTTTCATAGTTCAAACTCAGGAATTTTAAATTTCTGTAAAAAACCATTTTCAATAGCAACAAAAACTCTATGATCCTCATTTAAATTTTTATAAATTGACATTATATTGGGAATCCTGAAAATAAATAGTAAATATTCATTTATTAATGTGTTACGATAGAAGTTTGTAAAATATCGTCAATATAATCCTTTACGTCTGACATATTGGATTAACCACTTTCAGTTATGTAAATCTGATTTCATATTCGTAATTAGAGACCCTCTTAAACCCTCAGAATTACTTAAGATATAGTTTATCAAAAGACTTAGTGTTTTGGTAACATTTTTTTTCAATTCAGACCGCTGTCAAGTGGAGTAAGACGTTTCTTATTCGATTATACTGCAATATATGTCATTTTGTAGACACGGACAAAACCCACTCAGAAGGAAGCGTTAATATGAGAGATGTAACCCACCGAGAAGATACGTCTTTGAGATCTTTTTTCCCTTTAACTTCACACGATTTTATTTTCTCACAATAAAATAGCTAGCTTGTATCAGGCGAAAGGTAGGCCGTCGTTAAACTAAAAGATGGTCTTTATTTATTCTCCATTTTTGAGAATCTACTGGTGCTCTGCACTCTTCTTAATTTTTATTTATAAATTAATTTAATATTAATAAAATATTCAAGTGTTATCATAAATCATGCGTAAAAATTAAATCTGCAGCTAACCAACGTTAAGAGAAAAAATGTTTTCTTTTATATTCTCAAAACTTTTGAGAATGGGAACTCAGAATGGAAAATCTCAATAAGTATTTTTTGAGAAATTTTGAAAAATGTCAAAAACTCAAAGTGTCTCATTAATTTTTGTATGGTAGTGTATGGTATGGGCATCGGCGAAGTGATTGTCGGAGAACTAACCCTTCAAAATGTAGACGTGATTTCTCAAACGAGTATCCGTGACTATCACAGTTTTGTTGCAATCTGAAGTGGGTGTTATCAAGGTTAGGCCAACAGCGAACCACAAAGGTACATAATATTTCAATAAATTCATACTGATGAGTATAGCACATTTAGAAAAAATAGCAATGATTAATGATGCTAATACATATATATATATATATATATATATATATATATATATATATATATATATATATATATATATATATATATATGAAAAACATGAATAAAATAAAAAGACTAAATTGTAGAGAAGCAAGAATGGTAAAAGCAATAGTCGTTATCAAGACACGTCTATTGCTATAAATGCGATATTTCTGAATAAAGAGTAATTATCCTAAGATAAAAATTATTCTTTATATGCGTCGATATCGCAAAAAAACATATAGTTGAAAAGTTATGAAATAAAAGAAAAAGTAATCAAACTTACCGGCGTGTAACAAGATGCGGTTTTAGATTTAAAAGTATAATAAGTAAACAGTTAGTGAAATTAGCGAAGAGGTAAATATTTGAAGTGGTGCTTATAGCTTGAATCGAATAAAATAAATAAAAATATATATTTGATCGAAGTGGAAAAACTTTTAAGTATATATATATATATATATATATATATATATATATATATATATATATATATATATATATATATATACATATATATATATATACATATATATATATACATATATATATATATATATATATATATATATATATATATATATATATATATATATATATATATATATATATATATATATATATATATATATATATATATATATATATATATATATATATATATATATATATATATATATATATATATATATATATATATGTACAAGAAAACACGAAGAAAGTTAAGAGAAACAATAAGTTTCATTTATTGCGCTTAGGCTGCAAGTAAACAGAACTCATTAGATAAGTTCAAAATGAAGATAAAACAAAGAAAAATTATAAACATATGAAAAAAAGGGGGTATAATAAGTGAAAAAATAACAAACTGATAGTTTAATAACAAACAGTTAAAAAAAAAAAAAGGATGAAATTTTATTTAAAAAAACCGGAAAAAAAAGATATAATCTTTTCATCAGCCCACACGATTGTATTAATATTGTATTAATGTATTTTGCTTTGGCTTTATTGATACAATATCAGAAAGCACTCTGGTTTGCGGATATAATCGTGTGGGCTGATGAAAAGATTATAGCTTTCTTTTTTCCTCCGGTTTTTTTAAATAAAATTTTATCCTTTTTTTTCTTTTCTTTTTTTTTAAACAGTTGTTTGTTATTTTTCTTACTTATTATTTCCCCCCCCCCTTTTTTTTCATATGTCTATAATTTTTCTTTGTTTTATCTTCATTTATATATATATATATATATCTATATATAATTGAAAGCAATTTTGCAAGGAAAGATTGAAAAATTTATTCCTGGTAGAATAGCATCCTCTGATGTATTTTTAAGATTTGTCTTAATTTATATTCAATTCATAAAGACTTTTTTGGTGATTTAATAGAATTCATAAACAAAATTTCAAGTATGGTTGTGCAATATTAATAACTGCACCATCCAACTTAAGTTTCGCTGCAACATGCAGAAACCGTTTAAATAAATCCGAGTGAAAAACTTTTTGCTATAATTGGTTTTCAAAAAAAGAATCGTTACCAAACGTTTTAGTACAAAATGCGAAAGAAAATAAGTTTATAATCCGGATCCCATGTCTATCTGAATATTTTAATATAATAAAGGAGAACTTATTTATACAATATACTCATTATTTTATGAGTTTAGGCTAATATAATTCAGTAATTAATATAATAATTTAATAATTAATGTAACATATTAATTACATTAAATAAATTTTTTTTTAAAAATTCATATTGTTTCATATCAGAAATTATTTATTGATTAACGGTTGAAGAAGCCTATATTATGTCTCTGATCATTTATAATATGATATTCAATAGAACTGAATTATTCATAATAAAAATTTTAATTGAATACACTGTTATTGCGTTTATCTACTTGCCGACATAATTACTATACATATTATAGATAACGAAGTTAAAAGTTAACGTGCCTTTCAAATAAATTTACAAAAAAAAACTTTATTAAAATCATTTAATGCTGCCATCTACACGCAAAAGATTTAACTAAGTACTGACTTTATTTTCTCAAAACTTCAATGTATAGTAATTTAAAAATTTAACTTAATGTTAGTATTTATATATTTATCGTTATTATATATTTATCGTTATTAGTTTAGTATATTTCTCATTTCGATTTTAATACATATTTATCGTTATAACTTTAAAACATATTTATTGTTTAAACTTATATAAGTTATCGTTTCATCGTTATGTACTTTTCTTATTATAGGCATCAATAACAAAAGTACACGTTAACAACAATGTTGTTACATCATACATGAAAGCAATAGTCATTAGTGTTCAAGAGTTTCATGTACTACAGTTACAAATTAGTCAAATTGAAATTAATATATTATTTATATTTTCGATGGAAAACCAAAAATTCGATTAATGAAACCACTATTCATTTCTGTCATCTTCATTTTTTAAATGTTTCTTTTTTTCTTTTTTTTTTTGTTGGAAACATTCATTATATATCGAAACAAAAATATTATTTCAATCTGCAAACACATCAAAATATAAAACTACAATAGCCAATTATTTCTAAATTTTAATTGATAAATAATTTAAAATGAATTGATAATTACTCAAAATATGATTTAAATTTTAAAAAATTTAAAAACGTTCTCAAGTTTTGCCTTTTTCATTCAGAATGATGATAGGATGAGATCAAAACGTTTTATAGCTTGAAAAATAACTCGAGCTCCTTTTTGCGTAGTTTTAATTAATTTTAATGAAAAAAAATTCATTTTTTGCATTCTTGGGCTAACTTTATCAATTTCATAATCGTTAGTAATTTATAAATCTTTAACATTATTCTTCTTCGGCTCTACAGCCAGCCAATCAGTTTCGACCAGCTTGTCCAATCAGACGCCACTATTCTCTGTCTATTGGCCCATTTTCTCTTCAACCATAGTGTCCAATCATTCCCTACTTGGCCTCCCTCTCCATCTCTTTCCTTCTGGTATTTATTAATTTTCTTCATCTGGTTTTCAACTCCATGCCTACATGCATGACAAGGTTATCTCAGTTAAAAAGCTTAAATTACTTTTATACTAGAATGGATTCTCTAACTTTTTGTTGTAATTCGCTACTCTGTTTACTGCAAAGAAAATTCTTTTCAAAATTGGTCACTGAAAAGCTTGTAACCGTCTAACAAAAAGTTGTCCTCCTCTCTTGAGAATTCCAATCAAAAACTTGTTTTATTTTAAGCTTCTCAGGTTTCCGGAGAACATAACCAGTCCATTTCCATTTACGCTTCTTAATTTCAAGTTCAATTGGTTTCTTCTTCTCGGTTCCAAGAATTTCTGTGAAATCATTTAATACATAAAATTCTTCTTAAATCGTTGTTGATATATACTTGCAATTTTTCTTCAAAGCTCCGTACTTTCAGGCATTTTTCATCTCATATGTTATTGCATGACAAATGCTAAGAGACATTGGGTCTAAAAGAATTCCTTATTAAGAATTATTAGGAATTACTTATAAAGAATTCCTTATTGCAAATTATGTAATATGTATATTTTGGTGTCCTACAACAAAAGTTTTTTTTTTAATTTTAAACGGAATTTCAGTTACTTATTTAAAAGAACAATATACTAAAAGCTTAAGGTACTAAAGCAATCCTCAAGCAATAGAAGAACTTCTATAGTTTCGTGTTTTAAGAAAACACAAAATATATAAATTATTAATGATTCAATAACGTTTAAAATTTAGATTTAAAAAAAAAAGATTTTGGTTTCAATATGATATCTAGTTCAGATAAGCGGGAAAAATTAAAATAACTTGCTGGTTCAACACAATCAATAAAGATAATGATATTAAAAATACACCTGACTTAATAATTCCGATCATCAAACGTATGTTGAAATCTTTTGAAGGTGCATCTCACTCAAATATTTTCCTAAAATGGGCATTCCTTCATGCTCAGGGTGACAAATAAAAATCGAATCACCCTAAATAACTTATGATCTAATGATCGGATCATCACGTTCTAGGGTAAATGGTTTGAGAGTTTGAGTGTTCTGAGAGAGTGTTTTCAAATGTGTAATTAATTAGTGCAGATGACATTTTAAGTTACAAAATCAGATACAAAAACATTCTTTCTCTGAATAAACATACCATTTTTGGCGGATTCGAATTTCTGATCCCCACAATATAGTAAGTAGCCGTAATCTAAGAAATATGGTCCCCATAGTTTGATCAGGAGAGCTGTCCAAAGCTTGAATCCCTTAATGTTAATTTTATTTATTTTTCTGCATACTTCGATATCTCAAGAACTTTTAAAGCGAATTGAAAAATATTTGCTCACAGTTATAAAAATTGTTTTTCGAATGTAATTAATTCCTTGCAACAAAAAGAGTTTCAATAAATATTTATTTATTTTTTATTTTTTTATTATCTTTATTACTTTATCTAATAGTCCAAAAAAATTTAAAATTATTGGTATACGATTTTCACATTTTCTTTAAGAATGTGGCAAAATACAAAATTTGAGCGAAATCGATGGAATAGTTCCTGAGAAATCCAATTTTAAAGAAGTCTTTTTGTTAAAATTAAGATTTATCAAGAACTATTCAACCAATTTCACTCAAATCTTGTACTTTGCCTTGCAAAATTACATTCTTCAAAATGATGTAAAAAACTTTATAACTTACAATTCAAAACACTTTTTATAAAAAATAATAATAAAATAATAAATATTTACTAATAGTTATAGTTTGTAAGGAATTATCTTTGGGTATACGACTTTTATATTTGTGAGCAAAAAATTTTGAATTCGCTTAAAAAATTCTCTAGACATGGCGAAATACACAAAAACTAAAGTTAACATGAAGGAGTTCAAACTTTGAATCGCTCTTCTGATCAAACTATGCAGATCATACTTCCCAAATTGTGGGTATTTTGGGGGTCAGAAATCCGAATCCGCCGAAAAAAAGGTATGTTTATTTAGAGTAAGTACGTTTTTGTGTCTGATTCAGATATTCCTTAGTCTTTGTGTCTGATTCAGATATTCCTAATTAAGAGGGGATTAAAAATAGGGCAGGCCTAAAATTTGCTATCTAGTCAAGTGAGTCTGTGTTTGCTATGTATAGTTTTATACTAAATTGAATGACACCAAAACCAAGTCGATAGGACCAATAATTCGAAAGTTATAAGAGAATTAATAAGAATGAAGTGTAAAAAGGCAAACTTTTTTGTTATACACATTTACCCGGATGAAATACCTATCTACACAAATGAGGCATTGTTTCCTTGAGACTTTTTACGTAGAATCAAATAAAAGCAAAACTAAGTTGATATAATAAGCAAATTATTAATCAATAAATCTATAATTTAATAATATTCATTACAATATTTCAAATATGCAATATTTTTTTATAAAATGATAATCTATATATATATTTCTCTTACACGGCGACAAAAAAAGCCTCATTACAACTCCCCGTATGGCAACGCTAGAAACTCGACCAATGATTGCCGCTTAAAATGTCACATGCCAAAAATAGCTGAGATGGCTCAACATATAGCGCTTTTAAAAACGGAAACTGAAATAACCAGAGAGAGCATAAGCTAGGCAGAAGTGAGTAGTCTTTGTCGATAGATCTCTATTTTAGTATTTTGTCGAAAGCGCTTTTTTTCACGAATTTATATATTACGAATTTATTTGACGATTTTTTATTTATATCACGAATTCATTTGTTTTACTAGAATTTATTTGCTTATGCAAGTTTTTCCATTGCAACTCACTTATTTTAATTTTTAATAGTCTTAATTATAGCCAAAATTTTAACCTTTTTAAGGAGATATCAGTTTTAGAAATTTTATCTTAAGATTTTTTACTATAGCACATTTCTAATAGGTTTAACGAATTACATGTCATTTATTTGAATTCAAATTTATTTTAATGACTTAGTATTTACTAAAAAGATGTAATTTTTTTTTTTAGAAAAAAGTTGTTATATGGATTTGAATGATTGCTTTGAATTCTTAGAATTTTGTGCATTTGCAATGTACCTAAGTTAGTAGCGAGCGAAGCGAGCTTGGTTTGCGAAGCAAACCTTATAAGATTGCGTTGATATAACATTGATTTTACTTTTAACGATTATTTTATTATTTTACATTTTGAATTCATTTGTAGCGTCATTATGGAAACAGCGAACAACATGGAAACTTCCAACATCAAAATTCCTGAATATTAAAAATTATTTTCATAAAACATGAAAATATGTTTCTTTTTTAACCTCACATTTTATTTTCGTAAATAGTTGTAAATAAATAGGTCTTGAGCTAGCTTTAAGAATTTATAAGTCTTACATTTAAAATTCTAAATTTTATTTTGGACTTCGTCTGAATTGTTTGATATCAGCCTGGAAAGAGTTTTACTTCGTAGCAAACACTTCATTAATATTTCTCTTATTAATTAATACAGAATTTAATATTACCTTTTTTTTAATTAATATTAGCCTGTTATATATTGACTTTTTATGTATCTGTTTTATTAAAAAAAATTTCAGTAGAATAAGTTCTTTTAGAAAAACTAATCTAATATTTAGCTGTAGTGTTTCAAAAATTTCTATTATTTTAGCAGAAAATATATTAAATAATTACTTATCAAACCTTAAAGTAGAATGTCTAATATTGTAAAGTATACAATATTTTATAGAATATTTTTGACACTTGCTGTTATCTGATACTCGAAATAACGAATATCCCAAATCATCCAACGATCCCTATACCTATAGTTATTCCAATGCATTTATTGTTTAAAACAATTAAACAATTTGACGTCCTAAAATTCAACACTAAAAATCAGTGTTTAAGAAGGTTCTTTAAATATTTAGGAGTTTTTAAAGTATGTTTAGCATAAGTAGTGAATATTTTATGCAGAAAAATGCATTATGCGTGTATAGCATAAATTTCAATAGAATTTAAAATGAGTTAAAAATTAATATTACTTTTGTCACCTTCTAAAGAAGTTCCCTCAAATAAAGCAGAATTCTTTTAAGGAATGGTAAGAGTGGGAGGTGAAGCAATAAATCTTCCTTTTATAATTTAAATAAAGCGACGTATTTTGCAATTTAAAATTTATTTTGAGCTATACTAACATTAAGGAACAGAAGTCGGGCCGTGATGGCTCAGGGGATAGAGTGTTCACCTTTCAATGAGGTGAACCTTTCTTTGAGATTCGAATCCTAGCGAAGGCTTGTCGATTCGAATTCCTCATCCGGCTTGCAACGACTACAGTGGTGACATAAAAATATCCTCAGTGGTAGACAAACCATAAAGTCGAATCCCCTTGCCGTCAGGCTAACCATGGGATGTTTTTGTGGTTTTCCCCTCCATATGCGAGTTAGTTCCATCAAAAATCCTCCACGAAGGCAAACCTCTCCCAATACTTGATCCAGGATTGTCTTCTGGATTGGTAATGGCAACTGTAACAGTAAGTTTTTAATAATTTTATTTCATAAGCAGTTTTCTTGTTGTCTATATTTAATCTAACTCTATAAGGAAATTTGTCCTTTAAATTCTTCATTATTTTTGGTAAGTATAAAAAAGATGTTTAGTATTTTATTGCCGAACGAGCTGTTTAAAGAAATAGCCCAAAAATTATCCCCTCTTCTGTGTTCTTTCCCTCCTCCCCTTTCGAAGTAACTGCCTTAACTTCAATCATTAGATGACATCGAGAATCCTTTGATATTTTATATTGCTTTGATAATCGGACAACTTTACTTTCCGATGCATGAATCCCGATGCAATCCCGAGCTGATCCCGATGCAAATCATCCTTATTGGATTTAAATGCTCATTTCGTCAATGTCTAACACTAATGTAAATTAAAGTATCTTAGTTCCTATTTTTGAAACTTGTTTAGCTAAACGTATTTTAAAATAAAAACTTTTTATATATATTTTTTTTTCCATTTAGGAATGACATAAAAAGTTTTGCTGTATCTTAAATAGCATAGTTTAAAAATTAAAAAAAGAATACAATTTGTGCTAAAATTTTATATAGTTTATGATGCACAAAATTTAAAATATTGACACTTGTTTCATTTTTAGGGAAACCCTTTCATTCAAAATAGGTTTTTATCTCTCAAAACCTTTAACACTAGAAAGAGGGAAAATTAGTGTATACCTATATTGCCTAAAAGCAGTCAAAATGACTAGATTGTGAATGCGTAATTAAATTTGTTGAAAATTAATTTTTAACATTTTTATATTATTTACAGTTATATAACAAGTTATTAGTAAATATTAACAATAAAAAAATTATATGTTGTTCAAAAAGTCACAAAATTCTAAGAAATTGTGTCATTATATACATCATTGTTTTTCTAATTGAAATTAAAAGCAGTCAAAATGACTTGAATTAGGCAATTTAGTGTTCAGTAAATACATTTAAGTCTGGAACATTTAATGATTTTACTTTGAAAGAGGAAATAAAACAATGCGAATAAGAAACTCTCGTTGTATTTTCGAAACATTAATGAAGGAATAAACAAAATTTCAAAACCATACATAAAATAATTCATTCAAGCAAATGGTAAGTAATGCAGAATAATGGTTGTAAAATAATTTGTTCATTTAATAATGTTTAATCTAACAGAAAATGTTATAACAACCGTTTCATACATCAAGAGATTCATTTATTGAGCTGATATTGAAATTTTGTGTTTTCTTAAATGAAGATTTAGAGTGTGATATATTTTATAGAGGAGAGTTCAACGTGTTGTGCAAACAAAAGGTAGAAGTTTAATTAAATTCCACAGAAGCATTGAATTATGACAACCTGCTAATCAAGGATTGTGGCAAATATTATTTAGGCACATTTAGGTATACATATGGGTTAAGCCAGGAAGATAACTTAGGCATAATTAATTGAAACTTCCGAATCTAACGTAATTTTTATATGTCTATGTGCCGAAATAATAAATCTATCCTTGCAGAAATTAATTGTGTTAAAAAAATAAAAATAATTACGTGAAATATGGAATTTTTACTTATGTTTTCATTTAAAGTAATGGGTTTAAAAATTTTGATATATATATATATATATAGTTCAAAATGAAGAATAAAACAAAGAAAAATTATAGACATATAAAAAGAAAGGAGGGGGGAATAATAAGTAAAAAAATAACAAACAATAGTTTATATATATATATATATATATATATATATATATATATATATATATATATATATATATATATATATATATATATATATATATATATATATATATATATATATATATATAAAGAATGAAATTTTATTAAAAAAACCGGAAAAAAAAGATATAATCTTTTCTTCAGCTCACACGATTATATCCGCAAAACAGAGTGCTTACTGATATTGTATCAATAAGGCCAAAGCAAAATATATTAATACAATAGTGTGACAGAAAATAAAATGAAATAAAAAGAAAAACATTAAAAAGGGGGCTATAAAGCGAGTAACAAAATCAGATCAACTTACATGGTCGAAATATTTTTCAAGAATGATTTAAAAATGTTTTCGCAGAAAGATTGCCGGATTACAAAATATGAAAACAAAAGCGCAAATTGAGTGTAACAAGAGGGTTTTTAAGTGTCGTTCTTACTGCACAGCTGAAGTGATTTGTTATTCCGAGATTTGATTTGTTAGTTACCAAGTTAGATAGTTTGTTAGTTATATATATATATATATATATATATATATATATATATATATATATATATATATATATATATATATATATATATATATATATATATATATATATATATATATATATATATATATATAGTGCCAGTTCCAATCTATAGTACCAGATCTTGTGCTGTAAGCTGATCTAGCTAGATATCCAACCAAATTATGCCAGATTATGTAAGCTGCAAGTTAGACCCCGTGCAAATTTCCCGAAGACACGAGAGACACGGGAGCGCAGCGCGTAATGGAGCTAACCAAAAAGGAGACGCCGATGAATTCCAGAGAGGGGCAGCGATGATGACTTTTTTTTAATTTCACGATGACGAACTCATTTATTTTGTGTTATTTCTGTGTTTGTTTATCGTCCATCTTTATGTAAATTTAGCGTAAAAAATTACAACAAATAAAATAGAACACAATAAGTAAAAATAACACGTAAAAACAGAAAATAAAGTAAAATTTAAAAAAAAACAGAATATAACAGAAACTATAAAGCGAGTAGCGAATTCAAATGTACTTACATGAAAGGGAAATATTTCAAGAATGATTTTAAAAAATTTTCGTAACAAGATTGTCAGGTTGCATAATATGAAAACAAAAGCGCAAATTGAGCGTAACTAGAATTTTGTTTTAAAGTGCCGTTCTTACTGCATTGCTGAAGTGCGTTTGATTTGTTAGTTACCAAGGATGGACCCGAAATGGATGCGCGCAAGGTAATATTATATATACTGGACAATTTAAAGAGGTTGACCATAAATAATTTTAAAAAATAAATATTTATTTCAGAAAAAAATATAAAAGAGAAAAGAGAAACATGAATTGCCTGTTTTGCACTTAATTTTAGCCACGGATTTGCCCGAAATGGATTTGCACATGGAAAAATTACATAAATTAACAAAGAAAAAATTATTTTAGTAGATAATTTTAACACGGTCTTTCAGAGTAGCAGGATGTCCATCCGAAGTTCCCCCCTGATTTAGGCTCTCCGAACGTTGTACAACATGAAGAATAATTTAAATATTGAGCTCATTTTAAGGTGTTCCCTCCTGCGCACGTTTTCCAACATATCTATTTGTCCTTATATGCAAAAGTGACTACTTTATCCGAATTAATTAGACTGCATAGACTACTACTGCTACTTAGACTGCATAAATGCAAGTCTAAGTAAAGCAAGGACAGCTAAAATATAAACCAAGTAATTCTACTTCCTCAGCATGTGAAGATTGTAAAAAAAAAGTTGAATACAGTTTTACGTGCTTCAAGCACCGTTCGTCGATCTGAGTATTTGAACTTGTCAGGGTTTATTAAGATTCTGAAAATTTCAGTACTCGTAACCTGAAGCTACATTAAATAAGATTTGTCTAAAACTTTAAAAATAGATTATAGATATCAACTTCAAAGTTCTAAAACGCTAGAGAATGTTCAGAAAATTTGCGAATGTCCATTTGCATCTGAATATCACAACGCTGAATAACACATGCATAGTTGGTATGTTTTTGTGTTTAAACATATGCGGAACTTTTAATTAATTAAACATATTCAAAATTTTAAAAAAAGCTATCTTAAAATGCTAGTACATAAAATACCGGTAATGTAATTAAAATTAAACACATTGTTTAAGTAATACTATAATAAATATTATAATTTTTCACATTTCTGACTGATTATATTTATTCATTTGTGAATTTGAACTTTTATTTTTTGTTTTTTTCTAAAATTAAATAATTCGTAATTAAACAGTTTGTCTATTAGGAAATTTTTTTAACAACCAATCAATCGAAATTTCTGAGACTGAAATTCATAAATATTCTATCCGACAATTAAACTTTAAGTGAAATTTGTAAGCAATGCAATTTGTTTATTAATCAAAAGCCATACATGAAATTTGTAAACATAGTTTGAATACAAATTATTTCTATACAGTAGTTGACTCTAAATTGTAATTGATTAAAAGTTTGCATTGTGTATTTGAAAATTTCTAAAAATTTAAAATCTTTATCAACATTAATTATAGATAGCACATTGACTATGGTGTTTACAAATGCATAATTAATAAAACCATTATTTAACAACAGTAAGATTTATGTAAGCAAAAATTTTCACATGATGTAACTAAGATACACTCTGATAAAATCATTAAACAAAATATAAAATTTATGAAATATTCTAAATTTAAATATGAATAGTACTCTCACCTCTCACTTATAGAATTACAATGAAAGAAATTTTATCGAAGTCTGCGAAAAAAATCAATAAATAAGTAAAATTCTACAAAAAAAATTTAATTCTTTGAAATTTCGTTATCAAACCAGTATAGCAAATAACGTTTAGAGTAGTCTTGTGCCTACGCTTATTATCATTATAAAAAATCATAAATTCTGAGTTGGTTTTTTTTTTTTTTTTTTTTTTTTTGTAAAATTGCAAATTAGGACCAACCTTGGGCAATATTTAAATGTATGTTCGGAAGTAACATTGGTAGGTGGAATCATTAGATCAAGTTCAAGACGTGAAATCCCTCGTAGCTTGTCACAATGGAAGACAAATTTCCTCCAAAATTTAAAATTCCAATTTTGAAATTTACATCACTCAATTTTTTAATGATTATTGAAATTCCAAGAAATTTTGGTTCAAGGGATACATTTGATTTTTAATAAACAGTATTATTAGTATTAAAAACTCTAAGTTGAGCTTTCTGCATATTTGTATTTAATTTAGGAAGATTTGTTTTTGTTTTAAATTGCCATAAACTTTTTCATAAGCGCGGGTCTGCAATGAAATTTTGAATATATGAGGCAACTGTTGCGGTTCCACCTCGGAATAATGTGTGTCAAAATAAAAAGGGACGCATCTTCCAAAATCCCAAAAGATATACTAAAAATGTATCTCACCATTATACATGTTCTGGAGAATTAGTAAAGAATTTTTAAAAGAGACACTAGCATGGTACATGGTTAAAAAAGATCATTTTCATGGGTTATGGAAAAAATGATTTTTATGGACAAAATGATTTTGTAGATTTTATTTGGAACCTATGAAGCTCCATTAGTCTTAGGATTTTTGGAAAAAGTATTGCTAAAACAATGACAAATGCTTTGTTTTCACAATGAAAATCACAATGATATCCTGATCTATAATACCATAGCAAGTCTATCAAGTATAGAAATATATTCGATGAGATGTTGACAAACAGTCTCAGTTGATAAATTTTTTAAATGATACTGAGATAAAAATTTTGAAAAGTGGTCTGAAATAGTTAAAGCATGTCCACAGTCTTTTATGAGTCCTACAATGCCCATGGATGCATATTCGCCAGGCGCTTTCGATAAGAAACCTTAGGAATATTGTAAATTTTATCACGAATATGAAAGTATCACATGATAGAATACGATTCTTAGTATCCTGGTACATATTCTCTAAGAAGTACTTAGAAATAAAATTCATTTCTTTAAGGTAAAAATTGTACATATTTTACATTTTACCTTAAAGAAATTTAAGGTAAAATGTAAAATATGTACAATTTTTAAAATTTTACCTAGCAAAGATTTAGGAGCAACAATTAACGGGCACTGTTAAAGCGCCATCTATACGAACCTTGAAAATGTGTTCTTTGAAGTGCTCTGTGAGATCATTCCTTTGTGAGTGCTAATGACCACCATGTGAAGATGGCTAATAAAATGAGCGTTTTATATATTACAGTCCACGAGAGTGTTTTTATTTGAGTGAAGTGTGATTTCATATCCAGTATTTCATTTCAGACAAAACATTGGTTCGTCTGTGCCGGAGCTCGAACATGCTACCTGTGAAAAGTGTCGTGAAATTCACATAATTATTTGTGATGCCTGGGATACACCGTTTCGTGAAAATAATATAGCGATTAATGAAGATTACTAATTCGAGAAATTAGTTCATGGTCTTGTTGACAGCATTTTCAACTAGCCGAATGGTGAGAGCAATATTTTTTTGTTTGTTTAGGATGATTATAAATAATTTCCAAATTCAGATAAATTTCAATTACATAGAGTGAAAATTATTTTGTGAGTTAATATCCCTCTTATTGTTTATTGTGAGTTAATTGCTTCCCTAATTAAAAGTGTCTTTGTGTTTTAAGTTAAAAAGATGTTTCGAAGCGCTAAAAAGGAAGATTTGAGACTTATTGCCTCCAAATTGATTTAATAAATACTATTGAGAAAAGTGATATCTTTAAAAATAATTCAGATTTTGTGAAAGAATTTACAAATTCCGTAATCGTTTGAAGTTCAGTTAGAAGAACAAAGATTAATTGAGATCGAAAAAATTAAGTTAGAGAAATCTAAGAATGATCTGGAACTCGCTAAGTTCAGGAGATGAAAATAAAATCGAAGTTAGTGAAAGTGAATCAAAACCAGAATCAATATATCAATTAATAAAAAGTATTCGCATTTAACTGCAAAACTACCGACGCGACCCGAAGGATGGAGTTTTTTCCTTGCTTCTTTGGAGAGAGCATTTAATACTAAACAAGTGCCTGAAATTCATAAAGCTGAAATACTGCTAAATTTATTGGGAGAAAGAGCGCTGAGTATAATAATATACTTAAATGATAAGGATATTTTGGATTATGAAACAATTAAATCAATCGTTTTAAAATAATTCCAACCATCCCCTCAAACGTGCCTAAATAATTTTAGAAAAGCTCAACGCTTAAATGAGTCAAAGTGCAATTTGCTTCTCGCTTAACAACTAATTTTGAGTATTATTTAAAGTTAAGAAAAGTGAATGATTTTGAGACCTTGAAGAAGTTGATAGTTTCCGATAAATTATTTGTAACTCTAAATCGGGAAACTGCCGCCCACATAAATATAAAACAAGCGGATAGTTAGTTGGTTTGAATAGCAAAAGTTAGCAACTGAGGCTGACCTATATCTATCATCACGAGGGGGCAAATTCCGCCTCGAAAGTTAAAGTAACTTTTTTCAGTGGAATAAATATAATCCCTAAAGTACTAATAAATCCTTTTCAAAAGTGTTTTCCTTTTCAATGTAAAAGATTCAAAATGTATTTTATGTAGTCAAAAGCATCCATTATTTAAGTGTCCAGATTATTTAAAATGATCTGTTTTTGAGAGAATTGAAGTGGTAAAAAATAAAAATGCTTGATTTAAATGCTTATCCCCAGAGTGCAGCGTTAAACAGTGTAAGGCGAGAAATTGCTTTTGTTCAAGGCCTCACCTTAAATCATTACACTTTCCCAGAGAAATTAAATATATTTAATTAGCTGAATGTTTATCAAAAACCGCAAACCTCATTAATTAATAATTCGACTTTTATCAGGTGCCAAACGAAAATGCGCAGAGTGTGGCGACTGCCTTTTCTCAAAACAAAATTAAAATATGTTTATTGAGCACTGCTCGAATTCTTGTGAAAGATAAATATTCGGAGTGGCACGTGTGCAGAGCTATCCTTGATGTGGGTTCGTAAATAAGTCTTATGACTAATGAATGTTCCAATAAATTAAACTTAAAGGAGAAAAAATAAATACCTTTATAACTTACTTAAATTATTCATCGATGATCGTCATTGGTAGCGTTTCGACAACTATTTGTAATAAAAATAAAACATTTGATGCTTATTGTTAAGAAAATAAATGATTTTATTCCAAATTCAGGGTTTACTACCCATGTTGATTTGTCGAATTTCGTTGAGTTAGCTAATGACTCATTTAATATTCCAGGCAAAGTAGATATATTATTGGATGCGGAATTGTTTTATGAATTAATAAAACCCGAAAGAGTTAAGGTTAAAAATTCTCAATTGTTATTAGTAAATAGAATAGCGTATTCGGTTACGTAGTGAGGGGGAATGTGGGCGAGATGAATGATCAGAAAATTAATTGCGGTTTAGTACTAATAATGATCTAAATAAAACTTTATTTAAAATTTTGGAAAATTGAAAGTGTAGAATTAGAAATAACTAAAAGTAAAGAAAATTAATTTTTCCGAAGAACGTTTTACTCGTACACATTTCTGAAATGAAGATGGCAGGTACTTAGTGACTGTGCCCCTTAAAGAGGATCCCTCGTGCTTAGGTAAATCTTGGGAAACTGCTCTGAAGCGACTAAATTCCTTAAATATGCGGTTGTCTAAGGAGCATGAATATTTGAAACTTTACATCGAATTTTTAGCAGAATATCTTAAACTTGAACATATGAAAGAGGTGAATGAGGAGAGAGAGAACCTGATGTAGCTTATTACGCTACACACCACGGTATTCTGAGACCTGAGAAAACAAATACAAAACTCAGAGTAGTTTTCACCTGTTCTAGTGTTACAAATAACGGTACTTCACTAAACTCTATACAGTACAATGGAGGAATAATACAAGAGGACTTGTATTCTATTATGATTGGATTCCGAAAATATGTGTTTGCGTTTACTGTGGATGTAAAAATGATGTTCTGAATGATTCTCATCAATCAAGATCAACATAAGCTGTTTTGAATATTGTGGAATAATGAGCCAAACAAGCCTCCAAAGACTTACGAACTGGTTACAGTGACGAATGGTACGAGTGCACCTTTTCTTGCTACTCGAACATTGAGACAATTACGCATTGATGAAGAAGTTCGTTATCCGATCACATCAGCTGTACTTCGAAAAGAGTTGAAACGGCAACTTATTTCTATTATGACAGAGGCTGGAGTGGAGGCTGGAGATCAAAACGTTAGGAGTGACTTGGAATCCAAGGGAAGACTGTTCTGTCTTCAGAGTTCAAGTGAAATTGGCAATTCTTATACTATGAGAAGCGTTTTGTCCACCATTGCCCGTTTATTTGACCCATTGGGACTAATTGGTGCTGTGGTTACTAAAGCCAAAATCTTCATGCAAAGACTATGGAGACTGAATACAGACTGGTCAGATCCTCAATCAACAGCAGAATTTGAGGAATGGCATCAGTTTTTGTGTAAACTGGAAAACGTAAACTAAATTAAGATTGACAGTCTAATAGTTATTGCGAAACCAAGTAGGACTGAGATCCATGGTTTTTCAGATGCTTCGAAACGTTATTATGGAGCTGCAATTTATCTTAAATCTACGAATTCATCTGGAGAAACAATAATAAAGCTAATTACAAACAAGTCCTGGGTTGCCCAATAAAGAGCCTTACAGTATCTAAACTTGAACCTTCAGTGACAGTGCTGCTATCCAAGTTAGTAAAGAGAGTTCTTACAACTATCAAATTAGAGACTACAATCTATTTATGAACGGATTCAATGATTGTGCTAGCATGGATGCAGAAAGACTCAATTGATTTATAGACGTTTGTTCAAAACAGAGTGGCTACAATTCAGGAGTACATATCGATACAACAGTGGGGTTATGTAACTTCTGACAAAAATCCTGCGGATATCCTGTCAAGAGGTATGGAACCGGATAAACTTATGCATAATGACTTATAGTTCAAAGGTCCTGGATTTCTAGCTGACAGTGTTTATCCTGACAGACCAATAATAGGGACGAATTCTTGAGAGGAATTTAATTCGGAACTTTAAGTGTAAACAGTTATCTGAAACAGTGTTAAACTTTAGTACCAATAATTTTGTTAGTGACCCAATTAATTTGTGTAAAAATTGCATAACGGTTATTCGTATTCTTAGTTATATTTCTAGATTCTTCTACAAAATAAGACATCCATCACAAAGGATTTCTGGACCTTTAGTTGTATCGCAGATTAATGAAGCTGAAACAGCTTTAGTGAAGATGGTCCAGCATGAAGAGTTTGCAGAAAACATAAAATCGCGGAAAAAAAGAGAATTTGTTGAGATTAAGAGTAAGTTAAAATCTTTAAACCCCTTTCTTGACTCTGATGGAGTTATCAGAGTAGGAGGTAGACTTTCATCCTCGGATTTAACATTTGGTGAGAAATTTCAAATTATTCTGCCAAAAAACCATGAATTTACTTATTGTTAAAAACAGAATACCATTTTTTTGCTAGAAAACGAACTAGATGGCGCCACGAGATTTAGAACTCTCTAAGAGCAACAATTTTTTAGTTAGTTTGATTATGTTACTGGCGATTAAGAGATCATGTTGTATTTGTAGCGTTGTTTCTGTAGTGCTGTTGATATTCTGTAGTGCTAGTTCGAAGGACTATATTTTCTTGAGTTTGTGGTCACTGATTTTGATTTATTTAGATACGAACCGCCCGGGTTGAAGAACAGGTAAGAAACCTTTCATTGATACCTGTTTCAGTTGAAGATATAAAAGAAATAAGTTATCTTTTTTCACACTTATCCAAGTATCACTTACTTATATTGTACACTATCATCATTTAAAATATTTTCATTCAAATGCAACATCATTGTATCATGTAAGGTTAAAATTTTGACCAATTAATGGCCGTACATTGCGTCGTAAAATTTTTAATGAGTGCATAACATGCTTTATAGTAAAGCCTATCATATCAGCTCAATTAATGGGTAATTTACCCAAAGAAAGAACTGGAACTGAATATCCCTTTAATTGTTCTGGAGTATATTTTTATGATCCGTATATGGTAAAGGCTAATATTTTAGGAAAAAGTATCTTTCTTAAAGTTTTTGTGTCTATTTTTTTTGTTTCTAAAGCCGTACACATTGAATTAGTATTAGATTTAAAATCTAATGCGTTTATTCCAACTTTAAAGAGATTTATTTCACTCAGAGGAAAACCTGCTAAACTGGATTCGGATAATGCGAAAAATTTTGTAGGTGCCAATGGAAAAATCGGAAATCTTTATGATTTAGTTTAAAAAAAACTGATAAAAATTTAGCAATTTTTTTGTGCGAAGAAACAATAGAATGGAAATTTATTCCTCTCAGATCACCGAATTTCGGAGGGTTTTGGGAAGCCGCTATAAAATCTTTTAAGTACCATTTTAAAAGAGCGGTAAGAGGAGCGACTTTAACGTTTGAAGAATTTCTTACGGTAATAACTCAGATAGAAGGAATTCTGAATTCTCGTCCTCTCTGTCCATTGTCTGCCAATGCAGACGATTTAGAGGTTTTAACATCTGCCCATTTTGTACTTAATAGTACATTAAATTCCATAATTGAACCAGATTTTACAAATATCAAGAAAAATCAGCTTAAAAAATGGCAGGTCTTAACTGACATAGTACAGCTAGTCTAGAAGAAATGGCATAAAAGCTATTTAAATGAATTGCAACAGCATTATAAGTAACAATTCGAGAAAGATAATGCAAAAATTGGTGATTTAGTATTGTCAGTGGAGGATAATTTGCCTACTCACAAATGGCTTGTGGGTAGAATTATTAATGTTCATAAAGGAAATGGTAAAAAGAATAAGAATAGTGCACGTTAAAATCTAATACGGCATTTTAAAAGGAGCCATCTCCAAAATTTATATCTTGCCAATCAAGGAATGATTTATATAATTTATGTAGTGAATTTTTTATTGAGTATTAACTAAGAATTTTAACTGAGTGTGTCACAAAAAATACATATATGTATATTTGGTGTTAATCATTGTATATTAACTGTATGTGTTTTGAATTATATTGAACTGTTGTGAAAATATTACTTAGTGTAACGATTATTTAATTAACATTTCAATGGGTGGCGGTATGTTAAAGCACCATCTATACGAGCTTTGAAAATGTGTTCTTTGAAGTGCTCTGTGACATCATCCCTGTGTGCGTGCTACTGACCACCATGTGAAGAGCGCTAATAAAATGAGCGTTTTGTATATTACAGTCCACGGGATTTTTTTATTTAAGTGAAGTGAGATTTCATACCCAGCGGGCCAAAAATAGGCTCAAATCCTTCTTATTTGAGATACACATTAGCAATTTAACTTCAAGGTCAATTGAAAAAGTTGTAGTTTCCTTCAGTTTAATTAACAAAAGAGATTCTTACAAATAAATTATTTAATTTATGAATTTATTATTTTGTTGTTCTGTAAGGGAGGTGTCGTTAGGGATTTCATTATTTGGGACTTCTTAATAAATCATATTTACATTTTTAGTTTGAACATTCGAGTCAACAAGAGGAAGAATTCATACCCTTTGCATTTATGGCAGTTATTGTTGGGATATTCTCTTCTAGAGAAATAATCAGATAGAGCATTGCATTTCCTAGCTATAAATTTTTCATCAAATGAATATACTGATATATCAAACGACTGATTTTACCTGCTGGGGAAGTTATCTTTTCTGTAATGCAGAAGGGATTTGGAGTATGTCAAAATTTTGAACTTCTTACAGTGTAAATAATACTTAAAAGTAACAACGGATTTATGTATTGCATATGATTCCTTTTTAATAGCAGAATAATTTCTCTTCAAGGGTGAAAGAGCTCCATTGAAATATGAGATGAGATGGTGTTGTCTATCAAATTCCTGCAATAATATACACGAGATAGCTAGCTTGCATTGTTCAACAGGAAGGGTTTATACCAATTACGTAAATGTACAAACCATTCTGAAAATGAAATATTTTTAAGTGTTTAAAAGACATCTTGATGACTACTAGTGGACTTGAATTTTGATTTAATTGTGTTAAGTTAATACAATATATCCGTGATACCTGCATAGTAGTTGATTAGTTTGCAGTATAGACCACAAACACCTTAAAATTTGAGTTGAGTAACACTTTTAGGAGTTATTTTAGAAATATTAATAGAGATTGGCCTAATAATTTTATTAAATCTCAATTATCAAATATTAAATCTCAAATACTTCATCACAGTTTTGAAAAATGTCGATTTGGTTGGAGAAAGAGTTAAATTATAATTAATAAAATTTTCCAAAATAGCTTTTATCTTTCCTAACATTTCTTCAAAATAATTATCACAGAATGATTGCAGATGCACAAGAAAAAGGATAGGTGGACAATACAATTATTGAGTTTAATAACCTTAAATATAGAACCAATTGAAATTTAACAAGAGTGCCAGGATCGGGACTTTTTTAACAACAATAAGGTGGCATGACCAAGAGAAAATTTTATGATGAATAATGTACTTCATCCATGTCTAAGAGATCTTTTTTCACTTGGTGTTGTATTGCATAATAAATGGTGAACGGTTAACATTTAATTGGGTTATCAGATTTAAATTTAATTTTAGGTGTTGTAAGATCAGTGTGGCCCAATATTTTCATTGAATTATGAAAATCAGCGAAATTTGCATAATTAAACTAGGTAATTCCTGTTCAAGTGTTAAATGTTTTAAGTAATGTTTCAAGTGTTAATGTTTTTATATTTAATTCCATTTTTCCATTTTTGTCTCAGAAAGAAAAGTTTTATGTTGGTCATTAAATTTATCAATATTTTAAAACAAAATTGAGCAGATTGTTGAGATTCGAGAAAACACTATTCTCCTTTTACTTCTGATAACTTAATTTCAAAGATTTCGAGTTCAGCAATATTCGCTTGAGGGCAAACTTTCATTATATGTTTCGTTATAAAGCCATAGACGAGAATAGAGTCAAACATGTTATGAGGAAAGTTACACACATAAGAAGATGGTATGAAATAACGTTTATCAATTTTAAATAATATTTTCAAGCAAAACAAAAATGCCTGTCCAGACTTTACCGTTCAAATTTTCCCCTTACTTAACAATAATCAGGTTTTATTAGTTTGCTTAACTATTGAGTAGAGTATCCATGGACATTAAAGAAATACTTGATCACATTTATTTAAATTATCCACAATAGCGAGACATTCCAGCTCAGTGTTATAATAATTCTTCTCAAATAATTTCAAAGAGCAGGAGTGGAACGCTATAGGATACAAAACACCAGATTCATCACATTGTTATAAAATAGTATCAAAACCATAAATACTTGCATTAACAAAAATACGACAATCATCAGAAAGGTTAAATATTTTCAGTATCGGTTTACTAATCAAAGCCTATTTTTTGAACTCAAAAGATTGTTAAAATTCGGATATTCATATCAACTTAGCATTCTTTTTTAACAAATTATTTAGTGAGGCTCAAATTTTAGGATATTTATCTATAAATTTGTTATAAACATCAATTAATCCTAGAAACTATTGTAATGATTTTACATTTGTAGGAGGTTTATTTTTTGATAACTTTAATATTAGTATTATTAGACAATAGTATAACCAACTTTTTCACAAAATGTACAAAGTCTGGGTGGCAAATCTTCCACCGCATGTGTAACAGGCTTTTATTTTTAATATAATTACTCGAATCATGCTTAACCTATTTTAATTTTCTAATTTAGGAGTTTTGTAAAGAACGCGATTATTATGTATCTCATTTTTTCCTCTGTCCGTGCAAATTTGGTCAGCAGTTATCTTTATTTTCAAAATCATTTAAATTAGTTGGCCCATATAATATATTTTTACTGTATTGGGTATGCCATAATGGTATCAGGTATGCCATTATTACCATATTTTAATAAAATTTGTTCATGAACTTAACTCTGTCTTGCAATTTCCTATAATTTTAAAAAAATATTCTTGCAGAGATTCATTTGAACGATTTATACGATTTTTCAAAATTTCATGAATTTCCTTTGAATTATAGTTTAATAGAAAATCATCGATTTACAATTCTTAAATCAGCTTAACTAAACAAACCACTTCTCGGGTAGATACATGGTTGTGGAGCAACTAGCGCACGCGTAACGTAATTTTAAATGTATTTAAATAAATTACAGCTTTTTGCACAGCAGTAAATTTAGAAAAAATAATGATTTAACACACTTAAAGCTTTATTTATAAATAAAAATATTGTTTTCTTTCAAACTTTCATTATTTTATATAACGATGGTGAAACATGCAATTTAAAAATTATATTAATTTCGTTACATCTCAGCTAACTTTTAATATTATTTATGTTGAAAATCGTAAAAAAATAATCTTTGCTTTTAAAATGTATAACAATTATTCTCTCTCTTCCTGAGTAATAAAAACAATAATTGAAATTGTAATAATGACTAGCATATATGTTTTTGACACAAATCATTTATATTCATTTTTGCATTCATTCATCATTCACCATATAATTCATTTTTCAGTTTTAGATTCTTGTAATTATTCTCATTTATGAACCGTGTTAACTTCTCACTATATTTCACGAAAACTGCTGTTCATTTTTATGAGCAATCATTTTAATTATCATTTATCGCATAAAAGAAGTTTTGAAGTGAAATTTAGATAATAGTTTACCAGCTTCCAGAAGCTATGCAATGACCTTTTAGAGCTCAGAGAAACAGTAAAATGGGACAAAGTAAACTTTTATACATTGAAGAGGCAATTACTTTGTACAAACACACGATCCAAATAAATCATCGTGCACCTTAAATATCATACTTGAGGTGATAACTGATGATCAACTGAGGTGATAATACCCTCCTAAACGAACGAAATTCAACAACGCTCCTTTATTACAAACGAATCTCATATTTTTTCTTTATAATGAGAAAAATATTTCATTACATTTTCTTACACCAAATTTTTTTTTATGATAGTCTATAAACTTTTTTTTCTGTTATTTTTCGTAAGTGTAAATCAGTAAGAAAAAACTAAGCATAGTGTTCCTTTTGACATCAAACTAAGCTTTTTGCCACATTTCTTATCTGTTGCTTATTTTTGATCAAGCAAAATAATTATAAAGTGAATCAAGTTTTTAAAAAAATGCCATAAATTTTAGAACTAAAAACTTGTGAGGAGTCAACTTCCGAAATGGCCGTCAGCGCCATCTATGTTTTCCATTTCTACACACTCCCCATCTGAACTCTTTGATAGAGTTCACTAAAATCAAAAATTCAAAGACTTCGAAAATCGAACATTTTAAATTTACATTAACAATCCTAAGAAATAATAAAGTTAAAGGTACATGAAAAGACAATTGGGTATAATATGAAAAAAACACAACTACTTCGATTTAGTAGGAACAACATATGACGCAATGCTAAACGAATGGAATTTAGTTGTTGTTTATTTAGTTATTGTTATTAGTAGTTGTTGTTATTTGTTTTAGTTGTTGTTTATTTGGTTGTATTTAGTTTCAATAACTTTTCTTTATAATGCAATAAAATCTGGCGAGCAGCTATTTAAACGATCGAACACTTCGTTTGTTTATTTGTGGCTTGAAGTTAGGCTCGCAGAAAATACCGTTCATGGGTTAAATTTAGTAGGAACAACACAACCTGTGACGTAGGCTATATTATACCCAATTATAAATTCAAGAAACATAAATTTAGCGCACATATAAGATCAATTAACCTATAAATTTAACTAGTAAAGAATTAATTAAACATAGAATTAATTAAACATTGGTATTAATAAAAAATATGTAGAACAATCATTAAGGGCCATAAATTATAAAAGGTGATTGTTATGGTACATAATTCAAGTTACCTGACCAAATTATTAGACGAAACTGTAAGATTCTACGTAAAATCTTAATTATCAGGTGATACTCTACAACTTTAGAGTTTTTATGCGGCTGAAACCGGTTTACACTTGCTTATGTTCGTGTATTGATTGGTTAACTTATTGATGCAACACGTTAAAAATAAATACAAATGGGAAGTATATAAAAAATCTCCTCTATACAAATCCATTACTTTTATGTTTAAATATAAGAGTATTGCATATAAACTCGTGCAAAACATGCAATTATTAAAACACTACAGTGCATCTAATAATTTGGTCTAATTATTATAATATACTAATATAATACCTGATATAATAAATATTTTATATTTATATAGTATATCGCCTAATTTATCCAATTGTCGAATTTATATTATATATCGTCTAATTTCAGCAATTTATACGCGAACACATTAACAAGTACAAATCGGTTTCTGTCGTGTTAAAACAATAAAGTTGTATGGTATCACCTACTAATTACGATTTTACATAGAGTATTATAGTACGTCTGATAATTTGGCCAGGAACTGTATAGTTCGGAATGTACAAAAAAAGTCAACAGTTCCTCATAATTGAGCAAGGCTTTTCCCAAAGCTTTCCTCTGTTGTCAAATTGCAAAATGCCAGTCTCCCTCCAAGTCTTATCATCGAAATTAACTAAAGGAGAGTTTTTCTTCACGGAACCACCTTCTCTTAATGCTTCACATTCTTCTTCAAACCATTTTTACTAGTTCCGATCTGATCAAAAAGTTTTCAGCATCTACTAATTCTTCCGCTGCTAATGGGCCCAGATGAGGATTTAATTTCTTCAGCTTCTCTCTAACCAAACAGTAATTCTTATTAGTTTTTCGAGGTCACTGTATTTGCTGATGTCAATTGGATTCGTTCATTCTCTTACTAAGCATTCATATTGGAGTACGGTATTAATTTTCTTCTTGAATTCTAACTCTTCAGTTTCGTCCTCTTTAACATTTCCAGAATTTGGCCAAAACTCTTTTGGTTGACGAAGCCACTTTGGTCCCTGCAACCAAGTACAATAAGTTCAGTAATCTTAGCCCCTTTGTAGGTGATATCTGCACGATATAACACTCCTAGGAAATGATACCAGTCTGATTGTGATGACAATTTGCGAATCTCTTCAACTTTATTTCTAATGAAAGATTTAAATCTTTCAGGTGGTCATTTAACCCCAAAATAAGTAACCTTAGCAACTGTCCAAAAATAACACGTGATGTTCAAGCTTAGAGCTTTTAGTATATTATGGCTGAAGTTTAGTTGATAATAACGCAGCCATCAGTTCTAATCTAGGCAAAGTCGAGGTTTTTAAAGGATCCACACTGTTCTTAGAAGCAACGAAAATTGTTCTCATCAGCTTACCTGGTGCTGTGACTCGTAAGTATGCGATTGTTTCATTTGTTTTCATGCGGGGACATCTCAAATTATTAATCAAAATGTAAGCAAAATAATAGTGTAGCACAGAAAAGTTTGTCAACTGAGAAACTTCGTCGCACCTGTTTTTTCAGTACGAAACTAAATCCACCGGTAAGTCCTCATCCCAGTCTATACCTGAAATACAAACACTTTACATCAAGAACTTGATTCTTTGTGTAAAAGGATCCAGGAATCATAAATGATCAATTACCCATCCTAAAACTTGCAGAATATATCGCTTCGTGTTGATTCTCTTCGAAACAAAGTCAATTAATCCACGAATATCAAAATCAAATTAATGTATCAAAATCAAAGTAAATATTTGGATATATCCCAAGATATTCCGAGAACTTTGTAAGGAAAATTTCCTTCTCTTATACTTTCGGAATTATCATTCGAAATTATATTTTTCTCCTTCTATAATTCTCGCAACTGTTCAGAATTAGAACGCCATCATTTATGCAACTGTGAACTTGCTTCACAAAAAATTTCCTTAGATGTGGATAAAGTTTGTTCTATAGTACTATGGCTCCCTATTATACATCATCACCATAAATATTGTTCTTTAGGGAGGAAGCATTTTCTGGATATTTCTTAACATACTTCTCTAAGTGATGTTTTATTGTCCCTGCCAATAATAAAGGGCTACTGCTAAGCCCAAATAAAACTCTAGTAAATCTGGAAACCATAGGAGATACAGAATCGTCTGTTAGATCATTATTAAACAGAAATCGTGTAACGTCTCTATGATCTTCGTGAACTAAAATGTTCAAAAAAGCCTGTCACATATCAGTTGTAAGAGCTGTAGGCTCAAACCTGAATCTCAAAAGAATGTCAAAGATTTGAGGATACAAATTAGGTCCGACAAGTCGACAGTCGTTTAGGGAAAGATAATTCGATTTATGGGTAGAGGTGTTGTAGATCAAAAGCAATTTGGAAGTTGTGCGATCATTCCGAATGACTTCTCTATACGGCAAATAAAATGTAACATTATCAGCATCATTCGGAATAGGGACTAATTCTATAACACCCTGTTTTGCGTAATCATCTAACACTTCTTTGTATTAAGAAAACAATTCAGGATTTCTATCGAGTCTTATTTTCAATTCTGGCAAACCTGGCTTCAATAAGTTCTTTATTGTAGTCTAAATTTTGTTTTGATCTATTTTCCAAGGTAACCGAACAGTGTATCTTTGATTTTCATATTTAATGTTAGATTCAAAATGAGACGTAACTTCACTATCAAAGGAATCACACTCTATTTTGGTTTCAATTAAGCTGGAATGTCCTCGACCACAACATTAAATATGAGAGAATTGTGATTGTCACTTTCACGACCTTGCTAACAATACCCAAATATGCTTTCAACCATAACTAGAGTAATATGTAGATGTTTAATTTTGCCCGTTACTACATTGTAACAATAATCAGCATCGATTAAAATAGTTATGGATTCTTTTCAATCAGGAGAGTCTGCGAGTACATAATTTCATAATTTTAAGTTTTCAGTTATTTATTTTGATTTATTGGGTGGTAAGTTCGAACACGATATTTCATCTGTAACCAACGCTTCAATTTTTAATTTGAAACCAGGGTATAGCATACGTTGCAATGTCACGCGCACAACGTCATATGTTTTCTCTATGAGGTTTTTACTCCCAAAGGTAAACACCGATAGTTTTTTTTTTCTCTTATCTCTACGGGATTTATTTCATCAACAATATTTTTGCAAATAAGGCTCCTCCTGCTTCCACAATCGAAAGGACATCTTATAATTAGTTCGTTGTCTCCTGATTTAACTTTTACGCAATAAGTTATATTTTATCCATATTATAATAGGAAACTGCAGAAATAATTGATGATTCCGATTCCTTTTCGTCCTTCAATGACTTGGAACAAATTTTTTACTCTGTTTTCCACTACAAAAATACCCCTATTTTTCCCCTCTTACAAAATATTTCCAATTTATTATCTTTAATCCGATGTCTTGACCCTAAGCATAAATAACACTTTTAAATTTTTTTCCTCGACACTCATATCGCACTATTCAAAAGGGAGATCCTTTTTACAGAACATGCATAATTTATTAGGCAAACGTTTTTCAATAGAAACATTAAACCCAAATGTCGACGACTCAATTTTTCTTTTTAGTGTGGGCGTCTGTTTAACTGCTGTGATTTCGATACTTTTGAATTTATTAGAATCAAAAGATCTGTGCGAATTCAAAAAAGGGAGTACTTTTTCTCCTCATTGAATTTCTAATTGGATGAAGTTCAATAAATCAATAAAATCGGGGTCAGAGGAATTTTTTATATTTTGTTTTTTACAATTTAAAGTTAAATCATTAGGCAAAACTTTTAATGTAGTAGCAATAAGCATAGAACTATATGATTTTGATTCTGCTCCTAGGGTTAGTCAACTTCTAACATTTATTTCAATGACATCTTGTAATTTTTTAATCCCAAAATATCGCTTGACTTATAAACTGGTCTAAGATTTCAGAGTTTATTCCTGTGATGGCTAATTATTAAGTCTTTACTACCAAATCTTTGATCCAAAATCTTCCTTGCATTATCATAATTTATATGCGACATTTCAAATCCATCGAACCGCCGAAGTATGATTTGAAATAGTTAAATTTATCAATTTTGTTCGATCCCTCATTATCATCTATCGAAACTTAGAATGTATTCCAGAATCTTGTAAACTGTGTTATGTCTCCCAAGAATTTCTGAATATTCAATTTTTGAAGTTTTACTTGTTTATCATTACAGGCAATTTGTTTTATATTTAAATTTTATTCGTGACTGGGGGCTTCGATATTTCTTTGTTTTCGTTTATTTTTTAGCGTGAAAAAGTGTTAACGATACTTATCCATGTATTCACGAACAGTAGGTAAATCAGCTTCAAATTCTTCAGCTTTAGACAAAACCTCCATTTCATTATTCATTTCTTTTAATTTTTCACTTTTAATTGTTAATTGGTTTAGCAATTCATCTGAAATATCAATTATGAACTTTTCACTTTCAATGACACTTTTTATTTGATGAACGAGTTTTGTAGTAGAACTTGTTATGTAAGTTCTACTTTTCACTTTTCTCAATTTATCAATTTCCATTTTTCAACATGCAAGAATATAGATATTAGGTGTATTTTACCTTTCGCTGTCTTTGCAATCACACTTGCACAAATAATCCAAATTTTTAATTCAGAATGGTGAAGAATAATCACAGTTCACTAGGAGAATTTTCTAAAATAATTTAATTCAAGTATATTATGATCTCTTCCCGGCTGATGTACCGTAGAAAAAGATATTTGTGGTTTGTCTAAATCGCGCACTTGTAGGTTGAAACGGCTTAGGATTCGTAAAAAAGAGATCATAACAAACTAACAAAAATACACTTTTAATTATAAAAAATAGTAAGTATATAGATCTTTAAGATTATCTGAAGATTCAAATTTACTTAATGCTTTGACATTCTAATCGAAATACATGCATATAAGCAATAAAAAGTGATCTAAACAAATCGACTGCCAAAAGTGATCTAAACACCTAAGAGTTTGTGGGGAGTCAACTTACTTTTCAAAATAGCCGTTAGTGCCGTCTGTCAAAAAAATTTCCTACATTGGTATATCACGTCATCAAATTAGCATTCCTAGTGTTATTTGAAACCACGTGTTTATTTTGTTTATAGTTATGCTTTGAAAACTTGAACGTATAAAACTAAATAATTTGAAATCAACAGTAATTTAATAGAGAATAATACTGATTCGTGCAATCGTAACATAAAACTTCACAATACTCTTATTAACGCCAATGATGTGTGATTAATTTTAAGGTAATAATTATTAAGTGATAAGTTAACTTTAAAAAAAAGCTGTTCTAGAAATGAAAATTAATCGAAGAAAAGTAATTTTTCTTTTAGGGAAACAGTCAAAATCACCATATAGTTATTGACTCCAATTAAACTTAATTAATTTTGGTTATGTGTACAAATTGATACAAAGAAATCAGCTGTGGACTGAAAAGAAAACTTAAGGAGGAAATGGTGCTAATGCATTTAAGAGAAAGATAAAAAAACAATCTTTCATTAAAATCAGCATTGCTGTACTAATTTTGATAAGTGTTAGTTTTATTTTATTTTAGAACCATCATTTAACAGCCGACCCAATTTTGAATTTACGACTACCAATGTTCAACTCCATAGCCTTGTAACGGTAAACCCAATCCAGGTGACAAGAGAACTCCCGGGAAAATTTTCTTTCGTAGAGGACTTTTTGGTGGAACTAACCCGCATTTGTGTTACTTGGTAAGGAATAACCATGAAAACCTCCCACGGCTAGCCTGACTGCAAAAGAGCTCTGACCCATGATCTGTCTACCGCTGAAGACATTTTACGTCAGCACGGTGGTCAGTGCGAAACGTGTGCTTTCTTGTCCCTTCTCACTCCAACCAACAACATGGCAAACTTAACTAATATATTTTATGGCAAATTTCATTAAAGCTTGCCAACGACAGTCTTCTGATACCATCTCACATACATACTTGAAATGTTTCTGTAACTAACTTTAATCCTTATTTTGACCTTCTCACATGGAACGATTGGGCTTGAAGAACTATTATGGTTCTTACTATATTATCGGAAACTGAAAGTTTGTCTTGACTTGATTATAATGACTGGACTCCTTTCGGCCCTTATTCAATCAGTCCTTAACTTGTTTTCTTTGTGTAGTGTAGTGTATAAGGAAATGTATATAGTATTATAGATATGAGAGCCAAGTTACAATCACGAAGATTTAAGATCGAGGCATAAGACATATATATGTACAGTTGAGGTGGTAAAGCAAGGAAATTTTAAATTTCGAGTAAGTTGATTATATGCATTTATACAAGTGCAAAACTCTTGAGAAGAAAACGTCACTACAGTAAAATAGTGACAGCAATTGGGCTCATCGAAATATTTTCTCTTAGATTTTTAAAAATCAAATATAAGATTTAAATTAGCAGCATCTCGCTTGGTGACCTTAACAAATCAATTCGCGTGTAACTTAACAATGTGTGAGTCCAATGGATATATCTTGAGATCTCTTGGTATATCTCTATTTTTGATTAACTATTGTGCCTTGGAGAATTTTGTTTTAGTAGGTTCTGAGATTCACAAGTAAAGATAGTGAAATATTAGCCCAAGGTGGAAGTGTATAAGTTAATATCGGTCCTATCATGGATAGATACAATTACCTTTTAAGTTTAAGCTCAATGTTAGAATGGTGGAGAACAGTTTGTGAATATTGCTTGCAGCTTTCGCTTTGGTTGAAACGTTCTGTACATGATCTTTTCAAGTAAATGTTTTGTTTAGCGTGAGTCTGAGGTATTTGCCTTATTGACAATGGGGATGGTCTCATCAAAAAGCAAAAGATGATACTGAGATAAGATATTGATGTTCCTCTTTTTGTGATTTTTCAGCAGCTGTGACTTTTGGCCATTTACTTGGAATTTCCATTTCAGACACTGGTATTCTATGTCATAAATTTCCCCCTGAATTTTTTGCAGGGTGATGTTAGGGTTCTTTGATTTTACTATAATTCCAGTATCATCTACTTAAAACGTAGTGATTTTATTAATACAGAGTTATTCATAATTCCCTCCTGGGTTTCGAAGCGTTATAGTAAAAAAAAACGAAGACGAATATGGCAAAAAAGAACATATGAAATTATTCCGAAAGTATTCAAGTTTTAATTTAAGAAATTGCCGGTAGATGGCAGTAGCATGTACCACTGATACCAGTTGTAGTAAAGAAAAATGGCGTTTACAGGCGGAGGGAATTATGAATTACCCTGTACTTAAAACAAGTATACTTATACTTACTTCAGATTCATTTGTGGGGTTGGTAACTGTAAATCGAGCTTAAAACCAAAACGTAAATATTTTCCTCGTAAAAACCTCTTCTCTTAAAATAAAAAAACGGTTCTGAAGCAGACAAGACTACCTTCCTTAAAAATACATCAAGTAAGACTCGTTACATAATTAAATCGGTTGAACCTCTTTCCTTGCTTTGGAGATCATCCTACTAATATATACTGTTATGAGGAGAGCAAACATTCAAAACGAAACAGTTCCGTCACATAACTGTTTCTTTTTGGATGTTTGTGTTTATGCCACTTAACTGCGAAATTTAACAGTTAAGTGACCACTAAAATGCTCCGTTGCCCGAGCATCATAATATACAGGGTGTTTCATATTGAATGGGACAAAAAGAAAACATGATTGTAAACGTTATTATTAATAAATTAAGAAAATTCAAATTTACTTAAAAACTACATTTATTCAAGTTTCTACAGGTGTTCAATATGTGCCCCTCCGGTGACACGACAAATGTCTACACGGTAATCAAGCTTCTGTCACGCTTGTAATAGCATATCCCCTGCGATGGAGTTTCTTTTCGACCTGGGCTTTTGTTCTTGCATAAGCAGCCGGTATCCTGGAACTGCTTCACCCACCTGCTTATGTTATGCCGACGCGGTAGTTCTTTATGAAATTTCGTGCGAAAATGTCTTTGCACAACAGTTACCGAGGAGGTTTTGGCATATTCAAAAACGCAGTACTCTTTCTACTGCATGGATGACATTTTGTTTAACAGCGCCTCTAGCGGCGAGTTTGTCATTCGATGATTTTTCCCTGTTGCCAAATAAAACTTGCATAATTGTAGTTGCAGAATAAATTTGTTTCGGCTGAATAAAGCCATTACAGCAGTCACACTGCGCTATTCTTTTTGTCCCATTCAATATGAAACACCCTGTATTATAGAATAACTATAATATCCTTCACTGACTCCCTACCCCAGAACCAGTCCTGGTGTGGGACTGTGTAATATGCAGAGAAATGGGAGAGGGGGGCAACAGCAGAGGTTTGCTTCAAGAAAAATTTACAAAATACAGTAAAAATCTTTTATAACACGAATTTACGAAAACCGATGGAATTATTATTAAATTGATCCTCTCATGATAAGCAAATATACATATCTAATGTTACATTTTCGATAAAAAAAAAAAGACTAAAAGATGAAATAGACAGATTTAGCTTTTTTTCATTGTATTTTTAACAATTTTTGTATATAATTCGCATCTAGATTAAACTGCTTCAGCCTGTGAATTGTAAAATAAACACTGGGAGTTTTTTTTTTTTATGAAACAAAGAAAGAAATTAAATAAAGTGCAGAAGCTTTTGTTTTCAACTATAAGTGATTTCAATAGTAAATGGAAAATTATTGGATATAGTTGATGCGTGATCTACTTAGTAACCATTTTTTTCGCCTGCGGGATTCATAAAAATAAAAGAAGACTTTTTCTCTTTTTTAAGACATTTACTTAAACAATAGTCACCTAAATACTTATGCTTTTTAAACTTCAAGGTTTAAATTGTAAGAAGAAAATATGGGAAAAACGTAGCTTATTCCCCATGCTTCTGTAAAGATATCATAAATAAAACATGTTTTCCCGCTTCGTTTAATATTGACTTTAACAACAGAAAAATGCTTAAAAAGGTAAAAAAGGAAAAACTTGTCCCTAAAAAAGGAAAAAAAATTCCACAATAACAGAAGTCGCAATAGATACAATTTCTAACACTTTTGATAAATCGTTTATAAAGTTGCCTTATTTATGTGAACAATGGTCATTATTTGGTTGGGGGCTTAATTTTTCAGATGATAATACCAGTTAAAATCTATTTTCAAACTAACTGTCCATTTATTTTACTTCCAAAGATTTTTTCCTCATGATTTACTGACATTGGAAGTAGTGAATTGATGCACAACTTTATAGCTATTACATTATTTCATGGCTTTTTCGAAGTGAATATAGTAAGCATGTATTTAGAATGAGTAAAAAACTACATGATTATAAATTACAGTACCCAAAAATGTGAACAAAAATGATTTGTTATGCCAGTTCGCCATGTAGCAAATTGTAATAAAAGAAAAAGCAAATGCATCAGCAAAAAAAATAACTCCCCCTACAATTTCAGGAGTAATTAGTTTTTTAAAAATTCCAGTGAGAAGCGTTCTTTATTTATACAGATAATGATGTATTTTTTAATAAAAATAGTTACTTATTAAATGATGTCCAGCAGAATCATTGGTGGCGTAATAACCAATAGCAGTGCTCGACATAAGGCTGTTTAAATGCTGTAGAAGAGAAAAGTAGCAGGGAAAACCACAAATTCTTTATCATTTTCAAAACTTTTTTATAACATTTATATACATATAGAAATATTGTTGGACTGAATTACTATTTTAATCTTAGAGGGAAAAACAATTCCAAAAAGCCTGATAAAACTGTTTAGCAATAACTTTTTAGAAAAAACTTTATTTGATTTTAGCAAGCGATTAATAATAATAATAAAAAAATTCTGACGGAATGTTTCCAAAATAAAAAAGATGAAATAGAGCTTTCAGTTCCTTGTTAAACCCACGTGATCGATCACATGGTATTAATTAATTTTCAGTTCTATTCATAGTAATATTTTGGAAAATTTAAAAAGAAGAATGGTTAATAACATTTTTAAATCCATTTAAGGCCCAGAACACAACTCACAGAACAATATAATCGAAAAGTACTTAGTTACTCTAACTGTTGAAAATTGTTTTCAAACAAGATTGCACACAAAGCAGAAAATCCAGGTTTGAAAAGCGGGAAATCCAATGTTATTCTTAAATAAAAATATGGTGAAAAAATCAGTTTGAAAAAATCAGTTTGATCGGTATTAACATGGTATTATGTAATTTTCAGTTCTATTCATATTAATATTTTGGAAAATCTAAAAAGAGGAATGATTAATAAAATTTCAAATCCATTTAAGGCCCAGAACACAAAGCACAGAACAAATTATATAATCGAAAAGTACTTAGTTACTCTAACAGTTGAAAATTGTTTTCAAACAAGATTGCACACAAAGCAGAAAATCCAGGTATGAAAAGCGTAAAATCCAATTTCATTCTCAAATAAAAATATGGTGAAAAAAGGAGTTTGACGATGTAACAGAAAAGCAGCAAGTCAAATTTAAGAAAGCGCGAAAACAGCATAAGCCCAAAATTTGTTTTCTAATAAATTTATATAAGTGAATTACAATTAAAGTAAAATCGGAAAGTAAATGGAACAAAAGAATGCAGAAGACTTCATCAGGGGTCTCATCTTAAGCACTCGAAACATGTAATTTTTTTAAAACAAATAAAGGTTTCATATTACCACTGCTTCAGTTTCTTAGAATTATTAACAATTAATTTACAATTTTTATCTTTACAATTTTATTTACAACAATTTTATCGTTGCAATTTTATTTATAAATTTTATATTTACCAAGTTAGAATTTATATTGCATCCTCAGAGAAATGTCGACTAATAACTAAAAGATTTTTGTATTAGAGCATTTAAACTCTGTTTTAATGCATTTGCATTTGACTGTATAACTCCACAATATCGTGACCAACGACATGACTGTGACAACATGGTAAGAGCTCACACAAGTCGCTTTTACTTCGCAATGAATCTGATACTCATCGATCTGAAGATGTGTGAGCTTAAAGTCGTCGTTGGAAATTGAACAGTTTTTTTAAAATATCACCTTAAGCTATCGTTGCTCGAAAATTAAATTCAATGAACTTAAAATCGGATTCAAATTTGAATGCGAATTTGAATAAAAATTTATAAGACAATATGCATGATTTTCACAATCATTTCAAAATGAAAACTGTGTGATATAGTGAACATTCTCCATTCTATATTTAAACTAATATTTATGTAGAGAATAATATTTAGTAAATTCACTTTGTTTCTAATACACAATACGAGAATAATTTAAAAAAACAATGAGATTTAAGTAATCGTCATTTAAATTAAACTTGTCTACATTATTTTGTTTAATTCATTAAAAGGCTACATTAATTTTTCAGAAAAAAAAATATTCTTTCCATTGAAGAAATAAATATACATAAGAAAGTAAGAAAAAAAAGATAAAAAAACCTGTAACGTCATTACTCAAAATCCAAAATTATGCTTCAAAATAAGGAAAAAACTCTTTATTATTTTTCTTATAAAAGCAAAACTCTACTGAAATTTACCTTAATAAAGAAATGAGATAAACCATTTTAGCTGCCAACCAAGCAATTTGTGTACAATACTTTAAAAAGTAAAATGACAGTTTTCCGGAAAAAATATTTTTTTAAATAAATAAAAAAAGATGTGTTTTGGCTTAAGTTTACTCCAGCTCTTTCATTTCTTTTTTCTTTCTTTTTTTTTCGATTTAGTGTTTGAAGAAACTAAGAAGTTTAACAGGATTACAAGCTAAGTTATTTAACAATTAACAACAAGATTACAAACTAAGGATTTAACATACTTTTTTAATAGTTTTTGAATAATTGCTAATTTTAATAAATATTTCGATTCATAGCACCCGATATTTAGAATTTAATGTGTTTATAACTGACAGGAAGTACAAGCATTTAATTTATAATTTATAGCAAGTGAAATAACTATAAATAAAAAAATTTTAATACGAAATATTGGTTTTCATGCAAAAAAAAAAAAGTTTTGGGAGTTTTAACATGGTTGCTAACTTAGCATGGTGAATATTTTACGAAGAGGACAATAAATAAAATAGATGAGTTTTTTTAAAAAATTAAATTAATTCGAGAACAATTAAAAGCATAACTGCCCAACTAAAAAATCTCCTTAATGTATGCGTGGATTTAATGTCTACTAACTCTTTTTAAATCAATCTATTACAAAATGGAACAATTCTACATTTTGAAAATCAAAATCATCAGGTAATTAAAAATAACGTTAAGGGAAAATGAAAAGAAAAGAGAGAAATTGGGCAAACAGAGGAAATGAGAAATGAAAAAAAAAGGGAATCATAACCATATACGCAACGAAAATCTAAAAAAAAAGAACACTAATTAAAACTAAAAAAGCTTTTTCATAGAGTGTATGCAAAATCTATGTTTTGCTTCATTAATAACTTTTCTATGAAATCAAGTTTAGTGTTAACTTTAAAAACAATTCTAAAAATTACAAGTTGTGTCCTAATAATGCTTGGCAGTGGTAGACTTCTTAATTAAATATACTTCTTTGTTTTGAGGATTTCTTGTTTTATCCAAGAAAATCATCAAATGAATTTAAGGAAAGAGAGAAAAAAATTAACGCACGAGCTCGTAAATCATAAGAAATTTAGATCAAACATAATTTTCGAATCTAGTAGTGATTTTTATTCGTTAATCTTAACAAAATTTAATCGAAATTCATGTGAATCACATCATTCCTCAAGCATATGTTCAGTTGTCATGTTCATTATTTTTCATTGGTTTAATGAAACTTTAAAAACTAAGATTTATACATTACGACATACACCGAAGAGCCATTACATTATGACCACGCTCCATCTATAACAATGGGTTCGCCCAGGTTTCCATGGTTTCTCACCCACGAACAATGTTTTCATGGGGCACATTAGAACCCATAATCCTCATAGAACAATCCCTGATGTCTGTAAGCTACTTGAACATAGTTGCAGACTAGATTCACCCATTCATGGCAACAGTTTTTCCTGCTGGGGATGGTGCTTACCAACAGGATAATGCACCATGTCATAAGGGTCGAATCGTCATAGATTGGTTCGAGGAACATTCCAGTGACTTTCAAGTCATGTCTTGGCCCCCAAATTCACCTGATCTTAATCCAATAGAGCATTTGTGGTCCTACTTGGAAAACCAAATTCGTCCTGCCACGCTATGTGAGGGAATTGCAGGACCAGTTGGTGAGCGCTTGGTAAAAGATACCTCAGACTACCGATCAGCACCTTGTGGAATCAATGCCACGGCGGGTGCTAGCAGTTTTGAGGGCTAAAGGTGGTCCTACATGTTATTAGCAGGGTGGTCATAATGTAATGGCTCTTCGGTGTAAATGATATTTGATATGAAGATAAATTTTCTTTAACAAGTAGGCAAATGTTGACTAGGATTATTCATATTTAAGATTATTTAATTTTCACTATAAAAAATTTTGGTTTAAATTTGCCATCATTTCTTGTGTTTAAGTAAACTAAATATTTTTTAAAGTACAAAGCACAGTAATTTGTTTGGGTGCGTACGTGTGATCGGATGTTTTTGTGTGTTATCGAGCAAATAAATTACATGAAATTGAAAAAATAGACGTTTGAAAGAATTAGAGCGAATATATTACTAAAAATTGATGGAGAAATAGCATTAATTCATCTAAGAAAGCGTAAAAATTAGCAAACTATTATGAACGTCAATAATGCTTAATTAATTTTGGTAATAGGCACTAAATGAAATTAAAAAAAAATTAAGCTATATATTAAAAATCAAAATTAATAGAGAATATTAATGGATAATATTAATAATAAATTAATAGAGTACTTATTCGTCATGGGGAGTGGTAAAAAGTCGCCATAGTATTATTTACACCAATGTTGTTTGAGAAACAATATTTTTGTCAACCATATGTGTGTATTGGAAATTTTTCAAAATGGTTTCAATAATTTATTTAAGGTTACTTAGCCAAAAAAACATTTCAGCTTAAAATTTAATTTTTTTAGCATTTAACTTTTGAAAAATAAAATTAATTATAAAATACTTTATTTTATTGAAATATAGTTTGGATTAGGAAAATTCTAGAGTTTTATTCATTTGTTTTTTGACTTTATGTAAAAATATGTTTTTCCTTTTTCTAATTATATTCTGTATGAATATGTTAGCCCGTATCATTGTATTAAAAAATAAAACTTTGTACTAAATTTTTGTTTATAAGTGAATTAAATATGCAATATTTATATCATAAATTAAAATATTGTCATTATTTAAAATTTTGAAATAGAAAATTTTTAACATTTAAAAACAAAATATAATTTTTAATTTGCTTATTTTAAACAAATGTCTAATGTGTATAACAAGTTAATTTATCTGTAAGCTATAGTTTTCCGAAGTAAAAGCAAATTTTCTAATGATATGGAATTTCTAAAAAAAATAACACAAATGAAAAATATTTTTAAATGCAAATATTTATTTCTGTTTTGATTTTTGGATATTTTCAATGTTTACTATATCGATGAATTTTGTTACATTTTCAAGTATTTTAAAATTGTAAACATTTAAAATAACATTAATAAACTTAAGTTTAAATTTAGTAAATTTTAAATTAAAATATTTATGGTAAGTTTCAAATTTTTTAATGAAACTTATTACTACTTTGAGTTTTTAATTTTCAAGAAATATACTTTAAAAACGTTAATTTTTGTTTTGTTTTGTTTTGTACTTGTACTTTTACTCATTACTTTTGAAACATGATTTTTTCTTTTTTTATATAACCATCGTTAGACAGCCGGCCCAATTTTTCGGTTTACGGCTATCAATGTTCAATTCCGTAGCCTTGTAATTTTAAATCCAATCCAGAAGACAAGGAAACTCCTGGATCAAGTAATGGGAGAAATTTGCCTTCGTGGAAGTTTTTTGATGGAACTAACCCGCATTTGCGTTACAAGGAGAAGAAGACCATGATACCTCCCACGGTTAGCCTGATGGCAAGGGGACTCTAACCCATGATCCGTCTACCACTGAGGATATTTCAAATCAGTACTGAGGTCGGTGCTCCCAAGTATGATTGTCATTTACCACAGAGCACTAGTTTAGGTTTGAGTGCGATAGCCAGAAGTGAGATTAACAGTATCTTTGGCATTAAAAAAATTTATTTTCGTCATTTTTATCTTTACAAGTTGTACTTGAAATGTTTATAAATTTAAAACTATTGAGGTTATACAATAACTGTTAATTTATGGATAATATTAAATTATTATACAATTAAAAGTAGTACATTAGCTAAAAATTATCCTATTTAAATAATTATACTGAATGTTTATGGAAATTATAACCTTCAATTTTAATAATCCTCCCAGAAAATACTTTTGTCTGCGCTACTGCGAGCTTCTGACAAGTTAATTTTTGCAATATGAACAAATTAAATTACTTACAATTTAAAAACTTTTAAAATCATCTTAAATATAAAAATCTTAATTTGAATACATACTATGAGCTTTGCCTGCCCAATGAGTAATAGAACAAATATAAAAACTTAGCAAAAATGAAATTTACGAAGAGCAAAATGGTGCTTTAATAATAATTAATTGAATCTATATTCATCAATTTTAATGTATATAGTATCATTATAGATATTCTGTCTTTTTAAAGAATATTAATCGTTCATATTTATGATTGTACAAAGTCAAAACTATTTTTCTTATAATTATTTCCACATAGAAGTACTCATTTTGTATTTTTTATTTTTAAAAAAATGAAGTTAAAAATCAAGAGTAAAGTAATAAACAAAATAAAAATACTAAGCATAACTTGAATAGTTTTCTAACTCAAAAATGTGTTAAAAGAATTCGTAATTTCTCAACCTAAAAGATTCTGCGGAACTTTCACGAGATGGCGCAGTAGTCGATGAGGGTAAAACTGACTTAAATTATGGTGACAACCCACGGAAACACGTGTGTTTACAAGGAGCTTCATTTTAGAGTGACAATTTCTCCTCTAATTCATTACTTTAATACCTTCTCTCTTCTACTACTCATTCGTGCTTAGCAAACAATCTTAACAAACATCATACAATTTCAGGTAAGGTCTATTAAATATCTTTTTCAGAAATGATTTGTTTTTATATAAAAAGGGTTTTGATAGATTTTTTTTTAAAAAAAACTTATTTTTAGGGAAATATTTTTAAAAGCACTAAATTTCTATTTTAAATTAACAGATTTAACTATAATGATAGTTTAGTCCTTTAGCTAAAATATAAATTGTTACAAAATAGAATTAAATAAAACATAAATTTAGTTTAAAATATTCTTTTACATAACTATTAAAGATTTTGGATTTTTAAATTTTGAGAAAACAAATATTTTAGGAAAAGAAATTTGATTACAAGTCACAAATATTCTAACTTTTCATACTTAAATACTTAATTTTTCAGAAATCAATTTATATTTATAAGCATTGTATTTTACGAATTTACATAAATTGCGTGTGATAAAACGTAAATTTTTCATTCGCATTGACTTAATTAGGAGACCTCAATATTTATCTTAATGAAAATAAGACATAACCTATAAATAAAAGTATTAACTAACTAATAGACAAAAAAAAGCATAGCATCTACGATTTATCCCAGAAATATATATTATATTTCATACTACAAAATACCCAGAAATATATATAATATTGTATATTACATTGTATATTATACTTATATATATTATATACTATACTACAAATATATGCCCCAAAAATCTTTATATTTTGCTTTAAGAACGTAACAGAAATTTCAAAAATAAGAAGCTAATTTTAAAATAAAATATGCTTTGCGCTTAAACATCTTTAACTATTTATTTTTGATCAATAATAGGAAGAAAACTAATGAATTCTTAATAGTCAACTTTTCAATTATTAAAATGGAGTATAAAAGTCTACAGAAAATTTTTAGAATTTTTCAGTGGAAACTTTCTAGGTTCCTTTTTTTTAAAAAATTATTCATCAATGAACAAAGCTAAGTATAATGCATAATTAATTGTTCGGTATTCTGAAGAATATATTTGAAAATTTTGATTAAGTTACTAATATGTAAAGATATTCACTAGCTAGTGATCAGCCCGAATTACAAGCACATCACGTCTCAGTTTTATAACCCCATAGCTGAATGGCTATTTTAGTAAAGACCATGGTATGCTTCTTCATCTTCGTCTAAATATAAACTTCCTTCACAACATTTTAAAAAATAACTACGAGAATTAAATAATAATTGGCAGTATACTTATGTAAATAATCGCAAGAAAAATTTTCGAAACATTAATAACAATTAGTGTTTAAAAAAAAGTTCCGTAGTTTTCTTACGGAATGATACTCTACTGTAAATTTTCGATGAACTTTATTTAAATGTATTTATAAAGTTACTTTTTAATTTTTGCATTTAAACATTAATAAAAAAAATTCTGGGAACAAAATTATCAAGCTGGTATAAAAAATATCCAAGATAAGTAAAATGATACTGCGTATTTAAACACTAAAGACAATAAATATATTATAAAAATAAAACATACTAAAATAAGCTTTACATGATCATTGATTGACACAAAACACTTTAGGCTTAAACTTTTTAATAGAAATTCAATGTCTCGATTCAGAATTTAAAAACAATTTTAAATATTTCTACAACGGGCTTTTTTGTTAGTGTAAAAAGAATGCGCTCTTAATAAAGACAGTAGTGATCTATTTTAAGTACCATATATATTTTAAAATAATTAGCTTTAAGTTAAAGTATTATTAGTTTTGAAAATGATTACATCTTCAGAATGAATTATTCTAAATAATTAATCAAATGAGTTTTATTTGATCCTATTGTTCTTTTTCTTCGGTTTCTCGTTCTTATTGTATTTAACTCTGCATAAATTTTGAAGCACAAATATCGTATATATCACTCAATATTATCTTAAATCAAAAAGTTAAATTTTTTTTGTGTTTAATACAGAGAGAAAGAAACATCCATAAAATTAAAATAAAAATCAACTTGATTTCAATTTAACATTAACATAATTATAAACATTTAACTGTTTTGGCGAAAAATAAGTATCTCATATTTCAATTTTAAAAACGAAAAATATCTTTACCATTATTTTATTAATAATCAATAAAAAGGTATTACTACCTATTTTAACATTATTAATAATTTTATACCTCTAAAATGTAGGGTATGTATAAAAATGTTTTATACCTCTAATACCAGGTTCATATTTTAGGAACCTGGTATTACAAACTTTTAATACTCGTCCCACATATTCGCAATTGAGATAATTCGAACAACAAAAGTGAAAATTCAGCAATTAGAATTTTTTTTTTCGGATCTTGCGTGTTTAAGACCCACTTTGTAGACTTAAGATCTCCTGCAGAGTTCAGAATAAGACTTTTTCCAGCTAATATTTTCTTTCTCTAAATTTATATCCCTTTCTCAACAGTTTATAACCGGAAAACTTACTTTAATGAATTCCCTGAGAAAACATTTGAGTTGAATTAAATATGTGTGCTAACACAAATTCAAATAATCTTATAATATTATACTACAGTAAGTTTATTGCTAATTAAAAATATAGTTTTTATTGGATCAAGTTAAAAAAAGAAATTTGTTTGTAGAAAAATATATATTTAGATAAGTTAATGTTGCATGTGAAATCATACTAGGAAACATTTTTCAGAGCACAAAATTATTTTAGTTATCGATAATATTAAGATGCAATATTATCAACTGCAATGGATTTGAAACCTCTAGATACTTATTTGAAATTTTTTACAAATGAGCATTAAATTGCTATTTCGAATCCTTTTTTATACATTTAATCTCTTTTATTTTGTGATATCTTTTAGGTGATTTAACATAACTATTAATTAGGCATTTAAAATAAATAATATAAAATTATCCGAATACAATATCAATTATTGTACTTGTTAACCAACACCAATTTTTTCAAGAAAGCAAATCAAATTTCAAAGAAGAATATCTAAAAAAATGTTTTTTTTCAATTATTTCCCATTATTAAAAATTGATATAATGCAACTTAAATCAGTTTTTATCCTCGTTCAATGCTTAATTTCTATAATTTCTTAATATTTCTACCTTAGTGCTTTTTTTGTAATTATTTATGGTTTCAAAACCTATATTTACCGGCTTTAAAAATTAACTCCAGATAAATTTGGCTAATTTGCTTATAAATAGATTTTAAAAAATTAACTGAATTACGCTCAACCAGCATTTTTCCACTTATTTAGTAATATATTTATTCAATACGTTTAGATTTAAATGTGCATAAAATAGTAATAGTTTTACAGTGCCTAAAAAATAAAGTAAAATTATAATAATGAAAAGCTTGCTGAAAATTACTAAATAACATTTGATACAATTTATTTCAACGTTATTTCCGCTTTGTCAATTAGGTAATCTGAGATTACTAATTCACACTCTGTAACGTCTACACTACATTTTTATACGGGTCATGCTGGTTTATTAAATATAAGTTATTACAGCTTTTTCTTTTCCATTATGCGTCAAAAACTTTTGTAGTCTTTAAACTTAATACCTCTTTTACTATCACTTTTATTAAAATAAAAACTTAGAAATAGTAACTAGTTGTCTTAGTACTTAGAAATAGTAAAACAATGCTCTGTTTTAATTTTTGATATGATTTTTAATAAGATATATTTTATAAGTATTAATTAGTAATGTTTAGTATGGATCAGATACCTGTAAATAACTTTTTTTCAAAATATGAAAGTAAAAAGTAATTATTAATTTTAATTAAATTTAGAATCTTAACTAATATTATGATATTTTGACTTATTTACAGAGTATTGTTTCATAAATAACTCTATTGAAGTATTATTTAATTCATAAGAAGTAAGCAGCAAGTAATGACATTTCATAGTTTCTCTTATTCTTGCCATATGTAAAAGAGCATGTATAGAATTAATTTCGAAATGTCATTAACTCATAATTTTATAAATAATACTTTTCTTGAACAACAAGCTAGATACAAAAAAAGTAGTGATAAATATTACATTATGTATCTATAATCCTTTTTATAACTAATAAAGCGCAAAAAGTTTTGATTGTTGAAGCGTATTAGTTTATGTATAGTTAAAGAAATTCCTTGATTAACGAAACTAGTTAGTCTTTATATTAGAAGGAAATTTTTCTGGATTGGTTTTGATGCGACGTTTTACATTTGCTCTTTGGGATGGCATACAGATTCTACTCGACTTCCTGCAATCTTTGCTTATATAAGGCCAAAGGAATGCATATTTGATTAATTTTGTAATAGCTTTGATACACGGATGTAATAATTGATTAATTGAATTAAAACTTACTCTTCAAACTTTAATGAAATGTCACATTACTTCATTTGAGATATCGCACTAGATATATTCTTCAGATTCAGTTTTTTTTTTATTAATGAGACAGGAATTTCTACAATTCTTTAATTCGTTGTCTATTTATTGTTCTTTGGGGATTTCTTCATAACTGATCGCATTAAGAAAAAAAGGTTTGAATTCTTGTTAGTGTGTAATTTTCTTCTTTGTACCGCAAAAACACATACGTGAGAAGTGTGTAATCTGTGTAAACAGTAAGCTTTCTTGCCTCTATCATGTGTCGAAAATATTTTATCGTTTTCAAACTGCTGGTAATTCTTTATCATAGATAGGTACAGTCCGCAAAAAAAAAAACGAATCACCCTGAATAACTTTCGTTCTAATGATCGGATTTTCACGAACTAAGTGTCAGTCTTAATGGTTCCTGGGGGTGACTTCAAATATGCTAATTAATTAGTGCTAACTATTAATTAAGTTACGAAATCAGACACAAAAACGTACTTTCTCTGAATAAACATGCATTTTTTTTTACATATTTGGATTTCTTATCTTCAAAATATAGGGGGTAGCCGCAATCTGGGAAATGTGGTCCCCATAGTTTGGTCAGGAGAGCGATTCAAAGTTCGTACCCCTTAATGTTAATTTCGCTTTTTGCGTTTTCAGTTATATTTTCAAAACTAATGAAGCAATTCAAAAAAAAATTTCACCCACTCATAAAACTCATTTACCCAAAGATAATTTCATGCAAAAAATAATTTTTAATAATTATTTATTATTTTTTATTATTTAATTAAAGTGAGGATGAAAAAATATTGAATTATAAGGTATGAATTTTTTTATACCATATTAATCTACATATTTTTCAATTGAAAAATCTAAAGTTTCAACTGTTTTTATTTATTAGAAGCTGAGAAAAATTAAAATTAATTATTTTTAAAAAAATAATTTGGCGACAATAAAGAAATAACTAATTGGGGCGATTAAAATTAAAATGTGATAAACTTGGGAGGAACTTGACTTCGCGCGCGTAGCGTAAAATTTCATTCATATTTTTTTCGCTAATAATCGTTTGCTAATCTTTTTATTTTTATTTCTTTCACACTATAAAATACGATGTTTCTTTTTTAGTCATTTAATAATTTATTTGCAATTTAGAAAAGAATTTTGAATAAAAAACACTTTATTCAACAAATGTCTAGTTTTAAAAAAGCGTGCTTCTGATAGAATACACCAGATTGTGCTTATTTAATTTGATTATTTTTTATTTTTTTTTTATTTTGTTTTTCAATAACTGATACAATTTCAATAATATGCATACGTATGCATAGATTTGGAATACTATATTTATCAATTTCTTGAATACATATTTTATAAATATTAATAAAAATACGTAGTCAACATTTTTAAACATTTCTCACAACATCGCAAATTTCTCAACGTCTTATAGGGTAAACTAAACAATGAAGGAACACTTAAGCTTAGCTTGCCTTTAAAAAAAATTCATAAAAATTTCAAACTTTGTAATTTTAGCTAAATGATGGCGTCGACATATTTGTTATTAAATGCAAATTATGTAAAAAAAAGTTAGATAACTTACATAATATTGTTTTAAGCTTTTGGTGGTTTAAATAATAAGTAGTAAGATGACCAAGTGAAGGAACAGTTCTTACCAGTGAATAAACACTAAATTTTCCAGTGAATGAACACTTAATTTTAAGAATGTTTGATGCTCGTTAGGAGTCCATAGGCCACACAAATGTCTAAAAACAAGATTTTTCTTGGAATTACGACATATAACCATAGTTAATGTGGAAAATATTACTTTTTTTTCAGTCATTGAATGGAAAGTAAAATATGTTTGAATACATAATTTAAAAAAAAATGTTTTTCATTTTTTTCTCACAGTTTAATAGTCCGTTCTAAATTATGAATGTTTATCATTGTGTAATCCGATGATGTTTTTATTATTATTATAATTCGATCATTTTTTTGTTTACTCTTTTCCCCATATTTTTGAAGCTTTTTTTAAAATCTTTTTAAGTATTTTTTTTCTCTTCGTCATGAGTAATTTATTTCTTCTGATTTAACCTTCCTCTTTTTTCCAAATTTTTGGCCAATGTAAATGTATCTTCGAAATTTCTTTTGATTTTCTAGTTCCATTTCCAGAATTCCTCACTGGATAATAAATGAGAATAAGGAGTTTCGAAGTTTGAGTAAAACCCATCTCTCATTGACTTATATCTAGTAGTTACTTATGAAACCAATTGATTTTGCAACTAATAATGCCTCAAGAGGACTTATCTCAAAATCAGTTTTCAAGATACTTTCATTATTAATGTTAGTTGTCTCAGCTTCAGAGCCAAAATTTGATTATACAATTGTTCTTTTTGAAATAAATTCTTCAATATTGAGAAAAGCACAGGCTATTGGATATTTGGGAGATTAAACTTTTCTGTCAATGCTCCTTTAAAAATTTGCAACATAACTTGTGAGATTTCCATCTCAAGCTTCTGAAGAAATAGCGCATCGTTACTCTCGAAGCATGTGTTTTGTTGATAAGTTGTCTTGCTCATTAATTCTTGGTGTCTGTTTTGCATGCATTTGTTACAGTCAACGTTTTCTAAATCGAATGGAAAAATATCGCATTTCATAAAAGCATTTTAACTTCATCAGTTGATGCCTCAAATCTTATTTAAAAGTGGATGCAAAATTTTCTAGACATATTGTTTTACAATTCTTTTGTTTTCAAGATCTAACGAGAGATTTCCATGAATTAGGTAGAAAACTAAACCAGAAAATTTGTTTTGAGGAACAAAACTTGCTCAGTTTCAAATTGATATGAGATTTATGCCTATCCAGAAGAAGCAAAATATGGAATTTGATTGCATTTTTAATTAGCCATGAGTAGAAACATTTGCAATATATTTGTAAAATGTTGCTGCAGTCATCGTTCATTTCATGAACAGCTTTTTCCAATGAAATATGTAGCAGGGACAGATTCTGTAATATCTCAACGACTTCTTCTGTAAGGAAAAACTACCAATGGAGGTACTTTTTCTTTCCTAGGTACTTTAGAATATAAATCCTTATAATTTTTAAGGCCGAAGAGTTTTCCCGTTTAAGGGCAGTATTCAACTCTTGTTTCATTCGTATTGTAAATGCAATCACTCTATAAAAGGATGCTAGGGCTACTTCCCTCCTAAAGATTCTTCTGAAGTTCTTAAAACCAGTATTTCAAATATTATTCTCTAAGGGAAGTTTTGCCTTTTGAAATTATCGTCGCATTGCACTGAGTTATCGGTGGTTGTCGCCTTAAAAAAACTTCACCCATTTTTCACCTAGATAATTGTCTTTAAATGGATTTTTCCTACCAGTTCCCGTTAGGACATTAATGACGGCAATAAGATAATAATTTGGCTAATTATTGGCACAAAATCCTGCAAAAAAATCTTCCATTCAAGCTTTTATTATTATATTTAGTTGTTATATTTAGTAAATAAACATAGTTTATTAAGGTGTCTAAGGTATGATGTAATAACTAATCACTACATTTATAAAGATAAATAATAAATTAATTATTATTATAATTCTTTAAAGAAATTTAGCAACTAAATTTGCATATTTAAATGAAATTGTTATAGGAACTATTCATACAACATTTAACTGAATTTTAGGAGTCCTCTATGTCGCTGAACTACTAATTATCCATGTAAAATCATATTTCACTCCTACTATTCATTCACTGGGAAATTTATTCTCAGTGAAGGAACATGCCTGTTCCTTCACTGGTTAGAAGTTGTTTTTTTAATTTCTAACATAATTTTGATTTATAATATGACAAAAGGTACAAGAAAATTAAAATTTTTCTTTTATTTTCATTAACTTGAAAAAATCCCAATAAAGGAACACTTGTTTATTCATTGGTTTTTCATCGTTTGGTAATTCAGTTGATAAGTACCCCCTAATCTCAGTACCTGCTTATGTTATGATGCTTGAAATAAATAAAACGTAACTTCAATAACCATATTTTGAACAACTTTTTCACAATGAGAAAAAAAGCATTATTATATGCAATTAATTTTACTTTAAACGGATAACTAGCACCACTGACCTTATAATTGTGTCAAAGAAACAAGGCGTTGAGCAGATACTAACAAATTCAAAACTTTTTCCAGAGAAGACTCTAAGACCAGGTAACTCAATGCATTGTTAGATAACTTCCTATTGTTAGGTAGTAAGCTACTGTTACCAATCAATCTAAATTAAAACGTTTAAAATCTTATTTTAAAAAAATATCTATGAAATGTTCCTTCACTGGGGTGTGTTCCATCACTGGTTGGCTTACCTTATATCGCCTTAATCTTAATAGAAATTTCTGGAAGTGTTTCACAAATGTTTCGCAGAACTATTTTACCAGTTATTTAAGTAAATTTTGACATTTTTAAGACTCTTATTCTTTACCCTTTTACGTGTATTATTTCTTTATTAATATACTAATCAATTCTTTTAGTTCTTTAATTTAGGTTTTCTTTAAAGTAAAGTTCCTTTCTAAATTATAGTCAAGCTTTCTTAAAAATAATTATTGTCTGCTAGCTAAGAATAAAACCTTGTTAAGAAATTAAAAACATTCCGCTGTTTAAAATTATTTAATGCAAAACAGCTGATTATTTACTAAGCATACTATTTTTTTTTTGAAGAAAGAGTATAAATTATTAATTGTCTTTTTTTGTTGTTTCTTTTGACTTCAACATAGATTATCTAAAATAGTTTTGATGTTTTATAAGTCACTACAAAGAGTTTGAAGATACAGAACATAAAAAGCTGTCGAATACGCAGCCAAATTTTTAAGCGTCTTAAAATATCTCAGTATCTTAAATGTCGTCCTAACATCCTAGTTGTGAAATTAAATTTTTAATTATCTGATCACGTGTGATTCACTAATTATTTCATTATATCTTTTACTCTTTCTTTATGATACCAAGTAGATTTTTTTCCTGATAATATACTAAACTATTTTGTTTATTTTTTTACTTTAGCACGATTCCCAATATATTATTGTAGTATAATTTGTTATCAGGAAAATGCCTTATTTTGTTAAGTAGGAAATACTAAAAATTGAAATTTGTAAGAAGGTTCCGAAGCCGTGCCAATTTTAGAGTCATCTGATTTTAAAAAAATGCTATAAAAAATACGCAATTTCCGAACTTATTTTAATAAAAAAATAAATAAAAGAAACCGTGGCAAGAAGGCTAACATACTTTTTACAGAAACTGTGAAAACTAATTTTTCCTATATTTCGTCAAAAGAGGATAAGAATGATATTGCTCCAAGGGACCTACTCAATAATTTCGCTATTTCCAGAATGAAATCTGTTTGATCGAAACATATTATTCCTTGAAAATTAAAACGAGGAAAAAATTAGCTTTTATTATTTATCTAAGCTTATTCCATTTATTTAATAATACAGGTATTAAGGTTAAGAATATGCGATGGAAGCCCCGTTTACTATTATACTATAAATGCATTAAATTATATAGCTTGAATAATTTATTTTAAGCAAATTATTTAATAATTTTAAGCAAATAAGGGTGTAAATTTTTTTTTTTTTTTAATGGCGGGCACTTGGAGCTATTGTCCATTGGCCACAGAAAGTGCCAGAACTGCTAATTCTCTTTTCGTTACCCAGTGGGCACCTGTGGCGAAGCCACGGCGGTGGAACAGCGTCGCCCACGTCACACTACCACAACCCGTTTATAGGGCGGGTCACATTCACACACAAAGGAGAAAGGACATAGAACACAGATAGAGGGAAAGAAACATCCATGCCTTGCCCGGGATTCGAACCCAGAACCTTTCTGATGCAAGGACAGTTCCCTGCCCCCTACACAGACTGGTCGGCGGGTGTAAAAATAAACTCGATCAAAATACTCCGATAGCATACCCTAAAATATATATAGAATAAACTTTGGCATCGATACATAAAAAATACCTTTTCAAAGCTTATTTTAATATCGAGTGAAATAATTTAATATGTTGTGTAACTAGATGGATAATCCCAAGAAACTAAATCGAAAATATGAAAACTTCATTGCTTTAAAAAAATAATAGATGATAATAAAAGTAGACATGTTTTGAGAGTCCAATAATGAAAGTCACAAGTCATTCAAGCCTGACAAGTCTTGAGAATGGGCGATTATATTTGAACGCTCGAAACATGTCGACTTTTACTTCCCTCTTCATATGTTTTGAAGCCAGTTGAGCTTTTATCGTCAATTATACTGTTTTACATTTGGGTCTTGATCATTATTTTGATAAGGATTTTACACTCGTTAAAGTAAACATATGCATTTTAATATTTTAACAGGATTCATGTGGTCTTTAAAAACGTAAGAGCATCAATATTGTAAAAGTTATATTTAACTAAAAAATTAAAATTTTGACACCGGATATTTTGAGTTAATGAAATAAAATATTTTATCTTTTAAGTTTTTGGGCCCCATTTCAGTAACTTAAAGATCTTACTAGCTCTGTTTAAAAGCAGAGTATCAGATATATATAAGAAAACATAAATAATCATAGTAGCAGTATTTGGTGGTAAATGTAGCTTATCGTAATTGAAGAATATGCTGTGCGACATTGTATGGTGAATTTGCGAACGTAAGTTTCAGAATGCATCGAAACACGAGGATGCTATTTGCTAATCATCTTTATCCAAAGAAAACCATGTAACCTAAATATCTAGCAGAATGAATCGATTTTATAAACAACGAATCATACAATATGCAGCATATTATTTCAATATCTTATTCTTAAACAAAACATATTTCAATGTCTTTAAAATGCCACTAAACATTCAGCAATTCCTTGAGTTATAGAAAAAAGAAATATCGTAAATTATAGAAAACCTTGTAAATGTGCATTAGAGTTACTATACAATCTACTTTTTATTTTTCAAGTACTTTTTTTTCTTCAAACTTTCTTGCTTAGAAGACTCGATTAAAGCTGTAAAAATGATTATCCCTAAAATTTTGTATTTAGCTATAATAAGTTATGTTAATTTAATTTTAGTATGAAATCCTCGAATAAATATAGCAAAAACAGCATAATCTATATAATATCGGTAAAAAGTTCATGTATTTAAATTCTAAAAACTTAGAAAATCATAAATAATTTATAAATCGATACAAATTTTCTTTTCAAAGGGGATAAAAATATTTTTTTTTGCTTTTTGGACAGAAATCAGCTTAAAAATTGTCTATTGCCTAGAAACTTTGAGATATTTACTATTAACAATTAATTAAACCTCTCCCAGCAATTACAAACATTATTTCAATTTTTTCTACAGTCAGAGCGTGGTTGCCTAGCAACCTAGTAAAATTACGCATTCCTCTTTTGAATTAGTCAATGGGTTATCTTAAAATATTCATTTGCGCAGGCGACTTTTTTTGGCGGTTTTCTGGACTATCGCCAAATATATAAACCTTTATTGCTACCCAATTTACCACCCAATTTTTTTAAAATTTTGTCTACCCCCCCTAATTCAAGTGTCTAGATTCCAAATATGTAAAAAAAAATATATGTTTATTCAGAAAAAGTACGTTTTTGTGTCTGATTTCGTAACTTAATTAATAGTTAGCACTAATTAATTAGCATATTTGAGGTCACCCCCAGGAACCATTAAGATTGACACTTAGTTCGTGAAAATCCGATCATTAGAACGAAAGTTATTCAGGGTGATTCGTTTTTTTTTTTGCGGACTGTACATTATTTACGTCGTACTAGAGCTAAACAATGGGCTATTGGCGATAGTCTAGTAAACATCCCTGAGAATGATCCAAAGACATGCCATCGCAACTTTGATCCTCTGAAGAGGGAGTTCTTTATTATTGACCGAATGTTGAGAAGAAGTTAACATTAACACAGGTTGTTGCTATTTACTTAAACCTATACGTTTTGTTGTCAAATCGGTTCATTGTATTTTTCATTTATCATTCTTTTTCACTCTTTTTAAATATTTGCTTAAAGGTGCTTGAATTGAAATAGCAATACATAAAAATCTTTGACAGCAATTTAGCGTTCCTAAAAACCATCGTAATTAGTTGACAGTAACAGTAATAGGTTTTGGAAATGTTTGTATAATTTCTACTCATTCTGTAAGTGGGTTTTTTTCTGTGACTAAATAACCCAAGAAAGATATTTGTTTATGTCCGAATTCACATTTGGCAACATTAATTGTTATTGCATTAGACGTGGGAATTGGACTTCCCCCGGAATTAAACTGGCAATTTAAATATCATTCAGATAAGGATAGAAGAAGTCAAAATGACCTAATATTTCTTTAATGAACAGTTGAAAACTTTGTTCTGCATCTAAAAGTTCGAATGGCACTCTTAAATATTCGTACAAAACAAGTCATTATAGCTCTTTCGGATTCACGTATGGGTTTCAATCAAAGCACGTACTTTTTAGAAAATATCTTTCTGTCATGCAAATTCTGACTAAACTCGTGAAGTAACAACAGAAGACAATTCACTAACAGAACACAATTCACTAACTCCGTGGAAATATTCCAGTTGGAATAGTTTAATATGCTGTAAAAAATATTGCGTTACATTTTTAAGTCTTCAGTGACATCTGTTGTTTCCTAAGCAGAGCACTCAAACCCGTACCTTTCTATCACTTTCCGTTTTACATTACTTGATTTATTTATTCAACCAATTTTTGTGACACCCAGAACATTCTGTTTCCTGCAAATTAAAATCATCATAGAAATTTATCGCCATTTTCTAATTTCAATTTTAAAATTCAAATTTCTTGTCTCAGTCTTGCATTCCCACGCAAAACTTCATTGATTACTACAAATTATCAGTATTTCAATTTATTTTGTACGCGAAAATCTACTTAGAAACCAGTCTTTCTTTTAAGCACAATCAAATCTCTTCTAACTTTCAGAATAACTATTAAATAAATGTTTTGAACAGATCTTGTTACATAAGTTGCTATTAAAATGAATAAAAAATTAAATCGGCTTACATTGCTCAAAGAGTCTTTATAATTCAGATCCAATTTACAAAATAATTTATCTCTGAGAATAAAATCTTTACATCGATGCCGGGAAGCAAACTAGATCAAACCTTGGAAGCGATCCAACAGAGACAGAATAATTCGTTTTAAAATCGATGAAATGTGAAAATATGTTAAAAAATTCTTCATTTTTAATAATAAGTTAAAGTATATTATCAATCTTGTTGACATCAATTATAATTTAAATTATTACACGTTTTTTTTTATTACTTTACTTATATGATTACGATTTCATTACTTTTTCTTCTATCCTAAGTGTTTATGACACTCTCATTTTAAATCATAAATATATTATTTAAATGGCTTTGAAGCTTTACTCGACTAAAGCACAAAATTGTTGTACAAAATATAATAACTCAAAAAATGTATTGTTGTGTAATTAAATAAATAGTACAATATTTTTTTTTGCTAAAAAATACGTTTAAAATGCTTCAAATAATTGTCTTTTTGAGTTTCTTACGATACCTTTGTACTGTGTTGTTTTATAGAGAGTGTCAATTTTTTTTTAGAACTTACAAATTAGAATATATTTTTTTTTCAAAAAAAGTTTTTTTGAATCTAAAATATCAAAAGTATTCATATTTTAATATTTATCAATTATATATTTTTCATATTTCTCAATTTAAAATGTAAGTGCATTGTAAAAAGCAACACATTTACCATAGGTCGTGTAATAGTAGTCATCAAAAGACAGGAACAAAAAAAACTTAATATAATTAGGATTCATGCAGCACAATTGTGAAAAAAAATTAATAAAAACGCATGAACGCGTCGCGCATAAACTTTTTTAAAGTAGAAGTTATATTTTCGATCATTTGGAAAATTTAATCAATTCAAAATGGCAAGTTAAAATGACGCAGGCCTGCAAATTTTAAATTATAAAAGGTGATGAGGAGGGACATTCCTATTACATGGAAAAACTAAATCATTTTTATGCCTCTGATGTATATTTTCATGATATATTGAATGCAATCAAATTCAAATAGAAAGATTAAAAGTTAATAATGTTTTACATATCTAGGAACAATTTTCTATTTACATTTATTCACACATCTAACATGAGGCATTGTTTCTCAAATATTTTATACTGTAAATCCTTTAAAATGTTTAGTAAATTAAAAGAATCAATGGTTTTTAGGCCATAAAGTAAAGGTATTCAACACGCGTGGAGCGCTGACCAGTCGTGGCTCTCTGGTTAACACTTTTGTGGCCCGCAGTATTTTCTCATTCTATTTAACATAATAGTTTGCTAAGAAAGTGAAAAGTATAATGTAATAATAATTATTTATCGGATAGATCAGCTGTTGGAGGATGCAATTGAATTGAAAGTTACATATGACACATTATAATTCCACATGAACTTATCACATGAATGCTTTAGCTAAACACTTTTTTTTTCTTGCTCAGTATCTCAGTATCATCATAGCTGCTTTTGCTTCAGATAATAACAAAAGTGAACAAAATACATAGAGTCTACTACCTAAATAAATTGACAGTAGAATTTTACGAATAAGAGTGATGTTGCCTATTGTTGACTATTGATGAAAAACGTTGAAGACCCTTACAGTGAAAATTTTTATTTGTAGTGTAGAAATCAAAAATTGAAAGTTCCATGCATTCATTTTAGTTTTACATTTTCTTACTTTATTAAACTCAGCATAAGAAAGCATTGTCTTCATAATAAGGAATGGGACTATTTTGATTTTGTACGTATGCTCAATTTATGCTTGCTTTAATAAAAAAACGTTTTTTTTTATTAAAAAAAAACTCCATTTTAACGAAAAAAGGGAAAAACGTTATTTATTTTTAGAATGCTTAGTCCCTCCTCTTGAACAAAATTTACTTAAATTCAATATATACGGGACGATAAATGCTAATAAGAATAATAAATATTAATAACAATAAATATTAATGATAAAGCATATTATTTACAAAAATAATATTATTATATAAATATTAATGATTATAATAAAGCATTCGAAAAAAGTTAGGGAAAAATAATATACATGTCATAAAGTGTTGTAGAATCAACATAAAGGGAAAAAATTTACTTATGAACGATGTAACATTTTTTTTTATCTATGCTCTCTCAAATAATTGATTTGTCAGTAGTTTGAATTATAATACAGTTCAAATTTGCTGAAACCTGATTAAGATTCAATCAGATAGTTTACATTAAACTATAATAAAATATAATCAAGTTTAAAAAGTACGATAATATTGTTTCATCACGTTTAAAAAGTTCAGAAGTATCGTGTCATAACGCTTAAGAGGTACTATATTTTTATGTCATCGCCTTTAAGAAGTTTAATAATTTTGCGTCATAACGTTCATGATGTTTGGTAATATCATACCATAACACTAAAAAATTACTTTATTATGATACTGGATTAAACTATAACATGGTTTAACATAGCATCTCATTATGGTTAAACGGTAATGTTTAGCATGTTTCAAAATATCAAATAGCGTACTAAAAAAATAAAAAAGAAGTACTAAAAAAACGCAATTTGATGCTAAAAAAGCTAAATTTTTCTATTTTATACCTTCGAACTTTCAAAGGTAAATGATTTAATAAAATAGCATCTTATTCTCGCTCAACCAAATTTCTTTAATCAGTGAGCAGTTATAAAAAAGGAAAGGATTTGTAAGACAAAGAAATAATATCAATAACGGAAAATGAATAAGAAAAACGTCTCTTTCTCTCAGAAAATAAAAGGCTTTTAGATTTCTTACATAATGATTTCTTGTCACGACAAAGTTTCCAGCACAAATAAAACTTTCTGCAGTTTTATCTCTGTAACTTAGTACATTTTAAATCCATCACTTATTTTCAGGAAGTAATAATACAAAATATATATTAATTACGAATTTAAATTCATTTTCAATTATTAAGTCAGTAAATACTCACTTTAAAAAAATAGAATAATAAAATTTCAATTAATCGTAAAATTTATTTGAGCTACGTTTTGAACATTATTTAAAAGATCATTTTGATATGCTAAGTTTTAGAGAAAGTTATTTATGATTTCATAGATTTTCTTAGTTTTTTTTCTGACGATCAAATAGATCCTAGTTCAGTAACTATTAAAGAGAAATTTAGCATGGTGAAAGAGCCTTTTTTAACTTCAATTTTTGTTAAATTTCCCATTTAATCTTCACTAGATGAGAATTCTTTAAATTCCAGATAGAACAATAAATTAACTACTAGCTCTTTTTAATCTTTCGAAAACCTATAATTAAAGATAAATTCCTCCATTAAGCTATTTTATGGCTTGAAATGACAATAAGAGGCTAGATTTAAGATCATTTTACACAAAGAGGTAAAAAAAGGAATAAAAAAATAGGGAAACATATCTCTCAAATATCATAAATTATCGTGTATACAGCATACAAATTCATTAATATTGCTTCGCATAACTAGGTACAATATAAGTAATTATAGTATGAGACGATGAATATGTGTTCAATCCAAATTTGGTATTTTTTTACGAAATAAATGTTTGATTATAAGAAAAGGCAGAATTATTTTTAAGCACAGTAAATCTCAAATATCGAGTAAAATATCCCTTTTTAAATGTCGAAGTTTTACACAGTGTACAAAGGAAAACGAAATACCCTGAATAACTTTTGATCTAATGATCGGATTTTCACATACTAGATCTCAATTTATTTGGTGAATGGGGGAGGCGACCTCAAATACGCTAATTAGTTAGTGCAGACAATATAAGCTACAAAATCAGACACAAGAACGTACTTTCTCTGAATAAGCATATATATATATATATATATATATATATATTTGACGAATTCTGATTCCTGACCCAAAAATACTGAGGGTAGCAGTAATGTGGAAAATATGGTCCTACTAATATGGTCGAGAAAACGAACAAAAATTTGAATTCCTTAATGTTAATTTTACCTTTTGAATATTTCGCCATATCTTGAGAACTTTTTAAGCGAATTGAAAAATATTTGCTCACAATTATAAAATTCGTTTTTCCAAATATAATTCCATGAATAATGTTTGCACTCAATTATAAAACTATTTTGTTTTAAAATTATTTGCTCTAATAATTATTTATTGTTTTTTTATTAAATAGTCAAAAAGTTTGAAATGTAGAGTGTACGCATTTTTACATCATTTTAAGTAATGCAAATTTATATGACAAAATACAAAATTTGAATGAAATCGGTCAAATAGTTCCTGAGAAATAGAAAGTTAAAAAAAAAAAATCAGATATTTAAAATTCGATTTCTCAGGAACTATTCGACTTATTTCACTCAAATTTTGCTTTTTGCCGTATAAAATTGCATTCTATAAAGTTATGTAAGAATATGAAAATCGAAACATTTTCGACTATTAGTAAATAAAACATCTAAAAAAATTATTAAAAACTATTTTTCGTCAGAAATTATTTTTTGCAGAAATTGGCAAAAAATAATTTTAATTTGCTTAAGAAGTTAAAAAGTATAAAGTAAATTAAAGCATGAAGTATGTTACCATTAAGGAGTTCAAACTTTCGACTTCTCTATTAGGGCCATATTTCCCAGATTGTGCCCCAGAGGGTTCCTACCCCTAAAATCTTTGCCCATTCTAAATTCCTACTCCTAAAATATAAGGGGTTGTCTCCAGCGGAGGCCACCCCTATGATAATCCGTCGAAAAAAAGTTACGTTTTTCCAGAGAAAGTATGTTAATGTGTCTGATTTTGTAGTTTAAAATATTGTTTGTTCTGACTAGTTAGCATATTTCCGCTCACCCCCTGGAACTATTAAGATTGAATCCTGGTAGATAGAAATCCGATCATTAAATCTAAAGTTATTTCACAGGGGGAATAACTGTTAATCTATTGATGAAGTATATTTTTTTCGCATTGTACATATGTATTTATGTCTTTTTATTAGTTTGTTTAAAATGCAGAGGTTACAAAGCATAGTTTAATTTATTGTGAATTTTTTTACTCTCTGTTTATAAATGAAACTTTTTTAATTTAGACAAAATTCATTTTGTGAAAATAATACATTGAGTTTATCAAAAATTATGCCAAAGCTTATTAAAATGTTACATTTCTCAAAGAAGTTTCGACAAAATTCTGATAGATTAATAGTTTTTTTACTCAATTTACTTAATTTACTCTCGTCTTCCCTCAGTTGATATTTATATACTTACTGTTAATGAACTAAAAGTTGAATAATATTTACAATACTTTTCAAATGTCTTAAATATTTAACTGTAAGTGCAGAATTATTACCTTAACGACTTTTTGAACTCTTTGTATTTCCAATTAAAGCATATTTAACAATACTTTTATTATTACCTTTCTTTTATTGTGCTTGTCAGGGTCACGTGATGTAATAACACGCATTTTCTGATGTTGCGAGCTAAAAGCTTGATATTATAGATATGATCATTTTTTTGTTTTGTTTTTTTTTGGACGATGGATGAAGAAAAGAATAAAAAAATGGTGAATTAGTTTTTGTAGAATTTTGCGTTATTTCTTTTATAAAAGGTTACGACTGACAAATGTGCGGGGAAACCCCAATGGATTTCGAAATAAAAGATTGGTAGTTGTTTGTTCTATGAATTTCAAGTTGTTTGATGGAAGATAGTGAGTTATTTAGATTGTCTTGAAATTGGTTTAGGAAGTGGCATTTTTTTTTGTAAGAAGGTGCAGTTTAGAAAGTAGTAGGTGAAAAATGGCATTTTTAGGAAGAGCTTTAAAAGTAGATTTGAAGTGTTTGGCGGAAGAGTTAGGAGAAACGGCAACGGAAGACATGAGAGTTACCGAATTAAAAAAGATTATATTGGCAAGTACGGAGTACGAAGAGGAGTTTGTGAAGGAATTATTAAAAAGAATAGTTAGTGGAAGAGAAGAAATAAAGCGCCAACAAAAAGAAGATGAAATTAGGCGACAAGAATATGAAATTAAGCAACAGGAAAGGGAAGACGAATTAAAGCGGCGAGAACAGGAAAGGGAAGATGAATTAAAGAGGCGAGAACAGGAAAGGGAAGGTGAATTAAAGCGGCGAGAACAGGAAAGGGAAGATGAATTAAAGCGGCAAGAAAAGGAATATGAATTGGAGAGGTTGAAGATAGAAGCTTCATTGGTACATACTGGTACTATAGGAGAGACGAGCAGCTCTCGAAATGAAGAAGCAAGAGAACATGTACCTGGTGGATTGCAAAAATTAATGCGTACTTTTGATCCAAAAGAAGGTGATATAAGTTTTTATCTAATATTGTTTGAAAGACAAGCACGAAGAGTCCATATAAAAGAAGAAGATTGGGTAACGCATCTTGTTGGATTATTGCCTCTAGAAATGGCGAATTTAATTGCAAGGGAGCCTGAAGAAAAAGCAAATGATTATAAACATGTAAAATGTATGTTATTGAAAAGGTTTAAATTGAGCCCAGAAGCATTTAAAATAAAGTTTAAGAGACATTGTAAAGCGGCTGAGAGCACTTGGCGAGATTTTGGATTTGAATTGGCGAACTATTTTAACGAATGGGTTTCGGGACTAAAAATTAATGATTTCGACAGCCTGAAACAACTTGTCATTGTCGAACAGATAAAAGAACGAGTACCTGGAGACATACAAAATCATTTTATTGATGAGTGGAGTAGAATTTGCTCAGTTGACACACTTGCTGAGAAGTTAGATGAGTACGAGAATGCAAGGAAATATAACCAAACTACGAAATTCATTGCTTCTCAACCATATAGGAACTTATACCGGGAAAAACCAAACATGGTTAGTAGAAGATATCATACATTTGGTGAAGGATATAAACATGAGCATAACAACCATGGCAGAATTGATAAGCGGAGTTCTTCCCAAAATCCAGTCACATGTTTTAATTGTGGACGAGTAGGACACTTGGCACGATTTTGTCGAGATAATAAAGAGAGGAGAAGAAACATTGAAGGCAAAGTGGCCGAGGTTCAAGTATCGGAAGGGCAAGTATCCGAAGTTAAGGTACTCAGAAATGGAAATATCGAAAGCAAAGTAGTCACTGCAAGATTTAACGGTGAAGTCATGATAGGAAACAAAAAATGTAAAGGCGTTCAACCAAAAATAGCTGCCCTTAAGAAAGTTAGAATTTCATATAATGGAAATGAATACGAAGCTGTAGTAGATTCTGGTGCACAAATAAGTGTATTTAAAAACGATATAGTGGGTAAGGAAGTGGATTACAAAGGACATATAATACTACAACCTGCGTTTGGCGAAAGTCTAAAAGCTGAATTAAAAGAAGTGGAAATCGCTTTGGTAACGGAAGGATATATTACGCCTATAATTAAAACGATGATAGCAGCCGTCAATGGGTTAAATGCTGACATTTTGTTGGATGCTGAAACTTATGAGGCATTATTAGAACAAAAAAGAGTATACAATCCCAGTTTTACTGCTGCTATGAAGCTAAGATCAGATTCCCGAAAGGAGCAGTTATATATGAGTGCAAGTGACGGAGAAGAGCAGCAGGAGCCAACAGTAGGTGAATGCGGTGATAAAAAGAATGGAAATGAAACCGAACGATTCAAGATACAACAACAAAGTTGCGATACTCTCCAAGAAGCATGGAAATTGGGGAAGCAAAATAAAGGAGGGTATGTGATACAAAATAATATACTATGCCATGAAGAGCTGTTGGACGGGAATAGAATACAACAATTAGTAATTCCCGAAATTAGAAAAGGTAAAATACTAGAAATTGCCCACGAGTCAGTATTCGGAGCACATCTAGGAGCTCGTAAAACAATTCAAAGAATTAAATTTTCCTTTTATTGGCCAGGGATGGTCAAGGAAATTAAAGCTTATTGTAGCTCATGTCATGGGTGCCAAGGTAGAAGAGTTGTTCGTTCAGTAGACAAAATTCCGATAACACCTGTGTCACGTCCTGAACTTCCATTCCAAGTGGTGAACGTAGATCTAATTGGTCCTCTAGATCCAGTATCAGCACAAGGACATAAATATATCCTTTGTTTGATGGACCAACATTCAAGATGGCCTGAAGCAGTCCCGCTCAAATCGTTAACGGCAAGGAATACATGTGAAGCACTGCTCGAAATATTCTGTAGGACAGGAATTCCAGAAGTAATCGTGGTGGATAATGCGACAAATTTTACGGCAAGTTTAACGCAAGAGTTTTTGAAGGTTTTAGGAGCTTGTCCGCGATTTTCAACGCCATACCATCCGGAAGGGAACGGATTGATTGAAAGATGGAACCAAACTTTCAAAAATATGCTACATCACATTATTAGAGAAGTAGGAAGAAATTGGCATCGACACATACCATTTGTACTATGGGCTTATCGAGAAGTTCCAAATGCAACTACAGGAGTACCACCTTTTCTGCTAATGTACGGGAGAGAACCGAAAGGCCCGTTATCTATATTGAAGTCAATTTGGGCCGGAGATATGTTTTTACCTTTGAATATGAAAGGATCAGCGGAGGAATATTTAAAAGAGTTAAAAGGAAAATTAGAAATAGCAACCGAAAAGGCAAGGTTAACAAGTGATGTGCAACAAAGTAATTATGCCAAATATTACAATAGAAGGAAAAAATACCGGGAATTTGCGCCAGGAGATCAAGTACTTGTGCTAATGCATGATTCATCCAATTCATTATATGCCAGATGGATAGGTCCAGTAAAGGTAATTAGAAGAGTGAAACCGAATTCGTATTATTTGCAAATGCCTGAAGGAAATTTAAGATTATTGCATGTTAACAAAATGAGAGAATACAAAGCGAGAATTCAAACAGTTGGAGGTGTCTATGATATTGATGATGAATTTGGTGAAATATACGAAACACCAACTCTTCCTACAGATGTGGAAAGCTATGAAGCATTGAAAGGATTAAATTTGGATTACTTACCCAAAATGCAACAAAATCAATTGAAAGATCTTTTACATAGACGCAAAACGTTGTTTTCGGGGAAGATAAGGATAGCTAAAGTTGGGAAACATGCGATAAAGCTGAAAGCTGAGGAGGATACGATGAAACCAAAAACGTATAAGATACCAGAAAACTTAAAGGGGAAAGTGGATGCACAGATCAATGAATTGCTAGCGTTAGGACTGATTGAACCGGTGGTAAGTGAGATAGCACACCCGGTAGTATGTGTTCATAAGAAAGACGGAACAATCAGGTTATGCATTGATTTCAGAAGTTTGAATGCTCTTACCGTTCCGGATGCATATCCAATGCAAAATATGATGGAGTTGAATTTCTTAGTAGGAAAGAAGAAATTCATTACTGTGCTAGATATGTTGAAGGGATATTGGGCTATACCGATGGAGAACGGCAGCAAACACCTCACAGCATTCCGAACTCACCGAGGCCAGTACCAATGGAATGTATTACCCTTTGGATTAAGAAATGCTGCTGCAACCTACCAAAGAGCTATGTCTAAAGTGGTTCAGTCCATGTCTGATTTCACTTGTGCTTATATCGATGATTTAGCAGTATTTTCTGATACGTGGGAGGAACATTTGATTCATCTTGAAGAAGTTTTTAAGAGATTGGAATATTTTAATTTCTCCGTGAACTTGAGAAAGTGCGAATTTGCTAGACAAAAGGTTAAATACTTAGGACATATTATTGGTTCAGGTAAACATGCTCCTGACAAAGAACGAATAAGAGTAATACAGAAATTAGAGGCACCCAAAACCAAAAAACAACTGAGAAGTGCTTTGGGATTATGCAACTTTTACAGGCAGTATATTCCAAACTTCGCAAAGATTGCTCTTCCACTAACAGAGCTTACTAAAAAGAAAGTTCCTAATGAGATTCCTTGGAGCGAAGAAGCTGAGAAGGCATTCAAGGAATTGAAGACGTCGCTATGTAAGATCGCAGAGTTACAAGTCCCAGACATAGAGAAACCATACTACTTGCATACGGATGCATCTCAAAATGCGGTCGGATGTTGTTTAGGTCAGTTAGATGAAGAAGGAAATATTCGTCCCATAGCTTTCGGTAGCCAGAAGCTGAATTCAACTCAACAGAAATGGTCTACAATTGAAAGGGAAGCTTATGCTATTATTTGGGCTTTGCAGAGATTTGAAACCTTACTCTGTGGTGCTAAGATTATTTTATTAACTGATCATAATCCCCTAGTATTTCTGACGAGTGCGACACCCCAAAGCCCGAGGTTGCAGAGATGGGCGTTAGCCATTCAACGCCATGATATTGAGGCAAGTCACATCAAAGGATCGAAACTTAGTAATGCAGATGCATTGTCCAGACTGTAAATATAAACTAAAATAAGACTCTGAACATTTTTTCCTATTATTATTATTAGGTGATTAAAGTAAATACCTAGTGTTAAGTTAAACCTAAGATTCAGTGAATATTTGGGTGAATGTGAAACATAGTTTGGTTATGTGTAAAGTGTGACCCTTAAATTATTTGCCATATTCGATCTTTGGATCTAATATGACTCTGGGGGGAAGGTGTCAGGGTCACGTGATGTAATAACACGCATTTTCTGATGTTGCGAGCTAAAAGCTTGATATTATAGATATGATCATTTTTTTGTTTTGTTTTTTTTTGGACGATGGATGAAGAAAAGAATAAAAAAATGGTGAATTAGTTTTTGTAGAATTTTGCGTTATTTCTTTTATAAAAGGTTACGACTGACAGTGCTATACACTTTATAAATATTTATTTTCTTCCAAAATTCAATTTATGAAATTAAACATTTTTTTACACAAATTATTCTTTAAAAATTAAGCATAAATATTATCTTGGGTGCATTTTTCTCTCATTTCTTGTAATTACTCTTTTTCATTTTATAATGTTTTTCTTAATTTAAAATATTAAAATCTTTTTTGTCTTTCTAAATTACAAGCAGGAAGTAAAATATTTAGACAATCTGAAACATATTCTAACACTTGATTCAAATAAATCAAACAAATTTTAGCTTCTAAGCTTTTGTTACCTTATTTGAGTTAACTCTGTTACAAACGCGTAACAAAAGTAATTTCCTTCTTCGATTTTTTATTTTTAAATACTTATTTAAATGCAACAAAGCATTTGATTCATGTTCAATATTTTAGCTATTAGTATACATAATCTATAAATGTATATTTTCCTAATATTTATTAATCTTAAGAAATAATCTAATCTAATCGTTGATCATCTCATTTAATCTCAAACAAATATTATTCCAATAAACAATGATAACAAAAAAATATTTAAAATAATAGATAAAGAATGGTTAGATTTGTAATTGTGTTTCCTTGTAATAATTTAGTGCCCGAAATTGCTTAAAAGCAAGAAAAATAATTCGAATACCATCCCATTTCCCAGGTTTATTCGGAAAGTGAACTCCTAAAAGCAAGAAAAAATCAAACTTTCAAAGCAAAAACGGGATTCCTTCCGAAAATACCAAAAATGTTTTTTTTTAGAATTTCGTCTTCGTTCGGGTATAATTTCGTATTATTAAATATTTACTCTGGATCCTAAACTTCTCTCAAGTCTTTGAAGAAGTTTAGTTGAAGGTTACTCCCACATAACGCAATCGATATAACTTTGTTTTGATGGAGCATCTTTAATGTCAATAAAAATGTACGAAGTACGAAATGTACGAATATATTCTTTATATACAGATTCCAAAGGAATTGTTTACTGTAAAAAAAGCAAAATCTTTATATAATTGGAATAAAAATAAATTTTGTCCGCATATTTCAATAATTTTTAATAGTATTCAGCGTCATGTAGAAATCATTTTTGCAAATCTGCAAGATATTTAATTATAAATTACTTTTTAATTCTTGCTTAATTGTAGAGGAGAGGGGCTAGTGTTGACGTAGAACTAGAGTGTACACATTGAAAAATCATTTATTAGTCAAATTTCTTGCGTGAGATATCATAATACAGTGCGTGAAATAGAAAATTGTCCACCCTAAATAACTTTTGATCTAATGATCTGATCTTTCCATTCTAGGACTCAATCTTAAAGATTCGAAATGGTAACCCTTTAAATTTACTAAATAGTTAGTACTGGTTGTGAAACTTACTTAATTGCATATATTTTATTTTAATGACACTAAACATTCAAAATTTATGTCTGAATTTGTAAACTTTCTCTTGAAAAAATTGTCAGAAATGAATTACATTCCATCAATGCATTACCGAAGCTGAAAGTTTAAAGTGTCAAAATCGTTAACACTAGAAGCGAATCATTTTTGCAGTACTCTACTTATTAATGCTGAAAAAAATTAAAATAAAAAATAACCAAATTAATGTCAAACATCTTCGAAATTGTTTATTCTAACGAATAAATTTATTTAAAAAAATATTTCAAACATTAAAGACACAAACTATTTCAGGTAATGAGATATTTTCACTTAAGTACTATTTTCATTTAAAGAATGCCCGCTTCTAAATGTTACGAAATTGAATCGATTTATTATGTTCAAAATTTATCAAGCAAGCCGCATAAAACCATAAACCACATCATTTCTAAAAACAACTTACAAGAAAAAAGAAACCTAATAATATGATTTAAAGTATATAAAAAAAAACATTCCTTTCATAACATAAAAGAAATATCGACTTTCAAGTTCCTTAAATACTATAAAGTCATTGTCACTTCAATTATTTTATTTAAGATGTTACTGCTTTTATATATATATTTTAAGTAAATGTATATATTCTCATTAATTACATAGTGAGCATCATATGTAAAGTACATAATTATTTGTTTAACCATTGAGCTTAGCATGATATTACATAATTTTCATTTAGTTGTTTGAAATGAAAAAAAGGTCCTAAAATCAATATCTAGAAATACACTATTTATCATATTTTTGTTGCAGATAATTTTATGATAATAACTAAAAATATGTAGATAAGCATCTAGATACAAAATGTATTAATTTATTATAATTAATTTATTGTAATTAACTTAAATTAAATAATTAATCTAAAACTTTGCATTCGGTATAAAATGAATACCTTAATTTAAATATTTATGTTATCATAAAATGAAGGTAGAAATTTTAAATTTGTGTAAATGAAATTCTGAATGTTTATCTTAAATCTTAAGCAAAGAACTTTTATACATAAAAGCATACATCTTTAGAATAAATGAAATATTAGAAAATGAAATCTTAATTTCGAAACAGTTTATTTAAAACTATATATGTCACGCGCTTATTAAAAATTCACTATAAATACTGAATTGTTTTAAAAAAAAAACTAATGTTTGTCTTCTCATAACATTTATTTAATTAAAATCATTTGATCTCATTTTTCATATATTTTGTAAACATCTCCTTCCTATTTTTCTGATAAACACTTTCATTCCCATATTGTTGGTATATCAAACTATTCCTTTCTATGTAATTAATTTGATTTTACATTGCGAATTCTCTTTAAAAAATAATATTTTGTAACATAATTTAATTAAATAAAAATGATTTGGATTAATTAATCATAAGCATACGCAAATCACATGTTTTCCATAACCAATGTTTTAGTTTCAGTTTTTTTTTTTTTTTAACATTACCATTACCTTTTGATAAATATATCAAGCAGTCCTTTTCTAGTTCGATTATCTGATTGTAAATCGGAAATTATCTTTCTTCATTCAACGATAACAGAAGCAAACTTAAATAAAATAATATCGAATAAGTCATTTGAGTTCTAAAATAGTTCCTTTACAAAATAGGTTTAGATAATCATTTCCTATCTGAAAACTTATTTGAAACTCATGTTTCTCATTTCCATGAATAAAATTCTCTAGTTCATTACTTATTTATTCTTTTTTCGCAGTTTATTTTTATTTGAATTGTATTGACAACCACTGTTTGATAAACTAAAAACATAAGCAACTTGATATTTCTCGAAAAGTCATTTAAATAATTTATATATACATTAAAAATTTTAATTTGTTTTTACTAAGCTAATACATATATATATATATATATATATATATATATATATATATATATATATATATATATATATATATATATATATATATATATATATATATATATATGTAATGTTATGCCTTTAAAGGCTAGAGATTTGAAGAGAATTAGGCGAATACATTTAAAAAGGCTTTTTATTACTTATATGGAAATCAGTGTTCATGAAATCTTTACAATTATGGTTTCCCCATTTCAGGGCTTGTTTGGGTTTGGCCTAGATTTCTCTAGCCATGGAAAATATGGAAAAGCCACGCATTTTTGCCTCTCCCGAGCTTTTAAAGAGAGGTCCTGTAAAGGGGAGGGCGTTGCAAGCATCTTCTTATTCAATGAAACGTCATTCAATTGATAAACTTTAGAGATTTTGATTCGTTAAAAGGATATCGCCACTCTGACGGTGGGAAGTTTTTGGGGGTATTTTAATGTCTACTTCATTTACGAATTATTAGACCATTAGCTTCAGAAAATAATCTTTTATCCGGCCGTATCTGGTTTATCTTGACTTTTTATGGCTCTTTGTGAGAGACCGGCTTCCATATCTTAACTTTGATAAGAAACATATGTTTTAAGCTTATCGGTTAATATAGAAAGACTCGTCTGAGAATTTCTATATTACATCCCCCCTCTCCAAAAAGTTTCGTTTTATATTAAATTTAGAATTTAGGAGAAAGTTTATATCTAATTACTTGCAACCCCCTCTATCAGAATTTTCAATGAAATTATAACAAAACACATGTTGAATTTTCAAATACAAAATATTCAAGCAAAACAAAAATAACAAATGTAAAGTAAAATCTATGTACAAGAAACATGTATACCTATTAAGTATAACAGTATGTAATGTTTACATTAAAATATCTTCTATATGCAATGTATTAAAGTTTATGTGCTCATAAACATATAACAAAAAGAATTAGAGTCTCTAATATTATTCAGCATTTTTTTCGTGAAAAGTTCTGTGCATTAACACCACAAAATGCTGTAAGTAAAGATTCTTTTTGTTTCTTTTTTAAGTAAATAAAGAAGACAAATTAAAAAATAATAAACTTAAAAACATATATACAAAAATTCATTATTCAAAAAAATTTTTTAAAATAAATGAAAGAAAAAATAAGAAAAGGACACCAATGTGTCTTAATTCTAGAATTTAAGATTCTAGTATCGTTAAGGGCATGCTACTGGATACCAAGTTGTAGTCCCGAAAAGAAGGAGAACAATTCTGTATCTCATCAATATTGATACGGCAGATTTTATCTCAAAATACACAACAATGAAAAATATTATTTGTTGATGGTTAGATTATATGAGAAATTTCACCCTATATTTATTTTGGATTTGGGTAAACACACCCTTTGTAGAAATTTTGAGGGGTCAGATCTTCCGTGAAAAAGGGCTAATATGCTCAAATGAAGCATGTACATGATAATTTCCTGTCATCAAATTTATATAATGCAAAACAAATCATATATTTGTTTTTCTCCTTTATATTTACATTTTTTATTTAATAAATTTTATTCATGATTAAGCTTCAATTTCTCTGGTTCATAATACTTTCTTAGTTTTGAAACATGTACAATTTCTGTTTTTTCTTTAGTGTGACTATTCTTTTTATTTATTTCATAATTTACATCAGACATTTTTTGAATGATGCTATAAGGACCACTAAAAGTTGGAGAGAGTTTTCTAGTGTTAGGATATTTAAACTCTTCATAGATGACTATGTCACCTGGTGAAAAGTTTATCTCTACAAATCTAGAATCGTAATAAACTTTATTTTTCTCGTGGTATCGTTTTGTGTTTTCTATAGCTATTTTCCTAGCTTCTTCAAGTGGAGGGTAAATATCCTCTTTTAAAGGATTTTCATATGGAACTATGCCATTTAATAAATATGCCGGCGGGAATTCCGTAACTGAGTGAGGAGTTAAATTATATTCCTGAACAACTTCTTTTAATAATTTAGGCCACGGTATCCTGGAAGAATTTTGATTAATTTTGCATTTTAAACGCGTTATTATAGTTTGTCCTAATCTCTCTACTTTGCCATTAGTTTCAGGCCGATGAGCTGTAGTTAAAAGTTGTTTAACTTTATGATGTTTAAGAAATTTTTTGAAATGCGAAGATGTAAAAGCTGCATTTCTATCACTTAAAAGCTTTGTAGGTATTTGATTTTGAAAAATTTGATGAAGAAAAGTGGTATAAGTTTCTGTTGTTATAGATTTTGAAGCGAATGCCCATATATATCTAGTCATATGATCAATAATTAAGGTCAAATATTTTTTTGTTGAATTATAATGATTAAGACCACCAACACTATCTATTGCAAGTAAATCAAATGGCTTATCAACAGGAGGCATTGATTGTAAGAGCCCAAATCTTTTTTGACGGGGTTTCTTATTTAATTGACATGTGTGACAATGCTTAATAAATTTAGTTATATCAGAAGTAATGTTTTGCCAATAATATACCGGAGTTAATAAATTAATTGTTTTTTGAATACCCGGATGTCCAAACTTTTCATGAGTAATTTTGAGTAATTTTAACCGTAATGAAAAAGGTACTACAATTTTAGTAAATCCTTTTTTACGAAGGCATAATACATCATTAATTTCTACAAATTTTCCAGTTAAATTGTCACATTTTTGAGCCTCTATAATTTCATTTAATTGCAAAAGATGTGATACTTGACCTCCATCATTGTTTACATTTACCTTTGAATCTGGTGTTTCTCTCGAAAGCATATCTGCTTCTATATTTGTACTACCTTTTGTATATTTTACAATGTAATCATACATACTAAGGTGTAAAGACCAGCGAAATAATCGTCCTTTAAGATTTTTAACATTTTTAAGCCAAAGAAGGGCTGCATGGTCCGTATGTATTGTAAATTTCTTTCCAAAAAGGTAGTGATGAAATTTATTTAAAGTGCCCACAATAGCGAGACATTCCAGCTCAGTGATAAAATAGTTCTTTTCATAATCTTTTAATGAGCGGGAGTGGAACGCTACGGGATACAAAACACCAGATTCATCACATTGTTTAAGTACAGCTCCAATACCATTTGTACTGGCATCAACAAAAATATGACAATCATGAGATGGATTAAATATTTTTAATATTGGTTTGCTAGTTAAAGCTGATTTAAGAGATTCAAAAGATTTCTGACATTCATCTGTCCATATCCATTTAGTATTCTTTTTTAACAAATTATTTAATGGAGCTCGTATAGATGCATATTTATCTATAAATTTGTTGTAAACATTAATGGATCCCAGAAATCTTTGCAAAGATTTTACATTTGTAGGAGGTTTTAATTTTTTAATAACTTCAATATTACTATTATTTGGTGTAACAGTGCCGTTTGTTATCTCATATCCCAAAAAATCAATTTTTTGTTTTAGAAAGGAACATTTAGAGAATTTTAATTTAATATTTTCTTGTCTACATATATCAAAAATTTGTTTAATATGATCTAAATGTTCAGAATAGCTGTTTGAAAAAATAATTATATCGTCAAAATAATTTGCAGCGAATTTAATTTTATGTTTAGTAAGGATTCTACGAATAGTTCTTTGAAAAATGCTTGGGGCATTTTTCCAACCAAAAGGTAAACGTAACCATTCATATAACCCATTGTGTGTTGCAAATGCTAATTTTTCTGTGTCTTCTGGGTGGATTTGCAAATGCCAATAACCACTAATCAGGTCAATCGAAGAATAATAAGAACTTTGAGCTAGTTTATCAATTAGAGATTCCATGAGAGGTAACGGTTCCGCGTCCGACTTCGTCACCTGATTTAATTTTCTAAAATCTACACATAAACGCGTTTTTTTATTTTCCTCCTTTTTAAATACTAATGTTACTGGGGCCGAATATGGAGAAGAACTTTCTTTTATTATATTATGTTTTACTAACTCTTGAATTTGGTTATCGATTTCTTCCTGTTGTTTCGGAGATGTTTTATACGGTCTTAAAGAGATCGGTAAATCTGAAGTCAACCTCACCCGTTGCGGTTCTATTCTAACTTTGCCTATATCATACTTATTTTTTGCAAATATGTCCTCATATTCCTTTAGAATTTTGAGTAAATCAGAATTTTTCACATTTTCCATTAATTTCGGTGTTTCGTTGACGTCTATCTGACAATGTGCGCGCTTATTATCAGAATTTATCTCAGAAACATTCGAAATTTTTATTTGTTTATCAGTTTCATTCTTTTTCGTACAGTTTTTATTTTTGTGTACTTCTTTTGTCTTATTTATTTTTGAAATTGTTTCTCCAATGTTCCCTGTTTCTTTTATATTTACATTTCGTTTATTTTGGTTAACACTTATAGGTATTGGATTTTCAGGTGAGAAGTGCAATGACAAGTTATTTACTTTGACTGGAGAGAAAGTGATCAGTTTTCTGTTCCTTTGAAAAACAACTTGATTTACACAATTTATCACTAATTGAAAATCCTTTAATGCATGTAATCCAAGTATGGCATATGTGAGATCGGTATTAAGTAACAGAAACTCAGTCGATTTCACAATATTTCCAATTTTTAGATCCAGTGTGCATATTTTATTTAGTGTTAACTTTCCTTTTGTTTGGATAACATTTATTCCTTTACAACTTTTAACGGGAACCTTCAATTTTAATACAATATGTTCGGGTATCAAATTTATTGTTGATCCCGTATCCAAATTTAACATTAATTTTTGCATGCAACTCGAGTTATCTTTGTTCTTTATCTTTTCCTTATTCCGTACGTACGTATCATTTTTTATGTATCCGGATACTAATAATTGCTACTTTTGATTTTGTATAGCCTTATCTTGGGTTTCCGCAACAATTGGATTATTCACACAAGATTGCCCCCAGTGATAATCATTAAATATCCCTATCTTTGCGCAAAATTTGCATGGTTTGGGCGGCAAATTTTGTATAACATGATTAGTTGGGAGTCTTTGTTTTTGGTAATTACTCATATTCGGTTTTCTTTGCATTGAGGAGATTTATGGCCAACTTTGTTGCAATTATAGCAACGAATTTCTGGCTTTTGTTTGTCGAATTTGGGAGTATAGTAAGGTACGCGATTCATTTGCGTTTTATTTTTAACTCTATCCATGCATAGTTGTTCGTATATGCGTAATTTATTTTTAAAATCACTTAAATCAGTAGAGCCATATAAAATTGTTTTGTTATTTATTGTGTCCTGAATGCCAGCAGTACAATATTTAATTAATGCTTTCTCATCTATCTTACTTAGACCCGAAATTTGCTGCATTTTCAAAAAATACTCTTGCAGGGATTCGTGGGAACGCATTTTTCGGCTCTGCAACATTTCATGAATATCAGCAGAATTGTACGGTATTTGATATTCATCCATTAACGCATCTTTTAATTTTGAATATGAAACGACATGAGGCTGAGTACGCAGAAATAATAACGCGTTTCCTCTCAAACACCTTTTAGCATATACAAATTTTTGAATCGGTGATAAATTAAACATTTCAGATATATCTTCAAATGATTCAAACCATACAGTAATACTTTCATGTTTTTCTCCTTTAAAAAGAGGAGTAACAGTTTCAATATCCGAAAAATTAAGCAGTAATCTAGGTTCATTCACATTTTGCTCTTGTATTGTTACATTTTTTAAATGAGAATCTATTTTTTTAACATTAATGTTATCTGTTTGTTAATCTCGATTACCTGCTTCATTTTTCTTTCCAGTGTCTAAGTCATTAAAATTTTCATCTTCCGAAATATCGTCCATAATTAACGAATTTCGAAGAGCATCAAAATCCGTTAAATAGGTGACGATATTTTTCGCGAGGTCCTCAATCTGACCATCACCTGAAATATTTAATACATCGGCTATATGAATTAATTCGGATAATTTAAAATCATCCATAACTTTCATTACCTTTTCATTGAATTTATCACTAGAGATTTCGAATTGAAATCCTGGAAAATTCAAAATTTTTGTTCTACTTAAGCGCGCCTTATTATTAGGAAAAATAATTTTATCCAATAATTTAACTTTAGTTACTTGAGTTGTTTTTATTGACTTAGCCACAGCTTCAATATCTTTTAACGACATTTTTATGGCAATAACAAATGTAAACACTATTATATTATTAAAAGAAAAGTGAATAATTATTTACATTTAAACATTTTTAAAATTAATAATTCTATTAGAAATTATATCTTCAAAAATAATGAGCAGTAATAGACTTACCCATCTGGTAGCTTTTGTTGACACTCGAAAATTAGAAGCATTAGAATTTTACAAACCACAAAAATGTATTTCTTTTTCACTACAAAGTATCCTAGGTGTTAGTGCACAAGCGAAGTGACATTTCATCTGAACTAAACAAGAGTCTTTGGAAGCATTTCGAGGAACAAATATTTGACGGTTTGTATTTTTACTGTCCAGATGGAACACAGAAGTTAGATGTAAGGGCTTCATTTGTCAGCAGTTCTATGTCTATGATGAAGGCAGCGTTATCTCAAATAGCCTGGGTGGGAATTACTCTTCTGTCTTTTCATACCATGCACAGGAACTTGTTGAAATATAAAATTATTCTGCTGGTGGGCCACTTGATGATTCTTTCTATTTCTTTCTTTTTGGGAAGGAGCTATGTGAAACTTTTTTGACTTTTCATCTTCTTTCTCTTCTTTTAACAGAATAGTAACGCATCAAAAGTTTTTTTTTTTCTTTTACTTCTTCTTCGGAGGGAACTATAGTGAATTCAGCTTTTTTCACCCCATCCATCGGAGCTTGTTGACATATTATTAGTTGTTTCTTTTCACGTTCTTTTTCGGTCTGCGGCCAATTTTTCCAAACAAATTACATTTCACATGCCGGCTTGTAATGTTATGCCTTTAAAGGCTAGAGATTTGAAGAGAATTAGGCGAATACATTTAAAAAGGCATTTTATTACTTATATGGAGTATGGAAATCAGTGTTCATGAAATCTTTACAATTATGGTTTCCCCATTTCAGGGCTTGTTTGGGTTTGGCCTAGATTTCTCTAGCCATGGAAAATATGGAAAAGCCACGCATTTTTGCCTCTCCTGAGCTTTTAAAGAGAGGTCCTGTAAAGGGGAGGGCGTTGCAAGCATCTTCTTATTCAATGAAACGTCATTCAATTGATAAACTTTAGAGATTTTGATTCGTTAAAAGGATATCGCCACTCTGACGGTGGGAAGTTTTTGGGGTATTTTAATGTCTACTTCATTTACGAATTATTAGACCATTAGCTTCAGAAAATAATCTTTTATCCGGCCGTATCTGGTTTATCTTGACTTTTTATGGCTCTTTGTGAGAGACCGGCTTCCATATCTTAACTTTGATAAGAAACATATGTTTTAAGCTTATCGGTTAATATAGAAAGACTCATCTGAGAATTTCTATATTACATATATATATATATATATATATATATATATATATATATATATATATATATATATATATATATATATATATATATATATTGTAAAATGATGCAGTCGGACCGAGCAGGAAAACAGACACAGGATTATAATTAAATCAGAGTAACTTTTATTTGATCATTCTTAGTTGAGTGGGAGCGAAGAAGTGATGTTTACTCCATCAGCAAACAGTCTTTCTGGTAGGGAAAATCTTGCAAAAAATCCGAAAATGCCTTTATTTAGGGAAAAGAGGGAAATCTCAGAAATTACTATTGGTTAATTAAATAGATCACGCGATTCTCACAAGGCTTAAAAGGAAAAATATCTTTATTTAAATTTATGTATAGTTGGCTAAAAATAGATTTAGAAACAGGATGTGGTTTTTTAAAAGTATCATAAAGTGCTTCGATTTGAAGAATTAAGTAGCAATAAATTAGGAGTTGTTTTATAACGAAGAAACTAACATAAAAAGATTAATTGAAGCTTTTTATGTTACATCCCCCCTCGCCGAAAATTTTTTGACTACTATCAAAAATTTTAAAAATTATCCCTTTGCAAAACTTTCCCTATGATGACACAATTAAAATTAAAAAAAAACCAATTTGCACTTTTAACAAGATTTCAAATTAATATGAATTATAAAAAATACATATAAGTACACAATATAAAAAAATTTCATGAAAGTCTCGAGGAAAAAAAAATTGATGTAGCGCTACCATCAAAATGAAGTGTTAGATCTTCATTTTCAATAGTTTTTTGTGATTTAAGTTTTTTCAGTCCTTTTTGAAAATCACTGTAAATAAAGTTATTACTCATACTAACACAATTAAAATAAACTTTTCACTATAAGAAAATTTATAAAAATTTTCTAAAAATGCAAATATTAAAAAACATGAAAATACAAGTGATATGAGATATACAAATACAAATTGACACTTTTTCCAAAAAAATTTCAATCTGAAATTTTTCTTCAGGATTTGTACATCTTGAAAATAAAATGTATAAAGAAAAGTTTGACACAATGGTCTTTAATCTGAAATTTAGGACTTCAGTGTTATTAGGGGAAAATTTTTGCTGGATTAGGGGCTGTATTCCCCAAAAGGAGGAAAACAGTCCCTAGTCTCAACAATGATGTGCTGGAAGATCCTAGTTTCAATAGATGCTTAAGTTTAAACATTTTTGGTTTTCACCACAGAGAGAAACTACCATCGCCCCATATCCTTTTAGATTGGGTAAACATTGAACTTGAAGAAAAAAATTTGAAAGGTCGGATCTTCCAGAAAAAAGGGGACCACATGTTCTTTTGAACCATGTGTAATGTTGTCATATTTGGTGTTTTTAATTTTATTTCAACAATGAAAAATCATTAAATTTAATATAAAATATATTCAATTCCATTTAAATAATTACATGTTTTTTATTCGTGACATAATTTCAGTTTGTCAGGTGGGTGGTACCTTCGCAATTTTGATATATGAACTATTTCTGAATTTTCTTTATTATGAATATTCTTTTTATTTATTTTATAATTAACATCAGAAATTTTTTCAAGAATTATATATGGACCGGAAAAAGTTGGGGTAAGTTTCCTAGTATTGGGGTATTTAAAATCTTCATACATTACAGTATCACTAGGGGAAAATTCAATATGAGTGAATCTTGCATCATAATAAATTTTATTTTTTTCATGATATTGTTTAGTTCTTTCAACTGCAATTTTTCTTGCTTCTTCTATTGGTGGAAAAATTTCTTCAGATAAAGGATGATTAAATGGGAGAGTGCCAAACATTAAATAAGCTGGGGAAAATTTAGTTACCGAATGTGGAGTTAAATTATATTCTTCAGTTACTTCTTTTAATAATTTAGGCCAAGGCACTTTTTTAGAAGAATCATTAATTTTGCATTTTAAACGTGTTACAATGGTTTGTCCTAAACGTTCAACTTTTCCATTAGTTTCAGGTCTATGGGCTGTAGTTAACAATTGTTTGATTTTGCTATGTTTAAGAAATTTTTTAAAATGGGAAGAAGTAAATGCGGTATTTCTATCGCTCAAAATACTTTTAGGGTTTTGAATTTGAAAAATTTGGTGCAAAAAATTTACATAAGTTTCCGTACTTATTGATTTAGATGCAAAAGACCACATATATCGAATGTGATGATCAATTACTAAAGTTAAATATTTTTTGGTAGAATTGTAATAATTAAAACCACCTACACTATCGATTGCAATTATTTCAAAAGGTTTGTCAACTGGGGGCATTTCCTGAAGTAACCCAAATCTTTTCTGTCTAGGTTTTTTATTAATTTGACAAGTATGACAATGTTTGTTAAAATTTGTAATGTCCAAAGTAATATTTTCCCAATAGTAAACAGGAGTAATTAAATTAATAGTTTTTTGAATTCCCGGATGGCCAAATTTTTTATGAGTAATTTCAAGTAATTTATGCCTTAAAGAAAATGGAACAACAATTTTGGTAAAACCCTTTTTACGTATACACAAAACATTATCTATTTTAAAAAAATTTCCAGTTAAATTATCATTTTGTTGGGCTTCGCGAATTTCATCTAATTGCAAAAGATGTGAAAAATGGCTTACATTATTTAAATCAACATTACTATTGTTTTCAATATTGTCAGGAATATCACGGGATAACATGTCAGCTTCAAAGTTTAAGGTGCCTTTTGTGTATTTTATATCATAATCATACATACTCAATAGTAAAGACCATCGGAACAATCTACCTTTCAGATTTTTAACATTTTTTAACCAAACTAAAGCCGCATGATCTGTATGTATGGTAAATTTATTTCCAAATAAATAATGATAAAATTTGTTTAATGCATCAACAATAGCAAGACATTCCAGTTCTGTGATTGCATAATTTTTCTCATAGTCTCTAAGAGAACGAGAATGGAATGCTATTGGATGTAAGACACCTGAAACATCTGGCTGTTTCAAAATTGCTCCAACACCACTTTGACTTGCGTCAACAAAAATATGACATGGTAATTTAGGATTAAATATTTTCAAAATTGGTTTACAAACTAAAGCATTTTTTAAAAATTCGAATGCTTCTTGACATTTGGGAGTCCAACACCAGGGTGTATTTTTCTTTAAGAGATTATTTAAAGGTGCTCTAAGTTTAGCATAATTATTTATAAATTTATTATACACATTTATTGAACCTAAAAATCGTTGAAGAGATTTAACATTAGTTGGAGGTTTCAAGTTTTTAATTGCTTCAATGTTGTTGTTATCAGGAGTTACTACACCATTAGATATTTCGTAACCCAAAAATTTAATTTTAGTTTGCAAAAAAGAACATTTAGAAGCTTTTAATTTTAAGTTTTCAAATCTACATATTTCAAAAATTTCCTTTAGATGATTTAAATGTTCTTCAAAACTATTAGAATAAATTATGATATCATCAAAATAATTAGCTGCAAATGAAACTTTATATTTAGTGAGTATTCTACGTATTGTTCTTTGAAAAATACTAGGGGCGTTCTTCCACCCAAATGGCAATCTTAACCATTCGTATAACCCACTATTGGTGACAAAAGCAAGTTTTTCAGTGTCTTCAGGGTTGATTGGAATTTGCCAATAACCACTTACCATATCTAGCCTACTAAAATAAACACTGTTCCCTAATTTATCTATAAGAGTTTCTATAAGAGGTAATGGTTCTGCATCCGATTTAGTAATTTGATTTAATTTTCTGAAGTCTATACACAATCTACTTTTTTTATTTTCATCCTTTTTATAAGCTAAAGTTACTGGAGCAGAATAGGGAGAAGAGCTTTCTTTAATTATATTATGCTTTAACAATTCTTCAATTTGTTTATCTATTTCCTCTTGTTGTTTTGGGGAAGTTTTGTATGCTCGTAAGGATACTGGTAAGTCTGATGTTAATCTTACCCTTTGAGGTTCAATTCTTATTGTCCCTACATCATACTTATCTTTAGCAAAAATATCTGAAAAATCTTCTAAAATTTCCTGAAGTTGGGAATTTTTTTCATCATCTTGAATTTGCATAATTCCATCAACATGGTTTTGACAATGTTGCGCACCATTATCACATTTAGTCTCAAGAACATTTGAAAACTCAAGATTATTTTCAGTTTTGCTATTTAAATCTTTATTTTTAAGTCTACTTTTTGCTTTATTTTTCTTAGAATTCTCTTTGTTTACCTTTTTATTTTTGTTTATTTTCACGTCCAAAATCTTATTTTCCATAACAAATTCTTCCTTTTGTTTATTATTATTTGATTTAACATTTTTTCTTTTATTTCTACTTTCCTTATTTTTATTCTTAGCTTTATTTTCTTTATTGGTATTTTTATTGCAATCATTAACCTGGATTTCAGGAGAAATGTGTAAAGACAAGTTGCTTTTATAATCCGAAAAAGTGATCAGTTTTCTCTGATTTTGCATTACAACTTGTTTATCACAATCAATCACAAATTTAAACCCATTACATTCCTTTAAACCCAATATGGCATAAGGTAGATCAGTATTTAAAATGTAAAATTCCACTGACCTAGCTATATTTCCAATTTTTAAATTTAAAGTACAGGTTTGGACAAGTTGCAAAATACCTTTTGTTTGTTTTACACTAACAAAGTTCTTTCTTTCTTTTTGGACATTAAGTTTTTCAAATAGTTTAGTTGGGATGATATTTAAGGTACTACCTGTATCAATGTTTAACAGGATAGTTTTATTTGTCAAAATCGGGTATTTGTCACTTTTATAGTTGTCATAAGTATTTTGTATGTATCCGGATACTATTAATTGTCAATTTCGTGGTTGGTCACTTTCGTGTTTATGCTGAGTTTGATTCTCAGTCATAAAAGAATTAGGTTTGTTTACACAATTTTGGCCCCAATGATAAGCATTGGTTATACAAAGCTTATCACAGTATTTACATGGCTTAGGACTCTTAGGAGGCAACTCCTGGGAAGCCTGGGCGAAATGACTAGTTTGTTGTTTATTTCTTTGAAACTTTTCATTTTGAATTCTAGGTCTAAATTGGGATTGTTGGTTATAACTTTGATTAGGCCGGGGAAAATTTTGATTTTGTCGAGGATTATAATTTGGATTACTTGAGTTGTTAAAGAATGGCCGCCTTGGTACCCAGCCTTGATATTGTGGTCTATATACATTAAATTTAGATTCTGGTAATTTTTTAGTTTCAGTTTGGGGCAAGACCGTAGGTACATCATGAATTATTTTCGAAACAATAGTGAGCCATTCAATTGGGGTTTTAGGTTCTTTTAAAACCAAAAGTGCTTTAATTTGGGGAGGCAAACCTATAGATAGACCCTCAATTATATGTTCATTACTTAAATTTATTTTTCGACCTAACTCTACCTTTTCGGTAAAATACGAATTTAGGTCTTTAGCTTGTTCAGAAAATTTTAAATTTTGAAAATCATTAAAGCCAAAGGGAGGTGAAAAATAATGCTCTCTAAAAATTTCAACTATTTCTTGATATGAATTACAATTAAGACAGTTATTAATATACAATTTTAAAGCTGAACCTTTAATGAATTTTTGAAAATTTCTAACTTTCCATTCGTCATTACATTTAGCATCTAGAGTTTGTTTTTCGAAATGTTTGAGCCAGGATGTGAATTGAACACCAATGTCAGGCTCAAAGACTAGTATGTCTGGTTTATCCTGCACACTTTGATCCATACTTAATTTTTGTAAATTATCACTCAATTCTTCTTCAGAATTATCCATATTGCTTTTACTATTTTCATCCATTTTGAATTTGTAATTTTTGCCGCTCCGTAAGGGCATTCAAATAACCAAAATAAATTTTAAAAATTAAATATAGCATTTAGAAGTAAATTAAATGTCATAGTTGCTTATTTATCGTTACCTTACGATAAACACTAACACAGAATTTAAATTTTACAAAAATATTCAATTGATCCTATTTCATTTTTATGCTAATCATAATAAATCAATTTAATAAAATAAAATTCCTCAAAGAATTAGTAAATTTCAATAACAATAAGTTTTTGAAAATGCAAAAATAAACAATCAAAATAAGAACAATGAATAAAAATTAATAATCATGAAAAATTCATAATCACAAAAATTAATAATCATCATAATGAAATATCAAGAATGAGAAGAAAAAAATATTCAGAATATAACCAAAATCTATTATTATTTTCGCTGTTCAAACACCAAATATTTTGATAATCAAAAAATATTTCGAAATTATTATCAAAACAAAAGCACGGATCGAAGTAAATTTTCATTACATAAAAACCATTGAAGAAATTTCCATCGAGGATTATCACTAAACACTGGGAATCACTGCGCGAATCACTGCACTATCACTAAACTGCACACGCGAACAGAATCGTAGCCACCAAGATGAACTTCTGGAAATGTAGAATCGCTGTCACTTTGAAATAGGCAGGAAATCAAAAATATGGAACAGGTCTTTAGAGGCATGGAAATCTCGAAAAGGTGAAGCAAACGAAACATCTTTTTTTTTTTTCTTTCTTAATGTTTTCGCCATAGTCGCACCATTCCAAGAATAAACACGGCAGTTAGTTGAAAAGGGGAATAAAGCATCTTCTTCGTTAAGATGAGTCACTGACTAACGCCGAAATTGATAAATTTGCAGACTATGCTTTCGATTTCTGGGTAGAAGGGGAAAGTGTCGCCAGCTATGGTCAAGGTTCATCCAAATCCAATTAATTTCGCAGCATTGGCAATGAACTGCTAAGCATTCTCTGTGAAGTCTTCGATCCGTTCGTTAATAGGCTCAAATCTTCTAACATAGTAGAAGTGTGTTCTTTTAGTTATTTTTTTATGTTTTGAAGAAGCATTTAATATTATCCTGCGGCCGTTTCATAAGTTCTTATAATCCTGCTCGGCTTGTGAAATGATGCAGTCGGACCGAGCAGGAAAACAGACACAGGATTATAATTAAATCAGAGTAACTTTTATTTGATCATTCTTAGTTGAGTGGGAGCGAAGAAGTGATGTTTACTCCATCAGCAAACAGTCTTTCTGGTAGGGAAAATCTTGCAAAAAATCCGAAAATGCCTTTATTTAGGGAAAAGAGGGAAATCTCAGAAATTACTATTGGTTAATTAAATAGATCACGCGATTCTCACAAGGCTTAAAAGGAAAAATATCTTTATTTAAATTTATGTATAGTTGGCTAAAAATAGATTTAGAAACAGGATGTGGTTTTTTAAAAGTATCATAAAGTGCTTCGATTTGAAGAATTAAGTAGCAATAAATTAGGAGTTGTTTTATAACGAAGAAACTAACATAAAAAGATTAATTGAAGCTTTTTATGTTACATCCCCCCTCGCCGAAAATTTTTTGACTACTATCAAAAATTTTAAAAATTATCCCTTTGCAAAACTTTCCCTATGATGACACAATTAAAATTAAAAAAAAACCAATTTGCACTTTTAACAAGATTTCAAATTAATATGAATTATAAAAAATACATATAAGTACACAATATAAAAAAATTTCATGAAAGTCTCGAGGAAAAAAAAATTGATGTAGCGCTACCATCAAAATGAAGTGTTAGATCTTCATTTTCAATAGTTTTTTGTGATTTAAGTTTTTTCAGTCCTTTTTGAAAATCACTGTAAATAAAGTTATTACTCATACTAACACAATTAAAATAAACTTTTCACTATAAGAAAATTTATAAAAATTTTCTAAAAATGCAAATATTAAAAAACATGAAAATACAAGTGATATGAGATATACAAATACAAATTGACACTTTTTCCAAAAAAATTTCAATCTGAAATTTTTCTTCAGGATTTGTACATCTTGAAAATAAAATGTATAAAGAAAAGTTTGACACAATGGTCTTTAATCTGAAATTTAGGACTTCAGTGTTATTAGGGGAAAATTTTTGCTGGATTAGGGGCTGTATTCCCCAAAAGGAGGAAAACAGTCCCTAGTCTCAACAATGATGTGCTGGAAGATCCTAGTTTCAATAGATGCTTAAGTTTAAACATTTTTGGTTTTCACCACAGAGAGAAACTACCATCGCCCCATATCCTTTTAGATTGGGTAAACATTGAACTTGAAGAAAAAAATTTGAAAGGTCGGATCTTCCAGAAAAAAGGGGACCACATGTTCTTTTGAACCATGTGTAATGTTGTCATATTTGGTGTTTTTAATTTTATTTCAACAATGAAAAATCATTAAATTTAATATAAAATATATTCAATTCCATTTAAATAATTACATGTTTTTTATTCGTGACATAATTTCAGTTTGTCAGGTGGGTGGTACCTTCGCAATTTTGATATATGAACTATTTCTGAATTTTCTTTATTATGAATATTCTTTTTATTTATTTTATAATTAACATCAGAAATTTTTTCAAGAATTATATATGGACCGGAAAAAGTTGGGGTAAGTTTCCTAGTATTGGGGTATTTAAAATCTTCATACATTACAGTATCACTAGGGGAAAATTCAATATGAGTGAATCTTGCATCATAATAAATTTTATTTTTTTCATGATATTGTTTAGTTCTTTCAACTGCAATTTTTCTTGCTTCTTCTATTGGTGGAAAAATTTCTTCAGATAAAGGATGATTAAATGGGAGAGTGCCAAACATTAAATAAGCTGGGGAAAATTTAGTTACCGAATGTGGAGTTAAATTATATTCTTCAGTTACTTCTTTTAATAATTTAGGCCAAGGCACTTTTTTAGAAGAATCATTAATTTTGCATTTTAAACGTGTTACAATGGTTTGTCCTAAACGTTCAACTTTTCCATTAGTTTCAGGTCTATGGGCTGTAGTTAACAATTGTTTGATTTTGCTATGTTTAAGAAATTTTTTAAAATGGGAAGAAGTAAATGCGGTATTTCTATCGCTCAAAATACTTTTAGGGTTTTGAATTTGAAAAATTTGGTGCAAAAAATTTACATAAGTTTCCGTACTTATTGATTTAGATGCAAAAGACCACATATATCGAATGTGATGATCAATTACTAAAGTTAAATATTTTTTGGTAGAATTGTAATAATTAAAACCACCTACACTATCGATTGCAATTATTTCAAAAGGTTTGTCAACTGGGGGCATTTCCTGAAGTAACCCAAATCTTTTCTGTCTAGGTTTTTTATTAATTTGACAAGTATGACAATGTTTGTTAAAATTTGTAATGTCCAAAGTAATATTTTCCCAATAGTAAACAGGAGTAATTAAATTAATAGTTTTTTGAATTCCCGGATGGCCAAATTTTTTATGAGTAATTTCAAGTAATTTATGCCTTAAAGAAAATGGAACAACAATTTTGGTAAAACCCTTTTTACGTATACACAAAACATTATCTATTTTAAAAAAATTTCCAGTTAAATTATCATTTTGTTGGGCTTCGCGAATTTCATCTAATTGCAAAAGATGTGAAAAATGGCTTACATTATTTAAATCAACATTACTATTGTTTTCAATATTGTCAGGAATATCACGGGATAACATGTCAGCTTCAAAGTTTAAGGTGCCTTTTGTGTATTTTATATCATAATCATACATACTCAATAGTAAAGACCATCGGAACAATCTACCTTTCAGATTTTTAACATTTTTTAACCAAACTAAAGCCGCATGATCTGTATGTATGGTAAATTTATTTCCAAATAAATAATGATAAAATTTGTTTAATGCATCAACAATAGCAAGACATTCCAGTTCTGTGATTGCATAATTTTTCTCATAGTCTCTAAGAGAACGAGAATGGAATGCTATTGGATGTAAGACACCTGAAACATCTGGCTGTTTCAAAATTGCTCCAACACCACTTTGACTTGCGTCAACAAAAATATGACATGGTAATTTAGGATTAAATATTTTCAAAATTGGTTTACAAACTAAAGCATTTTTTAAAAATTCGAATGCTTCTTGACATTTGGGAGTCCAACACCAGGGTGTATTTTTCTTTAAGAGATTATTTAAAGGTGCTCTAAGTTTAGCATAATTATTTATAAATTTATTATACACATTTATTGAACCTAAAAATCGTTGAAGAGATTTAACATTAGTTGGAGGTTTCAAGTTTTTAATTGCTTCAATGTTGTTGTTATCAGGAGTTACTACACCATTAGATATTTCGTAACCCAAAAATTTAATTTTAGTTTGCAAAAAAGAACATTTAGAAGCTTTTAATTTTAAGTTTTCAAATCTACATATTTCAAAAATTTCCTTTAGATGATTTAAATGTTCTTCAAAACTATTAGAATAAATTATGATATCATCAAAATAATTAGCTGCAAATGAAACTTTATATTTAGTGAGTATTCTACGTATTGTTCTTTGAAAAATACTAGGGGCGTTCTTCCACCCAAATGGCAATCTTAACCATTCGTATAACCCACTATTGGTGACAAAAGCAAGTTTTTCAGTGTCTTCAGGGTTGATTGGAATTTGCCAATAACCACTTACCATATCTAGCCTACTAAAATAAACACTGTTCCCTAATTTATCTATAAGAGTTTCTATAAGAGGTAATGGTTCTGCATCCGATTTAGTAATTTGATTTAATTTTCTGAAGTCTATACACAATCTACTTTTTTTATTTTCATCCTTTTTATAAGCTAAAGTTACTGGAGCAGAATAGGGAGAAGAGCTTTCTTTAATTATATTATGCTTTAACAATTCTTCAATTTGTTTATCTATTTCCTCTTGTTGTTTTGGGGAAGTTTTGTATGCTCGTAAGGATACTGGTAAGTCTGATGTTAATCTTACCCTTTGAGGTTCAATTCTTATTGTCCCTACATCATACTTATCTTTAGCAAAAATATCTGAAAAATCTTCTAAAATTTCCTGAAGTTGGGAATTTTTTTCATCATCTTGAATTTGCATAATTCCATCAACATGGTTTTGACAATGTTGCGCACCATTATCACATTTAGTCTCAAGAACATTTGAAAACTCAAGATTATTTTCAGTTTTGCTATTTAAATCTTTATTTTTAAGTCTACTTTTTGCTTTATTTTTCTTAGAATTCTCTTTGTTTACCTTTTTATTTTTGTTTATTTTCACGTCCAAAATCTTATTTTCCATAACAAATTCTTCCTTTTGTTTATTATTATTTGATTTAACATTTTTTCTTTTATTTCTACTTTCCTTATTTTTATTCTTAGCTTTATTTTCTTTATTGGTATTTTTATTGCAATCATTAACCTGGATTTCAGGAGAAATGTGTAAAGACAAGTTGCTTTTATAATCCGAAAAAGTGATCAGTTTTCTCTGATTTTGCATTACAACTTGTTTATCACAATCAATCACAAATTTAAACCCATTACATTCCTTTAAACCCAATATGGCATAAGGTAGATCAGTATTTAAAATGTAAAATTCCACTGACCTAGCTATATTTCCAATTTTTAAATTTAAAGTACAGGTTTGGACAAGTTGCAAAATACCTTTTGTTTGTTTTACACTAACAAAGTTCTTTCTTTCTTTTTGGACATTAAGTTTTTCAAATAGTTTAGTTGGGATGATATTTAAGGTACTACCTGTATCAATGTTTAACAGGATAGTTTTATTTGTCAAAATCGGGTATTTGTCACTTTTATAGTTGTCATAAGTATTTTGTATGTATCCGGATACTATTAATTGTCAATTTCGTGGTTGGTCACTTTCGTGTTTATGCTGAGTTTGATTCTCAGTCATAAAAGAATTAGGTTTGTTTACACAATTTTGGCCCCAATGATAAGCATTGGTTATACAAAGCTTATCACAGTATTTACATGGCTTAGGACTCTTAGGAGGCAACTCCTGGGAAGCCTGGGCGAAATGACTAGTTTGTTGTTTATTTCTTTGAAACTTTTCATTTTGAATTCTAGGTCTAAATTGGGATTGTTGGTTATAACTTTGATTAGGCCGGGGAAAATTTTGATTTTGTCGAGGATTATAATTTGGATTACTTGAGTTGTTAAAGAATGGCCGCCTTGGTACCCAGCCTTGATATTGTGGTCTATATACATTAAATTTAGATTCTGGTAATTTTTTAGTTTCAGTTTGGGGCAAGACCGTAGGTACATCATGAATTATTTTCGAAACAATAGTGAGCCATTCAATTGGGGTTTTAGGTTCTTTTAAAACCAAAAGTGCTTTAATTTGGGGAGGCAAACCTATAGATAGACCCTCAATTATATGTTCATTACTTAAATTTATTTTTCGACCTAACTCTACCTTTTCGGTAAAATACGAATTTAGGTCTTTAGCTTGTTCAGAAAATTTTAAATTTTGAAAATCATTAAAGCCAAAGGGAGGTGAAAAATAATGCTCTCTAAAAATTTCAACTATTTCTTGATATGAATTACAATTAAGACAGTTATTAATATACAATTTTAAAGCTGAACCTTTAATGAATTTTTGAAAATTTCTAACTTTCCATTCGTCATTACATTTAGCATCTAGAGTTTGTTTTTCGAAATGTTTGAGCCAGGATGTGAATTGAACACCAATGTCAGGCTCAAAGACTAGTATGTCTGGTTTATCCTGCACACTTTGATCCATACTTAATTTTTGTAAATTATCACTCAATTCTTCTTCAGAATTATCCATATTGCTTTTACTATTTTCATCCATTTTGAATTTGTAATTTTTGCCGCTCCGTAAGGGCATTCAAATAACCAAAATAAATTTTAAAAATTAAATATAGCATTTAGAAGTAAATTAAATGTCATAGTTGCTTATTTATCGTTACCTTACGATAAACACTAACACAGAATTTAAATTTTACAAAAATATTCAATTGATCCTATTTCATTTTTATGCTAATCATAATAAATCAATTTAATAAAATAAAATTCCTCAAAGAATTAGTAAATTTCAATAACAATAAGTTTTTGAAAATGCAAAAATAAACAATCAAAATAAGAACAATGAATAAAAATTAATAATCATGAAAAATTCATAATCACAAAAATTAATAATCATCATAATGAAATATCAAGAATGAGAAGAAAAAAATATTCAGAATATAACCAAAATCTATTATTATTTTCGCTGTTCAAACACCAAATATTTTGATAATCAAAAAATATTTCGAAATTATTATCAAAACAAAAGCACGGATCGAAGTAAATTTTCATTACATAAAAACCATTGAAGAAATTTCCATCGAGGATTATCACTAAACACTGGGAATCACTGCGCGAATCACTGCACTATCACTAAACTGCACACGCGAACAGAATCGTAGCCACCAAGATGAACTTCTGGAAATGTAGAATCGCTGTCACTTTGAAATAGGCAGGAAATCAAAAATATGGAACAGGTCTTTAGAGGCATGGAAATCTCGAAAAGGTGAAGCAAACGAAACATCTTTTTTTTTTTTCTTTCTTAATGTTTTCGCCATAGTCGCACCATTCCAAGAATAAACACGGCAGTTAGTTGAAAAGGGGAATAAAGCATCTTCTTCGTTAAGATGAGTCACTGACTAACGCCGAAATTGATAAATTTGCAGACTATGCTTTCGATTTCTGGGTAGAAGGGGAAAGTGTCGCCAGCTATGGTCAAGGTTCATCCAAATCCAATTAATTTCGCAGCATTGGCAATGAACTGCTAAGCATTCTCTGTGAAGTCTTCGATCCGTTCGTTAATAGGCTCAAATCTTCTAACATAGTAGAAGTGTGTTCTTTTAGTTATTTTTTTATGTTTTGAAGAAGCATTTAATATTATCCTGCGGCCGTTTCATAAGTTCTTATAATCCTGCTCGGCTTGTGAAATGATGCAGTCGGACCGAGCAGGAAAACAGACACAGGATTATAATTAAATCAGAGTAACTTTTATTTGATCATTCTTAGTTGAGTGGGAGCGAAGAAGTGATGTTTACTCCATCAGCAAACAGTCTTTCTGGTAGGGAAAATCTTGCAAAAAATCCGAAAATGCCTTTATTTAGGGAAAAGAGGGAAATCTCAGAAATTACTATTGGTTAATTAAATAGATCACGCGATTCTCACAAGGCTTAAAAGGAAAAATATCTTTATTTAAATTTATGTATAGTTGGCTAAAAATAGATTTAGAAACAGGATGTGGTTTTTTAAAAGTATCATAAAGTGCTTCGATTTGAAGAATTAAGTAGCAATAAATTAGGAGTTGTTTTATAACGAAGAAACTAACATAAAAAGATTAATTGAAGCTTTTTATGTTACATCCCCCCTCGCCGAAAATTTTTTGACTACTATCAAAAATTTTAAAAATTATCCCTTTGCAAAACTTTCCCTATGATGACACAATTAAAATTAAAAAAAAACCAATTTGCACTTTTAACAAGATTTCAAATTAATATGAATTATAAAAAATACATATAAGTACACAATATAAAAAAATTTCATGAAAGTCTCGAGGAAAAAAAAATTGATGTAGCGCTACCATCAAAATGAAGTGTTAGATCTTCATTTTCAATAGTTTTTTGTGATTTAAGTTTTTTCAGTCCTTTTTGAAAATCACTGTAAATAAAGTTATTACTCATACTAACACAATTAAAATAAACTTTTCACTATAAGAAAATTTATAAAAATTTTCTAAAAATGCAAATATTAAAAAACATGAAAATACAAGTGATATGAGATATACAAATACAAATTGACACTTTTTCCAAAAAAATTTCAATCTGAAATTTTTCTTCAGGATTTGTACATCTTGAAAATAAAATGTATAAAGAAAAGTTTGACACAATGGTCTTTAATCTGAAATTTAGGACTTCAGTGTTATTAGGGGAAAATTTTTGCTGGATTAGGGGCTGTATTCCCCAAAAGGAGGAAAACAGTCCCTAGTCTCAACAATGATGTGCTGGAAGATCCTAGTTTCAATAGATGCTTAAGTTTAAACATTTTTGGTTTTCACCACAGAGAGAAACTACCATCGCCCCATATCCTTTTAGATTGGGTAAACATTGAACTTGAAGAAAAAAATTTGAAAGGTCGGATCTTCCAGAAAAAAGGGGACCACATGTTCTTTTGAACCATGTGTAATGTTGTCATATTTGGTGTTTTTAATTTTATTTCAACAATGAAAAATCATTAAATTTAATATAAAATATATTCAATTCCATTTAAATAATTACATGTTTTTTATTCGTGACATAATTTCAGTTTGTCAGGTGGGTGGTACCTTCGCAATTTTGATATATGAACTATTTCTGAATTTTCTTTATTATGAATATTCTTTTTATTTATTTTATAATTAACATCAGAAATTTTTTCAAGAATTATATATGGACCGGAAAAAGTTGGGGTAAGTTTCCTAGTATTGGGGTATTTAAAATCTTCATACATTACAGTATCACTAGGGGAAAATTCAATATGAGTGAATCTTGCATCATAATAAATTTTATTTTTTTCATGATATTGTTTAGTTCTTTCAACTGCAATTTTTCTTGCTTCTTCTATTGGTGGAAAAATTTCTTCAGATAAAGGATGATTAAATGGGAGAGTGCCAAACATTAAATAAGCTGGGGAAAATTTAGTTACCGAATGTGGAGTTAAATTATATTCTTCAGTTACTTCTTTTAATAATTTAGGCCAAGGCACTTTTTTAGAAGAATCATTAATTTTGCATTTTAAACGTGTTACAATGGTTTGTCCTAAACGTTCAACTTTTCCATTAGTTTCAGGTCTATGGGCTGTAGTTAACAATTGTTTGATTTTGCTATGTTTAAGAAATTTTTTAAAATGGGAAGAAGTAAATGCGGTATTTCTATCGCTCAAAATACTTTTAGGGTTTTGAATTTGAAAAATTTGGTGCAAAAAATTTACATAAGTTTCCGTACTTATTGATTTAGATGCAAAAGACCACATATATCGAATGTGATGATCAATTACTAAAGTTAAATATTTTTTGGTAGAATTGTAATAATTAAAACCACCTACACTATCGATTGCAATTATTTCAAAAGGTTTGTCAACTGGGGGCATTTCCTGAAGTAACCCAAATCTTTTCTGTCTAGGTTTTTTATTAATTTGACAAGTATGACAATGTTTGTTAAAATTTGTAATGTCCAAAGTAATATTTTCCCAATAGTAAACAGGAGTAATTAAATTAATAGTTTTTTGAATTCCCGGATGGCCAAATTTTTTATGAGTAATTTCAAGTAATTTATGCCTTAAAGAAAATGGAACAACAATTTTGGTAAAACCCTTTTTACGTATACACAAAACATTATCTATTTTAAAAAAATTTCCAGTTAAATTATCATTTTGTTGGGCTTCGCGAATTTCATCTAATTGCAAAAGATGTGAAAAATGGCTTACATTATTTAAATCAACATTACTATTGTTTTCAATATTGTCAGGAATATCACGGGATAACATGTCAGCTTCAAAGTTTAAGGTGCCTTTTGTGTATTTTATATCATAATCATACATACTCAATAGTAAAGACCATCGGAACAATCTACCTTTCAGATTTTTAACATTTTTTAACCAAACTAAAGCCGCATGATCTGTATGTATGGTAAATTTATTTCCAAATAAATAATGATAAAATTTGTTTAATGCATCAACAATAGCAAGACATTCCAGTTCTGTGATTGCATAATTTTTCTCATAGTCTCTAAGAGAACGAGAATGGAATGCTATTGGATGTAAGACACCTGAAACATCTGGCTGTTTCAAAATTGCTCCAACACCACTTTGACTTGCGTCAACAAAAATATGACATGGTAATTTAGGATTAAATATTTTCAAAATTGGTTTACAAACTAAAGCATTTTTTAAAAATTCGAATGCTTCTTGACATTTGGGAGTCCAACACCAGGGTGTATTTTTCTTTAAGAGATTATTTAAAGGTGCTCTAAGTTTAGCATAATTATTTATAAATTTATTATACACATTTATTGAACCTAAAAATCGTTGAAGAGATTTAACATTAGTTGGAGGTTTCAAGTTTTTAATTGCTTCAATGTTGTTGTTATCAGGAGTTACTACACCATTAGATATTTCGTAACCCAAAAATTTAATTTTAGTTTGCAAAAAAGAACATTTAGAAGCTTTTAATTTTAAGTTTTCAAATCTACATATTTCAAAAATTTCCTTTAGATGATTTAAATGTTCTTCAAAACTATTAGAATAAATTATGATATCATCAAAATAATTAGCTGCAAATGAAACTTTATATTTAGTGAGTATTCTACGTATTGTTCTTTGAAAAATACTAGGGGCGTTCTTCCACCCAAATGGCAATCTTAACCATTCGTATAACCCACTATTGGTGACAAAAGCAAGTTTTTCAGTGTCTTCAGGGTTGATTGGAATTTGCCAATAACCACTTACCATATCTAGCCTACTAAAATAAACACTGTTCCCTAATTTATCTATAAGAGTTTCTATAAGAGGTAATGGTTCTGCATCCGATTTAGTAATTTGATTTAATTTTCTGAAGTCTATACACAATCTACTTTTTTTATTTTCATCCTTTTTATAAGCTAAAGTTACTGGAGCAGAATAGGGAGAAGAGCTTTCTTTAATTATATTATGCTTTAACAATTCTTCAATTTGTTTATCTATTTCCTCTTGTTGTTTTGGGGAAGTTTTGTATGCTCGTAAGGATACTGGTAAGTCTGATGTTAATCTTACCCTTTGAGGTTCAATTCTTATTGTCCCTACATCATACTTATCTTTAGCAAAAATATCTGAAAAATCTTCTAAAATTTCCTGAAGTTGGGAATTTTTTTCATCATCTTGAATTTGCATAATTCCATCAACATGGTTTTGACAATGTTGCGCACCATTATCACATTTAGTCTCAAGAACATTTGAAAACTCAAGATTATTTTCAGTTTTGCTATTTAAATCTTTATTTTTAAGTCTACTTTTTGCTTTATTTTTCTTAGAATTCTCTTTGTTTACCTTTTTATTTTTGTTTATTTTCACGTCCAAAATCTTATTTTCCATAACAAATTCTTCCTTTTGTTTATTATTATTTGATTTAACATTTTTTCTTTTATTTCTACTTTCCTTATTTTTATTCTTAGCTTTATTTTCTTTATTGGTATTTTTATTGCAATCATTAACCTGGATTTCAGGAGAAATGTGTAAAGACAAGTTGCTTTTATAATCCGAAAAAGTGATCAGTTTTCTCTGATTTTGCATTACAACTTGTTTATCACAATCAATCACAAATTTAAACCCATTACATTCCTTTAAACCCAATATGGCATAAGGTAGATCAGTATTTAAAATGTAAAATTCCACTGACCTAGCTATATTTCCAATTTTTAAATTTAAAGTACAGGTTTGGACAAGTTGCAAAATACCTTTTGTTTGTTTTACACTAACAAAGTTCTTTCTTTCTTTTTGGACATTAAGTTTTTCAAATAGTTTAGTTGGGATGATATTTAAGGTACTACCTGTATCAATGTTTAACAGGATAGTTTTATTTGTCAAAATCGGGTATTTGTCACTTTTATAGTTGTCATAAGTATTTTGTATGTATCCGGATACTATTAATTGTCAATTTCGTGGTTGGTCACTTTCGTGTTTATGCTGAGTTTGATTCTCAGTCATAAAAGAATTAGGTTTGTTTACACAATTTTGGCCCCAATGATAAGCATTGGTTATACAAAGCTTATCACAGTATTTACATGGCTTAGGACTCTTAGGAGGCAACTCCTGGGAAGCCTGGGCGAAATGACTAGTTTGTTGTTTATTTCTTTGAAACTTTTCATTTTGAATTCTAGGTCTAAATTGGGATTGTTGGTTATAACTTTGATTAGGCCGGGGAAAATTTTGATTTTGTCGAGGATTATAATTTGGATTACTTGAGTTGTTAAAGAATGGCCGCCTTGGTACCCAGCCTTGATATTGTGGTCTATATACATTAAATTTAGATTCTGGTAATTTTTTAGTTTCAGTTTGGGGCAAGACCGTAGGTACATCATGAATTATTTTCGAAACAATAGTGAGCCATTCAATTGGGGTTTTAGGTTCTTTTAAAACCAAAAGTGCTTTAATTTGGGGAGGCAAACCTATAGATAGACCCTCAATTATATGTTCATTACTTAAATTTATTTTTCGACCTAACTCTACCTTTTCGGTAAAATACGAATTTAGGTCTTTAGCTTGTTCAGAAAATTTTAAATTTTGAAAATCATTAAAGCCAAAGGGAGGTGAAAAATAATGCTCTCTAAAAATTTCAACTATTTCTTGATATGAATTACAATTAAGACAGTTATTAATATACAATTTTAAAGCTGAACCTTTAATGAATTTTTGAAAATTTCTAACTTTCCATTCGTCATTACATTTAGCATCTAGAGTTTGTTTTTCGAAATGTTTGAGCCAGGATGTGAATTGAACACCAATGTCAGGCTCAAAGACTAGTATGTCTGGTTTATCCTGCACACTTTGATCCATACTTAATTTTTGTAAATTATCACTCAATTCTTCTTCAGAATTATCCATATTGCTTTTACTATTTTCATCCATTTTGAATTTGTAATTTTTGCCGCTCCGTAAGGGCATTCAAATAACCAAAATAAATTTTAAAAATTAAATATAGCATTTAGAAGTAAATTAAATGTCATAGTTGCTTATTTATCGTTACCTTACGATAAACACTAACACAGAATTTAAATTTTACAAAAATATTCAATTGATCCTATTTCATTTTTATGCTAATCATAATAAATCAATTTAATAAAATAAAATTCCTCAAAGAATTAGTAAATTTCAATAACAATAAGTTTTTGAAAATGCAAAAATAAACAATCAAAATAAGAACAATGAATAAAAATTAATAATCATGAAAAATTCATAATCACAAAAATTAATAATCATCATAATGAAATATCAAGAATGAGAAGAAAAAAATATTCAGAATATAACCAAAATCTATTATTATTTTCGCTGTTCAAACACCAAATATTTTGATAATCAAAAAATATTTCGAAATTATTATCAAAACAAAAGCACGGATCGAAGTAAATTTTCATTACATAAAAACCATTGAAGAAATTTCCATCGAGGATTATCACTAAACACTGGGAATCACTGCGCGAATCACTGCACTATCACTAAACTGCACACGCGAACAGAATCGTAGCCACCAAGATGAACTTCTGGAAATGTAGAATCGCTGTCACTTTGAAATAGGCAGGAAATCAAAAATATGGAACAGGTCTTTAGAGGCATGGAAATCTCGAAAAGGTGAAGCAAACGAAACATCTTTTTTTTTTTTCTTTCTTAATGTTTTCGCCATAGTCGCACCATTCCAAGAATAAACACGGCAGTTAGTTGAAAAGGGGAATAAAGCATCTTCTTCGTTAAGATGAGTCACTGACTAACGCCGAAATTGATAAATTTGCAGACTATGCTTTCGATTTCTGGGTAGAAGGGGAAAGTGTCGCCAGCTATGGTCAAGGTTCATCCAAATCCAATTAATTTCGCAGCATTGGCAATGAACTGCTAAGCATTCTCTGTGAAGTCTTCGATCCGTTCGTTAATAGGCTCAAATCTTCTAACATAGTAGAAGTGTGTTCTTTTAGTTATTTTTTTATGTTTTGAAGAAGCATTTAATATTATCCTGCGGCCGTTTCATAAGTTCTTATAATCCTGCTCGGCTTGTGAAATGATGCAGTCGGACCGAGCAGGAAAACAGACACAGGATTATAATTAAATCAGAGTAACTTTTATTTGATCATTCTTAGTTGAGTGGGAGCGAAGAAGTGATGTTTACTCCATCAGCAAACAGTCTTTCTGGTAGGGAAAATCTTGCAAAAAATCCGAAAATGCCTTTATTTAGGGAAAAGAGGGAAATCTCAGAAATTACTATTGGTTAATTAAATAGATCACGCGATTCTCACAAGGCTTAAAAGGAAAAATATCTTTATTTAAATTTATGTATAGTTGGCTAAAAATAGATTTAGAAACAGGATGTGGTTTTTTAAAAGTATCATAAAGTGCTTCGATTTGAAGAATTAAGTAGCAATAAATTAGGAGTTGTTTTATAACGAAGAAACTAACATAAAAAGATTAATTGAAGCTTTTTATGTTATATATATATATACATATATATATATAAAGTATCACTCCCCATTTGAGTCGAAGTATCATAGATTTAAAGGATTTGAGTGTGGTAATTAGGATGTAATACGTGTTTGTTGGTTTGATAACCGCAGTAAAATTATCTATTGCAATGGATCGCTAGCTAATTTTTGTACCATAACAACTAAAAGAAATTTATCGAACACATAATTCATTGAATAAAATTTAAAGTGTTTGAATAAAAATTTTTTCAGATTTTATTCAAAATTCAAATTCTTGCTAGCTGAAAGCTCGAAAATGATTATGAAAATGCATCCGCAATCAATTGCTTAATTTTTTTCGTTCTTTGAAATACAATAATAACATTAATCTATATATATAATTTCTCTTACACGGCGACAAAAAAAGCCTCATTACAGCTCCCCGAATGGCAACTTTAGAAAATCGACCAATGATTGCCGCTAAAAATGTCACATGCCAAATCTAGCTGAGATGGCTCAACATATTGCGCTTTTAAAAACGGTAACTGAAATAACCAGAGAGAGCATGAGCTAGGCAGAAGTGAGTAGTCTATGTCGATAGATCTCTATTTTAGTATTTTGTCGAAAGCACTTTTTTTTTCACGAATTTATATATTACGAATTTATTTGACGATTTTTGATTTATATCACGAATTTATTTGTTTTACTAGAATATATTTGTTTATGCAGGTTTTTCCATTGCAATTCACTTATTTCAATTTTTAATGGACTTAATTATAGCCAAAATTTTAACCTTTTTAAAGAGATATCAGTTTTAGAAATTTTATCTTAAGATTTTATACTATAGCACATTTCTAATAGGTTTAACGAGTTACATGTCATTTATTTGAATTCAAATTTATTTTAATGACTTAGTATTTACTAAAAAGATGTAATTCTTTTTTTAAAAAAAAGTTGTTATATGGATTTGAATGATTGTTTTGAATTCTTAGAATTTTGTGCATTTGCAATGTACCTAAGTTAGTAGCGAGCGAAGCGAGCTTAGTTTGCGAAGCAAACCATATAAGATTGCGTAGCAATTTTCGGGGGTTGGCGAGCCTTAGCGAGCAGGGGGCGCAGCCCACTATTATAAGTATATTTTTAATGAAACGTAGCAAGCATAAACGAAACTTTTGTGATAAAAAAATATTTTATAAGAATAATTCGCATGTTGTGCAAAATTTGGAAGCATGTTTCTTAAGGAAACTACGTAAACGTAATATAAACAAAAATTGCTCTTCGCTTGACGACTGGAAAAAAATTTCATTATATTTGGTATAAAGATTGCTGTTTAAATATTTAGAACAATCGATGTCTTAAAAAAATATAGACAGAAAAATACAAAAAAAAGTAATTCACGCGCAATTTCTTTCAATTTTAAACTCCGAGTGCATAAGAAATTTTGGCTCAAATGGCGAGTGACACTTGTGTATCGAATGAATAAAGCAATTAATATCTTTACTCGATTAGTTTTTTTTTAAATAAATCCCAAAAAAAATAATTTAATCATTATGAAGAGAGCATAAATTGACTCTATTGACTACTTCTTAAGATAATATTTTAAATATATTTCTTTAAGCCTATATTACGACTAAGCATTGATTTAAATGTAAACATCAAATTCAAAATGTCAAAGATGCTTCAGTTTACCATTATTCATACTATCCTTACTCTAAATTGAGTATTTAGCATGCAAAACGTTGCAATCTGTACTTGAATTTGGTATATGTATGTTAAACTCTGATGTTAGTCTGACTACCTGACACAGAAAAGGAACGAAAGTCTTGAGCAACAAGAATCTTCTTAAAAGAAAATTTGTTTATTATTTGTGCAAAGAAAATGGAAATTCTAGTAATTATTTACAGTTAAAGTTGACAAATGCAACTGACCAAATTAAAACTCTTAAGAAAATACCCAGCAAAACTCTTTTTCAGTGACTGAAATGCTTTCATTGCCTGTGTGATACTACGCATGATACCAAAAGTTATTAAAAAAATACCGAAGTGTGACTTGGCATTAAGTGACACTCACGTATACCTCTGTTGTTTAAAATATATCAGTTGAAAAGATTATAGAGTGTAATTCGTATAATGTTAGAAATCTTTGGTTGAACTATTTGGTGTTTTTTTATGATTAATTCAAAATATTCAGCTTTTGAGACGATTACCGAATATCCGTTGCACACCCAATTTTTAACTTCCATTTTTAACAACATTTTGCTACAACTTAAAAGCATTTTAAGAATTATAGTATAGAATTCAAACTCTAGAATTTCTTTCTTTATTTTCCATTATTTTAATTGTAGCTACATACACATATTTATTGCCGGTGCATGCTAAATAACTTACTAGAACGTCAATAAACATTATGAATGGAAATAAGAAAATAAAAAATGCTAGTAAATTTTAACAAAAGTTTATTATTCATATAATGCTGCCATGTTTTATTTTCTCAAAAACTCTCTTGTAAATTATGCAAATTTAGATCAGTTAGTTGTGTTTACATGAGCAGACAAGCTAACAATATTTAAAAATTATGCCGATAATAAAGTATAGATTTCAATATAAGCAGACGAATGATCATAGTTTATTTCGAAAAATCGGTAATGATAAAGGCTAAAAATGTGCATTTTCCATATAATGCACTAAATAATTCAATTACTGAATATATATGCATATGTACATATATACATCAAATATATATACATCATGATTACAAGAAATCAAAATATTCGATTACAAGACTATTGTCTGCCAATATATTTATATTTAACAGTAGATAGTTTAAAGTTGATACATTCGTACGTATTTACATACAGCGTATGTACGAATGAATATGACTGAAATGTATGTACATATGCATTAATCTAATGCATTTGTTTACTAATGCATATGTACAGACATTTTGGCTACACACATATACACACACTTATGATGTATGTATAAAATACATGTACGTGTGTACATATCTAATAATTATGCATGTATGAGCAAACAATGTAGATATGTACATTTATAAACAATGAATGCATGCATTTTATGGAAATACTTGTGTATGTAAAATGTATATCCCTGTTTATGTACTCATGTATATGCTATTACTTGCTGTTGTTTGCACAAACATACATACATTTTTTGTACAATGTATGAATGTCCAATGTTTGCATGCACAACTTATTAATGTCCCATGGATGCTTGTGCATATATGAATAATATATATGTATAATATATATGTGCAATATAAGTTAAAATGTAGATTGTATGCATGCGTATATACACGATATGTGACTGTTATGTTCGATGTGTGTCCCATGCATGCATGTTCGATTTATTTATGAAAAATATGTATGTCTATATACACGGTATATGTATCGTCAATGTTAGTATCCAAATATGCATAATGCATTTACGTACGCTCATTAGGCATACATATATTTAATATGTACACACAAATTCATTCGACATGCATATATTGTACACATAAAAATACATACATTCGACATGCATATATTGTACATATTTACATACATACATTTGACATGCATATATTGTGCAAATGTACATACATATGCGCGTACATATATTGTGCATATGAACGTACTATATATTGGACTTAAATCTTTGGTACAAATTTTACACGTGTACATACATGTTGTCCCAATATATGCAATATGTACAATATATTTATGTCCAATGAATGTATCCACACATATACAACACACGTATATCTCATGTATGCATATCCATATGTACTACATATGCATGTATAATGTGTGAATGCATGTACATACATTGTACATACCTATATACATTGCATATATATCTATGTACATATATTGTATGTACGTATACATACAATAAATATACGTAGATATATTGTACATATATATAATATATGTATGTCCAATGAATGTATGAACATGTATACAGTATATTGTCTAAATATATGTTCAATGCAATAAATGAAGTGTATGTAAGTTAAGCGTAAAAACGACTCAAGCAAGTTAAATGACAAAACCAAACGATATTTAAATTTATTTGGCAGCTTAAATAGTTCCGTATCATTGTAAAATTGCTTGAATAAAAAATAAATTTCAGATGCTTTCATAAAATGTTTGACACTGCAAATTTATTTTTATAACATAATGCATAGTTCACAGAAATTTTTTGGATTGCAAAAAAAAAACGGTTAATTTTTAATGTGGAAATAATATTGAGGTATTTAAAATAAGATTATCGTTTGCTTTCCAAAACAATGAGAGATAGAGTTTTATGTTTTCGAAATTTTAAAGCTAACTTAAATAACTTTACTAATATAGAGTTTCAAAATGCATACACAATGTATGCGCATATATACATTGTAACTACATATATTTAAAAGTACACATGTATTTATGCATTACACTTAATTACGCACATATATACGTTGTGACTTCTATGGTATGACTTTTATGATGACTTGATATGGTATGACTTGATTGGTATGACCTTTATCGATTTTCCCTACAACATATAAACAAAACAAAACATATGAACAAAAAAGTTTATGCATATCAAGTTAAATTAAATTCCAAGGCAGAACATCAGAATCAGTAAAAGCTTTTTTTTTTTTTTTTTTTTGGAAAAAAAGTTAAATTAGCCCCAACTTCTTGAGTGTTTTATGGTGGGTTCAATTCAGAACAAATTTTGGAGATCGGAAGATTTCGTTTTTGAATATGTCTCCCCTACCACTTGAATAATTATATTATGTTTTTTCACGAGTTCATCGTACCTATAGTTGGTTATATGGGTGTCAGTATTAGTATATTTAGTACCTATTAAAAACCACCAATTAGCATAATACCAATTGCACCTATTAACAAAATTAATTAAGCATTATTGGCGCCAATAAAAATATGTAACTAGTATAGAACAAGTAATTTTCTCCGTTAATTTACTTTTATTATAAAAACTGTTTTTTTTTATTATCCTATTGCCAAAATTAATTAAGTGTTATTGGCGAGAATAACAACCATCAATTTATCTTTTTTTTAAAAAGTTATTTTTTCATTTCAATTTTTTGCTATTACCAAAGCAAGTTAAACGTTATCGGCGCCAAAAATATTGTGGCAATTTTATTCGATTCTCATGCATTAATAAGTAGCATTGTAAGAAAATAACATGCATTAATAAGCTTTTTAATGCGAAGCTTATATATTTTTATTTCAATTTGTACCTACTGGTAAATGCAGTTGAGCATCATTTGCACTAATAACAATATGGTAATTTTTTAAGGCTCTCGTAGGTCCATAAGCACCAGTTCTGTTCTTCATTAATTTAGCTTTTTAAAACAAAATTTCAATTTGTCACCTATTATTAAATTTAATTAACATCAATGACACTAATAACAATATGACAACTTTATAAAGTTCTCGTACGTCAATGAATAAAATTTCAATTCTCCCTTAATTTAGTCTTTAATACAAAACTCATTTTTCTTAACAGAAAGTACGTTTTTGTGTCTGATTTCGTAATTTAAAATATCGTCAGCACTAATTAATTAGCATATTTGAGGCTACCCTTTCAAACCAATAAGATTGAATCCTGGAACGTGAAGATTTGATGATTAAATCATAAGTTATTCAAAATTGTACGGTTTTTTATTTTCTTTCTTTTTGCGCATTGTACACATTAAGTAAGAGATTTTTTAATATCGAGACAAGGAAATTGAAAAAAATTACTTATTAGAAATAATTCAAAGATTGGAACCATTAGCTATACAGCCGCACTTTTCCCAATGGTCAACTGTTTTTTTACAAAAGTGTCTTAGTATTATTTTTTTTATTAGTGTATGGCATTTCACACCAAAAATGTCATTTTGATAGCTTTGAAAACTGTAGCTTGTCTTACTTTAATTTATTAGTATTACATACTTGTTGTTTTTTCCATTCAGATTCATTTATATGAAAGAATAGCTAATGGTGAACCTGGTGAGAAGATTAGATTTCTCACATCATAAGAAACGAAGCTATGGTCTTGGTAAAAACAAGAACTGACAATGGCAGATGGTGCCAGCCACCAGATGCAAACCCTTGAAAATGGTGTGCCTTCATCACCCCTCTCGCCTTCTTCCACTCGGAGTCAGAGTCTCTGCTCCGAAATTGTCCGCATTGAGCAACAATCAAACAATGGTGCACGACACTTCAGATGTCGACTCATTAGCATTGTTAACAGAGTACGGGTACGTGAGATTTTTTTGTTAATTTCTTTCTTTAACAAAAGTTCTCCGTCAACACACAATTCATTGCGGTGACAATTCGTCGCACACAATTTGTCGTAAAACAATTCATTGTGAAATCAACTCGTTGCAACGACAATTCAGCGTGGTCACAACATGTCGCATAGACAGTTCGCCTTGTACACACCTCATCTCAACGGCAATCGTCGTAGACGCAATTCGTCGCAGGCCGTACTTGCCATAGCGACAATGCGTCATCAGCACAATTTAAATGAAATACATGGATGAAATACATCAATTTACGAATACAAAACTCTTGCATTGTCTAGAAAATGGACTACTTAAAACTAGCTTCGTTGTGATTATTTATAGTTTCAAATTTATATTTTATATATTATCTGAGACAAGAAACTTTGTGTCTAGCTTCATTAAATCAGTAGCGTTATATAACATGATACTTTTTATAATGAGTTAAATGTTCAAATGTTATATTTTCATGATAAAATTATTTTGAGATTAAATTTTGATCTGCATACTTTATAATTGCTACAAGCCACGCTGATATTTTTAGAGCTTAACTCTGAGGAATTAGTACATCCACCTATATCATTTCAATTATTTAATTAAAAACTCAAAATCTCAACAACAGGAACTCAAAGAAACCCGAAATAAGCATTTTCAAAGGCTTTTTTGTGAGATTCATTGAAAGGCAGATAAAAAAAGCAGCTGGCTCAATTTTTTTCTTATATCTATTTGAAGTTTATTATTGTTTTATTTTAAACTCTATTGCAACTTATTATATTCTGTAAAAAACAATATTCTCAACATTTTGATGTTGTAAAACCTTTGCTTTTGTATAGGATTTAAAATAAATTGGATTCTAGTTTATATTGTTAAAAAAAATAAGAAATTCATCTTTTCAGAATGCCTTGGTGGCCACAGGAAGCTTTGGGAAAAGATCTGAAAGTCAACAAAGACCAGATTCGTTTCTAGAAAAATTCACTTGGCAGCCAGCACAAAGTGCAGATGAAGATCTTGAGTTGACATTTTGTCAAAGGTAATATTTTGTTTAGAAGCAACTCATTCATATCTGAATGAATGATCAGGGCTTCAGCCCATTGCAAACCGACCTTAAAAAGGCATCACTTGCAAGCATGTTGCTCAAAGAGAAATAATTCAGAATCATTTTTGGAAGTTTATTTATTTCTAATTCTTTGAAAAATTTGATTCGAAATTTTTCAAATTATATGCCAATTTATTTAACTTCTGAACTTATAGAAAATTAATAATAAGTGTAAAGATAAAAGTGTTCATATTATTAAAGAAAACAAATAAAATTCTTCCGAAAAAAATTTTAAAACACCACAATTTATTTAAATTAATTCCTAATTGTTAAAAACCAGTTAACTTTTTATAATTGATTGTTTACTTTATAGAAATATGAATAAAACTGGTATTGAAAATTACACATAGCATATAATAAAATAATATTTTAAATAGTTCCCTTCTTGAAATCATGGTTAGTTCATTTAAATCAGTTTAATTTATAAAAAGAAAAAAACACCTATTGTTTACTTTATCTAAAAGAAGAAATAAAGCTCAAATGTACTCAGAAAAAACTTTAAAAAAATATCGTGTTAACAAAACTACAGTTAGTCGGCTAACTGTAAACATAATCGAATGGCAAACAGTGTATCACGACAAGATGTCAAATCAAAGCTCTCAACTTCTGGAAATCCTTGGAATGAAAAACAAAAATTCTTTCTTGTCCGTTTGTCTTTTTCTTTAAATTAGAAATTTGAATATAAATATTGTTAAATAAAAATAGAAACATTTACCCTAAAAATTAAGTAATAAAGTTTGTGCTCACTTTTGCACTGCTGGAATATGATCGGAAAGTGACATCCTAGTTCATATCGCGATGTCATATAGCGTTAACGTCTTCCTTTTGGCCACCAATCAGAAAACAGCACACACAGAAAATTATTACTGTGTAACAGTTACTTCATGTTTAAAAATATTTAATTCCATCATATTCTACAATACTATTCTCAAGAATGGTTTGTAACGGAATAATATTGTTAAAATATACTATCACATTTTTTTAACAGTCAAACATTGCCAGAAAATAAGCATCAGTTATTTTACAAGTATTTAAGCAGTACACATCTCCATAGCACATGGAAATGCATTTTTCCTTTCATGGCCTCTCTAGGCTACTAATGTTTTTCTAATGTTGTTTTTACTATTTTATTTATTTTTCCTGTCCTTTTTCCCTTTTCCGCTATCGCGGTTTTTCTAGTATTTTACACATTTATTTTCCATTTTTTGTTGGCAACTTAACGTTTTATGTTTCAGATCTTCGAGTTTCCTCAAATCTGACGGAATATCAGATCTATTCAGATCTGTCGAGAATATCTTTGAGAGGATGAAACATGTCGATAATTACCATGTTTGAATTTTTTGAAAGCTAAGAAAGTTGTTATATTATTAAATACTAGAGGGCTCCGCCCCCTGATTGTAATATGTCAGAGGTCCTTGTTATCAGCATTATAAACTTGTATAAAGCAATTTTAATACAAACAATGATATAATCTTATATAAAGCGGGGAAGGAATATTATTTAACATATTACTATAGGGCATTAGCCGGAGATTAATCTCCGCATTCGAAGCACACGTGGCAGAGCCTAAATCGGGTTGACTATATTTGAGGGTTCCCCTTGATTCTCACCAAGTTGTAATCGCAGTTGATCACCAAGTTGGGCGATGTTGAAACCACATCGTGATTCTGATTGGTTTAGATTTTAGCGTTATTTTTAAATGTTCAACGGTATATGTGATTTCAGAGGTCCGTTAGTTCTAAGTTGGATACCGGCTGGTAATGTTACTTTTTCTTCTGGTCAATAAGATCGAAGGTATGTGAGCATAAAAAGGGACTTTAGAAAAAAATGTCATTGCCAGTCCGGTACCACAGACGCCATTTTCGATTCGTATTTCACCGAATTTATGTGGAGATGGAGGTACACAGATTCTATTCATGATAAATTTAGATAGTATCTAACTGCTATTAGAGAATTTCGGTGCACCTAAATCTGAGGATATTCAAGCTTAAAGAAGAAGTTAGTTGTTTTTTTCCTTTTCTTTCTGTGCTTACTCCATTAATTTTTGCTTCGATTCAAAATGCATTTTCCTGGGTTTAATAATTTTGCTCAAATCGGGTTCATTGCAATTTTATAAAGTTTTGACCGATGTTTTGTTGAAATTTTCCAATGTTTTACTGAAATATCATTATATTTTGGCAGCCATTCCTGTTACCACGGTGTTCCGCGCAAACAGGAATGACGCCAAACATGAGTCGCCAATTTCGCCAAGGGGCACCCTCAGGTACATTTTTGCCCCCACTAACTCAAATCATTGTTGATCTTATAGGATGCCGGATACTCCCTCTATATGGTGCTTCATCTCTCCACCCCCAGTAATTTAGATTTTTAAACTGAAAACAATTAAAACCTAAAGAAAAAAAACTTTAAAATATGGCAAACAAATTAAACAATGTAATATTAATAAGTTGATGCTGAGTAATATTTCAAGAGCAAAACCCATTGCAAGTTATTGCCCAATTAACTACAATACTGTCAACCGACAAAATATTTTAGTTTCAATCAGACAAAAAGCAAAATATATAATAAAAACCTATGTAACTGAAATTCGACAAATTAAATTAAGCAATTTAATTTTTTTGTCATATTGAATACTTATAAAAAAACAAATGTAAAATGAAATACTTATGTCATCAATGATCAATAAACATTTATGTCTGAATTATTATAAAAAAAATAAGGTGAAAACAATGAAATTAAAAATTATTTACAATAGATCTCTGAATATTCACATAACCTAGCTATGCACATTTTTCATTGATTTTTCTTTTCACATCTTTTTATGTACCAATGATTTGCACTTTTATGCATTATTTAAGAAATATCTCAAGCAAATATGAACTGTTAATTAATATTTCTGGCTGCACGATTTTTTGAAAATAAGTAAAAAACAATCAAAAGTAAGAAAAACAATGATAAAATTAAAAATTATTTACAAAACCTCCTTATATACAACATTTTTTATCAATTTCTTTTCCATATTATTCGTTTTCATTTAAACGTCTTGACTCTTCAACGTTTCTTCGCCGCCGCACATTTCACTATCAAGTATTGATAGTACTGCGATTATTTACCCGGTAATTTTGTACTGCTAAATTATGTTCAGCCCTATGTCGCTGTTGATATCTCCACGGCGATCCATTTTTTATAAAAGATATAAGTATTTTAGAGTAAACTCTGTTCAATATATTTCACACATTCAATACAAAATAAAAATCGCAACAAGATTTAGCTGGTAAGTTTAGCTGTAACATTTCTGCAGACAGCATTATTAAAAAGCATTACCTTTACACACACATGCGTTCTCAATTTTAATTGGCTGTTTTGTGCGTTACTAACCAGAAGTTTTCTGTGATTGGCTATGTGTTATCACTCCACTCTCTTCTTATATATAAGGATTTCTTCAAAACATGCTTATTTGACTCACACATGCTCAATTCAATTGAGAAATTCAGGGGGCATAAGAAGCATCAAACAAATGAAAACTTAATGTAAATAAATACTTTTCGTCAAGCCCACAGTGGGCAGTAAAATGTGTTCTTCAGAAAAAGTATTTCAAATTCAAATTCATATTGAAAATAAATGTGATCATCACATACGGTAAATATTGACAATAAATAAGCAGTAATAAACAACTAATAATCAGTAACTTCTATGAAAAATTGACTACCATGTTAAAAAAATTATAAATTGTTCTGGAAAAGTCTTACTTTAAAGAAAATACCTAAATTTATGGAGTAAGAGGCACGAAAACAATTAGCCTGCTTCATTTCAATATTGCATCTTATTCCTGGAAATCTCCAATATTATCTCATTATCATAATCAATTTCTTAAGAAAGAGTTAACTGGAAGTTTGTTTGATAGAGTATTAAATCTACACGCACATACACCGTATTGATTTTAAATGCCTATTTTTCCCACAAATATACCGGAGATTGTAAAAGCATTTCATAACAGCTGCGTCACTAGAGCGCACATTTCGTGAAGTGTCTTCTTTTTTTCGGAATTTTAAATGTACTTAGATGGAACAGTTTTTCAAATGTTTATAAATTGTACCTCATAGAAAGGATGTTCTAAAGCTTACCATTGGAAAAAAATCAGCTAAGTATTTAGTTTGTGTAAAAAGAGGAAAAATTTTAAGATAATAATTACTGTTTATTCTCTAAAGAGCAGAGATTTCTCAGTGGTTAAGATACTGAGCTATCCTTGTACAGACGGAGGTTCGATTTCCAGCGTCTTTAAGTTCACGCAACTTCAAATCAATCAGTGTTTCTGGGGGGAAGGGGGAGGCGACTTGTACAAGATATTGAATTCTCAGCTCTTAACAGGCTATTTGGGAAATATTTTATTTCTTTTAAACATTTTACGGATTGCTCATAAAACTAGGAAAAGTCAAAAAGTAGTATTAACAAGGCAAAAAAAATTAAAAACATACAACAAAACATGTGTTAGTTCAATGTTTGTTTTTTGAAAAATTACGTCATTTTTTAGTCTTTTATTATTACGATCAGATGAATTAAATTAAATTTTATTAAACCTTTGAAAAAAGATTTTTACCCATTCATCATGTGTTTTAAATTGAAGTCAATCGTTGAGTTAACTGCGTATTTTTCACCAATGAACTAATCATCAATGATTCCATTTTGCAAAACTCAAAGAAGAAATTATCTTCGTATTCTAAGAAAGCTATTCGAATTTACGTACGGAGCAGAAGATTCTAAAGTATTCGTGACAGGAAATAATGAAGAAGAGTAAGAATTTATTTTTTATTACGTATTTTTATAAGATTTATTTTACTTCATTGTATATCGAAATTCGACAATGCTATCTTACAACTTTAATGCGTAGTTTCTGCTAGCGATTGAAAAATTAAATAAATTTATATTTTATTATACTTTTTCTATTTTCATAGTTTTTTTTTTAAAAAAAACTTACTCACAAATTCATGATTGATCAAATTTTTAATTTTTTATATAACGAGTCTATGTTAATTTATAGTTTAAAATGAATTAAAAATTTTAAGACGTAGGAAATCGTTTTTTCACAAATAGCCATAAAATTCAATATCCCAATTAAATTATTAATTCATGATATTAATAGGTGATAATTCTTGTAAATATATACTCAATAAGCAAATCTCAAAGGTTTCCTGGAGTCCATATGACGTGATAAGTCAAAATTTTCCGTTTTGGTGGACGTAAAAAAAAATCTTGCAACCAATTACCTTTTAGAAACCCTATGTAAAATGCGGGACATACCGGAAATCAGAACTATGTGGCTTTTTCATGGCTATAATGCTCTGTGCCCATTCCTAACATTCCTGTGGAATAAAAATATGGAGATGCTATACATATAATATCGAGTATCGGTATTTTAAGCTTATAAAATATTAAGGGCGTGAGAATATACGTTCTACAGAGTTCAAGTGGGACAATATGTATGACTGCATCTTTTTGGGGATCAACAGTGCTTGAAAAAAAGTACACGGACAACATTAAATTGAATGAAAATATGCTATTTCTTCTAAATGAATTTCTTGTGCGATTGACTTATGTAATAAAATTTTGTAATAACACTCATAGCGCATAAGAAACAAAATTTGACTTCAAAATATGGATTTTACGAAAATTAACACTAAAAGAAATTTGGAATAAGGTATAAGGACATTTCCCAAATTATTTAAAATTTTCTTTAATGATGAAGAAAACTACCTTTTTTTCAATCACTTGAAAAAAACCAAGAGGTCTTGAATTCTGAAAGATCTTGAAAGTCTTGAATTCTGAAAGAAAATTTTTTAATGCGTCTACAGAAATTTTTTAATCATGCGTCTTTGATAACGAGGACAAGATCCTGTTTACATAGATATTGTGTGCTATTTTTATAAATGTTCCATAAGTTCCCATAAGTTTTCGATTGGATTAAAATCGGGCTATTTTGTGGAAATAATCGCGTTAGCTGAGGACAAGATTACATATTTTCCTTTTCGTTGCTTTGTTTTCTGGATTTTTAATTAAATATATATATATGCATACACACACCTATATATATATATATATATATATATATATATATATATATATATATATATATATATATATATATATATATATATATATATATATATATATATATATATATATATATATATATATATATATATATATATATATATATATATATATATATATATATATATATCACAGCGAAAGACCGAAATCGGTGTTTGTTGACTTTCACCGGTGAATGTCAACTAACACCAAATACGTCGGTGAAAAATCGAATATTTCACTACATTCTTGTACATTCGGACCCTCACCGGTGTATGTCGACAATCACAGGTATGCTTTGGTGAATGTCCGAAATATTTATTACATTCGATTTGATATGAATTTATTCGTGGATATAACTACATTTATTCGATATTTTAACCCTACACTGATGTTTTTTTAAGGTTAAGTGCCACTGCCCGGTATACCCTACACTGATGTTTCTTTAAGGTTAAGTGCCATTGCCCGGTTTACATTTGCCCGGTATACCCTACCCCAGTTTCCCAAACTTATGACTTTTGTGCACCCTTTCTAAATTTTTCGTAACGCTGTGCACCACCAATAAAAAATGAATGTACTTTTCATTATAAAAAATTTTACGAAAGTTAAAAATCACAACTGGCTGTTGACACCACTAATTATTAACTGTTAACTCTGCAAAAAATAGCTAATAAAAAATACGTAATCGTAAATTTTCATGGCTAGCTTTGTTTTTAAATAAAAATTTTTGAAATTTTCGTTTGCTGCATGGTATTTCGCATAGGAATGCGTACCCCCGCTAAACTGTTCCCGTCCCCCTTGGGGTACGCGTACCACACTTTGGGAAACACTGCCCTACAGTGATGTTTTTGTAAGGTTAAGTGCCACTGCTCGGTATACATTTGCCCGGTATACGCTACACTGATGTTTTTTTAAAGGTTAAGTGCCACTGCCCGGTATACCCTACACTGATGTTTTTTTAAGGTTTTTTTAAGGTTTCTTCTAATCTATCGTCAGTAAGTATTAAAATATAGAATAAATATAAATATATCAAATAAATATAATAATATTAACGAATAAATTAATATAAAATTGGATAGAATAAATATTTCGGACATTCACCTAAGCGACTATGTGATTGTTTAAATTCACCGATGAGAGTCAGAAATAAGGGTATTTAGCAAATATTTCGGACATACACCAAGCGACTACGTGAATGTTGACATTCACCGGCGAATGTCGATATTCTCCAGATTTCGGTGTTTCACCGTAACATATATATATGACTTTAAAATGTTTTAATGTTTTTCTTTATTCTATCATTTTATTTCACGCTATACAAATGACAGAGCTAAAATATAGCTTTGACTTTTATTTTAATTCTTTTTTTTTTTAATCTCTAATATACGTCACAAAAAAAACAAATAATAAAAAATGACAGGATTCCAACATTTTAAATGTAATTAGTCTTGTTGGATCTTTTCTTTTTCTTTTAAGGAACTTAAGTGAAATTTTCGTGACATAAAACAGCAAATTAAGCCGCCAGCTTTGAAACTCCATAATAAAAGAGAAAACTTGTTCACTTGAAAATATACGAACAAAATTGAAAGCGTTAAAATGTTTCATTTGGATCAAACAGCATTTTCTGCATATAATTTTCGCTCCAAACTGTAAGAAAATAAATTTCTACCAAACGCTGTTTGTTTTTTTTTTCATTCGTAATTTTTAAGCTTTGAGAGAATTTTCTTCTTTATAAAACATTTGAACACTTCTATAATTATTTATTTATTCATTTATTACACAATTCGATTCATTTAAATAGAAATATTACAGATGTCTATATTATTAAGGTATTGGTTGCCACAAATGCCTTTTTTTATCTCCAATATATATAATGAGAGAATTGAATTATCATTCTCTTATCTTTTTTGAACAAAAATGCTTTGGAAAGGCATTCTTTTATGGGTTTATACATTATATTTACGCTTGCAATAAACTTACACATGATTAATTTCAAAAATGAAGCAGTTGATATACTAGATTATAAGCTTTCTAAATAGTTTACGGTTTGGAACTTAATGGTTTAGAACAGTGGTTACCAATTAGCGGCCCTCGAAGCCTTTTTTGTGGCTCGTGAACTAAAATATATTAATTTTAATTTTTTTAGGTCAATTTTTCTAAGAAAATCTATATTGGTTCAAAATACTTTTTTTGTTAAAAAATCGAATTTCTTCGTTTCTGCGAAATTTAACATACCAAAGGTGCAAAAAAAAATTTCTCAGGTTTTGCATCCAAGAAAATATTTATTAAAATACAAAAATAATCGTGTATGTTGCTCTTTTTTTTATATTGTGAATATACTTTAGCATGTGCGTATCAAAAATTTTCTCGAAGAAATTCTCCTATTTAACTTTTTGAAACCAGTCATCACAGCCTCAACTTTACATACTCAGTCAAAAAATATTAGTATTTTTTGTGGTTTGGTAAATTCGCATGATTCTGTTGATTGTAAAAAATTGGATGTTGAAACAAAAATTGGTAAACTTATGTCTGACGGACGATGTTGGGTTTGTTTCAAAAGGAACCATTACAGTAAATTATGTAGATCTGGAATTGTATGTAAAATATGTAATTCTAAATACTACCACGAATCAGTTTGTAGGAAAACTCTTAAACCACAAAATTATGTAAATAGAGCTAATGAAACAAAAACGAAAGATTCGGAAAACGATACTAACTCAAATAAATATCAGTCTAACTCAAAAATCAATGTAGAGAATATTTCTGTTTCACACAATAATATATTTTGCAAAGATAAAGCTTTTCTAGAAACATGTTCTGTATTAGCTTGTTCGGATAAAAATTCGATTTTGGCAAACGCCATTTTGGATAATGCGTCACATAGGAATTTTATAAGCTCGAAATTAACTAAGGAATTAAAATTAAAACCCGTACGCTATGAAAAATTAGCAATTTATTCTTTCGGTCAAACTAAAGCATGTGAAAAAGAATATCCTGTTATATCTTTAAAGCTCATAAATAAAAGTAGTAGCTCTAAGTGGATCGAAATCGAATGCATTGTAACAAATTTTATTACGAATCTAACTTTGAACAAGCCAGATGTGCTCTTAATGAATGAGTTAAAAACTAAAGGATATGAACTCGCTGACTCATTTGAAACCACGAATTGCGATTTATTGATAGGGAGTGGTATTTTTTGAAAAATTGTTTATAATGAAAGGATGAAATTAAACGAAGATGTAAGTTTAATTAATTCCCATTTCGGATGGTTACTATCTGGGTATAATAAATTGGGTCATGACTCAGCCGAAAGTTGAGAGAATGTATGCTTAACTATGGACTCTACTTCTATTTTATTTGATCTTAAGCTATTTTGGGAAACAGAAGAGTTTCCGAATGAAAAAATATGTCTTTCTGAAAAGGATAATCTATAGATAAAAAATTTCAAGGATTCTTTGCGATTTAGTGGAGAACGTTACGTATGTAAATTAATGTGGAAGGATAATTTAGGCCCCCCTTTGGAAATGGACTCTAATTATGAAGTTGCGAAAAAGCGTTTTGATTCGTTAGAGAATAAATTAAACAAAAATCCCGAGATTTTAGGTCAATATAAACAAATTGTGTCGGAACAAATAAAACGTAATATTGTTGGGAATAATGTAAATGAAAATTTAAATTCAGGATATTTTATGCCTCATCGTGCAGTAATTAGGAATGACAAAGAATCAAGTCGCGTTCGTATTGTTTACGATTGTAGTAGTAAGGCAAATGACAATAAGAAATCTTTGAATGATTCTCTTGAATCGGGAATAATCTTTATCCAAATTTATTGGATATAATTCTTAAATTTCGAGAAAATCAAGTCACATTTTGCGAAGATTTGGAAAAGGCCTATCATATGATAGAAATTGCGGAAGAGGATAGAAATTATCTAAAGTTTTTATGGTTTTCGGATGAAGCAGATAATTCAAAAAGAATACTTCAATTTAATCGCCTTCCTTTCGGATTAACAACGTCATCATTTGTTCTTGCTTGCGTATTAAAATTTCATATTAGGAAAATTAAGAAAGATCAACCGAATTGTTATGAAATGTTGAATTCTCTATACGTAGATGATTTGTATTACGGTGCTAAAACTGTTCAGGATGCGTATCAATTATCTTCATCGGCGATTGAAATATTACGCGACGCCGGATTTAATTTAAGGACATTAAAAACTAATTGTATGGAACTAAATGAACTTTGGCGTAAAAACGGATATGAGGAAAACACTGATTTTGAGCAAGGAGCAGGTTTCTTAGGATTAAAGTGGGATCCTATTGAGGATAAAATTAAATTGGATTTAAAGGATTTAAGGTATTCCTTGGAATCAGGACACACCAAAAGACAAGTGTTGTGAATTATTTCTAAAATTTTTGATCCATGTGGATTCATTAGTCCATTTGTAGTTAGAGCTAAAGTAATTATGCAGGAAATTTGGGAGCGAGGTCTAAAGTGGGACGAAGACTTACCTATTACCTAGCGATTTAGTAAAGAAATGGAAAAAATGGTGTTCTGAAATTGCTGATTTGGACAATTATGTTATAATAGAACGAAAACTATGTTCAACGGCGGATATTAGTGGTGTTTCTCTTCACATATTTGTTGACGCAAGTCCTAGGGCTTACGGAGCCGTGGCGTACCTTCGTTATACAACAATTGAAGGACATATTGAAGTTAAATTCCTAATTTCTAAGTGCAAGGTTGCTCCTTTAAAAACTTTTACTTTGGCTAGATTGGAACTGATGGCAGCTCTCGTCGGTGCTAGATTAGGGAAATATTTACAACACGTTTATCCTAATTTCACTCAACAAATATATTATTGGAGTGACTCTAAAATTGTTCTCCACTGGGTAAAGGGATCTACAAAGCTTTGGAAACCATTTGTGTTTAATCGAGTGGCAGAAGTGCAGACACTTACGTTTCCAGAGTGTTGGATCCATTGCAGCGGTGCGGAAAATCCTGCTGATTTCATCACAAGAGGAGAATCTGCAATTAAAATCGTGTCGAGTTCCCTGTGGTGGTCCGGTCCAGTTTGGTTGTGCCATCCGGTCAACTTGTGGCCTGCAGTATATTTTTGCAAAAAGCCTGATGACAATTATAGTGATGTGGTCAGGAAAGAACAAAGAGCTGTTGTGGTGAACACTGTGACTCAAAACAAGACTTCTGACATTTCTCTTACAAAGTTTATTGATGTCAACAAATACAGCAATCTTACTAGACTTTTGAGAGTGACAGCTTGGGTAAAAAGGTTTGCCCATAATGCCAAGCCAGATTCTTCGAAGTTGAAAGGACCTATTAGTGCTTGTGAACTTCAGAATGCTTTGCATACCTGGATTAAAACTCTTCAACTCTTGCATTACGAGAGTGAAATCCAACAACTCCTCTCTCAAAATACTTTGAGTAAACATTCACGAATTTTCAATTTCAATTGTAAACTTAATGATGATAATCTTTTATTTTTACAGGGACGTTTGCAGTTCTCAAACGATGATGTGAAAACAAAACATCCTGTACTGCTTCTTTCTAATGATAAATTCGTTGAATTAGTTATATTAGATGCTCATGTTAAAATATGTCATTTAGGTGTAGATTCTACTTTAACTCACTTAAGAGAACTATATTAGATAATCAAAGGTAAACAATTTGTCAAAAAGGTTTTGAGAAACTGTTTAATATGCAGACGTTATAAGGTAAAACCTAGTACTCAAGTGGTAGCTCCGTTACCACCTGACAGAATTAAAGAACAACCTCCTTTTGATATTTCTGATGTAGATTTTGCTGGACCTTTTTTTGTTACTGACTCTAATAATAAGTGTTATTTGTTAATTTTTACCTGTGCAGTTACTAGAGCTGTGCATTTAGAGCTAGTTATTAATATGAATACTGATTCTTTTTTATTGGGATTTAGAAGATTTGTTTCTCGTAGAGGATTGTGTTCGATTTTGTATTCAGATAATGCAAAAGCCTTTAAAAAGGCAAATAGTGAACTAAAAAAATGGTGGAATCAAATTAATGATCCTCAGGTAAAGAATATGTTTGCTTCTAAAAATATTGTTTGGAAATTTATTGTAGAAAGAAGTCCATGGTGAGGAGGTTTCTGGGAACGACAGATACGTACTGTTAAAACTTGTTTAAATAAAATTATTGGTAAATCTTCTCTAACTCTTAAAGAATTAGAAACTGTCTTTTTGGAAACTGAAGCCATGATAAATTCTAGGCCTATTACGTATCTATATAACGAACCCTCAGAACCTTCTCCTCTTACACCTTCTCATTTTTTAATTGGTAAAAGATTAATGTCTTTATCTGTTGTTAAGTATAAACCTAATGATTTGATTGTAAATAGAGATTCATTAACTAAAAGGTATAAATATCAACAAACACTTTTGGATCATTTCTGGAATCGGCGGAGGAAGGAATATTTGCTTCATCTAAGATCTGCTTATATTTCTTCACCACCAGGTAAGATAACATCATTTAAGGTAAATGATATTGTTTTAATCAATGATGAGCGTTATCCCAGAAATATGTGGATGCTGGGAAGAATTTTGGAAGTGTATCAGGGACAAGATGGGAACATTCGTTCTTTTTTGATAAAAACCCCTAAAGGAGATATAAGACGCTCAGTTCAACTTGTAAGTAATTTAGAAATTAACCCTTAAACAAAATGTTTATTGCAATGTGTAAAATATATATATTTTGATTATATGCATATGTTATAATTGTTTGTTTTATATCGTTATCTTAATTACTGAACATTCATTTAATTATTATTATTGCAAATTTCTGCTAAAGATAAATTTTGATTTTATATTTCAATTAATATTGTTTTTGAAGAAAATTTTGTTTTGCAAAAATATGGTAAGTGAACTCAAAAGAGTTCAGGTGGGGAGTGTTACAAATTTCTGCCTGACCAGAAGAGGGCCTGACCACTCACTGACATATAATTGTAAACACTTGGCAGGCAATGGATTGATTTGGCTGGCTCATTGGAGAGCCCCTTTTCGTATCATACATTTTTTATTGTTTTATTATTAAATTTGTTGTTATTAAATATGATTTCTTTAATTAATGCACCCATTCACCACTGAATCATTCTGCAACAACATTTACGTCAGCATTTTAGTCAGAGTGAGTCAGGAGCAGAATTCGTATCTACCAGCCGTCGTTTACTATTTGAACCTGGTTCACCTCATTTGGTGACGTCAAATTGAAAGTACATCTAAGCTTTTATATTAGGAACATGAAAAACTACTTCAACATCAGGATACTAAACAATCTTTCATCACCCTGCATTTCTAATGATAGCTTTGAGTTTTCCTCAGCTAAATTTATTCAATATTGCTCCGCGGCCAATAACCTAGATTTAGAGAGACCATTTCACATTTCGAAAAATTCTAATAATTTAATTTACTGGTAATCCTCTGGCCACATGCCAGACAATCAGACATAGGAGTTTCGTCTAAATTATTTTGCTTCGTTCTCCTGTTCACCTTGATTCGACAAACAAATCTCCTGGATCTACAAGAACATCAAAACCTGAAGTGAGGATAATTTCTCCAAACATTAATTTACGGTCAGTAGTTTTGCATTTGAACTGGAACATCTTTTGCCCGTAAATGACCGTAATATAGCTCTAAAATATTTTAGAGTTTAGTACTTAATATCTTTTTTTTTCTTTTTGAAATGTATGACTTAATAATTTCCTTTAATATCTACATCTTGCAATATCAGTACTTTTCATGAGCAATACGAAAATATCTAAAATCTATTAAAAAATCTCATACAATGGAAAAGAAGGGAAAAAAATTGTTTCCCTGCGTAATCAGAAACGTGACTGCTTTAGTATTTCTTTAATTACATTAATGTAGTTTTCGCTGGATGTGGGATTTTTTTTTAATTAAATTTTCTCAAAATAGCGGTGTTTTAAGAAAAAATCAAAAAAAATACAAAAAATAAGTTGAATTTTTGTGGATTGCTCAAAACCAGTCAACGCAATTTAAAAATCTCTATGTGCAACGAAAACTACATCGATTTTGAAGCATCAAAATTTCAAACAAATCGGGTGAAATCTGCCCTAATTAGAGACAGCAAGTAAGAGAAAACTAGTTTCGAGTAAATTGCGTTAAACTTTGCGATCAATAATGCATGTAAAACTTTGCAACGAAATACGAAAGATGCTTCTTCTTTATCATTTTCAAGTCTCAAATGCTAATCTGACACTTTTTTCTTGTCAATTTGTTCCATTTTTTAAAGAAACAGCCGAAATTCTACTGTCATCTTCGTTTTGATTATGTTCCTAGGCTTCAAGGCCTACATTTATTTCGAATTGTTCCATATATGTTAATAACCATTTACGGGCCTTCATTAAAAATTACAGCAGTGAAAAGTTGCAATTTCAACTATTTATATTAAAAGTACCATTAATTGCTTTTCTTACATAATTTTGACAAATTATTTAAATGAAATTGTTAACATAATAGTATATTACTAAATTGTTAAATAACACGTTTTTTGGCACTTCGTAAAATAAATATATCATTTCTACATCCAGACAAAAAATATGATTTTGGCAAAAATAATAAAGACTTGTTCTACAAAATAATAAATTAAACTTGACAATCAATAAAGAAAATCACAAATAATACGCCATTGCAAATTGCAAAGATATGAAATGTATAAAAATGAAAATCTGTCCCGAAATAAGATAAAAACCTCTTGCACTTTGCTTAAAGTAGTTAAATGTATTTGCGTATTAATAATAATAATAATCATAATTTTAACAAATAATCGTATTAGTGTAAAGGAAAGATCAGAAAACAACCAATTACAATAATAAAAAGACCGAAATCCATAAAAAAAATTACTTTAGCTTTAAATATACTTATGGGCAATATGAAACATATTTTTGGCCTTTTTAAAGTTATCTGTATTGTTATGACTTTTTATTCTGTTTCATCTTGCAAAGAAAAGCAAAAATGCTAACAAAATTTCCTGTGTGTCCTTTTTTACTAAATTCAAAAAAGTTTTTAAAAATTACGTTTTCATTTTTTTAATATAACTAAAAATGCTATACTTCAATGTTTTCTTATTTAATAAAAAATAATTATGCTTTAATTTTGTTTCAGCATATGCTATCAAAATATTAAAGTAATTTTAATAACATTTAAACTAAACTTTATTTAATTTTTTGTAATATTTTTAAAATATGTATAATTTAAAATTTTATTTTTAATCTATACGAATTTTCTAAAAGCAAAATAAGGTAAAAGATATAGATATATTTCAAACAAATAATTTTTGAAACATAACTTTTTAAATGTTGAAGAAGAGAAACTTCACAACTTTTGAAATCATTTAGTTATTTAATATGAGAAAGCAATTAAACTAGCCGTATTTTCCATTCAAATTAAGATTTGAACGAAAATTAAACACATTATTTCTTAATTAATGAGAAAAGCTGGTGATTTTCAAAATTTATATGTCTTATATACACTTAATGAATAATAAAATCCCATGGATTTGAAATTGATTTTCAAAACTACAATAAAACCATAATAACCTAATTTTACCTACTTTACTATCAACATCTATTAATTATATAATATTAAGATGTTGATAATTATATAAATAATTATCAACATCTTCGAAAACGTCATCATTATTATTCAAAGCAGAATAACTGTCCCTTCTTTAATAAAATAATATTGCTTATACAAAATATTACTTTATGTGAAATGCCCTTTTATTTTTTCAATCTTAAAAATAAAGTTTGAAGGTACAAAAAATTCATCATTCATCAAAATATTTAATAACATATGAAAATATATAATTAAATAACATATAAATATCTATATTTTCCTTTAACAATTAATTGGAAATAATCTTTATTTTTCTCGAATAAAAAAAAAAAAAAGGTTAAAAATTTTGTAAAAATGGAAAGCTTAAGTTACACTATCTATTCAAAAGTAAGTTTTGGCCAGAAAGACTTCTTAGTAAGCCATACACTATCAAATCATACACAACTATCTTACACTGATTCTACATTTCGAAATTGTTGAGTTTTAAATGAAAGCTAACAAACTTCCGCTTCACGACAAATTGTGAAGTATCACCACCTTTCCTAAGTCCACTTCTCTAAGAATAATGGTGCGTAAATTAACATCGATTCAACTTGGTGACTCTGAAAGTTTACATTAGAAGGGTGTGTGCTTGGATAACCCTCATCAGGAAGACATTAGAATCTCTTTTCATCGCGATTTAAGAACTGGACACGCCAAAATAAATTGGAGCAACGAAATACGCCATTTATGTCAACACTCAACTGCTAACAAAGATGGATAATAATGATTAATCAATGGTCCATTGATGTATAAACTCTTTTTATCAAGCATTTTTTTGGACATATTTACCTTGGGTTAAGTGGTCTAAATTGCTTTGTAAATGTAAATTGTTTTAAAAGAAGAGAATTATGTAGCAGTATTTTTATAGAGGTATTAAGAGAAGTCTTAAGAATAAATATGTGCATTTTTTAAATGTACATCCTTTTTTCAAGGACTTTTGTATTGTTGAATAAAATATAAAAATGTTTCATTTAAATTTCAGTTTTATCCCTAGTGAGAAAGTTTACTAAAATGCAAATTACTCTAATTATTTAGTTATTAAATATCAATATTTTTTAAAAATATATGTAACTTAAATGATTTTACTGTGAGCTTTGTTCTGTGAAATTGATTAAGTTGAAACATTATTTCTCCTCAAAAATTACGCAACCCAAAAAAAAAGATTATTTTGCTTTTGAATTATTATTTTCATGAAATTAACTCATTTTCTTATTTAATTCAGAATGTTGCACTCTCATCTTTTTTTATTAAGCTCTATAATATTAAAACGACTCTCTCTCTCATTTAGGACACGTATTTCTCTTCTAATCTTAGAACTTTCAAATGAGTGAATTGTGAGTGAATGAGTGTTATGAGTGAATTTGTAAGACTCATGAGTACGGAATATTACAGTAAATAGACCCTAGTCTTGCAATTCAAATAAGTGGCATCTATGTGACATAAGTGGCATGCATTTTTTCGCGTTGAAACGAATGAGACTGCCAATGAAATTAATAATTCAAAATATAAAAGTGTATAGAAAATACTTCTTTTGACATGTACTTATGCACCACCCTGCATATTTTTTGATCTAATGATGGTATCTACACGTGCTAGAACGCAATCTGAATGGTTCAATAGGTTAACCTCAAATATGCTAATTAATTAGTGCAGACGATACTTTAAGCTAAAAATCAGACACAAAAAAAGTACTTTCTCTGAATAAAAATATCTTTAAAACGTCTTAATTTCAAAATTCATTTTCTCAGAAACTATTCCACCTATTTTGTTCAAATTTTGTACTTTGCCATGTAAGCTTGCATTCTTTGAAATTTTATATCTTGATGTGAAATATTGTATGCCTTATTCATAATTAATAAGTGGTTAATATTAAAAATAGTAAAATTATAGAAAAGTAATAATGATTTAGTAAAAATCATTTTTTTCATGGAATTATCTTTGGACAAACGAATTTTAAAATTGTGGGCAAAGATGTATTAATTCATTTAAAAAGTTCACGAAATATAGCGAAGTACGCAAAACGTACGAAAAACGTAGACGTAAAAAGATTTGTTTTTTTTTTCAGAAAAAGTGCTTTTTCGCGTCTGATTTCGTAATTTAAAATATCTCATTATTGAAGTCCCCCTTTCGAAACATTAAGATTGAGTCTTGGAAAGTGAAAATCCGATCATTAAATTAAAAGTTATTCAAGTTAGTCCCATTTCTTCCCTTTTTTTCTCTTCTTTTCTTTTTCTTTGGTTATTACACAATTTTTTTTTCATCTCTATATGGAACTATTTGAAAATGTAAGGTACATTTTTCGATGTAATTTTCCATCAAAACCTCAAGAAATTGTACTCATGACGTATTATTGCTACGACGAGCTTTACCCACTACGAATTGTCGTTACAATAAGTTACTCCCACTACGATTTGTGCCCAATTGAAATTTTCGTAGCGACGAACTGTGTCCAAGAAGAATTTTTGCCAAGACGAATTGTGCCTAAGATGAATTGCGCTCACGATGAATTTTGCCCACTATGAGCTGTGCTAGCGACGAATGATGCCTACGAGGAATTGCTTTTGCGGTGAGTTGTGCTCACGATGAATTATCACTGCGGTGAATTGTGTTCAGGGTGGATTGTCCCTCGACAGATTGTGTATGATGAAAGGCGGGCGTTGAATTAACGCATAACCATAGTTAATTTTGACCATATTTTTTCTCTTAATGTAGTCATTTAAAATTTGAAAGATGGAGAAAAAAAATTGAGCTCAAATATACCAAATATAAAACCATGAGATTTCAAATGCTAATTTTTTTTTCCAATGACAGGCACTGAATTTGATTCTTTGCCTATACTATGCCGGAATTGTTGCTCATTTCGCGTTGGCCAGTAGGCACCTGTGAACCAAAGTCACGGAGGCGAGCAACATTGCCCACGCCACACTGCCACAAACCCATTTATAGGGTGGGCCACATTCACACATCATACACACACACAACAGAGGACAACACAAAGAGAGAGGGAGAAACATCCATGCCCAGAGCGGGATTCGAACCCGCAGCCTATGGCTTCGCAGTCAGGCACGCTAACCGCTCGGCCACCTGGCCGGCTAAATGCTAAATTTATTTTCATTCAAAATACCAAAAGGCAAACAAATGATGGCAGGTCTGCTTAAGATATCGCAGTTTGGAAGTAATCCTTCCATTATTTGTTAGCATTTTGACATTCTGAAAAAGAAAAAAGAAACTCTATGGATCTAATTTTTATGCATCTAATATAATTTTTTCAATGGATAGAAAAAAACGAGCTTTATTTGAGTTTGCTTCTTTCTATCCATTACACTTTTATTACTAAAGTAGTTGAAAATATTTACCATAAAAGGTTTTTCCCCCTGATACAGGAATCTCATAAGAGCGTTTTTATTGGAAAACACCCCGATTTCCATGTAAGCAATGAAATATTTCTGAGTGTTTTACTGCCATCTTGAAGAAATTCCGAAAAAAATTAAAGTATACATTTCTGGGAACAATACTAAAAAAATGTGATATAAAAATGGCATTTTCTATATTTTACATTTTTTCAAATTTCTTAAGTATTTCGTTATTTTTTTTTCCTTTAAATACTCTCTGTACGTAGAGTAGAAATGAAACTAATATTGTATTTTTATTGAAGGTTGGCCAGATCTCTAGTGCTAGATCCAGCAGCGCATCTCTATTATCGATGGCTTGCAGTTATATCTGTAGCAGTTCTTTATAACATCATTATCATTGTAGGCCGAAGTGTATTCTGGGAGCTGCAAAATCTCTGTCCACATCTTTGGTATTTCATGGATTACCTCTGTGATACTATATATTTAATGGATATTATCGTACATTGTCGAACTGGTGAGTGTCATTATATCATATATGATTTAACATTTAAATGATAATTTAAAACTGCAGAAATAAGGCTATTACTTTATTTCATTTCTATAAAAACAAATAAAATTAATCTCGAATACAAAATGATCAATACATGTATAACAACATTTTTAGAAATGAATGCATACATTTTATAACAAACAAATGAAAAATTCTCAATAAAATTTAAAAAAGAATCTTCTATAACAACTATTTGGATCCAAATATTTCTAAAATAAACTTATAAAAACCTTTTCACAGTTTATAATTCTTGTACTGACGGTGTTAAAAACAAATCTAAAACTTATTCAAACATTTAAACATCTATAGTATGGTTATGGTACATTAATCTATAGTATGGTATGGTATATAAATTCAGTAAATAGCCTCAAATAATATACTTAACGCAATATATAAAAAATCATCTCGAACAACCATCATTCAAGCAGTAGTTCTAGCGTTAATCATATGCGTACTTCGCATATCAATTCGAAAAATCCAGCTCTTTTCCAAGCACTTCTGTCATTTAGCCAAGCTAATCAAAAAAAGTTCCCAGTATTTCTTAAACATTCGGACACTTTTAGGCTGGCTGCAGTGAGCCTAGATACTACGGTGCTTCATTTTTTAACTTTATTTTTCTAAACCAAATGTAATACCTTGAAAAAGTGGCCAATCCAAATAGGCATTACAGAAATAAAGTTTTTTCAAATCAAATATTGTCTAAGAAAAGTCAAACTTTTGATTAAAAGCATTAGAATCGTCATTAATTTTAACTGGGTTAAAACGATCATATAATTGGGTTAGAAGCTTAGAAACTTCTGTTAAAAACTTAACTGTTGTCCTTAAATTCAGTACAGATACTTACCTAACTTGGCAAGTGATGCTAGTCAAGCGATTCATGGACTACCACATGAAGTTGAAGCCATCAACAGCTCTTCCACTATACCAAACCAACCACAAAAAGGACAAGCTTCTGTTTTTTTTAAATGAAATGGAGACGGATATTAAGAATAAATCTTTAATAAATTATTGTAATTAATATTCATATAATTAAATTTAGTGAATTATCATATGGATTTTGTCCTGTAAACTAGATGTAAGCTGAAAATAATACACAAGGACAATAATACAATAATACAGCTTTATTAATGTCTAGAAAAATGTCTATCGGCCTTCTGTAAGTTTTAAATATAGCTTTATTTTTTACTTTTTTTGCACATAGTAAGCTGCTATGACACTTTGACAAACACAGTCCATTTGCTTTTTTTTACAAGTATAATTTTAGATTTTACAGTGATATTTCCCCCAAAAACACTTTATGACATAAAAACAGGCTCACTGCTGTTAATCTAGAATTTATGCTGATTGGGTAACACTTCAAGCCTTTCTAATGTGCCTAAAGGCACATAGGTGGATTGTAGCAAACCTCAAGTAATTCGGGCTAAAAAGAGAATGCTGAAGATATCTCCCATTGGCTCACTGTAAAAACATTAATTCATTGACTGACTCATTTTAAAAAAGCTAGTGACAATTATAATAGTACTTTATTTACGTTGCACTAAAACTTCTCAAAAGGTCTGAGAAACATTGCTGGATATGATCAGAAAACATGCAATCACAATTTTGATCATCCGCAGTACGGATAAGCCCCGTGACTTGGTAGCCTGTCGTCGAGCACTTCACAGCAGAACTGTTTAATGAATAAGACAGATCCAAGAGGTCAACTACCCGCTTATTGACCACTGTCAGTGATGCTCGTGTCTTACTATCAGTCCACTGTGGGACCTGGTGACAATAGCAAAGAGCTTTTGAATTGCTTTTCAACTACATCACCATATTAACACAGTGCTTTGCATTTTATTATGACAAAACATGTATCGTTCTTCTTGTGCCTTTAAAAAAGAATCACTCTTTTTAAATTTTAAAAATTTTATAACGTCCCTTTCATCTTAAAAATCGTTGGGCTGACTCAGATGATGTTAGATTTAAAGTTAAATTAATAGCCAGAAATGGAAAACTCCAATTACAAAGTACATAACAGCAAGACTTAAATAACAATAAAAATAAAATTTGAGCTTCGTTTGCTTCTTTTAAAAATGTGTGAAGAGCTGTAAACTGTAATATGAAATGCATTTTTGAACAAATATCATTTATTAAAAAAAAATTAAAAAATTTTTTTAATGTTGTATTATAATTTTAAAAATGGTTTTCTTTTTACAGGATATTTAGAACAAGGTCTCTTAGTTCGTGACAGAAAGAAACTTTTAAAAAACTATACGTCTTCTCTCCCTTTCAAACTAGATCTCATAAGCGTCATCCCGACTGACCTACTGTACATTGTAACGGGTACAGGATGTGATCACCAAGTTCCCTGCTCTGTCATCGTGCGTCTCAATCGACTCTTCAGGTTTCCAAGAATGTTGGAGTTTTTCGACAGAACCGAAACCAGAACAAACTTCCCATATGCATTTCGTATAGGAAAACTTATTTTTTATATCTTAGTTATCATTCACTGGAATGCCTGCTTCTTCTTTGCAATGAGTTACGCCATTGGATTTGGTACAGACTCTTGGGTTTGTATTTTAATTTCAACTGCCAGCAGCAGTAATAACTGCTAAACATTCTAAGAAATTTCTCCAAAATTCGAAGGTTCGGCCATTATTTTATACGGCATGTTTAAGAACAAAAACCTTTCTCGTAATTCTAATGAAGTTCAGTTAAATTAGTAAAATTTACCATTAGTTTATGAAGCCAGCCCAGTTCTTTGGAGAGAGAAAAAAAACAGAGCCCGTAATTGTAACGCGTTTCAATAAAATTAGTAGAGTTCACCGGTTATTTATACGGTCATGGGCGCCCATAGGGGAGGGCCGAAGGGGCCTAGGCCCCCCCCCCCCTAGATCCCCAGATTTTCACTAGAGCCCAATCGAAATAGGACAAAATGAAATTTTGGCATTTCTGAAAAAAATGAACATAAAGCCTTTCGAATCAAAGTCCTTTTCAAGTCAACAAAATCCAAATTTTCTAAAGCAATTCAAGATCATGTTTGCTTTTGTTATCACTTGCTTGAAGGGCGCGAGGAGGGGTCGATCTCTCTCTTCTCTGTGGCATCGAATTACTGCAAATAGGCATCAAATGATACCGGTGATTAGAGCTGTCATTCATCCGGGCCTACTCAAGAAGAGCCCAGAGCCTACGGGGGATTCTTGGACATTGGGCAAGAACAGAAGTGCAAATCGTTGAGTCCCAGTGGCGTGCCAGCCGCGGGGGGGGGGGCAGTCGTCCTCTCCGAAATTTAGTTAGGGGGCAAATAAGATGTTTCACCCCTCCTGAAATTTAAACATTCGAGAAAATAAAATCAAGTAAAATTCCAATAAAAAAATAGTAAAAAAGTTAATTATTAGAAAAAAAAACAACATTTTAAATTGAACTTTGAAGCTATTTTCCTCTGAAATTAAAGTAATAGGTTATAATGAATATAAAGACAAGGATCTTTTTTTCAACTTAGGAGCTATTTTTCAAAAAGAAAACTTTATTTTCCTCTGATATTTAATAAAAGGGCGAATAATGCGTTTCACCCCTTCTGAAATTTAGACATTCACAAATATGAAGTCAATTTAAATTAGTAAACTTAGAAGAAAAATAGCCTTTTTTCCCCAACTAAATTGAGAGGGCGAGAGCTAAATTAATTTAATTTAATTGAGGGGGCGAATAATGCGTTTCGCCCCTTCTGAAATTTAGACATTCACAAAAATGAAGTCAAATTATACATTAGTAAACTTAGAGAGAAAACAAACCTTATTTTTTTTTCCAACTAAATTGAGGGGTCGAATTAAAAAATTAATTTAATTTAATTGAGGGGCGAATGATGTGCTTCGCCCCTTCCAAAATTAGCCATTCGTGAAGATAAAGTTAGGTTGGTAGTTTTAGAAAAAAAAGGAACTTTTTTAAATTAAAAAAAACAAAGCATTATTTTCTCCTGATATTTAATTGAGGGAGCGAATAGTGTGCTTAGCCCCTTTTGAAATTTAGACATTAGTGACTATGAGGTCAAGTTAAAAAAAAAAAAAAGGAACCATTTCTTTTTCTACTTTAAAATTATTTTCGAAATCAAAATTTTTATTTTACTGAGACTTTAAGTTGAGGGGGCGAACAATGTGCCATTCGTGAAAATAAAGTTAAGTTAAATGGGTAATTTTAGAAAAAAAAAACTTTTTTTCAACTTCAAAGTTGTTTTTTTTTAAAAAAAAGAAAACACTATTTATTCTGAAATTTAATTGAGGGGGCGAATAGTGTGCTTAGTCCCTTATGAAATTTAGACATTCATGAGAATGAAGCCAAATTAAATTGGTAACTTTTAAAAAAGTCTTATTTTTTTCTACAGTGAAACTATTTTTAAAGTATAAAATTTCATTTTCCTCTGAAATTTAATCGAAGGGCGGCGAATAATATGCTTCGCTCCTTCTGAAATTTAGCCATTCGTTAAAATAATGTCAAGTTAAATTGATAACTTTAGAAAAAGAAAAAAAAAAACATTCTTTCTACTTTTAAGTTATTTTCGAAATCAAAAACTTTATTTAATAGTGAATTTAAATTGAGGGGACGAATAATGTGCTTCGCCCTTTCTGAAATTTAGCAATTCGTGAAAATAAAGTTAAGTTAAATTGGTAATTTTAGAAACAAGTACTATTTATTTCTACTTTAAAGCAATTTTCAAAATCACAAATTTTATTGAAGGGCGAATAACGTCTTTTGCCCCTTCTGAAATTTAGACATTCGTGAAAATAAAATTCAGTTTAATTGGTAATTTTAGAAAAAAGAAACTGTTTTTTTCTTAAGACAAAGACTTCTTTTTACATATGATAACTTTCTTTATACGTAATTAAACGAGAAACATTTTTTTTTTAAAAACAAAATACTTCTTAAAAACGCATTGCATATAAAATATATTAAATGTTTAGAAAACTGAAATAATTTCATTTCTTTTACCCTTCCCTGGAAAGAGTAATAAAATGCATCCTCCCACTGATAAAAATTGGTTTCAAAGAATCCCTTGACTTTCAAGAATTTCCTTTCCACCCACCTTGGAATTTCCACCCACCATATAATTCTGGTGGCCAAACCCCCCACAAAGACAGTTATTTGACTCCTCAAAAACAGCCACCTCATGTTATTCTATGGGAAAAAGTACTTTTGCTTCTTTAATTTTCATTTTTATGGCCCTTTGCTCCTTTGACCTCTTTTTAAAATGTCAGATATCCACAAAGCCATATCTTATTTGGATATCTCGTCATAAATTGTCTCAAACAAGCAATTATCTAGATTTTCTGAGAAAACATATGTTTTAGGCTTTTAAGGGATCTAAACAGGGGAAGAATCTTCTTGACATTTTTCTCTGGTCATTTTGTGATGAGACTTTTAACGCTCTCTGTTGAATTTTCTTTTTTAGCTCATTTAATTACATAATTTAAGCTATTGATTTTAAATTAAAGCATAATTTTTTTTATTTTGTTTATTTGTTTTAAATTATTTGGTTGATTTTTGTTGTTGTTTTTTTACATCAGTTTGATAAATTAGTTGCAACAGTTCTTTTTAACCTAAATCGTGTCATCCATCAATAATTCAAATTCTTAATGAAGCTTCTCGTTGAACAACAATAGAAAGTATAATAAATTTCGAAAGAGGTAAGCAAATGTTTTCATTTCATAAAATTATTTAATGCTTTAATAATTATGTAATGTTAGAATTGTTTTATATAGTTGTTCGCATAGTAAATGTTTTTATTATGTTCGTATATCAAATTCATTTATATAGTGGATTAGGTCATGATTTTACTGTTTATTGTGTATGGATTTTGTTATCAATTTATGTTAGGAATTTTTTTATTTTTTTAATTGTAAAATAATATTTCGAATTCTTTTTGCTTTTAACAAGCTTATTTTGATTCAGAAATAAAAAATCAACCTTTAATTTTTTTTAAAAAATCACAGTCAATAAAAAATAATAAATAAAGTACGTTGAAATAAAAAATTTGATTTTGTATTTTCGATCATTCCTTTGACTTTTAGGAGATACATTTTAATATTGGTTCTTTAAGATCATCTTTGTCTTTATTTTATTGAAATTAATTTCACATCTTTTGCTTTTATTACACAAAAGTTATGTATATTGTAGTTTAATATACTTAAAATAAATAAATAAAAATGACCGAAGAACTGCTAATTCCAAACAATAACATGATGGAGGCATTATATCAGCTCGGAAAGGTGTTTTTTTTCCCCCTTTTCTACTTTAAATTTACCATTTTATTTTTTTCTTATATGATAACCATTATATATGACTGATTATGTAGAGCAGAATTCAAACACCAAATCCGTTACGCATTTTCTCACTCCTTTTCCCTCTCTCATGTCATGTAAATCATTTGAAAAAACCTTCATAGACCAACTATAATTTGCATAAATAATGATAATTTTTATCTTAATACAAAAAAAGTAACTACCATTTACATTTTTAGCAATAAAAATGCAACAAAAAAATTATTCTTAAAAAAAGCTTCGTTAAAAATTTCTATAATATTTTATTATTTTCAGTAATAAAAACTTTAATTAAACAAAGCATATATTTCTAAGAATGGGACAATTTATTTCCGTAGCATTGGTGAGAAAAAAATTTCAGCGTAATTTTTGTAGTTTTTTTTTAATCGTGATTTTATAGGATGGTCAAATTGTGTTAATAACTTTGTGCTAAGTAACATAGTGAAAGCTTTTTTCATGAATAATTTTTTTAAATTTAAAGTATTAATTTTTTAAAATTTTAATGCTGAAATTATAAATACTGCTGATAGAGGATAAAAAATTGATCCGATCAATACTGTTGTAATTTAACATTTCTTAAAAATGTGAATATTTCTCTTTATCTATTGAATATTTAAATATTTTTATTTTCCGTTTCCAATTTCGATTTAAAGCCTGATAAATAAAACTGGAACAAGATGAGAAAAACCCTACACCCTACACATAAAACTGCTTAAATTTTATTTTTCCACATTTTTTTTAAAAATTTTATTGTTTTCTTTAAAAATCCGAAAGCAAATAATATTCATTGTTAAGACAAATCATTAAAAAAAAATTTTTTAAGTAGGAAGAAAGTCGTATGACGTTTTTCTCTGGTATGATATTTGCTTTGGAATTTCAAATAAATAAATAAATAAATAGTCCTGTGTCAGGATTGTTTGTCATATATAATTGCAAGATGACGTGAATATATATATTCTGATCAGATACACGTCATTCTAATCAGAAGTTTCAATTGGCAAAATATTCAAAAATGAATCTTTTTTAAAATACAGCTATATTTTTAGGACTGGATAGGAAATATAGCTATATTTTTGGGACACACTAAAGTAACGCAATTTTATTTTTCCCTCGATGTTAAAGATACAACTGCCGAATACTTTTTTAATTGTGACTTTTTAAAAGGATAGCATATGTGATACATAAAACCCTAAAATTTTATCCAATTTCTATAACACGTGTTGAAAATTTTAGATTTGAAACCAATAAGTGATTTCATTTTTTATAACAATATATTAAACGGATTCAAGATGTTTTATAAACTTGAAACTTCATGACATGCGTTATAATTACCTTTTTGACTAACGATACTTTATTAAAAACTTTTTTAATGATTATTTATTTAATTTTAAGTTTGAAGCTTTCATTGCAAGTGATATATGCGCCAGTTATAAAAGTTTAAAATCAATATAACAATTCAGATACTTACTGAAATTGTCTGAAAAATTAAGTTAAAAAATAATTATAAGTAATAACTTTATAAATTAAATCAGCTCCAAATGCTTTAATTATTATTATTAGCTTTAATTATTATTTTATCTCATACGTCATATGGTAATCATATTCTATATCGACAGAGATATACTTTCATCAAAGTCTTGATTTTAAAATAAATCCATTTTTTGATGTTATAAAACCTTCGAAATACAATTTTCAGTATGTATCTGACTTGTTAATTCCTTTATACTTGGCTTTCTGTATACCGTATAATAATAATAATCTGAATCAAAATATTTTTGTTTTATTTGATGGACTATATCCTTAATAGCTTCGTTTAAATTTTTTTCCTTGATAGACAATATCAATAGAACTCTTTTGGTGTTAAGATTGTTGTTTTTATCATCAATTAACATAAATAACGCACATCGCATGTTGTTTTTATCACCAGTTTTCAAATTCATCATATCCAATTTTATAAGTTCTATAACTAATTTGTTTTTCATTTAGTTTACGTAAAATAAAACTATAATATTTAGTCTAATTAAAGTCTAATTAATATCTAGTTAGTCTAATTAATATCTAGTTAGTCTTTAGTCTAATTAATATCTAGTCTAATTAAAAAGTTAATTTCCCTTCTAACTAAAAGTTAATTTCAGTAAAATTTTTAGAGTTTTAAAATTTATGTACAAAAGACAAGTTATTTTCTAAAAAATAATTTCGGTAAGCTAAAAATATGCAAAAAGGAAGAAGTATGCATCAAAGATCATGCATCAGTATGATAGAAGTATGCATCAAGGAAAAAAAATTGATAATTTCTTTTAAGATTTCGACTGAAAGAGAAAAAAGAAGTCCCTGGGCAAACTAAAAATTAGGAGCCATCGTCGATTTTATAGCTAATACATTTAGTGTAAATTTCTGTTCTAATAATTAGTTTTCTGGATCGCTCGAAATGAAAATCCTCGCCTTAAGTTCCGATTGTTCATGTGATTTCCTGACAATTTTGAGGAATCTTAATTAAGAGAATATAAATTGTAACAATAGTTCATTTCGAAGAAGCAAACAAAAATTCATAGCCGACATTTACACCCAATTCTTAAAAAAAAGTTTAAAACATTGTTCAGTTACATAATCGCATCGCATTTTTTACTAAAAGTGATAAAAACAAAGATAAAAGAATTTTTACATTCTAATTGGTCAGTTAAATGTTAAAATTTACGGAATATGTACAGAAGCGGCTAAAACGCACCAAACACAAATTATTATTTCGTTCAAGAATAAACGTTATTAGAGAGCTCTTTCGCGTAATATCTCGCACGCACTTTTAATTTGTGATTCTGTGAGGTGCACTTCAAATAATCTCGATTCGCGTTATTTATGTAAGTGAACGAGCGAGAGGCTAAAGCTTTCCATTTTATACCAAAATCGAACAATGTATTGAGCAAATAAATAAATAATATAAGCAAATAAATAAACAAAGCTCTTAGATCAAACTCGGATTTTCGCAAGACTCAACTTGAATGGCTCGAGAGCCTAACTTTGAGTATGCGAAATAATTAGAGTAGTGTAAAAGTAGTCAAGAAATTGTCCCCACAAAAACGTTTTGAATAAACATTTTTCTTTCAACGTATGCAGATTTCTTAAAATAATGGGGATAGCCGCAATCTGGAAAAAAAAATGGCCCCAACAATTTAGTCAGAGCCTTCTCATGTTTGCGATTTGTAATTTTCAATTATTAACAGTGCGATTCTAAGGTTGCTCGATAATCTTTTAATTTATTCCTCTTTTTGTGCGTCAGACATAGTTTAATGCATTTTTTGTCAGTATACATGGCGTAGTAATTTGATTTTTGTCTGACTTTATTTACTTTCTATATTTAGTCAGGTATTATAGAAATGCATTTTCCTCACATTTTAATTTTCAAACTTTGTAGTTTGCTTTAATTTTTTGTTAGTTATTTTTTAAAATATTATTTTCTTCGGATTTTTTTCTCTATAATAATTTTTATTCTTCAGTCCTTGTTATTTTTCAAATATTTTTAAGCTAAATGGGACTTTTTGTTTTTGTTTTGTTTATTTTTGTTTACTCATTAATACAATAATAAGTCATCATAAAAACTATGTAATAAATTTTGAAAGTACCACAAATCTTTCAGATTTATTATTTTATTAATTGTAAATATTTTTTTCGATTTCATTTTTATCGTATTTTAGCTTTTGCGTTGCTTATGTTTATGATATTTTTCTTAATTGTCTTCTCTATATTTTGTTATAATAACTTAAATTCTTTAAATATATTTCATTTAATTTATACTTGAAGTTTTTTTAAATATTTTTAAAGTATATGACACAATTTCCCAATATCATTAGGTTTTTCAAAAGATCTATCCAGCTATCCATTTTTGTTTTGAAAAATTTTTTGAAGAACAGAATTTTTTCCATCTATCAAAAATATTTTAATATACTATTTAACAATACCTCCAACAACTTGTACGGTAGAGAGGTCATTTAGCACTCTGAGGGGAGTCAAAACATGGCTAAGAAGTACCATGACTCAAGAACGTTTAAGTAGTTTATGTTTATTGAATGTTCACAAGGATAGAATAAAGGATGTAAATTTAGTTAAATTAGCTATTGATAAGTTTTCAAAAAGCAAAAGAAATGTTCAATTTGCATTTTCAGGAAAAGTTCTGCAATAGAATATATTCTGCAATAGTTGATTAAATTCCATTTCTTTCTGCAATATATTTGTAAATAATGATAACATATTCTTTGTGATAAAAAAAAAAGCTAGAAATAAAAATTTTTATTTTATAATTTTTTGTAAAGTTATTTGCTTTTGATCGTAGTAGCATAACATATGATGTAGAACCGAAGAACGTTTCATGCAAGTTTTGAAATTTCGAAATTTGTACTATACTGTTAAATTGAAATATTATTTTAACTAATCAAGCGGTATTTAATGTTTATATTTATTTTATTTCTAGGTCATTGATAAATGTTGTGAATTTTGGTCTTGATTCTCTGTGAAACACTCGTTTAATACTCCCGATTAAAGATTATATCACTAATAATGTTGATAAATTATAACTCTTTGATAAGTTTTTACATTATCCATTTAGTGTATTTAAAAAGTTACAACCAATGTGTTATTGTAATTAATAATAAAACATATGCGTATTTGATTAATCATGTATAATTAAAAGCGAAATTAATTAATTATTCAGCGAATTAAATTAAAAATATTTAAATAGATAAAATTTCCTTTCATTAATTTTTTAATTCATTAAGCTATTTGTCGTTTTCTTTCATGAGCCCCCCCCCCCTAAATTCAAACATATGGGCGCCCCTGTATACGGTGTTACGTAAAGCTAACTCAATTCAGAAATGATAATGTTTTTCATAATGGTTATAGCCTCAAACTACTGGCATATAGATTTGGTGCTCAAGCCCAGACAACGCCAAAGAACATTTATCTTGCATTTCGTCTACATTAGCAACCACGGACAAAAAGCACGCAACTCTTTTGCTCTACGACAAATGCACCTACGACATTTGCATTGTACCACGTTTGACTTGAATCTACAAATAAATCGTCTGAATATCAAACATCGTCAAGTCCCGAACTGAAGATAACTTTTAAGAACAGTATTTATGGACAGTAGCCATATATTTTACGAAAACGTATCTATGCGCAGTCTTGTACTTTATGGTAATGATAATTTTATGGACATAAAATTACATTTAATGCTAGTAATTTAAACAAATTTTGCCGTCAGAAACCTTAATTTAAGGATGAAACGGAAGGAAATTTAAAATGAAGTAATGGGTTATTTGATTATGAAGTGAGAACTAACACTTTACAATGAGAAAGACATTTTTATTCAAACTGATGGAATACCACAAGGATCTAATTTTTCATCTCTCTTAGCTAACTTATTTTTGCACTATTATGAAAAAAATTATACTCTTAATATTAAATTTGTTTTTAGATTTATTGATGATTTAATTATCTTTAATATTCAAGATTATACAATTTTATTAAATAATATTTACCCCGAAGAATTAATCTTGCTTCGTAATCATGATGATAATATTAATTTTAATTTTTTGGATATTAAAAAAGAGGAAAATATTTGCTTTGTTGATTTTTACGAAAAAAGAAGTGATTTTAATTTAGATATAAGTCAACTAATTACTTGGAATTCATATGTCTCTTCAAACATCTATTTGAGTACAATTTTTAATCAAATGAATGGAATAAAAAGAATATGTAGTAATGTTTATTTATACAACAAATAGACAAACTCTTTTGATTTAATTTATTAAAAAAATAATGGATGCGAAACTGTGACGTGTGGAAAGTAATTATATTTTATATAAAATCATTGAGTTTATTGTATGTTATTATTAATAAACTTACCAAAAACTTCTCTGTTAATTAATACTTTTATTAAGTGCAAATCCAATTTTGTGACTAAAAATCATTACAAAACGTTCAAATCATGTCTCTTTATTTCTCTTTTTTTTAATGAATGTTAATTTTCTAAAATCATTAAAATTGTATAATTAAATATCAACTTTATCAATTATAAAACTCTTTAAATTATACAGTATAATATTATTACCTTGCACACATCCATTTTCGGACCAATCCTTGGTAACTAACGTATCAAACGTGCTTCAGTATTGCAGTGAGAGCGCTCCATGAAGCAAAAAATCCTCTATTTACGCTTTTAGCTTACTTTGAGCTTCTGTTTTCATATTTTGTAATCTAGCAATCTTATTACGAAAATATTTTAAATTATTCTGGAAAGTTTCATGTATGTAGTTCACTTAAGCTAATTTGAATTCGCTACTTGCTTTATAGATTTCGGTTTGTGTTTTGTTTTTTTTTTTCCTTACATTTTATTTTCTGTTTTTTACGCGATACATTTTTTACTTAATATGTTCTATTTAGTTTCAATTTTTTTTTAGTGCTCTTCACACTATTGTATTAATATATTTTGCTTTGGCTATATCGATACAATATTAGAAAGTACTCCTTTTTGCGGATATATATATATATATGTATGCAATTCAGAAGTAAATTTCGAAAACTGCCTTGCTAAACAAATTTGAACCAAGAATTCATTCCTGAATAGTACTAAAGTGAGTGAGAACAAATCACTGTATTCATACGAATTGTAAACTCTCTCTTTCACTTAATTATAATTTGTTGAAATTATTTGGTTCAAAGTAACTAATTTGATTGGTTTAAATTCCCCTTTTCATTGACGTTCATTGGATGACGAATACAAGATATTTAGAACGTTCGCTGTTCTATTAATAGCTAGAGCTTAATGATGTTATCAAAAAAAGTGGATAATATATTTTAACTTTTGCAGTCTTTATTCCTCAACTAAGCTTCATTTGTAAGCAAGTGTCGGAAACATAAATTTGTGTTTGCATTTTACATTGCATGCAATAATTTGTTGCAATATCAGAACTTTCTCAAATTTTTGATATCAAAATCCAATATCAATCAATGATTTCTAACCTATTTTAGTTATTAGCATAATTTTTGACACTGATATGCTTGGGGAATCATAACGATAAGTGACATTTCCAAATGATGTAGGAGAGTTCTTTTTCTTTACAATACTATAATTTCCAGGTAGACAGTAAGGTGTACTGTAAGGTTTACTGTGTATTGCGCTGCTATCCGAAACAGTGTATAGTACATGTCTGGAAACAATAGTAAGCAAGAGTTTTTTGTTGAATAGTGCTCATTGGAAAAATTGCGTCTTATCAATGTGCTGCACCAAGCTCTTTAATTAATATAAAGTGCGTTCCTTTTATCGGTTAGCAATACTTTTATTTGCCTTTTCAGAGGTAAGAAAGTTGGATATTCTAAGATGAATTTTGCATGGCCACAACTTTTCAACTGCAATATCAAATGACTGGATATTAATTTTAATAATTCCACTGCTTTCTCTCGTGAGAAGTTGTTTTAATTATCTCTTACTTTTCTTTGAGTTTAATATTTTCCTATACAAAGAACATTTAAATTAATAATGTAAGATAAAGCATACATGCGCATTATTATAAAATATTACTATTAATTTTACCTTCGAAGCAATTTTTTTCATCATTTCTGATTTAAAAGTTTTTAAATTTTAAAGCAAATTTTAAAACGAAAATATTTTTCTTTATTTAATATTATTTAATTTAATTAATCAAGGTCTCGTCACTATTTCCCACAATGAAAATCAAGTATGAAATTACGGTTCTTTTATGCTTAAATGTATAAACACGCATTTGGTGTATAATTTATATTGTATTATAGATCTATAATATTCTATGTATGGCAGGTATACAAGAATGTATCGGATCCTAAATATGGCTCCCTTCGACATCAGTATATATACAGTTTCTACTGGTCAACATTAACCTTGACTACAATTGGTGAAGTGCCTGTACCTGAACAAGATATTGAATACTTATTTGTCGTGATTGATTTCTTGGTCGGAGTTCTTATTTTTGCTACAATTGTTGGGAACATCGGAAGCATGATTACCAACATGAATGCAGCCAGAGCAGAATTTCAGAGTAGAATGGACAACGTGAAGCAGTATCTGGAATTTCGAAAAGTGGGTGAGGACTTGGAAAACCGAGTCATCAAGTGGTTCGATTACCTTTGGACCAACAAGCAGTCTTTAGATGAAAATGCTGTCACTTCAACCTTGCCGGACAAACTCAAAGCTGAAATAGCAATCCACGTCCATCTTGACACATTGAAACAAGTTAGAATATTCCAAGATTGCGAACCTGGTTTGCTTGTTCAGCTTGTCTTGAGACTGAGATTGCAGGTGTTTAGCCCTGGTGACTACATATGCCGAAAAGGTCAGTTCTGTTGTTTTAAATGTAATTGTCTCAAAAATAACCGACCAACTTATCAATTAAAAAAATGTGTGTGATAGATACGTACAGTTTGCTGTGAAATACTTACAAAGTTTCAAAATTTATAACAAAGTACACCAACAGATGGCTTTACTAAATGAGAAAAGATGTAAAACCATGTTTTCAGAATAACCACCGTCTAAATACTGTCGTCAAAGCATTTTTGAAACGTGAAAAACATGAAAAACATTTTTTCATGAAAACGTGAAAAACATTTTTTTCAAAATTTCAGCGTAAATTATGATAAATCGTAATTTTCTGTTTTTCTTTCATTAAATTTTCAAATGGTCGATCATTTCTGAAAACCTTTTGTATGTATCGTAACTAATCAGGTAGGAAATATTAAATATTTTATGCAAGAGGTGCCTCTTATTTCCTCCTCTTTGGTCAAGTTCGAACAAGTCAACGTAAAGTGAAATCACGTGATTATTTTTTTTTCTAGTTACGCTTTTTAAAACTTTTTTCTATTCATCTCTAAATAATGAAGAATCACCGGTAATTGAAATTAAAACTTTAAAAAAAACTGTTACTTCATTCTGAAATAGTTATACTTCCTACAGAAATTCATCTGGAAAACAACTTGGTTGTTGTAAATCTTAACTATCATGTGTTGCCCGCTATCATGAGCATCATGATCAATTATATATAATCAATCTTTATTTCGATGATTTGATCTTCCAAAAAAGTTTTTTATTTCATTTAATATCGTAAAGTCACTTTGAAAGAGATATAGAAAGTATTTTAACTGTTTTCATTGCATCGTTAGATGGCTTTGTGCGCAATTGCGTAGTGTAGATTGATATTGATTTCTTAGTTCCTGACTTCTCTTAAACCCGTATGAAAAATGGATGTTAAAGCAGTACGAAAAATGTTCAGAAGATTAAATAACAATTAAGTCAAAAATTTTAATCAACGCTAAAATTATTTCGAAGCAATAATTTGGACTTTTATCAAATTTCAACAATAGGACTGCTTTTCAAAAAAGGGAATACTAAATATTTTAAACATCTTCATGAGAAGCTTTCCGAATTGTGCATCGAAATCATTTCATTACGTGACTTTACTTTACTTTAGAGGTTATCATAACCGATGTTTTTATTATTTCAAATAGTTTGTTTTCAAAATAAACTTACCAGGGGACGCTATAGTTGAAATTCATAGCAAAATTTCAGATTCATAGTGTAATAAAATTTTCATCATTAAATAAATGTTTTACATATTTTATGTCCAAATTTGTGAAATAGTAATTTGATTTTAATAATATTTACATGAGAAACATAAATACTTAACGAGCTCTCAAGAAAAATATTCCAACATCAGTTAGTAATAATTATTTGCGGCATAAAATATTTTATACCTATTATCTTCCCTTGATTACTCTTTGAGACTAAGTAAAAAAATTAGCATAAAAGCCAATTTATTAGAAAATATACTTTAAAAATTGCTACTGACGTTTTGAAGAAAATGAAGGCGAAATGAAGGAATCGTAATACGAGTGTCATGCTTTATTTGCGAAGCTTTTTTACCCGTTTTGCTATTAAAATGCTCAATGCAACTGAATTAGATAGGTTTGAATGAAGAATTTAAAGCACAAAACCCAGTTGTGGTTATAGCGTCAAAATTGATCAGTACAATAATAATAAGAATAAAGTAGAATAAGGTATTAAAATGTTGATAAAAGTTGACTAGGATATGAAAAAAACAAAAACAAATAATAATAATAATGAATCAAACATTAAAAAAATAATTTAACAGAAACTAAATTTAAAAAAAGTTGATTTAGGGAATCTCGGGTTGTCAAATTTGCTCTTATCTGAAGAAGGTAAATAACTCTGCGGGTAGCATTTCTAAATTGGCTCTGACGAATCAAAATTTTCTCTTGCTTGCTAATAAAGGAATAAAGGATTACTACATGGAGAGCTTTTTTAGGGCAAAATAATGATAAGCCACATTTGAAATGTCGGTGTAAAACTATACCTATGAAGGCAACAAGGTGTTTATCTGTATTGTGGTACTATATAGTAATAATTAGGAATACTTGTAATGTATCTATCTGGAAGCAAAATTAAAGAAACTTTGGGCTTAAAATATGTATGAAATGTTTGTGGCTTATCATTTTATTCCCCTAAACTCTTCATATTTGAATGCATTCTTTCTATAAAAAATAATAATAATCTGTATATTTCGAGTCATCCCTGTCGACGTTGTTGATTTTCATTTTGTCTAACACAGGTGATATTGGGAAAGAAATGTACATAGTAAAAAGAGGTAAACTTCAGGTGGTTGGTGATGATGGTAAGACGGTATTTGCAACTTTATGCGACGGCAGCGTTTTCGGAGAGCTCAGCTTACTTAACATCTCTGGTGTAAAGACTGGCAATCGTCGAACAGCGAATGTCAGAAGCGTTGGATACTCTGATTTGTTTTGTCTCTCTAAAGAAGATTTATGGGAGGTATTTTTTACACATTCTTATAATATTCACATTCTATTTTTGAAAATATTCTTTTCGTGATTTCTGAAAGCCATCATAATTATCATGGTTATCCAGACAGCTCAGTATGGGCCAATGCCGATTTCCGATTTAACTTTGATCTCCAATTCTTTTCATTAATTGCAAGAAAATCACGCTCCACTGAGTCAGTTCATCTTAACCGTGGCCTTAATCGCATTCTTGTTCCAGTGGGTCTTTTTCTATTGTATTTTCATCACTCATTCTAATCAAGTGGGCCATCCAAGTCATTCTATTTATTTTTAAGTTTTTAATAATATCTGGTTGTTTCTAAATCTTGTACAGTTTAAAGTTAAATCTCCTTCTCCAATTATTACTTTCATTTACACCAATAGATATTGCGTACAATTTTCCTCCAGTTTTGTCATTGTCTAAGCTTTAGACGCATATGTCAGGACTGGCCTGACAAGATTGTTTTTCTAGAATGAAACCTAGATTTTATAAATCTTCAGCCCATAGATCAGCCTACATCTTTTCCAGATACAGTCGATTTTTTATTTCAGAAGACATTCTGTTATCAATTGTAATAATTGATCTTAAATAAGTAAAACATTTCTGAAAGCCATAATAAAGAAATATACAAGTACTTCTCGAAATATTGAAATTGTAACAAGTTGTATTTATTTTTTATTGTCACAGTTTTCCCATTCATGACCTGTAGCATTTAAATTAGCACCTGAGTAACAGTGTGCACTAAAAATGAGCAATTAGAGAAACTTCCTTGCTATATTAAAAAATTTTAAATACACTAAACAACAAAAATTAGAGATTGTGTAACCATTCACAAAGATCCTGAAATTTGAACATCAGAAGAGCAGTTTGTGCCCCACATTCTAGAAATCATTACAAAAATTTAATTAAACCATTCGAAAGAAAAATGAATTTTTCTCACTCTTGCAATTTAAACCTCAAAGTCTTTTTCTTTTTTATTATTTTAAAGAGAATATGTGATGCTTGCTAGCTTTCTGTTCTATTCATTTAAAAACAATTTACACTGAGTGTTTATGGCAAATTTAATAATTGTTGCCTTTGTTTTTCTGTCAAGTAGGTTAAGCTCTAGTAAAATTAACTTGTATGAAAAATGAGGAAGATTTCATAAACTAGCATTTCGAAACTTTCTGAATTTACTTGTCTATTTTGTTTATTGTTACCTTTTGATATTTACTGTTAAGCTAGAAACATAAGAAATGGTCCTCGGTAACTGAAATAAGAAAAAAAATTATTATATTTTACTAAAGTGTTAGTGCATCGGTTATAATTGTGATAAAACTAGACTGAACGTGTGCAGAAGACGAGATCAGTAATGTCATTTTCTGAGCCCCTTTACTTAAATTTTCAATCCTGGGTCAATCTTATAAATAACTTCTAGCAAAGTAAATCTTTTTTTAGAAAGTTTTTTCTTGTTCTTAAAACAAGTTTTATAAAAAGAAATTATTTTTAATTGTTACAATACAGTATATGCCTTTCAATTTACGTGGCGTAGTGTTAATTAATACCAATTGATTGATTAATTTGAACTTTATTTCTTACTACGTAAGAAAAGAAAGTACTTTACTTGTATCATTTACGCAAAAATTACATGGAAATTGTCTCTAAATTAAAATCGTAAGTCAATCGGTGTTCAATTTTATGTTGTATTTTATTTTACTACACGAATACTATGACACCATGGCAACGTGAAATTACGAGTATGCGTGGTAAATGTACTGGAAGAACGGTTGAAGACAGGGCTCGAAAAAAGTCAGAAATTTTACCCGTCCCCGAGGACTGCTTGTCCAATTATGTACCCGTCCTCCTTTGAAACTAACCAGCCACTTCTAAATAAATAAAAATATCATTTTTTCTTATTTGTTACAAACATTTATATAAATTACACAATGAATTAGTAGCTACTAGGATTACATTATACAGTAATAAAAGAAATACTAGGTTACTAATAATAAAACCTAGTATTTCTTTTATGAAATAATTTATTTCTTTTATGAAGTAATTTAAATGACAAAGATCAAGTTATCTGGAGTGTCAATTTATCCGAGGGTACTGCGTTTTTTAAATGAATCAAATATGACGTTTGCCAGTTCTACAATCAAGCCTATGATTTACAGAGGCTTCTGCACAGAAATCTGAAAGGGGTTTCCCTTTTATATCAGTGTTCCTTAACCTTTTTGATATAATGGACCCGTTTTAAAAAAAATTTAGAAGTCACGGACCTCCCCCCTGAGAAAAAAATAATTGCAAAAAACATCAATTATTAGAAAACATTTAATTTTATTATTTTAATAGTATACAAAATTTTTGAAATTAAAATTTTTAATGTGAAGGTTGCTGCTGCTTTTCCTTAATTAATAAATTACATTGGGGGATCGTTTTCGACAAAGCAACGTGCATATCATGTTCAACATTCAATCGAGGTATTTCGATGTTATGTTTTTATTGTCACAATTGTGGAAAATCCCGCTTCGCAAACATACACTGTAGCAAACGGAATTATAGCTGCCATAGCTCGCTTTACAAGCAATGGGTAGGCTTTCAAACGTTTTAAAAATTAGTAGTCAGTGGACCCCCAAATTGTAACTCATGGACCCCTTAGGGGTTCATGAACCACAGGTTAAGAAACCCTGATTTAGATGAATGTCCATAATTGCGTTTAACGCTTACGTAATGTGTTTTTTGTAAGTTCATTGCTGAAAAGTCCCTTTCAACTGCTGCAGTACTCCCAGACGGAAAAAACATCAATCCACCATGCGCAGTATGTTGCTGTACGGGATTTCTAGATTAGAGGGTCATTTTAGAAGTGAGGCGCTAGACTCTTGTAAGATAACAAAAATTGAAAGTGTGTCACGAACATTAACGGGAAAATGGCCGTCCGCGCGGACGTCTGATTCGAGAAATTCGTTGGCCGCTAGAAATTTTTGACCGCCGAGGACGGGCGATTTTTCGAGCCCTGGTTGAAGAAACATTTTTATCATTAATTAGTTTGAGAAACATTAACTGTTAAACATCACTCAGATCAATCTGCAGCCCTAAAAAATGATGACTAGGACATTGCAATATGACAAGCTAAAAAGGCCTGTTTTATTTTGGCACTTGAGACGGAGTGTTTTTTCAAAATCCCTACGTTTTCGAAAGTTATTGCACTCTACAGCGGGTTTTTTTTTCGCAAATTTTTCTCACTTCTTGTTTGAAACCATGCACATTCATCCTTTATTACTAGAGATGTCAGAAAATTCATTAATCTCTATTAAATTTTATTTTATAAGCTAGCTCTGTTTTGCAGAAGTTGAGAGTTAAAAGGAAAATGAAAGGAAAAAAAAAATTACACCAAATGAGGTACCATTAAATTGCCAAGATTTACCACAATTGTCAATTTTCTAGTCATTCAACCAAATAATTTTTTTTAATTCAACCTTTTTTATTAATTCCAAGACACGATATTTTAAATTGTGCATAATATAAAATGCAATGCCTCAGATTTCCAAGTTACGATGAATTTGAGCTGCAGCAATAAAACTTACAAATCCATTTTCTTCAGTCGATATTTATTTTAATGGGATAATAAAAAAAAATTGAAGGATAAATTTTGTATGTATGCTATTTTAGCAAAAGAGTTCAAACAGCCTCAAGCAAAACACATTTTCCTTTATGTTCCTTTTCTTTTTATGCGAACTATTATCTTTTTTTATCATAACAATGAACCTAGTAAAACTACTTCAACTTAAAATCGACTTCAATATTTATAGCTAATGAAATAATAAATAAATAAATATTACTTTAAATAGAATTAATTTTTCACATAATATAAAAATATTAAAATGTTTTTGAAAAAATAATAATTAATTTATAAAACAAAAGTATAATGTCCAGATTTAAATTAAAGGAATTACAAAATAAATACTTTATAAACGTAAAATTATTAATCCCTCTTTTGCGTATCATCCAAATGCATAAATCATTAAATGTCTGCTTGAAATGTTTGTTAAGATGTTTAAGATTTGGAATTATTGATTTTCAGTGAACCTAGTTTACTTTTACGTGAATTTCAGAATACTTGACGCATATTTATTTAAGGAGTGAAATTACTTGTTTAGTATTCCCTCTTAAATGCATACTTAGAATTCCAGCAAGTATAAGCATTTTTTGTGAGAACGAAATTGGATATTTGAGTTCAATAAAGGCTGATTGTCTTTGAGTTACATAAAAAGATATAATTAATTTGCATTTAAATTGCACTAATTGCACATTTAATATACACTGTAACGTATCAAGCTATATAAATAAGAGTTCTGTTTTTCATGAAGAAAAAAAACTTTTATTCACAAACAACACAAACAGTAACAAATATGAAGTACCCGTAACGGGATAGCTATAATCTTGTAAAACAAACTAGAAAAACCCGTAACGGGTTATAAGAAAACTCAAATTCCAAAACAAAACTAATCTCTTAAAAACCAACAACTCTGTTCTGAAAATTGTCTTCTAATTTTATCGCTTGCCTTTTCTTTTTTTTCTTTTCTTTTTTTATTCATCACTTTATGAGTTTAGTTTATTTTGTTCATGCTCTTGCTAGCCCGTTATTTTTTTAATATTTTTACTTTTATTCATGCTTTTGCTAGCCAATTATTTTTCAATAATTTTAGACTTTATAACACACACACACAGCAAATAGGATTGTACTATTCCCTGACACGTCTATGAGTTTTTTTGGCAAAAGCAAATTCCCTTTAAACTCTGTGGAACCCTGTTATAATTAGACATAAGTTCAAAAAAAATTTATTTTAAAGAATTATACGAAAGTTCATTAATCGATATTGATTATATAAAATTTACCAGTGAAAGTTCAGACCAAGCCACCTAAAAAGGGTAAACTTTGGAATGGCTGAGGGTGTCCAAGGAAAGGTTTTTCCCTCTGGTTCTTTTAAAATAAATGACATCGTGAAAGGAAAAAGAGAAGAAAAAACAAAAAGCTTAGCTTATGCACATTTCGCTTAATGAGATACAGTTCGCGTCTTCTATGAGACTGCGGAATAGTAAATACTTGTCTCAACGAATTAAAACAAGTTTTAAGTGATTTTTTTGTTTTTTAAGGTTTTAGAAGAATATCCAGAAGCCCAAAAGTTATTGATAGAGAGGGGAAAGCAAATTTTAATGAAAGATGGTTTGCTGGACGAAGCCGATATCAAAGCTGCTGAGATTGCAGAAGAAACTATGAAGGAAAAAATAGAGAGATTGGATAATACTATGGAAGTACTACAAACTCGCCTGGCTCGATTCTTTGCAGAGTTCATAGCATCACAAAACAACTTCAAGCAAAGAATTCACAGACTCGAATACAAGAATGTAAATTCTCAAGACGCTTTGAAAACTTCTAACGGAGACAAAATGGAGTACTTTTGAGAACTTTTATTGTACATTCCAGAACAATTCGGTCGTTAAATTTTAAGCTTATTATAAATTATTTATTACTAGTGCTGACACGATTTATTTATTACGCGCTACAATATTGCGATGAAATAATATGCAGAACAAAATACCGTGAAGACACCTAATGACGTGGGATTCCTGCTTAAACTAACTTTTTAACTTTAATCCACATGATGGCTACTAAACGTTGCAATCAGTCAATGATAGCATTTAATCCTAGATAAGTACAACAAAGGAGTGATAGTTAGTAAAAGTTTATGGGTGTGATTGTGTTACCCTATTTAACCAACACAGAATTCGTTCTGGTTAATGGATGAATATGAAACTTGTTATATTCGTTACGAGAAACATGTAGATCATACTTTGACCACCAGTCGTGGAAAAGATGGGCGTGGAAAGAAGCACAAATTGGAGACGTAAATATTTTCTGGGTACCGCGGAACTTGGGGCGCTTTAGTCCCCTCCCATTTTATGATTCTCATAAAATGGGAGGGAACTAAAGAGGGTGGGAGAGAGCCCCCTCCAAACGCATGACATGCTTTCGTGGGAGCACTGAGCTTTTCAAACTCACAGCATAAGCTCAATGTGCATTCTATTTTCGTCAAACACGTGTTCGAAATGTGTCACAAGCGAGTTCAAAAGCGTTATAAAAAAATTAAAAAAAGAGCTCTTTTGCAACAACGTGACGTGTCATTCGTAAGCTGTTTCAGTCAAGAGTCTCTTCGGATTTGATAATCATATTTTTTGAGTTCTTTCTATCTTCTGTTATGGCTTGGTGCAATGACTACTGTGTTTTTAAACCACTCCAGATTACATTAACGTCCCATTTCATACATAAAAACGTGCTCTATCGGTGGAAATGTTAACTATTTTATTGCACAGTACGTTTTTTCAAGGTATATACCGTTTTACTGTCATCTATTCACCAGAACGAGTATTAAACAAGATAATTTTTAACTCTTACCAAGTTGTTAAGAATCCTCGAATTCAATGGTTTTTTTTGAACTTGAAAAAACTGCAGGTACTGTTGAGGCATTGATCAAATTAGCATGCTGAAAGAATTATATTAAACTGAGAATAATGCAAAGTAAATCTCGCGTTTTTAAAAAATGAAAGTGAAAAAAGTAAAATTGAAATGTTAGGCCAATAACGATCACGAAACCTTCAGCAAAGTTTACAGGCATACCACATATTTCTTGCTCCCTGTGTGTGCTGCCCGTCAAAAGATTTCCTCTGCTCAGAGAAAAAAAGAAAGATCCTAGTGGATCTAATCCGACCTTAGAGGCGTTTCGACTTCAGACTACTTTTCTACATTTTGTTTCTCAAAGTGGACAGGTTCTCTATCACCCCTACTATTTTGAAAAAACATTTTAGACTTCGGATATTTCAGATTATGATAAATAAATAAAAAATATTTTCTTCCACCCAAAAATATAGTGAAAAATATAAATCTGCTTTCTGTTAATAGTGTTAATTTAGAACAATAAACTTATCATTCGAACACTTTCCAATGCAGAGCATAGAGTAGAATTCATATTAGTGTAATGTCTCTAAATAAATAAAATATTATAAACATGAATATCAATTTTAAAAAAATCGTAATTTGTTTGACAACATTACATTTAAAATAACAATAAATGTCTGTGTTTCCCAACATCCTACAAATTTCAAAAAAATTAATTAAATGATTTGGCTTTTATGTCATATTCTTAATAAAAAAAATTTAAAGCTTTTCTTTTCAAAAAAAAAAAAATTTATGACGAAGAATTCTAAAATTTACTTATTGTATCTAAATTTATATGATACATATCATCTAATCCATTAAAAAGCCACAAGAAACTACGTTACATAACATAATAATTCTCACAGAAAAAGCTGAAGAGATTTAGAAGAGCGTTAATGAAAAACAAACATTTCAAAAAGTTTTCATTTGCGCTCTCTGGACAATTACGAATAACTTTTTTCCTCACTATTTCTTTGATAGTGAAGAAAATGAATTTAAGAAGGTTGCAAATAAATAAATATAAATGTTTTGTTTAAACTGATATAACGCTTCATTTGAAATATTTTAACTTTGGGGACAACAGTTTCAAAATATTTTTGTAGAGCAAATCACATTCATTTTGTAAGAAATCTGATGCTACTCAGACTAAGCTATTGATTATATTGTGCTGAAACTCCGTCCATGTCGAATTTAAAAATTAATAAACTATCATAAACTTTGCTGTCTTTTTGTTTTTTATTTAAAATGGCATACATACATTTAAACAGGAGTGCCACAAAAAAACGAACAAAATAGTTGCTTTTAGTAGCCTAAAGCATGAAAATAGTTGCCGAAAACTATGAAAATAGTTACCTAAATAAGAACAAAAATTCATCAAAAATATGACTAAAATTTTATTAAATTACTTAATTGTCATATACCGTGATCCATTTTGTCAAGTTGTTGGCGAATATGATAATTTTTGTAAAAACGTTAGTGTTTCAGCACTAAATTTTTATATCAAAAAAATTAGTATATTTGCAGAAAATTAAATACTTTTATTTACTAGATTACATTCAAAAAAATACTTTTTCCTTTAAAAAAACATACTTTTTCTTAAATTTGCCCTTTTATCAATAATTGATTTAGAAAATATATATATATACATGCAAACACATATTGTGAAGTACTCAAATTCGAAATTCACGCATCGCAATATCTTATGAAAAATTGGGGGTTTTCTTAATTTATGCGGAATTTCGTAGTAATAACCATTGAAAAGGAGATCGAAAAACGAAATAGACTTACAATAGAATCTATGCAAATTGAACGAATTAAAAATTGATGACTCCAATCTGCAATTCAAAATTTTCATAATTTTTTATTATTTTTAAAAAAAAAAAACTTCGTGTGTTCAGAAGCTCTCGCTGGCTGCAGATCTTCAACCCAATTTATGCTTTAAAAAAAATAGCTAGGAGTACAGAAAAGTCTCCCAATAGTCTCCTTTTCTGAAAATAGTTGCTTTTTTAGCCTTTTCAGACAAAAAAAAAGTTGCCATAGTCGCCTCATGCTGAAAGTAGTTGCATTTTAGACGACTGTGACAACCCTGTTTTAGTAATACATATAACAAACAGATAAAACAAATTATTTTTCTATTTGAAAATACAGATGGTATTTTCAAATATTGTATTGTAGGAGATTTAAAAATATTTTCTTGAATTACAGGATAGAAGAGAGCATATTGCACATTACAAAATAAATTTCATATAAATAGAAAGTAATACAGGAGAGGGAGAAGTTGGAAAGGTTCCTTTTTGGGGGGGAGGGAGTTAATCTGCCTTTCCACATAAACCGCAATGAATGGGAATCCATTGTTGGGTTTTCCACTTTTCATAAAATAATTCTAGTTCATAAATAAATGTATTAAACGTATATCCTAAGCTATTTTTGCTTTTCATTCTAATGCATAAGTGTGTCAAAGGTTCAATACATGTTAGGGGGGGATTAAAATTTGAAGTATAACAAAACATACTATTTTAATCAATTTTGAACATCTTCAAATGTCTCTTTTTATTCAAAAACTTTGATTTAATATAAAAAAATTAGTACAAATTTTGGCAATAATAAAAGACTTATTATTTCATTTAACTAATTATTATTGTATAGATATTTTAATTAATTATTGTATAGATATTTTTCTTAAAAAAGATTTTTTTTTAAAAAATCAAAGTTATTAAAGGCAGGGTACGTAGCCAAATGTCTCAACAAAAAATAAGCATCTTTAAAGTACTTTTTAAGCATTACATTAGCATTAAAGCATTAGTATTAAAGTACAATAAGAAAATTAGAAATAATTTTCAAAGACTTTACATGATCATGATTAAATAACTAGTTTCTGACAAAGAATGCTTTTCTTGATTATATTGGCCGCAATAAAAAGATTGAGAGATTTTTCGGTTCAACTTCAGAGGACGGAAAATGAAGCCTGAAATTGAGAATATCTTGCAAAATGCAGCAGAGTTGCACACGAGAGTGCAAGAATCTCACCGAACCCAGTTCAGTAGTCACTCCCAAGTATTTCATCAAACATGTAACATGATTGGCGCTTTCATACGTTACGTACTGACGGTACGCCAAAATGGATAGTGGTTGAATGAATTGTGAAAAGGTAGAATAGAACAATGTGAAAACCACACTTTTGCATAGTACACAACAAAAATTGACACAGTAAAGAAAAAAAAATCTCATTTTCGAAAAGGGTAAATTAATCACTTTTTAAAAACACCCCATGAAAAAAGCACCTTTAAGAGGTTTTAAAAAACGAAAATCGAAAACAAGCACCTTTAAGCACTTTTTAAAAACGCTACGCCCCATAAAAAGGGGTGTAATTTTTAACTCTTTTTTATCTAATGAGGAATGGTTTACAAATGTTTCAGTTGTTTACAAAATATGGATCTAGGACCAAATCACTTAAAGCAGTAGGGCAATTTTTCAGAATATTTGCTATTTTTTTTAGGATACATGTTTATCTTAAATCCACAAATCTAACATGTTTTATTTAATTGTCTTAAAATTTTATGTTTCAACTCTCAGTAGTTGATTAAAGTTAGTGGTTGATTTTCTGGTGTTCATCATTAATTTTTTATAAAAAAAAACTTTTTTGAAGATTATAAAAGAACTAATTTTAGACTTTAAAAAAATAAGAACAAAAATTTTACATTTTTTTATTTTATTTAAAATAAGAGTTTTATATGACTCAACATAACATAGTCATATTTGCAATCATAAATCATTAAGTTTGCATTTGCTTTCAGAAAAAACATCACAGCTAAAAATTTTCAGTTTTCCTAGTAACCAATTTAGTTTTGTGGTACAAAATTAACGAGATTAAGTAAAATATTTAATAATTCAATTTGAATCATGCTTTTGGGGCAAATCTATGTAAAAAGTGAATGATAAATAAGAGCCAAAATAGAAATTATTTATTTAGGTAATGGTGACAAAAGTCTGCAAAACCAAGTGGTCAACAAACTGTTCACATTAATGAGCAGTCATCAACATGCACAAAAAAACACACATAAAGTTGAATGTTGCAGTAAATGGGACACTTTTGACAAGAAATATCTAAAATCAAAATTTAGAAATTACACAAAATGTGAATTTCACCCAAAAGTTTGTATGAATAATTTAAAAAATATCATATGCTCAATCCATTAAATGGACTAAGCTAGTAGTGGTTATATTGCACCAAACTCAAGTGATATTATTTTTTCTGTTCTTAAGATCAACAAAACTAATTGGAAAAAAAAATCTGTCCAAACAGGAAAATCCAACTAATACTTGTGACCAAAAATTTTTTTACTTCATGAAGGAATCATTAAAAAACCAATGGTAATTAGTTTTAAAAAGTGTATTTGAAGAAAAACTGCTCAAAAAATTTGTTTTTGAACTATTTTTTTAACAATTGATAGTTATATTTTAATGATAAACTTACAACATTTTAAAATGAAAAATTATGCATGCATCCATGTGTACATTTGTAAAGTAAAATATGAAATTATCAAAGAATAAAAATTAATTTTTTTAAAAATCATAAGATATTAAAATTTTGCAAATGAGTAAACAAAATACAATCTTTACAATAATTATAAATATATTAATAAATTTTGTATGCTTTTATATGATGATTTGGCTTACACTTTGAGAGTTTTGATTAAATTTGTTTTCAAAAAAACTTAATTAAAAAAATTTTTAAAATTTATTTAAAGTACAAATTAATAAAGTTAACACTTTTAAACATAAATTAAACATCAAAAAAAAGAACCTGCCACTAAAGCAAAATTTTATTTAAAGGCCCAGTTCAAAAACTATCAAAAGTAAATTATTAAAAACAGTAAATCTTTTATAAACAAAATAAAAAAAAATAATGTAATTCTTATTAATTTATAATATTTAAAGCAAAATGTATTAAAAAATATGAGACATTTAAAAAATAAAAGTTATAGATTATGCCAATATGTGTAATAAATTAGTACAAATTACAACCTTAGAAACAAACATATCTTAAAACAAAATTTAATAAGGGCTAAGAGTTAACACAATGTGGTAAAAAGCCTTTTTATATGCATTTTATAAACCTCAAATCTAGTATATTTTTGTTTGGAAACATTTTGCAATGAATTTAATATTATTTTCTATTACCAAGTGAAAAAAAAAATTTTACTTTTGCATTGAACATAAGTATAAAAATATGCTTAATTTTGGAAACAGTGCATCTATTTCAGTTTTTTAAAAAAAAGGTTACTGAGTAAAACAGAAAATTTCAATAATGAATCAAGCATAAAATTTTACTGTGCCGAATTATTTTTAAAACATAAATAATGAAAAATATAATCATTTAAATGTACTTTAAAACATAACCAAATTGTTTCAAAACATTACTACTATGTATTCACTAACAAATTATAAATTACAATTTTGTAGAAATATTAATATTTTAAATATAATCTTTTCTTTTATTTATTTTAGAAATATTGTTTTCTCTTTTTGTAATTGCTATGGACAACATTTTATTATTTAAAACAATAAAATATGTTATCTGATATATATTATGCATAAAATCTGATATATATTATGTATAAAATATATTACAAATTTTCAATAAAATATCAACAATATACATCTTTTTAACAGCTTGACTTGTTCAGATAAATGATACAAAAATATAGTATCAAAAGTCTATACCAATGATTATTATCAATATAATTAAAATAACAATAGTTTAAAAGAATCTAAAACCATCTAAAATCATCTCAATAACTTTTCAGAATTCTTTTTAAAAAAGTAACAAATATAAATAGAATAAACATATCTTACTATTTATAATAAATATCATTGGCTTTCAGATACTAAAAATATCACATAAAAATATTAGATTAGATGTCAGCTTTCCAGCAATAAATTATTCATGCTACTGCCAGAAAACAAACTGAAGACATATAACGTATTCAAAATATATAAACAAATATATCACACATAAAAAAAATATGCCTTGAGCAATTTGAAATTTATGAAAGTTTACAAATAATTACTTTCTCTTTATAAATTTTCTCACATGGAACAACAAAACGTTCAGTTTAGTTATAAAAAAATGATAAACACTATTTAAAAATACCGAGTAGGACTTATACTATCAAAATAACTGGGAGGCATAGCGTGGCGCCAACCTTTTCTAATCTTCTTTGAAAGTTCTTTAACAGTGTTTTCATACTCATCATCACAAATGTCTTTCTTACAAATATTTTCTGCTTCAAAAGGATCGTTATTATGATCATACAATTCTCGAGCATAAACAACAGTCCAGTTAGGTCTAAACAGTTGGTTATCAAAATCTACCCATTCTGTGTATCGGAAGTGAGCTGTTCGGATGGAATAGCCCATGTATTTAATATCTTCCAGCTTAGGCTGATCACTGTTGTTTTGTGGTACTAAAGATGGTCTAGGATATTGGCTAAAAACAGCAGTTTTCCATGGGAGCTCAAACCAGGATGGTTTAATTAAATGTTTTATGAGAGAATAGAAACTCAGACCTTCAGAACAGAACGGAGTTGTGTAAATTCTGCAGAGTGGAGGAACTGGGAGAACTGCAATAGCAGCCAGGGTGGGGAAAAGGTCGACCAATTCTACGAGTTCTTCGGTTTCATATTTTGGTTTAACCATTCTAGATCCATTATTTTTAATTTGTTCCAGAACAGGTATATAGTGAAAAGGAGACTTTTTGTATTCCATCAATTCTGGTATGTGAACAATCAATGGCACTCGGACAGAAACTTCAAAATTACTATACTTAGACCATTCTTGATGTTCTCCAAGTGACCAGCCTAAAAACAAATAAAAGCAAAAATTCAAACAATATTTTTTGTTTCCAATAAATAGATACTTTATAAAAACATAATTACATGACAGACTTCCCTTGATAAGAAAAATACTATAGTTTTCAATGACTAATTAAGAAAATTGCACGAATCTTAGATAGGACCAGAGTGCAAAAAATATTATTTAAACTACCAATTTCAGGTAGTAGTGCACATAAAATCATGTAATGTCTTAATTAAAGGTAAGTTATAAATAATGATAAAACATTCCTAAAAGAATAGATATTTAAGAAAACAATACAGCCAGTGCGCTTTAAATTGCTAATACAGTTGACTCGTGTTATAACGACCCTGTGATAGAACGACCAACATGATATAACGACCCTGTGAAGGAGTCCCAATTCACATCCATGAAAGATAACGTTATTTTACTCTTGCTATAACGACCGTAAAAAAGGTCAACTCTTAATATAACGACCCTCTCTGAATTTGAACAACGCTCTTTTCTAACTTCCTGTTGGAAAGTGGGGTTGAATGGTTGACCTTGAACAAGCACACCTCTGTTAAGTCCTGTTTCCTAGATTCCGAAGGTCTCACACGGCGTCAAGACAAAGCGATTTCAGTTGGATAGTATGGAGGTGTGTAGACAACAAACGTCATCGAGTATTGAGTACGAGCTGTCAAATCGGGTGAGTTTGTTTACTCTTGTCCCCCCCCCCTCCCATTGCCCACATCCCCACCTCTTTTCCTTTCCTTTGCCTCTCCTTTTCAGTTTCATTTTGTTTTTAGCTGGAAAAGGTTTTTGCATTTGATTAAAGTGTGCTGTTGCAAGCTTGCATTTCAACACGCTGATTTGTCATTTGATAAAAATGCCATCTTTAGTAGCCAAACGTTGTGCTTTATCTATTGATGTGAAAAGAAAAATTTTAGAGTGCATCAACGAGAAACTCATGCCTAAAACTGAAATCGCTAAAAAATTTGGAATACCTAAGAGCACTCTGTTCACAATAGTGAAGAACAGAGAATCCATTTCAAACGCTGCACCAGAAAGAATGCGACTCAGAGATGGAAAATTCCCTCTTCTTGAGAAAGCCCTTTTAGACTGGATGAAAGGCATGCGTAGCAAGAACATTCCTCTGGATGGAAACGCTTTAAAAGAAAAGGCAACAGTTTTTTTTAAAAAAACTCTATCCCAATGAATCCTTCAAAGCTTCCGATGGATGGCTTCAGAACTTTAAGCATCGGCATGAAATAGTGTTCAAAAAAATATGCGGGGAAAGCTCTTCAGGAAACAAAGATACCGTGCGTATATTCAAGGAAGAAACTTTAAAAAAAATTACGGAAAACTGCAGTGAGGACGATATTTTTAATACAGATGAAACTGCACTTTTTTATAAACTTTTACCTGATAGATCTTTAGTTTTTAAAGGTGAAACATGCAAAGGAAATACGCGGTCCAAACAAAGAATAACTGTTCTGCTTGGAGTGAATATTTCAGGTAATGAGAAATTACTATTGCTTGTCATTGGTAATTCGCAGCGTCCCCGCTGTTTTAAGGGTGTAAAATCTTTACCTGTGGCATATAGTGCCAACAAGAAGGTTTGGATGACGGGTTCGCTGTTCAAAGAATGGCTTCGAATCCTTGATAAAAAATGCATCAAAAGAACAGAAAAATTCTGATAATTGTCGCCAATTGCACTGCGCATTCAAAGGAAATTAAAAATTTTAAGGCGATAAAAGTGGAGTACTTTCCTCCAAGTGCAACATCAGAGTTCCAACCAATGGATCAAGGTGTGATCCACAGCTTCAAAAGAATCTACAGGAAAATGTTGATTCGCAAAATTTTATTTCATGTGGAAAACAACATGAAATTTGACGTTGATCTGCTGGTTGCTCTACAAACTGCAGAAATCGCTTGGAAAGAAGTTTCAGTAAACACCATTAAGAACTTTTTCCGATCAGCAGGATTTTGTAAAAAGGAAAATCCGTGTGGCGAGGACATGGATCACTTAGATGACCTTGACCTAGACGATGAAATAGTGAAGGAATTTTCCTGGTATGTAAATTTGAGTGATGCCATGAACAACTTTGACGAATATGCAAAGGCCGAGGATGATGTACAATGTACAGAGCAGTTAACAGAGAAGGAGATTTTAAACGGATTGTTAAATAAAGATATGGACGAGGCTTCATCCGACGAGGAAATTAGTGTTCTGCCGAAGGAAAGGCCTTCAATTAAACAAGCTGCAGAAGCAATAAACACACTAAGGGATTTTTTTGAGTTTGACCTAAATTCAGATGATCATTTGGAGAAAATTAACAGTTTGGAAATAGCGCTTTTCCAGAGCTCAAAATTACGACAAACTTCAATTTCCAATTTTTTTACAAAAATTTAAAACATGTAACTTCAACAAATTAATGCACATCAAAAAATTAATGTCTTCGTCTAATGAAGCCTCGTTTATGTTCCTCGGTTTACTCTTCTTTATAATACTGCAGATTATGTACATAAAAAAAAAATTCTTTATATATACCGCAAATTATGTACATCAAAAAATTAATTCATTAGAAACTAGATTTTTTTTTGTCATACTATGTTTTTTAATCTGTACTTTAAAATAAAATTCTTAATTGTTAACAGCTGTAATTCAATTGTTAAAATGTCATCATGTTTTATTAATGTATGTATCCTATCCTTTTTTGGTTTATAACATGTATACCACAAATAGTATATGCATACATTATGACGTTTAAAACCATTATGTGACCAATTTTCAAAGGAAATTTGCTCATTTTGATATAGCGACCATTTGATATAACGACCAGATTGGGGCAGTCCCGGTGCGGTCGTTATAATGCGAGTCAACTGTATTTTCATATTTATATTACAAATGTTAAAAAAAGTACTAATTTCAGTCAAACATACAATACATTTTAAATTCATCTATGTATGCATACATAATATGCTAAAAAAATTCATGACATTTAAAAAAATTTTATAATAGTCATAATAAGAGTTTTCTTCTTCAACACTACAGCCTGTCAGAGGCCAAAGCTGTCTCCATGCACCTCCTCCATAATATAACATTTTTAAATTATACAGATAATAGGGCTTACAAAGTTGTGAAATTTAATAAAAAGGAACTAGATCTAATTAACTTTTCTTATAAATCATACAAAAACTTACATAATCATAAAATTTAAAAACTTACAAAATATTGAATAACAAAAAATAAATTAAAGATCGAATATAATCAGTTGACACACTTTAGTTAACTTAGAAAATATGTGGTTAGCTCAGTATAAATTCAATTTATTTATCGTTTTTAAAAAAAAGTTATACAAAAATAAATAAATAAAATTTAAAAAATTATAAAGAAGAATTTGATGGTAAAAAATTGAGGGAGCTAAATTTTCCATTTTCTCCTAGTCATTTTTATATTTGTTTAAAACATCTGGTTTTTTAAGCACCCCACCCCTCATTTAATTCAGATTTTTTGTATAACTTTTTGTCAACATTTTGGAAGTAAATTTTTTCTTTGAGATTTGAACTGATCAACAATTACAATTTTTGATTACTCAAAAGATTTTTGATTACTTTTGATTACTTATCATTTTAAAACACAAAATTGTACCAAGAATTTTCTACTACATCTTCCATACTTATAAATTTGAACCCTTTGTAAAAAAAGAAAAAAAATTCTAAAACAAGATCGAGATTTTAAGTTTGAATGTGGCACATTGAGTAGACCTATCTAAATATTATTCAAATCTGATTCTAAAGTATTAAACTTTCTAGGCATTATTCACAGCAAAAATATCAACATACCATGATCCCCAATCAAAACAATTGTTGTATGAGCAGCAAACCCAGTCTCTTCCAAAGTGTTCAATAGTTTTCCCAATTGATCATCCATGTATGATAAAGAAGCATAGTAACCTTGACGTGCTAGTTTCTAAAACATAAAAAATTTATTATGTTTACTAACTTTTTTATTACTTATTTAATTTTTCGTATTAACTATATGTAAAAAAAATTCTGATGTGTAAAAACTCATGCATTTTTAGTTGCTTGAATAAAGCTAAACAGCACAGAAAATATTCACATAAAAAGACATTATTTATTCTGTTTAGTTTCATAAATATTCTATACTTTGCTTTATAAATATTCTATACACTTTTTGGAATAGCACAACACAAATTAGCCTTTCCTTTATTTGGTGTTTATTTTAACTAGGTTTTGGGTCATTAAAATTTAAATTAACTGCGTAAAATATTCATCTTAACTTGAAAGGAAATAAACTTTTGGACACTTATAAAGTTTCCTCCCTGATAAGTAGATAAATTGAGACATAAATGCATTCATGCTTCACCAATATAAGATAAAAATTTTCAATAAATTTCATCTCATTTTACCTTCCATTCTATCACTCTTATTTTATCTAATTTTCTCAAGAAAAATGTACTGTCTTCATTTACTGAGTGGATTTATAAAAAAATTAGTCTAACTTCTCATGAGAAGAAAACTTATCAGCGTTGTTACAGTCAATGAAAATTGAATATTTTCAGATAAATTATAAGAACAAAGAATATTCATAAAAGTGTCAAAACATGCAATTAAAAAAAACTATTTCAATAAAGTATCAAAAAAATAACTTCATGTACTAAAGGTGTAGACAACCATGCAAATTAATTTAAAGTAAATTTTAAAAAGAATCGTGAATTCGCATATTTTTTTACGCAATAGTTACTGAATTTATTTTCACTATAAAATATTTCACTTCCAAAGAGTATTTTGGAAACTGATTTTGTTTCCTGACCTGTTTGAATGCTATTTGCTTCTCAATCTCTCTTTGTATGCTGGCAATATTTGCAATTTACAAACATGCAGGCAAGGCATAGAGATCAAAATGTAATATCAAAAAACAAGAGGAAATGGAAGGATTAAACTGGAACGTTATGACAAAAACAGGGTGCACAAAATACCATATTAGTAATATTAGGTCAAAAACATGTAGAAAGTTAAGACAAAATCGTCAAAGTATTTGTTCAATTTATTTTTAACATTTTAATTAATGTAATGAATAATTATTCTAAAGCAAGAAAATATATTTCATACCAAGAGAATAGTATTTTAGTTAGAAATGTCCCGTTTAAACAAAATATTCTCTTGGTATGAATTAATCAATTGGAAACAAAATTAATCCACATCTCATATTTAAATGATAACAGTACATTTAACTATATTATAAACCCTTGAAGATTAAATGACAATTACAGAAGTGGTAAGTAAGTGTGAGAGGCAGTTAATGAATGAAAAATAGATGGATGCAAAATAACAAAGAAAAAATTATTAAATGCTAAGCATTTCCCTATACATTAAATAATTTCAAAATATATCATCAGTGAATTTTACGAAGAAAAAAAAACACATTTAAGCGATAAAAAAAATCTTATAGTTTTGGTTTTATATATGTAGTATACAAAATAGAATACAATATTTGTAGTGTGTTATCTTTTATATTTAGTTTCTTTTTCCTGACTATTAATATACTAGAAATAATTTTAGAAATTAAAAAAAAAATATGTTGATAGTTACATTAAGAGGAAGCAAGCTGAAGTACAGTGATATCACAGGCCAAAACATTTTTCTTTTGTTTTTCAATCTTACTCATTTAAAAAATGCGATTAAAAAAAAACATGAAATTTATCTATCAAAAAATTAAAAAGTAATACCTGAAAATTTTCTGGTAAAGGTCCATAAGGAAAAGTGACATTTAAATTCGAAACATCATCTCTTTCTCGAATATCCGTCCAAGGGTTCCATGAAATGTCAGGTAAATTACTAGATTTTGTGTAATTCGGGGCCAAATCCATTGTGTTAATTGGATACAAGTCTAAAGGAGACAAATAATTTAAATTAAGTACATCAGAGAACAATCAAGGAACATTGATTTAAATTTATAAAATTGTAAAAAATTTTATAAAAATAGGATTTGGCGCAATTGTAAAACATAATGGCTAAATAAAAAAAGATATTCATTGATTAAGACGCAGTCTAAAATAATTTTAGAACTAAAGATTAGTCATATTCAGTTCTAAATTCAGTAAATAACTTTTTTCCAAGATTTTATTGTATTTCACACTTTGCCAAAGCTTTCCTATAAATATCATTAAAGTAGATTTGCAGATTTTTTTGATTAATTAAAATAAAACAAAAAATTTATATGTTAAACCATTTAAGTCCAAATCACATTTTTTTAATCATACTTTCATTCAAATTTTAATTGTTAGAAAGCAAACAAGAAAATTGTTGGCAAAAAAATACAACCTATTTTTAATTTTTTTAGAGCAATTTTATTCAAAAACCTATAAAAGGACATGCTCAGGAGCAGAGGATACACTGTTTCTTGAGCAAATCATTTTGAATGTACAACTGTCACTTTGTAATAAAGAAAACATTTTTATTGAAAACTTATTTGAATTGATGTTCAATTCAGTTTTCAATAAAAATGTTTTCTTTATTATTTATAAAGAAAACATAAGTGACAAGTTGTACATTCAAAATGTTTTGCTCAAGAAACGTATCATAACACGGAGTTCAAAAATACTAATTTAAAATCTGAGGGAGTAGAAATTAGGAAAATTTGATCACTGGTCCGGAGGACCAGTAATTAAAAGGTATTACTAGTTCATACACATTTTCACTGGTCAGTTAACATGTCTCTAATGTGTACATATAATAAGCAATTAAGAATGACAGGAAAGATACAAGAAAAAATATATTTTGTAACGTTATTATAAAACATGCTATTTCAGACAAACGTGCAGACCAAAACAGCTTACCATCGATTGCTGGTCTGGACAACCTCTGATAATTATTTTACAGAGGTTCGAGTTTAAATTTAGAACTCCCGAACTTACAGAAACCAACATTAATTCTAAGCCCTGTATCTGGAGTATCAAAATACAGTGTCAGCCACCAATGAAAATCTTGTCTGTTCAGAGAACATTTGTTTTTTTTGTTTTTTTAAAGTGGCTGATTTCATAAATTGAGATGTCTATAATGAGAAGAAAAAAACATTTAAACTTAAACTTCACAAACAAACTTAAAGCTAACCAGTTAGTATATACTTTTTTTTATTGAATTTATATTTGACATTTTAATTATAGATTAGCAAAGTATTTTTTACTTATTTACAGAGGGGTTATAAAATATCAGCACATTTCACTAACAAATTAATACTCAGCACGGTTTGAAAGTTCATAAAAGTTTTTGTAACTTTCAATATTTCCTTTTCTTTGCTGCAAAGTTCATTTTAAATGCTTTTCTGACATGTTGAAAATAGATTTACCTTAAAGAATGAGTGATGATCATTAGCATTTAATGACGATAGGAATTCTATAACTTTTCTTAATTCATAAGTGATATAGCTTGTTGAGATAAATAAACATAGATAAAATATAAGGGAAGCATGTGTGTTTGCACATGATGTATCCAAGATACAAGAAACAAGCTGGAATTAACTCGAGCAAGTTAATAATTAAGTGATAAATAAATCACTATATTATAAATTACATATCTTACTTTCTTACCTAAATCAAGCAGGTAACTGAAAAGAAATAATTCAATCAAGAAAAATGAATTAAGCTATAAGATAATTACTGCCGGCACGTGTGCATATAAGACCGGCGCGTGATCTAAAAAAAGATATATAGCGGAAGCTAAAAAAGAATAGTGAATCCTAGTGAAAGACAATATTTTAGAAAAAATAACATGGCTCTAGTAAGAAAGACAGAATCAAAATTAAAGATAACTTACATAATTTATTGGAGGAATCAAACAACACTAAAAATAGTGGTGCAAACACCACATCTTGAAGAAAAGAATTTTACAATTCTATAAAATTGGTTTCAATTTTTCAATTCGATGTATATGGATATAAAACACAAGGAAAACTCATTGCATCTGAGTAGAAATTATTTTCTTGCCTACCACATTCAGGCAATACTGCAAACTCTCTCTGCAGGAATTAGGGGGGCAAGCCCCCTAATCCTCATGAAAACTCCAAAAGAATCTCACCCACACATTCTTTGTTCAACAATCAATCTCTCCCAGCCGCAGTTGCCACACCTGAAAAACAGTTCTAGAAAAAGTCTTTCTACTTGTCTTAGGGCTCTTTTCCACTGTTCTGCTTCTCTCACAAGGTAGTTCTCACTGATTGAGATTCAAGTTAGAGGCAGTTCTCACTGATCGAAATTCATGTCACCCTTCTGGTGTAACAATAAGTAATTTTCATTTGGATTTCTTCACAATCCCAGTTTCATAATTTTTAAATCCTCTGATTTTATAAGTGGCTGTCATTGTATATTCATTTTTTAACCATGAAATCCCAAAACTTTAATGGTGATATTAAATCCCTTAACATAAATTCTGCAAAATCCGGAAAAAAATATAGTTCTGTTGTTTTTATTAAAATATTAATAAAATTCAAGTAAATTAAAACATAAATGTTTAAACTAATAAATTTTATTCTTAAAATTGCAAAGAATTATTTTTGAATTTGACGTGAAAAATGAAAAAGCTAAATTTAAAAGGAATGAATTACTTATAATCATGAAATGATAATATATTTAGAATTGAAGGATCCATAAATGTTTTATAGGGGAATAAATAAATAGATACCTAGATATTCCTTAGGAAATTTAAATGGTATATGAGGTTTGTTATATCCAACAGCAAGAAAGAAAGGTGACTCCTCATTGTGGCTCCCTTGAGATTTGTTTTTTAAGTACTGAATAGCATAATCAGTGATCTCAATATCTGGTAAGCTTTTTAATGGTTGCTCATTGACATCAACAGGACATATCAAATTCATATGACCATTGGATGGTGATGGACAGACCTATACATACAAGTACACATTTTCTCTAAATATTAATACATTCTAAAAATACATTCTTCATTCACTATAGTAATAAAAAAAACTGCAACTAGTAGACTAAAATTGTTCCTTGACACACAAACTTATTTTGAAACTATGTTTCTTTTATTAATTATGATACAAATTTCATTTTCCTTAAATCTATTTTTTGTAGATACAGAACTTTTGTAAATATAAAACTTCTCTTTTAAAAACTTTAAAATATATTTTAAAAACAAAATAAAAGTTTTCAATTAAGAAATGCATGTTTGGTTCCCAATTTTTTTGACATGCCACCAATTTTCTCGTGATGAATACCAATTCAAAAATCATAATCAATTTTGTATAGTTGGAAGTACATTTTCTAGGAATTTTATTAATTATTCCTAGTTACTTGTTGTTTTTTTAATCAATAAAGTAATGGCTCATAATGTATATGTCTTCAACAAAATACATATGACATAATGTATATGCCTTCAACAGATACAGTTAATGTGAACTAATTTTCGATTCCCCCTCAAATTATATGCATACATAATATTTTAAAATACTTTTAACATGAGTATGCTTAATTTCAATGCTGGAATTTCAGTACACTTGGAAAATATTTCACTTTTAATGTGAACAAAAAATTTTTTTCCTCACTGAAAGGTAAGAAAAATTCATTTAATTGAACTCAAACCTCAAATTGTTCATTTACTTGAAGTTAAGCCAAATTATAACAAACTAAATAAAACCAAATGCGATTAATTAATTTTAAAATTATTGATTAATTAAATAAATTAGAATTACTAAATTAATCAAATCCAGTAAAAAAAAATTGAAAATTACCAGACAGAAAGGATAGTTAAAAGATGTGCTAACATAAACATTGAAACCCAGGACAAGGCAGGATGTAATGAGATCAACTGAATTTCAAAAAAATCTTTACATTAAAATTCATGCAAAAGAAGAATTAATTTATGAAGAACGAAATTTATTGTGAACAGAAAAAAATATTCAAAACATAGTGATAACACTTGTAAAAAGAGAAAGCTGCTATCTGCTTTATAAAATAATTGTTTACTTTTAGTAATAAATAATTGTATGCTTATAACTATAATAATGCTTATAACTATATAAATAAACAACCTTCTGCTTTTATTTCTTTACAAACACAGACGATTCTTAACGAAACAGATGTGATTTCACATCAGGCAAAACTTGAAAATGATAATAATAATTTGTCATAATAAATCAAAGCTAACAAAAACTGAGAAATGAAAGTGGATTTAAACAACAAAAAAAATCTAACATGTCAATACTCTTAAGGCAGAAAACATTTGAAAATAAATGTGTATCAAGTTCCTTAACTCGAACATCCAATTGACAACACTCTAAAAACACTTAAGAATAACAGAAGAATATTGAACTTACACCAAATGTCGCTCATTCCGGGGAAAAAATCTGATTATTTTATTTTAATTCTCGATAGCGCAAGCTTAAATTACAGTATCAAAAACGGTGAAGTGAATTTTTGCAAATTGATAGGATGTTAAATTCCTGGTTAATGCTTGGCTTTGGGGTAAAATTACATTTTCCCTGACTTTATGTGTAATCTTGTGGTCCCTGGCCGTTTTATCTAATATATCTGGTGCACACGAACCCTGTAGTAGGATCATTTGCAGAAAACCTGATAGTCATAATAAAAATTATAATTTTTAAAATTAATATCTATGGGCTTCAACAGTTTATAAAATACATTAAAGTTGTAAGTTTTAAAAAAAATATTAAATTTAATGTTCAAAATTTACCCACAAACAGTGATTAATTATGTTGATGGACTGTCACAGCCAACCGTTTCCCACATATCAGACTTGCAGTCAACAAAAAAAATTAAAGAATCTTATAAGTAACTTTTTTGATTGAGAATGTATATAATATACCATACAAACTATACATTTTAATAAACACATAATTTCAATTTAAATGCCAGTACTCAAGTCATACCTATGGTATAGGTCATGTCTGTGGACAAAAAAAAAGTTACCAAAGAATTCTTTCAAATAACATTAATACATTACAATTCATGAATCTCTTCTCAAGGAGTAATTTTGTTTAAAAGCAACAAAAAAAAGTGTGTACTTTGTGTTTTACTACACTTAGTTTTCTTAGTTTTAAGCTATCGGCATTTATTTTGTATTAAACATGAAGATAGACATTCTATGCCTATGGAGCCAGCAAAGTTCATATAATAAAATGAGAGTGCAAGCAAAACCCATACATGAAACCATGCCAACTTTCTGACTAGCTAGAACACTCAAATTTTAACAGGAGTTTTGTGGTGAATGACAATATAAATTTTAACTGCTTCCACAATGTTACAATCAAATTTTAACACTTTTCTTTCAAATAGAATTTATTGCCAATTAAAATTTTGACCACTTATTATTTAGAATTATCAAGTTTCAACAGAAATAACACACTACAGAAATAATATTCCATATAAATGAAATGTTGTTTTAATTCAACATACCGGAGCCATTTTGTATTTTTGAGTTGGAGGTCGATGTGGATAATTTGTCCAACTATATGGATAATCATCAGTTTTGTTAGAAACAATACCTAAAAATGAAAAAATTTAAACAAAATTAAACACATTTGAAAAAAATTTTAATTCAAATTTAACCATAAGATTTTTCAGACACTAGGTCAAACTTAGTTATGCGTCAATTAGCACAATTATCATTAGTAAATCAGTTTAACATGTTAACATCTGTCTCCAGTAAATGCATGTGATTTGACAGAGAGTTGCTTAGCTCAAGATAGATGTGGGAAGCTTATGATCATGGGAAGCCTTTTCTGATTAAACTACCGCTAAGAAACATTTTTCTCAACATCCGTAAAAGTTGTCAGCTATGTAGGACATGAAAATTATTTTTATATAACTTGTAATTAAGTTTCCAATATTTTTTTAATATTTAAAATCATCTCACTGTGATTATAATATTTTAAAATTTGAATAGATATTTACCTTATTTAAAAATGTATTATATTGATCAAATTCTCTCTAAATAACGACAAGAAAGAAATAAAACCTGGGGCTGAATAAGAGAAGATTTCACAATGTGCACATATAGTACTAAAATAACACACAAAATTAAGTTTTATAAAATTAAATGCTTAATTAAATAGCGTGTTTTTTTTAATGTAAGACGAAAGTTTATAATTAACCAAACTACACACTATTATAATTGACCAAAATAAAGTTTAAAAACAGAATTAAATAACCTTAGAAACAATGTCATACACAAGCGATAAGAAGCTGGTTAAAAAAGAAAGGAAGGAAAATATACAGGTTCATTGAGCTTAGATTGAGAAAAAAATTACTTAACATAAAGCAACAACTAATAATGAGAATAAAAAAATATATATATATATTTACCATGATGAAAAACTTTTCCAACACTGATAGTTTCATAGCTGTGTAACTTAAAATGCTGAGGCAAAGAAACAAAATTTCCAACAGTATCTCGCCAATAGCTGCCAACATCATACAAGTGTAAACTATCTGGTCTACGACTAGTCAATAAAGATGTGCGGCTTGGTCCGCAAAGAGCTTGCTTAAAAAAAAAAAATTTAAAAACTATCATTAGGATTTAGTTATAATGTATAAAATAACAGAAACTTAAGAATGAAATTTAGAAAATATTATTTAAATGCTTTTTTTTTGGATAAATCTAATGTATGTTAATAAATGTAATATTTTAGATAATATGCAGCAGTCAAGTAAAAAAGATTTTTATAATACCAGAAGCACTAAGATAAAAATTTAAAAAACAATAAAAAAAGCACTTGTTTTATAAAAATCAATGTTATATTAACAGTTAAACTTAAGACATTGTGCAAAAAAGAAAAAAGAAAGAAAGAGAGGATTCACTAAAAGTATATAGAAAATAATATATAAAGTTTGCTGCTGCCAATCAGATACCAAAAATTTAATCATTGATATTAATCACCATTTAGACAGCTTTTATTTATATATATATATATATATATATATATATATATATATATATATATATATATATATATATATATTTGACAGAATTTTATAGGACATTTTTAGATGTATAGCCTATTGTGTGGAACATAAAGTTTCCAAAATAGGAAAATCTACCCTTTTGTTGAAAAGCTTTAGAAGGCTTCAATAAGTTTGTAGACAATCCGGGTAGGAGAGTAAGTCTTTTTAAGAAATGAAAATAAATTAGAAAGTTCTTGGAAAGAACAATTTTTTGTGCATAACAATATTTCTTAATTAAATATTTTAAAAATAAATGAAGTTTCTGATTTCGAGCTTAAATATGATAAGATTTTTTTTATCTCAGCACTCATTAAAAAAGTGAAAGTTAAATAAATCAATTCAGCAACAGATTATTTATCCATGCAATTAACTTTCTTACTTGTTTTCTGGTCCCCACAAAGAAGCCTGGAATAAATTTGTTTCCAATTTTCAAAAATTTTACTTTTTTTTAAAAAAAATTTACTTTTTTTATTGTTAACATATTTGTTATTCTATCATTAAAATTATATTAAAATCTGCATATTTAGTTTAAAGAGAACAATAACACACAAGCCTTAAAGAATAAATATATAAGTTTATATTAATTACAAATATCATTTTGGCTTTTTAAATTTAACTTTAAAAAAGTTTTTAGCATATTTTACAATCGTAATGCACAGCTGAACTGCACATCATAGTGAAATAGATTCATGTGGCTGCTAATCCCAAAACTTTTGGTGGCATATGTTGCCCTTTTCGTAATCAAGGGTTGATCTGTAGTTGCTGCTAACATTCAGCTACACAAACCTGTTCTAATGAACCATCTCTTTAGAAGCCTTTATTAAATAACTGTCCGCACTTAAAATAAGGAGCTTTTCGGAAAGTTTTGTACCCCAAAAGATAGAAAACATTTGTTACACATTCAGTTTATTTCAACTTTGTTTTGGGCAGGAATTTCCAAAAAATTAACAGTTGTAACATTTTTAAAGGGCAGTTTTTATCGAAGAAAAATAAATGGTAAAAAGTTTATATTAAAAACGATTTTATTTTAATTTTTAAGAAATCTGAAAACGAATTTGTTTTACAAATCCCTGGAGCACAAGGTTGGTAAATTTATCTGGTGGCAACAAAAATAAATTTATTGGTGGCCCCTTTTTGTCTTAAAAGTATCTTAATCATGATTTTGCTTCTAAATTGTTGAAAAAATATTTATTTCTTTTAATTTTAAAAAAAAATGTTTTTTATATTATAAGATATTATAAAAAAAATATTCGGATTATTAGCATATTATGTTTATTAATTTAAATAAAAACAAGGAACAATTTATAATTAAAAAGAAAAAAAATTACATAATAGGTTTGATTTTTATCATAATCAATTTTAAACTTCTGCATCAGAATGAAATATAATAAATATGAAAAATTAAGCTCTTAATAAATATAAAATATTAAAGTTTCTGCAATCGCTGCTCTCTGCTTTATTTGTCGCTGTATTCTTTCATTGTTCATTCTTTTTTTTTCTTTTTTTATCTTTTGTATTTGCCTTTTTCGATTTCTATTTTTTCAGATAAATGTTAACCTTCAATCAATACTGTGATTTTTTATTTTTTTAATAATTAAACACTTTTTGGAAATATTACTTTTATTGGTTTATTTACAATTTTTGTTACCTCTTTTTTTGCTTTATTGTCATTTGATAAGAGTGCCCAAAAAACAAAATACTACACCCGCTTTTTTATTCCTGTTTCATCTTTCAGCAAAGAAACAAGCCTGCTCTTTGAGTAGTTTCTTTTTATTGATAATTAATTCTACTTTAAAGCCTAAGTAAAAAAACAAAGTTAGCCTCATCTGAAAAGATGTTGAAACAAACTGCCAATAAAAAGAGACAAAAAAAGTCTCAGACAATAATGAAGAAATAAAATCCTTTGATGTAAATAGACTAAAAAAAAAGTTAGGATTGAATTTTATTATGCTTAAATTTAGCCTGTTTAAAGATTCATATAAGAAATTCATTACCATATAACAATCAAAAAATAAATAGAAATTAATTAACATAAATGCTTTTAAGAGCATTATGCAGGTGCATTTCAAGGAATTAAAGAGTGGTTAAGATGAGGAGTCAAATAACAAACAGAGATGGTGGTGAGTGAGTGGCGAATGATTACAATTCTTTTGGTGGCCACTTTATTTTATTTAGTTGTCACTTTGTGAATTGCAATCTTGCCTATATGAAGGGCCAAACAATATTTTTCTTTTTCCTGGTGTAGTCCTGACTTTATTACTATTATTTATTTATACTGTTATGATAGATCCTATTGAATATCACTAAAAAATATTTTTCAAGGCAAAAAAAAATTTACTCTTTTTACCCACAATGAATTTTAAAAATTTAAATTTTAAATCTAAGTACATTTACCATACCTTCCAACTTTTACGCATTTGGCGTAAAATTTTAGTTCTATATTTAAAGTGGTAATAAAATGTATGCTTTCTATATATTCCTTGCATTTATGAACTTAATTTATAATCTTTTTGACAACAACTACTTTAAAAAAAATTAAGCATATATATTAATATGTAATACTGTTGTGGTAGTCTGCATAAGCTTTTTCAAAATACAGCATATTTTTCTGCCTACAATTGTAATTTAAATTCCATTTTACTACCACTGAGGAAAATCATACTCAAAAGGATTAAAAGTTGGCAGGTATACGTTTACCCTTATTTTCATAATGGATTTTGTGAAAAACATAGCTCTTACATCAGACATCCTGATCAGAAACCTTAATAGAAAAAATATTCAGAAACAAACACTTTTTTGATATTTATAAGAGACAGTACCGTATTTTTCGGCGGAAGAGCCGCGGCGCTATCGAAAAAAAAGTTTTTTTTTTCCTACATGCGGCGCTTCCGATGCAGCGGCGCTTCCGACGAAATATTTTTTTAGCAAAAAATTTTGTCAAGGAAAGTTATTTAAGAAATAATTTTCTGAGAGAAAGACTATTAAAAAAAATTAATAACGAAGTCGACGAAATATTCGCCCGTATCGCGATCTGCTGCAGAACATCGCCAATTCTTAGCAAACTTTCGGCAGCAGCCTGTAAGAAAATAAATAAACGAAATAATAATTTTAAAAAAACATCGCATAAGGAGACAATTTAAAAGGTATGCATCTTGTATCCACCCCCAGCTTAAGGAAAAATCGCAAGCTAGAAATCTATTTAGCGCCTTAGCAATTGTAATTTAAGCGAACAGAAAAGGAAGAATAGGACCCTAAATCCGACACTCACGGGACTGACGAAATGCCGGACTTCGGATCTCTTTCGGAAATTCCAATATGGCCCCCAAATATTACTATAATTCAATTCCACTGATAATTTCAGAAGAACCAATAAATTTAGTCAAGTTTCGATCATAGATTATGATGGGGTGAATTTAAAACTGGCCCATCATAAGAGAAATTTTACTAATCAAAATAATAATCTATATAATATAATCAAGAAGAAATAATCAGAATCCTATGAGGAAGAAATAATCGTTTCTTCTTTGGAGCGAGATCATAGTTCTCGTTTTTTCTTTTAGATAACATTTTGTTTTAACAAAAGACGCTTACCTCGCAAGAAAAAAAAAAGCTAACAGGGAACTACAAAAAAAAATTTTTTAAACTAAATGCTAAGAAACTAACAATGAATAACAACAAAAAACAAGCTAAAAACTAATAACGATAAAAAAAAGCAAGCAACAATTAACAAGAAAAAATAAAAAGCGGCAAAATAAAAATAATTAATGAATCGAATAAAAAATCGCAAAAAGGGATAAATTCATTTTATTGTCCATGTGGTAGTTTCAATGTCAACTGGGTGTGGCCAATTTATGGTCAAACAGAGGAGGGAAATTCGGGGGCAAATCAGTAAAGCACAGCTGTCAAGATTGATTGATCAGTTTTTTCCAACTTCCATTTCTTTATTTTGTTCATTGGAAATGCGGGTTTTTTTTCTTCTCACTTTATTTTAAACTGCTTTAGAAACAGATGTTTCCTTTGATACAGATTTTTTTTTTTCCTTCAAGCTTCTTTTTTATTTTTAAAAGATAAAATAAAGTAAGTTACTTCAACAGAATAAAATTCAAAATAAAAAGAATATAGCTGATTTTTTTTGTCTTATCAATATAAATTTCTTAAAGAAAAAACGAAAGAGATTAGATCAGATTAAGAGCCGAATTTTGGAATGCTGGATTAGGGGTCCCATATCCTTTTCTTTTCCCCAACCCCTTTAAAATATAACTGATTGATTCCTTCTAAACAGCTCCAATAGAAATGACGCGTGGAGGAGGTGGAGTACACCTCTCTTTTAAACATTTTCTTCTCTCCTTCTAAGTTGAGTCACATTGGGTTATTTCCATTGAAGGAGAGGGCATTCTACCCACTAAAACTCCACCCTCAAAGATTGTGAAAGTGAAACTTATTTCCCCTTCGCTCATTCCTTTAGAATTTTTTTGGGGCCTGCTTAGTTATTTCTTATTCTTGTTATTATTAGTTATTTTGTTATTATTAGTTATTTCGTTATTATTAGCTGTTTCGTTTATGTATTAGTTTTTCCTCAAATTCTTAACGGTAATAAATTTTAAAATCTTTCTTTAAATAAATTTTTATTTTATTTCTTCTTATTACATTGTTTTACGGATTTCTGTAATCAGTTCAGCCTTAATTCAGCTACTGAACATATAAATATTTTTTGCTGTTCTTCTGTTTTTTGGCACGGTGCCAACTGGTAAGAACAACTTTATTTTATATAGTTTTTTTTGTTTTGTTTTCTTTTTTTTTGCTGAAAGAGAAAACTTTTTTTGTTGCTTTTTTTTGCTGAAAAAGAAATTTTTTATTATAATTTAGAAATTAAAACTTTACTTTATGAAATGCATAAAAAAATTTAATTTTTTATTATACAGATACTCTAAATGGTAATTTAAAGGTCTCTTCTAAAAGGATGCTGATATGCGCGGCTTAGCACCATTGCGGCGCTTACTATAACTTTTTTTAAAAAATTTCATTTTTATCGAGGTGCTGCGCTTGCAACAAAGCGGCACTTGCGACGAAAAATACGGTATATTAGACAGCAGAAATTTAACTTTTCGGTGAATATTAATAAAAAAAATTATGTGCATAGATGTTTTTTTTTTCTGATTTTATGGACAATTTGAAGGACAAGAATAGCATACAGAATAACATATTAAGTACATTTCTCTTTGCAGGGCCCTTTACACATCTCTTTTAAATTTTTCAATAAAAATGTCTAATAAAGCGAATTTAAAGAAAAAAATATAATACAGAAAATGCATTATGTTCATAATTATGATGGAATATGTGACAAAAACATTAACCTGAAAAGTAAACCAAAAATTAAGAAAAGAAAAAAAAAGCAGCTTACTATCTATTTATGTAAATTGGTGGTCCAAAGGACTCCCACTTACTTATTTTACAGTGGTTCAAGTCAAATTTTAACGGTTCTGTGCCAATGAACAACTGTTAATTTATAACATCACCATTACTATACATAAAACATACACCATTACTATACATACACCTTTGGGCAAAATACGCTAATGAATAATAAAATATGTTTTAAAGTATTTTGAATTTATCAAAATTTTCCTTCAACATACTACTTTACTTTCCTGCTGAATAACAGGGGGAAAATGGGTTTTTAGAGGATTAATAACACCAAAATATTTTACTTATGTTAGGGGTGCACAGCTTTTTTGGGTGGAGGGGCCAGTTGCACAGAAGGTAGATTAACGAAGGACCTCATGCATATTTAGTCATGTTAGCCGCAAATATTATAATTTTTACCTAAACATTAAAGTTCTAAGCACTAAATGTTTTTATCAGTAAACTTAATAGCATATTTACGGAAATTAAAATACTTTTAATTATTTAAATTTATTTAAACCCAAAAAAAAACTTAATAATTCTTCTTACATTTTTTTTTCCATTTTTCACAATAATTAATTTATTAAATATATATTCTCCATAGATACAAATATATATAAATATATATATGGAGGGGGAATTTAAATTCTAATCAAAAAGAAGCTTACAGAATGAAAGTGCAAAAAATATATGCATTTTATAGAGTAATATAAATTTTAATTAAACATTTTAATTAAAGAAAATTTATAATATTTAAGCTAAAACCAAATTTTAAAAAAAAATTTAATGCATTGAGAAGTTCCAGCAATCTCTATATTAATAGTCGGCGGGCCGTATACGGCCCGCAAGCCATAGGTTGTGCACCCCTAACTTATGCCTTTTATTATCCTTCAAACCCTTTATATCGATTGACATGCCTACGTGCCAGCATGAATTGCTCTCCTTTCTAGGTCGAGATGACACCATAAAAGAGCAATTTCTCATTTAGTCAATGCTGGCACAAATTTGTGACAGTGTTCTGGATTGTTCTAATAATGTTACTTTTTTTTGACACAAGATAGCATTATAAATCCATAAGATTTGAGATACATGTAAACTTGACTATCTACCTAAAATGAGAGACATATGACTCACATGCACGTGGTTTTTAATTTATAAACAAGAAATGGAATGTTTCCATATTTAAATACAGCTCTTTAAAACGAGAATATGGAATTTGTTTAAAGTAAGTGGGAGAGTTTAATTTTTAGTCGTTGTGTATTTGGGTTCGCATCTCAGTTTTTAATAGATAGTTAGATCTTGTAGACATCAAATTTTTTATTTTACCATTACAATCCAGAGCATCAAAACTATTTAATTGAATTCAAAACAGCTGAAATTATGTTAATGTATTATAACAAGAAAAAAACTAAATTAAACAAAGTATCTACATAAATAAAAAAATATATACAGTATACATCGTTTATCTACTTCACAGTATTTAAGAACGTTCATATTCCAGTCATTTTGGTTTAACAGCAAAAAACCCACAGCGTTTGCAAAGAACCTCGTGAAAGAGACTCCTGGCCTCAAAGTTTGCATTGGTAACTCCTATCCCAAAAGGGTTCACTTCTAAACTGTAGGCTTTGTAGTTTGAAATGAATATGGTATAGTTCCTGAACAAAGAAATAGTTTTTTCCTTCATGTTGCTTACTCAATGGGGAAACTATTCTCAGGAGGAAAAATTTTTAGAAAATTGAAAAGCTAAAAAAAATAAATATTTTACCCTTTGTAGATATAATTATTAATCTATTAAATAGTATTACATAATGTGTTACCTGAGCATATGCATTCTTAAATAGAACACTTTTTGATGCTAACTGATCAATATTTGGGGTTATTGCTCTTCTATCTCCATAACAACCAAGAGTTGGCCTTAGATCATCAACTATTATGAATAAGATATTCTTTTTTCCCTTATACTCATCTGAGAAGCAATAAAAATCCATTAATACAAAAGAACTATTAAAAAAGAAATATAAATAGATCTGGATAAACAAATGCATAACTTGCATGGGTTAATTGATGAGGTTTGTGATTTTTAGAAACATTAAATTGTGTCAATTTTTAAAACAAATAAGATACTTGAGATAATTGTATTAAAAATTGCTAAATGTGCATAAAGATAATCAAATATAACAATTTTTGTATTTAAGAATAAAATCACAAAAATATTTCTTCTAAAAATACCAATAAAGTCATTCAAAACAATATCAATATTTTAATTTCAAATGTGCTGTCCTGCTTATAACACAGTGGAATGATCTTACATTGCAGCATCAATAAAAAAATGGGTCTTTAGATGAAGCAAATCTGTTTAATAAAATGTAGCGTAAATCTTCATTTCCGTAAATGTTTATCTATTTTTTTTAATTACATATTAAAATGCATACAAAAAATTCATTACGCAATGAACTCATTTACTTGAACATTTAAATAAAAAAACGCGAAATTGGCAAGACTTTGAGATTATTCAACCACAGATCATCTTCCCCCAAAAAAAAATAATAATAATTAGCTTTACTCATTTACTTCACTTGAATTTTACTTGTTGTTCCAAAACTTTCTAAGAATACCCCAATCAAATTCTTAAGCAAGAGATAATTAGAGGTTTATTTGACATATAAAGTAACATAAATTTATATTGTTAACAAAATTCAATATCTTATTAAGCGATTCGCGGAATTCTCACAAAGAATATAAGAGTAAATTATTTTTGACAAATTTTATATTACAACTAATATAAACATAAAATCAATTAGAATAGCATGATATAGTTATTCATTCAACCTGTCTCCTTTATTCCTGGAGCAATAATGAGTACTGAAATTGTAACTAACACAACCGATAATACAAAAACACTTATAAGAATAAGAAGAATAATTTGTCTGTGACGCATTGTTGCTTCATAATTTTTCCGCATTTTTAACCAATATCCAAAATGCGTAATATTATCATTTGTATATTATCGAATATCACTAATATTTCTTTGCGAAAATTGTCACCTGCTTTTATAACAAATAAACAATTAAGAGCCGCATATTGGTGTTGTCTAATATAAACAAACACAGTCACTCCCCCACATCACCCAGCTTCTTTCTATTTCTGCCTAACTTTAGATGAATTTTAGCCGGCTTCAGCGGAAAATAATAATTAAATAGATAAATCCTATTTGCTTGATTTTGGCAACGTTGTAGCGTAATCGTTGTTCATGTTTACATGTTACGCGCATGTGCATTTTACTCAGACGGGAAGTGTGAACGCATTCTGAAATTACTTTTTAACTATGTTTTATTTTATTACAATATTGTTAAAAAAATGATTTTGTTTTCTCGTAATTTCTTTTTTTAAGTACCATTTGCTGTTGTAGTCCATTTACGTCGCACTAGAGCTGCACAATGGGCTATTGGCGACGGTCAGAGAAATAACCCTGAGGATGATCCGAAGACATGCCATCACAATTTTGATCCTCTGCAGAGGGGATGGCACCCCCGCTTCGGTAGCCCGACGACCTGCACGCGAAGTCGAGCAATTTACGGTAGAACAGTTTAACGAGGACCAATACCGCACACCCTCTGTCCCTACGCAGGCTGATCCAAGTGGTCACCCACCCGCACACTGACCGCAGCCTGTGATGCTTGACTTCGGTGATCTACTGGGAACCGTGTTTTTACGATCAGTCCATTGCGGAACTAAGTACCATTTCATAAGTAGGGAACCACCGATATAAAGGATAGTGTTTTCAATAGAAATGTAAACAATAACAATCTCGAGCTCGGAACCTACTCTAGTTCCGGTTAAAAAGTTTGCAGCTGCTTACTACATGTTATTCTGATAGGCGATGTTTTCAAACGGATAATTTTGTTTTCAGTAAAAGAAATAAATTAGATAATTTCTAAGCTCAAATCTGCCGTCTTTCATAAGATATTAATGTTATTACGTAATTCTGGGGAGTTTGGAGTGAAAATGTGTTTTAGTTATTTTGTTATTTATTATTAAAAAAGGTGACATGGTTGCTAGATTTTGAATAACTCGCTTTTTTGGCAGTCTTGATTTGGCCTCTTTCCATTTGTTTATTACTGTTTGTTCGTGTTGCAAGCTGTGCACCATCTTACGTTAGTGTTAACACTTTTAGTATTGTAAACACAAGTATTGTTAGCTTTGTAAACATAGGTAAAAAGTAATCAAATACATTGTTTGCAAGAATCTCAAAACACAATGATGCCAAATGGCTTTAAAATACAACTGAAAGAGTAACCCGGAAATTTAGGCAGTCCCGAGCTTGCAACGTTCCCTAGAGTAGAAAACACCATCCATAGAGCATAAATAATCAAATAAAAACAAGCTATTTCTTTACTTATTTACATATAAATATTTTTGGTTTCCTCCTTTATACAATTAAATATATTTATTGGGTAGAAGATACTAAGATTGATGTAACTGTGCAAGAAAGGAGGTCACGATGAAATTAAGATATAGCTTTAACTTCACACACGTTCACCCATTAAATTTTCATGTACATTCGTCACCCATTAAATTTTTAACTATATGTTTTCCATTAAGGATGGTGTTTTCTACACTAGGGAGCGCTGCAAGCTCGGGACTGCCTAAATTTCCGGGTTACTGTTTCAGTTGTATTTTAAAGCCATTTGGCATCATTCTATTTTGAGATTCTTGCAAACAATGCATTTGATTACTTATTACTCATGTTTACAATGCTAACAATACTTGTGTTTACAATACTAAGAGTATTAACACTAACGTAAGATGGTGCACAGCTTGCAACACGAACAAACAGTAATAAACAAAAGGAAAGAGGCCAAATCAAGAATGCCAAAAAATCGAGTTATTCAAAATCTAGCAACCCTGTCACCTTTTTTAATAATAAATAACAAAATAACTAAAACACATTTTCACTCCAAACTCCCCAGAATTACATAATAACATTAATATCTTATGAAAGACGGCAGATTTGAGCTCAGAAATTATCTAGTTTATTTCTTTTATTGAAAACAAAATTATCCGTTTGAAAACATCGCCTCTCAGAATAACATGTAGTAAGCAGCTGCAAACTTTTTAACCGGAACTAGAGTAGGTCCCAAGCTCGAGATTGTTATTGTTTACATTTCTATTGAAAACACCATCCATATGTATGAGATTTATACGAGGTCTGTCTGAAAAGTATCCGACCTTTGGCCAGAAAAAATATTTCAAATATCTGATGGAGTTGGGACCCTAATCCCCTTCAAAGTAGGCCGCTTGGGCTTCCACACACTTAGCCCACCGATCCTTCGACTGGTGGAAACACCTCTGGAAGTCTTCTTTTGGAATGGTGTTCAGCTCCGTCGTCGCGTTCCGCATTATTACTCTTCTTTACTCTCAAAACGGGATCCTTTCATCGGCGTCTTCAATTTTGGAAACAACCAGAAGTCGCAAGGAGCCAGGTCGGAAGAGTAGGGAGGTTGGCAAATGGTTGTAATTCCATGTTTGGCTAAGAAAATGTGGATCAATTGGGATGAATGTGCAGAGGCGTTGCATGATGCAAGTGACAGTTGTTCGCCTTCCACAAGTCTGGTCTTTTGCGCCGAACTGCCTCACGGAGTCGCCGGAGAACATCTTGATAGTACTCCTTTGTCACTGTTTGTCCTTAATGTGCGTATTCGTGATGCACAATTCCACGGACATCAAAGAAAACAGTCAGCATCACCTTGATTTTGCTTCGCACCTGCTGCGCTTTCTTCGGCTTTGGAGAATCGGGATGCTTCCATTGCGACGACTGTCTTTTTGTTTCTAGGTCGTACCCGTACACCCATGACTCATCTCCAGTTCTCACGGTATTCAGAAATCCAGGATCAGTGTTGGCGGTGTCCAGAAGGTCTTGTGCAACGTCAAAACGGAAGTCTTTTTGTTCCAGGGACAACAACTTGGGTATGAATTTCGCAGCTACTCGGTTCATGTTCAAATCTTCACGCAAAATTGCTTGTGCAGAATCTCTACTCACTCCAACCTCTTCTGCAATTTCCCACACTGTCAAACGACGATCTGCCATCACCAAATTTCGCAACCTCTCAACATTAGCTGCACTCCGAGCTGTTTGGGGTCTGCCACAACGCTACTCACTCTCCGCTGATGTGCGGCCATCTTTGAATCGGATGAACCACTCCTTAATTTGTGTTACACCCATCGCTTCTTCTCCAAACACCTGCTGAATCTTACGAATTGCTTGGTTTTGAGAATCACCAAGCTTTTGACAGAATTTGCTGCAATATCTTTGCTCAATTTGTTTAGTCATCTTACGAGAAAACTAAATCCGACGAACATTACGAACAGCACCTTACTTGGCGACCACCAGCCAGCGACTGGCACAACCGAACGCGGTGAAAAAATTCAAGCATGTGCATTAAGGTTCCTCCTTCCACCGTGCACGATGGTGCCGCTTTAGAATAATTACTTAGCACGGGAAAAATTAAGGTCGGATACTTTTTAGACAGGCCTCGTATGTGTGAGTGAAATTTCATTCCTTTTTTATTCTAAAACCATCGTGATCTAGATACACTCAATCAAGCAATCATACCTTCTCATTGACACATTAGGAGCACATCCCTTCTGTTCACCTCATCAGAGGGTCAACCCCCCGCGATAGCCACACCATCATTTTTATTTTTTTTCTTCCTATAAGCAAATTCTTCATTAAAACTTATTGAATTAAAAGTTCCCCTCTTTTCTAACTGGTCCCGCAGTGGACTGATCGTTAAGACACGGTTCCCAGCAGATCACCGAAGTCAAGCATCACTGGCTACGGCCAGTGTGCTGGTGGGTGACCACTTGGATCAGCCTGCGTAGGGACAGAGGGTGAGCGGTATTTGTCCTCGTTAAACTGTTTTACCGTAAAGTGCTCGACTTCGCATGCAGGTCGTCGGGCTACCGAAGCGGGGGTGCCATCCCCTGTGCAGAGGATCAAAATTATGATGGCATGTCTTCGGATCATGATGATCCGAAGACATGCCATCACAATTTTGATCATCCCTGAGAATCCTCAGGGATGTTTCCCAGACCGTCGCCAATAGCCCATTGTGCAGCTCTAGTGCGACCGAAATGAACAACACCAACAACAACTTTTCTAACTGTATTAATATATACTAGGAGGCTTCGCCCCCTGTTCGCTGGCGCTCCCCAACCCTCTCAGATCATTATTAAAAACTTATGAATCAAAAGATTCCAGCATTTTTTGTTCTGGTACAGAATTTACTCTCGATTCCATTGGAATACAATTTAAACCTAATAATTTTAACAGTGCAACTTCAAAACATTTTTGTTTTTAAAATTCCTTTTTAGTTTTTGGTTATATAAAAATGTAATAAATGTTTCACGCAAAAAGGATTATTTAATAACGACGTAAAAAGTTAATTCCTAATTTTATTCATTTTTATTTTACATTCAAATTGTAGCAGTTTACTGGAAATTCTGGTTTTCGAAATTATAGTTCTTATCACCATATATTTAGTAAGAAATACGAAACTGAATAGTAAATTTTACGGAATGGATTTTGTTTTCAGTAGAAAAGTAAACAATAACAATCTCGAGCTCGGGACCTACTCTAGTTCCGGTTAAAAAGTTTGCAGCTGCTTACTACATGTTATTCTGATAGGCGATGTTTTCAAACGGATAATTTTGTTTTCCATAAAAGAAATAAATTAGATAATTTCTGAGCTCAAATCTGCTGTATTTCATAAGATATTAATGTTATTATGTAATTCTGGGGAGTTTGGAGTGAAAATTTGTTTTAGTTATTTTGTTATTTATTATTAAATAAGGTGACATGGTTGCTAGATTTTGAATAACTCGCTTTTTTGGCAGTCTTGATTTGGCCTCTTTCCATTTGTTTATTACTGTTTGTTCGTGTTGCAAGCTGTGCACCATCTTACGTTAGTGTTAATACTCTTAGTATTGTAAACACAAGTATTGTTAGCATTGTAAATATAAGTAATAAGTAATCAAATGCATTGTTTGCAAGAATCTCAAAACACAATGATGCCAAATGGCTTCAAAATACAACTGAAACAGTAACCCGGAAATTTAAGCGGTCCCGAGCTTGCAGCGCTCCCTAGTGTAGAAAACACCATCCATGATAAGGCTTGTAAGAAATGATTAAATTACCAATTTTGACCTAAATTTAACGAACATTGAAAAATCTTATTTTATTGTTAATTTGAAATATTATCAAAACGCTTCGGTAAAAATTACCGAGCATCTTGATTTTCCCATAGAGCCAGAGTTACGTATAACTTTTGGGAGTTTTTATTATCTATACTTTTCCATATTTTGGTAGCTTTGATCATACCTTTTCTCAGCTTTCCTTTCAGATCGACCATACATAATTTTTTTTCCTTACAATTTTAAGAGACTGTTTGAGAATTAAATCATCGAATATGTAATTTTTTTTTCTATTCCATTTTAATCCTTACACATTCTTCTACAATTCTTTATAATTTGAAGTCTCTAAATCTTACTATGTTTACTCAATAAAGCAAAATATAGATAAAAAGAAGAAGATTGAAGTTAGCAATGGTACCAGCGGGCTTAAGATAATCACCCAAATAGCGGTGGTGGCTTATAACCATATTGGATCGGGCCATCCATATTTCGGGATACAACGCGGAATACGGATGTCAGGAGTTCAGCCATACTTCAGGATACGGTTGACAGAGGGTCAGCCATACTTCGGAGCACCACCGGGATACGGTTACCAGGGGGGTCAGTCATACTTCGGGGTATGGTTGCCAGGGGTTCAGCCATACTTCGAAATATGGTTGCCAGGTGGTCAGCAGTACTTCGGAATATCAACGGGTCAGCCATACTTCGGATTACCACCGGGACCGAGTCGGCCATACTTCGGAATACCAGCGGGATACTGTTACCATGTGGTCTGCCATATTCAGGCTATTGTTGCCAGGTATTCACCAATACTTTGGAATATGGTTGCCACGGGATCGGCCATACTTCGGAATATCAACGGGACCGGGTTAGCAATACTTCGATATACCACCGTAGTACGGTTGACAGGGGGTCAGCTATACTTCTGAATATGGTTGCCAGAGTGTTAGCCGTATTTCGAAAAACCATCGAGACCAGGTCAGCCATACTTCGGAGTATCACCGGGATACGGTTGCTAAAACTAATGGATGTACGTTGTAGTTGCAGTTCATTTACGTTGCACTAGAGCTGCGCAATGGGCTATTGGCGACGGTCTGGGAAACATCCCTGAGGAGGATCCGAAGACATGCCATCATAATTTTGATCCTCTGCAGATGAGATGGCAACCCCGCTTCGGTAGCCAAATGACCTAGGTCATTTGGCTACCGAAGGGTGCAGTACCGAATCATTTGGTACCGAAGGGTACTCGACTTTGCGTGCAGCTGCACGCAAAGTCGAGTACTTTACGGCAGAATAGTTTAACGAGAACTAATGCCGAACACCTTTGACGCGTTATTACTTATAACAGTTGTTTCGTGCATGGCGTCGTAGGCCAAGATCTCGTAAATCAAATTTTTGCTAAAAGCACTTACCGTCGCCAATAGCCCATTGTGCAGCTCTATGGCAACATGGTCCTATGGCACACTTTACATGCTTTCTCCATTAGCGTGTGGAAAGTCATAGAAGAAGGAAGTACGTTAGTTTCTCTCTTGATTTTCATATAAATTAAAATATTTTAACTTGAAACACTATATGGAACTAAAAACTACATTAAACATAGTTCTAAAGAAAAGTATCACGGAAATTTTAAAAAATATTTTTATAAAGTAAAAAGGAAAAATATTAAGAAAAAGGAAAATATCGTAGTACATTCCTATATAACTGAAAAGAGGAGGAGAGGGAAGGGAGAAGGGCTAAAGGCATGAAACCGGTCTTTCCCCAGATGGTGTATTCGAGTGTTGCGATCGCGAATGCTTTTTCTCTTTGTAAGAAAAACTTAAAAAATATTTTTTTTAACTCTAAAACGACTTTATTTATTTTCAAAATAGTTTTATCATTTTATTTAACATGCACTTTTTCTAATTATATCTTGAATTGTTTATTATTTTGATTTGATTATTTAGAGAACTAATAATAACCAGAGTATTTAAATTTATAAAATTTTACTATGTAGTCATATGAAAGTAATTCATATAAAGTAACTACATTAAAAATAAATTTATATTTTCTCTATAGATCAAATAAAGTTTGTTAATTTTTTTAAAATTGATTTGCTAATTTTTAAAACTTTTTATGTTAAAGTAAAACCTTGAGTTCAAGATTTTATTTTTTTATTACGCATTTAATTTTCTTCTTTCAATTACAATTCAAATACAAATATTTTTAACAATCTTTTTTTAATTTTAATTAAATTTTTTTAAAGATTGTTACACCGTTTTGAAACTAATTAAATTCTACCACTTTAAAAAACTGTGTTAACATTTAATCCATTGTTTAAGCAAATATGGTTGCTCACTATGTAAATTTGATTTAGACTTAAATATTTGAATTTCGCAATTTGAATGAACTAAATTAACCTTCACTAAAAACTCACTTCATTTTAATTATTACTTTTGCTAACTACAATTATTATTGTATTAATAACTTCGAACTGGAATTATGATATGATCTTAAAAAATAAACGCCGGGGTTATTTGTTATTTGTCACAAACAAATTGAAACATCAAAATTGAAAATTATTCGATTTAATTATCACAAAATTTTAAATCATATTAAGACAGGTCTAAATTCCGATTATATCACTTAACTTATTCAAATAATTTAGCTCGGATACATTTAAAACTTCACCCACAAACTCATATTCATCATTTTTACTTACATTATTTCTACTCAGTTATAGTTACTTTAAAAACTTATCGCCAAAGATATTATTTAACTGTCTTTAACTTTATTTACAAAAGAAATTCCTTATTGATCTAAAGCAGTTATCTAGTATAAATTTATTAAACTGCATATTTTGAAAGCGCAGTTTTATATGAAGTTTATTTTAAAGGAATAAAGGAAAATAGAACTTATTAAAGAGCGAAAATATATTATTTATCAGCTTTTGCTTGTTAAAAGGTATTTATATTTTATCAAATAATTTTTATCAAGTAATATCTTGTGATTACTTTACATAATAAAGGAACTTCATTTTTAATTTTAAGCCTTTAACTTAAAATTATTATAACCCTAATAACAAAGAATAATGGTAAAAGTGGGTAATGAACACATTTTATTTGTAAATGTCGTAAATAAAAGGACAAATAAATAACTTACAAAAGTATAACTTATTTCTAAGAAATTCCTTAAAAACTATCTTTGATAAGCTTTATAATTTTCTAAACGTAGAAGTAATATTATAAGAAAATTGATGTAACTCTTTCATTTCAGTTTTGAGGATTCATAAAAAATACCATCATTTCTGTCGTAAAAATAAATTATAACATTTTCGACTAATAAGTTGCCTAATAAGGGTGGAAGTTGCCTTCCTCCCTTACTCAAAGGTAGAAAGTAACTTGTGTTTCAAAGGCAATATTACAAAAAGTAATAAAGATAAAAAAAAATTAACCTACATTTTCGTGGATAGGAAAGATTGAAAAAATTATTAGTATTTTTTTTAATTGATCACTCCGATTGTTGAACAAGAAAAATCGATTCAAAGTATGACAAGCCCGCTATAGACTTTGCATGTTAAAAGCAGAATTGAGGAGTCTGTTTGGTGCAACACTTTTCTCCCGGCAACCACGGTTGTGGACCCAACTTTCTGATCATTTGAGCGCGCCCTGTGTTCTTTGTTCGCCAAGCTAAAAACACTTCTCACTTTTGAGGAACACTAGCGCCTCTATTTGCATTGACTTAGAGCTTTCAATTTTTAGCGCGTAATTCAAAGATATATTTTTCTAAGGTGGCAATGGTGTTATTAATTCTTTCTGAAGTTTTGTTTTTCATTTTTAGAAGAAAGATATTGTATATAACTTTTCACCTAATTACTCAAATAACTAGATTAAGTAGTAGCTAATAGATTTCGATTCCATCTATCTCTTACAATTTGCTAATCTTAATTTGAATATCAAAGAAGTAATTTAAAAAGTTCTTTTTTTTTGTTGTTTTCAATTAATTTGTAAATTGTTCTTAAATGGAAGGTTATTATGGTGATATGTAAGAAATATGTACCAATATACTCTTTGCATATAAGAATGTAACAATAGTAAAGAGTATGTGTAATAATATACCAATTATTTTTAACATTGTCACTGGTTGGACAAAGATTATTTGTAGGATTATGCACAAATTAGGATGAGACTCATTCCATTAAAGTAGGAGCTGCTATAAATTCAATTTTAGTTCAACTAATAAGAATTAATCCTTAGTGTGTAATAATAAAAATACCGATTTTGATAAAAATAAGGGACACAGTAAATATATAATATTTTTGAATAAGAAATATTTAAAAATTTACAAATTTAGTTATAACAGGTTTTGAAGTGTTACTGTGGGGAAATTAATTTATTATTTTTTAATATCTGAGAAAACTGGGTCGGCAAACCTAGGGGCATGTTGGGCCAGTCTCAACTATTTTAATGTTATTAATTTTTTTTTTTATTAACATTTTAAGCCACTTGTGGTACAAATCCTGTGAAAGAATCATGCCACCCAGTTAAAATGTGCAATTTTTATTCCAACAAATTGCATTTTAGCTTGTTAAGTAATTTTTGAACTCTATTACTTTACCTTTTAAAATTTGTTTCTATAAGAATATAATAGTATAATGCAATTATTTTATGAGATTAGATTTTTGTATTAATAATTAACAACTTGCAGGTATTTAAGTTTATATGATAAGATAATTTTTAACAGTAAGTTTATTTAAGTTTATATGATAAATTTAAAAATTCAAGTTACACAAGTCTGAATTAAAAAAACAAAACAATTTATTTAATTTCTTTTAAATTTTTTAATTAATGTATTTTTTTAATTTCCATTAAATTTTTTAGATAAGCATGGTTCAAGAATTTCCAGAAGGCTTGTGCATCCTACTTGAGAGTGCCATAATGTATGGGCAAAATGATGAGCTTCTCAATTTTCTTGCAAGTGAAAATGCTACTTCAGATGATTTTGATTGCATAATTAACAAGCTAGGTAAATTTTAATTTTGAAGTTGATATATTTTTCTTTTCTTTTTTTACCTAGACTGTTTAATTGCACATTTATTTTTGTTATTTTTTATATTTGTCATATGTTAATTTTTTTATTAATCTTTCAATTGTTTTAATAAAATGTGATTTAATTTATTTTGAGACAATTTTATTTCTTTTATTGTTAAAAATATTCATTTAAAGTTCTTAGTAAATTATTATTAATTTAATTTAAGTAATTATTTCTTTATATCACTATTTGATAGGATTTAAATATGGTCAAATTCAAATAATTTAAAGTTGAAGAGACCTAAGAAAAAGATTAGAAAATCCCAAAAACTCAAATTTCATTTATATCTCAAACAAAATAAGTAAATAAATATATCAGTTCTATAATCGAAGATTTATTTCGTCTCTGCAACGTTTTCTTTTCATTAAATCAAGTGTTGCTTATTACTTACTTATTTCTAATTTAAATGTTACTTACTACTTCCGAAAATTACCGTTATTTTTTAGCTAACGTTAGTGACTTGTAAAGAGGTTTATGTGTCAATATTGAAGAAATACTTTTGTAATGTACGATAGTTTCAATTTCCCATTATGTTTACTAAATATAGGATTTAAGAATCTCATTGCTGTTTAAAATTTTTGTTACACCTATGATCACATCATTGGTGAGTTTCCAAACAACCTGTTCTATAGTTTCCCATAATAATTAAAAGCATTTTGTCAGAATAGTTGTTTTATAAAAAATATATATTACCTAAGATATAAAAACTGTCAATATAATAAAAAACAATTCAATGAATCCACTGAAGGGTTTATTTTTTTAATAAATGAGTTTTAAAAAGAAAATCAATTTTAGTAAAGCTTTTTGCAAAAAATTTAAAGTACTCGCACTTAGCTAACTGATACTTATTTATTGTTGTTTTTAATATAAGATTATTGTAATAAAAATCTATAAATATTCTCAAGAAATCATATTGGCCTCACTACATCTGAAGTTATTTTAAAATAGAGGCCTTTTGCTCGCTTTGTTCATCAATTCATGTTTGCTAGGCAATCATTTTGTTGTAGATAGTTTCTTAACTGAAAAGTTTTAAAATAGATAAATAAAATCTCAGGGATAAAATATTAATGAATAAGAATTTTTTTCTATCTGGTGCTTTGAATTTGCCTTCAATATGAATGAAAATTATTCATGTATCTTGGAGATGCCAGTTAGCTCTGCTTTGTAAGCAAATTTTTTCTACTGGAAGTTAAATTTATGTTTTAATGTATGATTCTTGGTTTAGTAAAGTTGGCTTGAAGTGCTTATTTTGCTTACCTCTACAGGCTTTAAAAGTGTTTTCAAAATTGAGCAAATCTCTGTAGACTTCAGATTTTTATTCTAGACCATGAAGGTAGCAGGAACCTTACAGCACAGCAGCAGATTGTTACAGCATTTGCAGATTATTTTCGATTAAGTGTTTTTATTTTTAAAAAGCAAACAAACAGATGCAGGGAAATTGTTGAAACTCCTAAAAGCTGATTTGAAAGAACAGAAAGTAAGGGATTTTCGGTCAAGCACAAGTAAAGTCAAATGTTTTATTTTTTTTAGAAATTTTATTTTTGAAAATGAAAATTTCAGATGTTCTTAATAATTGTGTTGTGGGTATTAATATATTATTTGATATTCAACCAATGAAAGATCTTTTTTTGTTTTTGAAATTAAAGGTTTTGTAAAATAAATTATTTTTCATTAAATAAATATAATTTAACTAGTGATTGTAATTATTTAAAGGCTTGTTGCAGAACATCTACTGGACATTGTGACAATTTTTAACATACATTTATGTGTGCGTCTATATATATATTACTAGTGTAAATTGTTTTTATTTATTCATAGGAGAAAATCTTGATGATTGTTTTGACTTTCCTGTTGTTCTCGATAATATCTTATTATTGATTGGAGTGAGTAGTTCTATTTTGATGCAATTTAATAGTTTTTTTTAACAAATTTAAAATTTCTGGGGATTTTTTTTAATGTTTTAACTGAGAAATTCAAAGGCTTTTATGTATATAAATTTCTAATTTTCAAAACTTCATGTACTCTTTGCTGTGTTAAAAATAGTTTTAAGATGTAAACTATGCACCTTATTTAGTTGGTTTTGGTATTTATATATTTTCATTTATTCCACTGACATTTCAAACATTCTATAACAATTTTTGTTTCTAAGAGTTTTTTTTATCATTAAAAATGTATCTAGTTAAAAGATTTTTTAATCTACTTACGTAAAATTATTCGATGACAATAATGGTGGGAAATGTTTGCTAGCTAGCCGAGGGAAAAACTCTGTCTCAATCTGAAGCTCTGGCATTTTTTTAAAGTTTTTTTTCTTATTTTCTTTGTTTCCACAGTAAGTGGAAAAAATAAAGAAAAAATTTTACTTAATCAACTGACTCACACAGATTGATGGATAGATTGTTTATTACTTTCATATTAATATTATTCATAATATATTATTTTATATCAAAAAGATAGCATTAATAATTATCTTTGTTATGATAATTAATGTTATGTTATGCAACAAATTTATTATTATTGTTAAGTAAAAATTTTTTAGCAAACCCTGTTTGTAGAAAATTTGTTACTCACACATACAATTTTTTAATATGCTCATTATAAACAGAAACAATAAAAACTCTTCCATTTCACCTGACTGTCAATATTTTCCATCATCGTAAAAAAAAATTGGTATTACTCTAAATAAAAAAATGGTCAAAATTCTCATATTTTAACCCGCAGATAAATCTGGCAGACATTGAAACAAGAATGTCTTTCTCTATTTGATGCAGCTACACTTTTCTTGCAATTACATTTGACTTTCAGGCATGGTATCTATAATATTCAGCATAGAGTTTTAAAAAATAAAAATATGTTTTTAAAAAATCTTAGATTCTTAAACGAATTCCACCAATATTAGGTGGAGACAAGAGGGTTGAAACTGGTTAAAAGAGTTAATTATTGGAAAAAAAATTTTTCAATGAGATTTTGTGTTTGCAGAAATTTTTTCATTTAATCCAAATCTGTTAAGTATTTTTGTGTGAAGCATGATTTAGTATGACTTGTTTACAAAAAAAGAAAGAAAAAAAACCTCATTGATTATTTGAAAATGATATGTGCCGATTTCAATTTTAGGAAAAATGTTGTGTTATGTTATTCTGCTGCAGCTTCAAAAAATACGCCCACAATAATTCTAATATTAATTATTCATACCTTTTTAATTATTTATTTACATATTTTTGTTATAAATTTTAATCGTATTTGATTGCTCTTCAATAAATGTGTGATTAATTTTGTAGTAGTATGATAGTACAGCAGAACTCCAATTGTATGACACTTTTGTTATTGAATATTTTTTCCAATAGGTATCAATAAAGCTCTGACGTTTGTTTTTATCATTATTACACATAATATTACTTGATTACTCAATAAATTTTCACTAACAATTATAGCAATTTATTGGTTTTAATAGGAGAGGGATTTTAAGAGTATGTATTAATTATTTTGAGAAATTTTAAAGCACTTTTTCCTTTTAAATTATTTATTTATTAATTTCTTTTTGTTAAAAAAATTAAGCATATTTGATTGCACTTCGAGAAATTTGTGAATAATTTTTTAGTAATATGATAGTACAGTAGAACCTCAATTATTTGACACTTGATTGTATGACACTTTGATTATCGAACACTTTTTCCAACAGGTGTCAATAAAGTTCTCATGTTTGTCTGTATCATTATTGCTCGTAATATTACTCAATTAATATTGTGGTGATGAATCCAAATTCTGATTGTTAGAAAATGAAAATTAAAGAAAAAAAAACATTTTATGAGGTTTTTCTTATGAGATTGTATTATTTTTTATGATAGAATTACTAAAATGCAAATATATTTTTATTTTAGGCAGTACTTATTTTGTGTAATTTTTCTCAGAGTTTGATGGTTATACATCTAAAAATAGTCTTGAAAATGCCCCACAGCTATTCATCAATTTCAATTTTCCGACTTACTCCTTATTCTAAAGGTGTCAGATAATCAATGTTCTACTGTATTGTAATTAGATTGCATTTTAATTAGAATCTTATTTTTCTTATGCATTTTCAGGAGATTCTATCTATTGCTAATTTAAGTAAGTAATGTTTTTTCATATTAAAAGATATTATTAAAAGGTTTTCTTTTTACAAACATTTTTTTGGGGGTATTTCCTCATGAACTTTCTACTACAAATTTTGTTGACTCTGCTCTATTCTAGATGCCTATGATAACTATACATAATATTTTAGGTTTTTAAAATTTGTTCAGGTATGTGGGATTCTAGTATGTTTAATAAGGCTAAATTTATTTTATGCTCGAATACATGCAATGCTATAATAGGTCTTCAATATAACACAAACGGTGTATTACTTAATTTAAAATGGCATAGCAGTTTTTTTCAATGAAAATTCAACCTGTTTCAGTAAATGTAATAGGCTTATTTCTACAAATTAATTTACATTTAAATAATATTTTTCTTTTTCTGCAGTAGTTTTGTTTTGTTGCCATAAGATTTTCTTTCTTTTTGTAATAAAAAAAATTATAAACTAGAAACTTTAATAGAAAAAAAGTCATGTGTAATGCATTTTAAATAAAGAATCAGTGCTTTTTGATAAAATTTCCTCGTACAATTTTTTTTGTATAAACACTAAATAAATATAAAATATTAATGACTATATGATAATAAAAATGATAAGTTTAAAATGCTTATCATAATGACTACTTACCTTTGATATTATCTAGGGGTGCACAACCTTTTGTAGTGAAGGGCTTCTTGCTCAACTAATGAAGGGCTGCAAGTGTATTTAGACAAGTTGACAGCAATATTGATACCATCGATGATAGTAATATTAATTTACACATAAGTTTTCTAAGCACTAAATTTTTTTTATCAGTAAACTTGGTAATATATTTGAAGGAAATTAATTTAATTATAAAATAGCTTTTAATTAATAGAATTCGTTAAAAAATAAAATAAAAAACTAATTCTTTTTTTAAACAAAATTCCCATTTTTATCATATCAAAAATAAATAAGTACCTAACTAAATAAAGTAAAAAATAAATAAACATTGGAGAAAAGAAATGTTTTTTTTAAAAAATCATTTTATGCAATAAAAAAGTTTATTTTAAAATAAATTCTAACATCAAAAAAACTGCTATACTCAGAGAATGAAAGTATATATATATTTTTAAAAAAATACATACATATTAAGTAATATAAATTCAAATTAAATATTTTAATTGAAGAAAATTTATAAGGTTTAAACAGAAACCTAAAGTAAAAACAAAACCGTTATAGTTCAAAATGAGATTCAGTACTTATTTGGATATTTATCTTAGATATTATTTCTTTTTATTGAAATATTAGATTTTTTATCTAATAAGCATTTTCTTTTTTTTCCTAAAAAAATCACTTAAGCTCAAAAATTTTAAATCAAAATTACTAACTGTTAGCAGTTTAAAAATTCACATTTTAATCCACTTGTGAATTTTACTTGATGCAATAACATTGTATTAAAATTTAGGATGTAGCACGTATTTGGTCCTTTTGTCAAAAATTCAGTCGGCCAAATATTCGGCAGCATTTTCAGAAAGCATTTTTTTTCGCAATTGGTATAGATACAACAAATAATAATCTAAAATCAATTTTTGATTAGATTATGTTTTATATAGTGTAGTTTATTATTAGAAATATAGTTTTTACTTATATTTATAATTCATGTGCTTGCACCTGGTTTTCAAATTCTGAAGTTCTGGGAGACAAATGAAGAAACGAAATTTGAAGAATTGTGAATAATTAGATAGCAATTCTTCAAATTTCATAATATAGTTTTATTAATTGCATTAAATTTTGTCATTCCCCCCCCAGACTTTTAGTTCTGGGAAATCACACAACCGCACATGTTTCACAGTCGCTTTTTTAGCGGTTGTGAAACAACATAGATTTACAATATAATTTGAGAAAATTGAGCATGTCCAAAAGTGATGACTCAAAAGTCCGATTTAAACTTTTTGACATTTTTTTTTTTACTTTTGAAAAAATGTTTTCATTTTCTTTGTGTTTAGAAGCTTCCGCTGGCCGCAATTCAGTGGACTGCAGGTTGTGCACCCTTAAAGTCATTATGATACCTTTGGTTCTAATAAATATTGAAGTATGATAGATTTTTATGTTTTTTTTTTTTTTTAAATTTCGCATGCTGTGTTTCACTTGTCTATTTTGTGGAAACATTTTGTCATAATTTCCTATTCAGGTATTTAATATGGTCCTGAAAGTTTCTCTTGCATTTTGGTTATATTATTTTATCATCTTTTCAAATTAAAAATTAATGCAAAATGCTATAAAAATGTATTGTAATTTTTAAATAAAATTATACACCACACACATTTCCTTATTTAAGAGTGATGCTTGACTTTAGGACACCAATGTATGAAATGAATATTAGACTTTAGGTATCAGTCAGATTTTTCTGTTTAATTTGCTTGAAGCATATTTTGCTGTATGAAATAGCACTTTTTAGCCAATAATATGCTATCTTTATAACTGTTATGAGTTTGTAAAAGATGTTCGCAACTGTAAGGTTAAGTTTTGTCTATCTCAACTTATTCTGTGCTAATTTTGAAAGCCACACAAAATGCTAAAGGAAGATTTTTCTTAATGAAAAGCGATTATGATTAATTATTTTTTTAATTGTGGCTTGGAAAGTTACTCAAACACTTCATTGTTTTGGGGATTATAAACATAGTCAAAAGTGAAGGAATGTAAATTGATTTCAATGTTTTTCATGTAAGTTAAAAAAAAATGTCTGCAAATTAATGAACTTTTGTTTAAAAAAAACCCTCATTATTTTTTCTTTTTTTATTATTTAGAATATTTGTCCATTTTAAAGTGTTGGCAATTCATTTCAGCAATATAGTATTTGCAGTTTTGCTTCCAATTAAAAGCATTTAATCTGTGGCTTTCTTTTTTTTTTGTTGAAAAAGTTTCAAAAACACTTTAAATTTTTTTTTGTTCTTCTAATTAACACGCTAAAAAACCTCATAATAAGTTTCTGAGGAAAAAATTTAAAATCATAGTCTTGCGTAATTATGAGCGAAGCATGAAATCTGATGCAAATTCTTTGAAGAAAGAGAAAAAAAAGTTTTTAAAATTATTCTTGTGTTACTTTAATTTCTTTTTTAACAGGTTTGGAGCAAACTGTAATCTTATCAAGAAGTCTTCTCTTAATTTCTTCTAATGTAAATTGTAGTATTTCAAACACTAAACAGGTAAAATACATGTTACCTTCTGCCTTTTGAAAGTTAAAATTTTATTAATTTTTCAACAAATTATTTTATTTTTATTGTATAAGAGCAATATTAGTTAAAACAACGGAATGTTCACCAATTAATTTTGTAAGTTTTAATTTCCAAAATATTCTATAATTATTTCATAAAGCTTTTGATTTTTCTTTAATAAAAACTAATTAGTTTTTGTTATTGGATTTGAAATTTATTATTTGAAATATTTATGTGAGACTATTAAGTACATTAAATTGTGTGGTTATAATGACTCTCATAGACAACTTTGATTACATATCTTGAGAAATAAAAAATATCTACTTTTCAGTGAAATTAAAATATTTGTTTTAAAAGGTTGGAAAATAGTTTCAAACACTTGTAATCAGGGTATTAGCCATCTAATTATAATATCATAGAATATATTGTCATTTTTAAAAGAATGTAGCTCATTAATTAATCTTAGCTATGATTGGAGAAATATTACAAACATTCTAACTTTCATGAAAATACAATGTGTTTTTTAAGAAATATGTCATTGTTGGAGAAAACTGGCATATTGAAAAAGTTTACTTAAAAAAAATGTGCTTTTCAATCCTTTAAAGACATTTTAATATTAAGGCCATTTCTCACTGATGTTAGCTTCTTTTTTAGTTTTTAAAATTTTACAAAGATATGTATCTAATACTGGGTGATTTCTTCATGAAAATTCATCTCAAACTGCACATTTTACTGGATAAGTAGCCAATATAGTAAATAACACTATCAGTTGTAATATTTATTAGGGAAAAAGTGGAAGAAATTAATTTGTTTTTCTGTAACAGTAATAGGAAGTAATTCGATTTTCTTTTATTTATACTGTGGCAGCAGTTAAATTTTATGATTATTTAATATTTTTGAATTCGCATCAAATAAAGTACATTGTTTTTAAAATAAAATATGCATTATTTTTAAATAATACACTTAAACATAAAGGTAACTAAAATGGAGAAAATTTCTGTTTGTTTGTTACTATTACATGTTTTTAACCATAATTATTTAAAGAATGTCTTTTATTAATTATAAATACATTTGTATGATTTCTAATGGTCATTAGTTATAATACATTTGTATATTTTCATGCTTAAATTAATTTTTTTAGTGCAATTTTAGCAAAAAATTTATCTTTCAACTATTAATCTGTCACAATGAAATTGCTCAATATTAAATAAGTTTTAATTATGATTTGTAATCAACAAATTTTTTGCACTATTTTGCGTCAAGAATACCAACTAATTTATAATGAAATATATATTTCAGTGTTCATTTATAGTTAGTAAATTCATATTCAGTATTCATTTATAGTTAGTAAAGAAAAGAATATAGGATATTTGAAGAAGTTGACAAAAGTTTTTTTTTATTGTTGTTTTGATTACAAAAAAAGTATAATTTATTGATTTGTAGAGTTTTGTTTGCAAGTTCTATAATTTTTGAATAAATTTTAAAGTAATGATTAGTTATTTAAGGAGCTGTAAGTATAGATAGACTTTATATCAATAAATATATACAAATCTTCCTGATAATTTTTTTTTTGTACCAGGGTTATTAAATAATTCATTAGAAAAAAGTAGAAAAACAAATGATTTTGGAAAAATTCTTTTTTATTTTTCAATATATACTTCTTTTAGTTCAACATATTTTCCTTAACGTTTTTCCAATTTTTTTAGGCCTTCTGAAGATAGAACTTTGTAAGGTTCTTGAAATAGGCCTCTGATAGCCTTTTTATTTGAGGTTTAAAAAAATCACTGAAAACCAAATTTGGAGAATTAAGTGGAAGTTATAATAATTCTATAATTGAATAGTGAATCTCTAAGGAGAACAAACATGGTTCCCATCTTGTCGAGATTTCTTCATACTCAATTTTTCTTGCAAAATTTACCATCAACTATTTTCTGCACTTTGATTCATTTGTCACTTAAAATCAATTCATTGGTGAATTTGTGACCAACATTTTGGAGAAATTCACCTGTGGCCGGAAAGATGTTCATTATTTGTGAAAGTAGTTATATAAACTCATTTACACAATTTTAACTAGGTGCAAATATGCCACGTTTATCATTTAACTTAGCTCTGATCTCTTTCAGTGTTAAACAGAAAGAACTCAGCTCTTTTTAAAACAAAACTGTTTATTAACCTCAGGAAATTAATTTCTCCCCATTTCTCTTAATGAATGTTTGTTTTCTCCAGCCGACTGTGACATGCAATCTTGTCTCAGATAAAGTTGTAACATTAAGAACAATTTAGTGAAGAATGCAAATCTTTTTCGATACTGCAAATGTTATATTTCCGATTTTCTAAGAACTTATTTAGCATCTCTTCATAACTCACTATAAATTATTAAGCAACTTCCTAAATCACAAGCAGACTATAATGCTGTGTATTATTCTTTCATTTTTATCAAAGAGTTTTGTTTGAATATTTAGATTTTTAATTTGCTTTTCTTTTAGGTTCTTAATATGCTCAACAAATCTTTTGATGATCAACAAGTTGCATCATGGCTTATAAATGACAAGTCCTTAGAAATTGTTGTGTAAGTTATTATTTTGGGGAAAAAATATTACTGGTACTTTAGAGGCATTGTTTAGTTTATCTCAGTTTTCTATTTTCTTACATTTTTTAAACAATAAATTAAGGAATCTTAGTAAATCTGCACTTGAGCATATTTATTTTATTTTATCCTTGTAGTAAATTAATTTTATCAGCTTTTAAAAAGCCGAAAGCAATTTGTAAAAATGTAGAAAAGTTTTGAAACCATTCTCTTTCTTCCGACTCCAAAACATAGCATTAATTTTAAGTAATGGCCCCTATTCAAATTGTTCTTAAGTTTAAACACATGCTTATATGTAGGTTAGCACAGATACTTTAAAGCATTACCATATTTTTTCAGATGTAAGTAAGTGACCTTTTAAATTCAAGTAAAAGGTTTATCATTTGCTTTACATCAAATACAATAAAAATAATTATATTATTTAAGGCAAACAATAAATAAAACACCTAAAATATCATTTTTTTTGACATATTAAACCCATTGAAGGACATAAAATTTCTAACAATTAAATATTAAAATTAACAATTAATTAAAATTATCAATAAAATAGTTTTTTTTCTTTCATTGTGCAGTAATATATTTTTCAATGGTTTTTTTCTTGTATGTTGAAATTGTGAAACTTCCTGCATTTTTTTCTCTACAAACTACTTTTTTCATATTACGCAATTGTCCTTAATTTTTTTTTATATCTGAATTTCTAAAATTATTAGTTGTAAAGAAATATTATTTAAATATGACTAGTATTAACCTTGTTAATATACATGCAAAGCATAATTAAAATTAGTGATTTTTCATTGCATAATTAAAACTATTATTTAAACTATCATAAATAATAATTACTTTTTAACAATTATTTCACTATCAAAGTTTAATAAGATAAAATAAAAACATTATTAAAAAACAATTTAACTAGTGCATTTAAAGTAAAAATACAAAGTCATCAGTATTACTACAAATTTTATATTGATTCATGCAGATTTTATATTGACTATGTAAAACCATTTATTTGACTTACATTATAATCAAATAATATAATGATAACTTTTTTTAAAAAAGAATTTTGTTTTTAAAGTAGAAAAAAAAATCATGGTTAAACAAAATTAAATTTTATTCCATTTATAACTTGATTTAATATAAGGTGGTAGAAAATATCAATCTGAAATTAAAGTAAAGCAGTCCCGCAACAGCCCATTGGAGGCCTTGAAGGATTATGGAGGTTAAAGCTCCTCAATTTTGAGACCGACAACAATGTGGTCAGCATTCTTCACAAGCCTCAAATTTCATATAAATAGTAGTTTAACTTTTAATTACAAAATAATTTGCTTCTTCAATTTCTTTAATAAATACCTTTTTTTCAGCGTGGCTCTGGGGAAGAGACTATTTGTTATTGGAGGTAAGATTAATTTGTTTTGTAATTGTTTATATATTTTAGCCTGGTATATTTTATTGTTCAAAAAGAATTCATTACTGCAAAGTTATTAAAGTTTTTATATAGTTTCATTAAAGTTAATGATTAATTGTTCATTTTAATTTATCTTAAATTTTTATTGCATATATACATTTATTTTACTTATTTAGAAAAATATTTGGCATTAAAAAATCTATAATTCTTGTTTCATATGAGGATGAAAGTGTGTTATAAATCAAGAAATTTGAATTAATTTTAGAAATGACATTGAATATAATTTCGTCTTTGTTCAGGAAGCCTCAAGTATTTTTCAAAATCTGAATTTTTTTAACTTAAAAATGAGATTTTTAAAATTTTGGTTAAAATAAAAAATATTTTATAATGAAAGTTTAAGACATATATGGTATGAGTTGTTTTATTTATTTATAAACTATCTTATGCTATGTAAATTATATTTCATTTTAGTGTAAAAAACTTTGGGCACACTGAATTGCAAAGTTAAATAATATTTTTATCTATTGAAAGTCAAATTAGATTTCATGTTGGAAGTGTGACTGTTATAGGGATTATACTAAAGAGTGTCAACTACTTATTGAATTGATTTGAAAGAGCAAAATGTATGATTTTATGCATTTTTCCTTCTTAAAAGCATTACTTTTTTAAATTTCTTTTAAAAATACCAATTCTTAACTGACCAGGCTTAAATATTTATTAGATTTTGGTTTAACCTTAACTTAATGCAGAGCCACTAATCATCTAATAAAAATCAAAAGTAGTAGATTATCATTGCTTTTTTACATTTATTTTAAAAAATATGTGTATTAAATAAAATAAGCCAACAAGTATTTCAAATTTAATAAGTTTTAAAATGAGAATTTGGGTGTAAGTTTGAGGAAAATAAATCGAAGACCAAAGTGTAATACAAGTGCAAGCAAGTACGAGCTAGTGTAAGTACAAAGTCTGAGGAAAAGAAAAGCGATCATTTATTTAAACTTTATTGTATTTTACAAATATTTATATATTTATAAAAGTACTTAATGTTTTTTAGAGTTTGTTAACATGTTTTGGTAAAAATGGTAAAATTATTTTTTGTTATACTCCCTAATTTCAATCGTGATTGTTTTTATGAATCACTTCAAATTTTACAGTTTGTTTCTTTTTTATGGTGAATTGAATAGAATAACTTTTTTGAAACCCAAACCTTAAAACGCAAGCCTTGGCATTATATTGAATTTTGTAATATATTTGATTATTTCACGTCTCTTTAGACTAACCTACTAATCATGGCATATTCTAGATATATTTGACTGAAACAGATCAATCATAATAATGATAATAAATAATTTTTCTAGAACATTCAAACTAGCAAAAAACAAGTTTTTCAATTTGGGTTTGATTAGCTTTTGAAATAGAAACCTCTTGCCAAATAGTTAAGCAAATAATGTAAATATTTCATTGTTCTTTACTCAGTTATAGAAATTTCTTAGCTGCAATTTTCATTATTTACACCTGTTAAAGCTGCTGTGATTTCTGGAGAATTGTGATTTATTGAATTGCATCACCTAGGTCTTTTACTGTACTATCCTTTAAAATATTTTAAGGAATTTTTGTAATTAACATTAAATAGCTTTAATTAAATTATTTTGCACAATGATTGTTTATTTAAATAGATTTATATGTATGAAAATCATTGTGCTCTTTTACTGTTTACAACAGATTTTGAGTGCCAAATTGCCATGTTTGAAGTTATGTGTAGATTGGCATCATGTGTACATGATAAGATTTATTGGGCACGCCTTTGGTTTTCTTCTAAACAACTCAAAGCTAAATTTTTAAATCTCAGACAAGATCAGTTTGAGCAGGTAAAAATATTCTTTGTATTCAATTTAAATAGAAGTGCTTTATTAGAATTTTAAGAATATATTTTTGAGACTGTGTAAGCTTTTGAAAAACACCTTCTCTTAATTTGTTTTTAGGACAGTCGAAAAATTTTAAATTACATTAACATGATGGAGCCCATACCGAGGTAAACTATATTTTAAGAATCCTTAGATATATTAACGAAATTGTACAATCATGAAAATAAAATGTTTCATTATCATATTACTTGACACATATAATTACTATAATTTATTATTGTTTAAGAATTTTAATTAAGAATTGAGCCATTATCAGAAGTGCTACTTAAAAACATTATTAGATCTGCATTTGAAGCAATTTCTATTAGGGTTGATTATAAAAATAATGCTATTAAAATATATTTTCTAATTAATAACAGAATTGAAATTTTTTACTCAATTTCTAATTTTTTATTCAGTTTCTAAATAACTTATTTATTTATGGTAGAGTATTCTCATTTATGGCAAAATCAGTTTGGCTAGGAGAATTCCAGGTAAAAAATAAATATCATTAAAACTTTCATAGTTTTTTTTTATTTAATTTTATTATTTATATTTAATGTTATCATTATTAGCTTCAAAAGCCACAAGACAGTGATTTCTGGATCGATCTAAGCTTTGGTTCTCAGATAATATCTTTCTTTTGTTCCGAGATTTTTGTAAGTTGTTTAATTTTTATGTTATTTTTCTTTTAAATACAGTTACTTTACTAAATTCTGCTTATTTAAACAAATATTTTATATTCTGGTGTTTATATTCAAAAATTGCTAGAAACTGTGGCAAAATGGTTAAAATTAAGCCAAAAGTAAATTTATTTGTCTTTCTTTTATTTTGATAAACTTTTTGCAGCAGTGAGTTACTTTAGTGTAATTTTTTTATATCCATATATTCTTTAATTTTTTCAGAAATAAAGGGATGGAGTTATAATGTAGGTATGAAAATGCTTTTTGGGATGGAGTTATATTGCTAATTTATCAATTTACAGTAATGCAAAACTTAAAAAGAATGTGGTGGTAAATTTTCTGAAATTTCTAATCAAAATCATTAAACTGTCATAAAAATGGCATTTTTGAAGTAATTGCTTTTAAAACAATGTAAAAACAATCTTTTTTTTTATTGTGGCCAATTAACATATATTTAAAAGTAGCTGCTTAGCATTACTTATAAATGGGGCCATACTACTTATGCTAATGAGGTTGTGAGACAAAATTTATTAAAGGTAGCTATTTTTTTTTTTCAAAAAAAAAAAAAAAAAATTAACTCTTTAAACCAATCCAATTATTTGATTAATATATAAGGTAAATTTTGGTTTTGTAAATTTGTCATTCTTAATTATTTACTGTTTTAAAAATATGCATAAAATCACAGTTGAAATCTGAATCAAATAAATAATTTACTTGTGGTGAAAATGTCTTTATGTATTTACACAGTTACGTATCATTGAAAGTGGTTATTACTTTTTATCTTCTGCGATTATACCAAATATTAGTAAAGTTGAATAAATGTAAGTGAAATTTTATTAAGTGAATTAATTTTATTTTTTAAAAATTTTCTATGACACGAAATTTGTCATTTATCAGAAGCCAGCTTTTAAGTCTTTCTTTGCCAAGGCTTAAAATTGAAAATGGGTTTTGCATATTTCACTATATCTCGAAAACTTTTTAAATTAAGTTTAAAAAATTTGTACACAATTATAAATTTCATTCATCCAAAGATAATTCCATGCAAAAAATAACTTCTTTTAGTAATTATTTATTATTTTATTAATAATGGTTGAAACAATTTTGAATTGTAAGGTGTACAATTTATTGCATAATTTTAAAACATATAATTTAGAGTGGCAAAATATAAAATTTGAGCAAAATTCTTTGAATAGTTACTGTAGAAATTGAATTTAAAAAAAGTCAGATATTTAAATTTCGATTTCTCTGGAACTATTTGGCCGATTTTGCACAAATTTTGTATTTTGCCTTGTAAAATTATATTCTTTAAAATGATTTAAAAATTTCTATACTTAGTGATTCAGCATTTTTTTCGACCATTATTAAATAAAATTATAGATGCAACTGTGTGCAAAATTTTTTAATTCGCTTAAAAAGTCCTTGAGATATAGTGAAATAGGCAAAATGTGTATTTCCTAGATTGCGGCTACACCCTATATTTTGGGGTCAGTAATCCGAATCGTATTACAAAAGATGTTTATTCAGAGAAAGAATGTTTTTGTAACTTAAAATATCGTCTGCATTATTAATTACCATTGAGGTTACCCACTTGAGCATTATTAAGATTGTTAAGCACATTAAGCATTATTAAGCACATTAAGATTGAGTCCTATAACATGAAGATCTGATTATTAGATCAAAAGTTATTCAGAGTGGTTCGTTTTCTTTCTTTTCTTTTTTGCTCCCTGTACATTAATTGATACTATTGCAGAATAATCAATAGTCAATTAAACTGATATGCTACTACATGTCTGTGGGGAAGAAAAGAACAAGTTTCTTTATCAATTACTCTTTGTTTTAAACTTTATATTGTGTAAAACCACTAATAATAAGGTTTAAACTGAATTCATTCTCCAAAAATTCTGCTCTTCTAGCCCATTGTGATTGGTATGTTCTCCTGATAGGCCTACCCAAGATATAATGACCAATCTATTATGCCCAACTAAATCTGTCTAGATAGAGGCAAAGGCAGACTGTAACTTTTTGGTCCTTCACAATCCTGGATCTACTAAAGCTACATTTTATACTCTTCATTATGACTTGTTGGTTTATGAACTTTAAAAATGCAACCTTTTCTGCCTCACGAAATCTCCTCTAGGAGAATGGTCCTCGTCCTCCTTGTATATATGGTTGAAGCCAGCCTATGTTGCTTTCAATGGGGGCAACAAAACACTTATCAATGTTCATTTTGGATCATCTCTACAGATATATGAATATTAAGTTTATCCCCTTTGCCTGAATGCTATTTGATTCAAAACATTCTTGCCTATATCTTTTTTCAATTTGCATGTGGTTTTTCGCTTTTAAGTGAATTAGTTTGAGGGGTTTTATTTGTGAGATTGCATTGTGTGATGTCAGAATAAAGAAATAACTTTTAAAAATAATTTTTACTTATGTTTGTTAAATTAAAATATACTTTAATAACTCTAAATAATTTTTTTTACTCTAAGTGAGCTGTTTCAATGAGAGCTATATTCAATCCATGGCACTTGTTTTTTACAATTTGTTTGCAGAATAATAACCTTATAAAAAAAGGATTTCTTAAACATCCCACTTTCATGGTTTGAAGTACATATGTCAACAGTGTTTTTTCTCATTTTTTGATTTATCTGTATCAAGTTTCATTACAATCAAAATGAAACTGTACAATTATATAAAAGACATTGTAATAAACATTATATTGATTTTCACATTTGAGATATTCCTCAATTTAGGATGTAATAACTAAATATCATTATTCAACTTATTTGTTTGAGTAAAACAAGAAGCTTTAGTTTTTCTCCCCTAATAAATACAGAGTGAAGAGGAGGATCCACCATGGGAAACAGTATCTATATCTGCAGGAATGATAGATAATTATACTATTTGTGGTAAGAATTTCAAATTATTTTGATACTTCATAACCAGTTATCTTTTGATTTTTTATTCTTGTATTCTAAAATAAGAGTTATATCATTCTTACCTAGTAGCATAATCGAAGTTAGTTAAAATGCAATTTCGCTGTGTGTAATATGCCAAATAAGTTTAATCTAAACTAAAGAGCATATTTTTTATATTTGTTTTAATTTAACACAGGTTTGGATCTAGTTCCCAATTCTATTTTAATAAAATTTAAATCTAATCATTTCGTTCAATTATCCTTAAACTTCATGTGTGAACTTGTTATTCAAATTTTTGTTTAATTATTTCTTAATTTTAAAACTTACTAAATGTTTCTTGCTTAGCAGATTATTAGCAAAAGTGCAAAACGTTAATTCTTACTATTTCTTGGTAGTTTTAATTTTCGAAATAATTATTTTAATTGCAAATGTTGGCGGTATACAGTTTAACATAAAATATTGTTAATTTCACTTAGAACAAATGCATAGAGTGTAACTGTTTTCTCGTTGCAACCGATTTCTTATAAAAACCGGTACCTTAAAAAATCATAAAAGTTAATACATACTTACTAAATTATAAATGTAGTACTTATTAATTTTTTTATTATTTTTTCTGTACAGTATAAAAGGACTAAGTTCATTTGTTTTTAACTGTCTTACTGCCTGAAAACCATAATACGAATTCGTCAACCCCAAAAATTTATCTCTAAGAAGAGATTAACTGAGTTGGAATGGTTGAACTGAGGAGAAATTTTATAAAATGAATCACAAAAATATTGCTTGCTAAAACTGGGGTTTGTTCATTAAAAGTAGGTTATGCTCCAATAGATTTAACATTCTACAGTGTACTCCCTAAGCATTTTCAGAAAGTCTGTCCACCCTTTGATCCCCATAAATGTGCCCTTTTTGTAAAAATAAGCCACCATTCATGCCTTTAATTATTTTTTTTATAAACTACAAATTTTGATGACGAGTGAGAATTACGTGGTGAAATATACACATAAAATAAAATAAGAGGGTAATTTAAAAATTGTTGTGCATCGAATTCAGTTGTTATACACATTGACATGATATTACACATTTTGATAAATGTTTTACGGTGTTAAGTGAGTGCACTTTCCAAACCCTTTTCTACCAGGAAGCACTTTGCCCTTTTTATTCCCAGGGAGAACTCTGCATTGTATCAACCAAGTATTTCCTATTTCTTCATTGAATCCAGGTTTTTGTTAAATCAGACTTTGTTATGAACAAGGTTAACTGCATAAGTGAGTACACAGATCCTCTGCTGCTAAACTAAGCATGTTGGTTATTGAGAATAAACGTTTTGAAACATTTTGTGTCCTTAATAACAGAAGTTGAAAGCAATTATCTTTGAAAAGGGTGTCTTTTATCCGGAACTAAGGAATGATCAGTTTAATGATCTGAGAATTAAAATGTTCTCCTTTTAATACTGACATTTGCAACTTTGAAATATAATTTCAGAATTTAAAAAACAGAATTATAGAGCTTGAAATTCGATTGTCTTGTCATAGCGCTGATATAGAAAAATTGTAAAAAACAAATATAAGCTTAATTCATAGCTCAAGTGCTCTGCTTGAAAGACCTGAAGAAGGAAGATGCGCTGACTTTACACATGGAATAGGATTCCTGACTCGTATAATCCCACTGAAAAAGCTAGAGATAGCTGTTCTTTCCCTTATAGAACTTACAAATTCATGTAAATAATCATTTTCATGCATGAACCTTAAGAAGAGCAAAATCAGAAGTTTTATTGGAATCATACTTAAATAAAAAACAACAAACTGCAAACCTGAGTTACACAAACTTTCCAAGTAGATGCAATACTCTTATTCACATTAATGTTTGTTAGCCATTATCATGATTGAAATTTTAAAATATTTTACAATTTTATTTTATCAATGAATAGTATCGTTATTAGGTGTAATATCAGGTATTATTCGATTAAGTCGTAAAGATTGAAGTATTAAGTTAATTTGAAGGAGTGTTGTGGCATGAAAAAAAGATGTAGTGTTGAGAATTGAAAAAGGTGTGTTAAGATGACTTGAGCATATAGAGAGGATGAAAAAGCGGAAGAATTATAAAACGGGTATACAAGAAGGTGGACTTGAGTGAACATATTGATTAATTTAGAATGTTCTGAATAAAAGCCAGCATAGCAGCACCCTAATTAAGTGAATCGTAATATACCTACCTATATTCCTATTTCGTTTTACACTGTGTTAGTCAGAAGCTTTTCACAGTGGGATATTATTACCGGTTATAAACCCTCTGCTTTTTTATTTTTCGTTTTAGAAACAAAATTCAAATTTGATGAATACGGATATCACATGCTTAATTTTCAATTATCTTTGGTGAATAAAAATTATTTTTACAATATAAAGTTACCCATGCAGATAAGACATCTATACAAGCAATTGTTACCATGGAATGTAGGGTTGCATTTCACTCTGAGAGTTAGGCGAACTTATTGGCATGTTTTTCTTGCTCGCCATTCTTCAACCCACTATTCTTTTTGTTTTTGGTGCTCATTAAATCTTTAGCATACCAGAGGCGTCTGAACTCAACTTTCGCGAGGATTGTTATTGCCACAGACAAAATTAGCACCCAAGAATATTTGAAAGGGTGTTCTTGTGTAATCTGTGGAATGAGAATACCCTTTACTTTAAGCTCTGGCTGTGAGTTTTCTCTGATCAGTAAATCAAATTTTAAATTTTTCGGCATCATTCAATTGTTTTTCTAATGGTGCTGTAGGTTTATGTTGAAATTCTGATTTTACTTTTTTGTTGCTGTTATTCTGCCTCATTATATTATGTAAACCAATTTCTATGGATGGTTACTGCCTCTGTTGTTTTGCAAACTCAATTTAGATTCACCTTGTAATAATAATGAAAAAGCAGCTATATGCCTTTTCTTGACTTTTAAAGTTTAAGGTAAGTAAAGTATAACCATTCAACATTTCATTATTGTGTAAAACTGTAAAGTATATAACAACTTTTAATGTAATTCTTCATTAAATCATTTCATTTCTATAGATAATGCAGAGGAGATGACAACTCTCATTCTTCAATTAAAATGTAGTTGCAATCAACTCATGTCAACCAACTCTGAAAATGTACAGTTTGGCAGGGATGAAGTTAAAATAACTTTTTGGTGTCCTGATCATAATATAAAAAAACTTGTTGCCAGGTTACTAGAAGAAGATTATGAAGAAGAAAAGGTTAGCTTTTTGTATTATTCGCAAGTGACAAAGTATATTAATTAAATATTTTCTATTCAAGGATTTTTCATTTATACAATTAATTTTGGACAAGTATTCTCTTGGAATTGATTTTTTTTTAACTAGTATCTATCTAAGATTCTAATTATACTAGAATATGTTTAAATTTATGTAAATAAACTTTGAATGATCACATAATTATATAAGGAGTACAGCTCCTTATATTTTGAGTTTCCGTTCATGTTCATAAAAATTTTTCTGCTATTGCTTATGAAACTAATTTACACTGAAGATTGTTTGGTGTTAATATTTATTTTTGTTATCTTCGCATTGGTGTGTTAAAACGAAAACTGCGAATGGATTTTTTTTGTATCCTAGAGCATGCGTTTTTCATGCATATATGTTCATAGTGACAATACAATGTTTTATTAGTTTCACAACCAATGGGTTTTTTGAAAAACAAAAATTTAAAATTTATTCACATTCACTAGATCGGACAAAAATGCTGATAGAATTTTGAAGCATATAAAATGGATAATTATCTTAATTTCACTCCAAGATCAGTTTTAATATTTTTTTCTTACAAAATATTACACTATATTAATCAAAGTTTTAACTTGTATAACTAATTGCATTCTCTAAAACTGAAATAATTGTGTATTTTAGCTTCGAAATTAAAATTTTACTGTAAAATTTTAGCTTTTAAATTAATAAGCAATTTTTCCAAAAATAAATTTGCTTACTCCATATTTATCTAAAACACTAGAAGTTTTATTATGATTTTTATCTTACAATTGATAATATTTGCACACAAACAATATGTTTCTAATTTCCATTGGAATTTTATATCATTGTATAGAAAGATTTAGTATGAAGAATAATACTTTTATACTAGAATATAATACTTTTATACTATATAATACTAGAAATAATACTTTTTTCTCAGAATTATTTTTATATTTACAATTTAAATTCAGCATAGGTTTTTATTTTATTGTTAAAATTGCCTTATTATGATAAAACCATTTTATTCCATTTATTTAAATGGAATCATATTTTCATATCATATTTTTTATCATATTTTTTATTTATCACAGTTGGAGCATGCATTTCTATTGCTGAAAAATAAAATATTTTGCTTTATTTTATTTGTTCATTATTATAGTATTGCTAAATTATAAATTTGTCGTATTTAATTAAATGTAATGATGTAAAAGATGTTTAATTTTACAGCTATTCTTAACTTTATTTTCCCAATATATTGTGCTTAGTTTAGTAAAATTTAAAATTGGAGGAAGTGTAAAAATCATTGAAATTCAATTTAAGCTTTTCTTTCTTTCCGTTTCTTCTTTCTTTCCTTCCTTTTTTTGACACAATTCAACATTGAAAAACATGACATATTTGAGATTGTAGAGTTTTTGTTATAACAAAGAGTGCATAAAATGGAAATTATTTATAATATCTATAAAACACTGTGTACTTGAATTTATTTTAATTTTGTTGTATTTTCAAAATAATCAGCATCCTTCTTGATATTTTAATTAAGAGTGAATTACGTCATCTGATCAAAGGATGGTTGTAATGTATGCAACTTGGTATTTATAAATATAAAGTACTGATTAAAAGTAATTCTTTAATAAAAGTGTAAAACTTCAAATAGGTAAAATTGGGTGGTGCATTCCTGCCATTGCCTACAGGTGGATATTATCAACTACATAATTTATCAACTGAGTGGTTTTTATTCAATATTCTTGGTTTTTATTTTTCTCTCCTTTCCTTTATTTTTCTTAACCTACTTGTGTTTTTTAGATTGAATTGAGTGAAAATTTACAAATTGGAAAAAGAAAGATATCAGTATCTACAGAAATTACGTCTTGTGAGCAGTTTGAGGTAAGTGCTAAATTTAGAAATGTTGTTTGCTGACTTAATATAAATTCTATATTAATTATGTTACAATCATATGTTATTGACATGTTATGTCATTGTATACTAGCGCAACAATTAAGTTATTTTACCCGTATTCTCCAAGCAATTACAATTAAGTGTAGGCCACACATCCAATTTCCCTAGAGGGCAGAAGCTATTCAAGAACAGAGGAAAATTACTGGTATATAATACATTAAAAAAATCTTACATTTAAGAAACCTGAACGTTTCAGAGTGATCAAATGGATTAAAAATTTCCAATTAAAATTGCAGGTTTAATATACAATAATTTAGACAATTTGAGTTAAATTGGTAGGAAAATACGAAAAGCTATCATTGTAATTAGTGTTTCATGTAATCAGACATAAAAATATTAAATAATAAATATTTAAATACATTCCAATAATATTTAAATACATTCTAAAAGTTTAAATACATTCTATTCTTTATAAATTGTGCTTCAAAGACACAAAACACAATATTTATTATTTATATTTTATGTACAAGGTCCGGCTATTAATTTCCAGGACTGACGTAACTGTAGGAGAACGAAAAGCCGGAAGATGGCGCTAATGATTGCATATTGAAGAGTGTTTTCTTGCGCATGTGCAGTGCAATCGGCACCATACTGAAGTAAGTGGTTCTCGTAGAAAGGCGCATTAAAACATTGCTCTTAAATTCTTGTTGTCGAAGTGAAAATGGAGCAAGAATAAACATTAAATGTTGCTTCAAATTGGGCAAGACAGCTGCGGAAACCAACAAATTGTTAAAACAAGTTTACGGCGAGGAAGCATTATGTCGCTCAAGAACTTTTGAATGGTTTAAAAGCTTTTGGGACAGCGCGAAAGCGTGGAAGATGATCCACACACAGGTTGGCTGCAGTCGTTACGCACGCCGGAAGCAATTGAAAAAGTTTGCTTCCACACATTGCGTTGCCTGTGAGGCTATTCTTAACCCAGCATGGTGTCGTTAAGATGCAGCATCCACCATACTCTCCAGACCTAGCACCCGCAGACTGTTTCCTAAGCTGAAAAATTCGCTGAAGGGGACAAGATTTCAAGATGTCGAAGCCATCAAGAAGACTGTAACGTCACTATTAAAGAGCATTCCGAAAGAGGACTTTAAAACTTCTTTCCGAAATTTGTACAGCCGAGCACAGACGTGCATTACGGCTGATGGGGATTACTTCGAATAATATTAAATGGCTATGTGTTCAATTTTATTTTCTTCTGAGTTATTCTATCAGTCCTGGAAATTAATAACCGGACCTTGTATTTATTTTAATTCAATGTTTCAGTCAATTAACTTGAAATTTTTTTTAAAAAATTTTAAAAGTATTCATAATGTTTAAGAACAATGAAATAAATTTCACTTGTGAATTTTTAAAAGTACTTTTCAACAAAGCTTATTCGAATATTTTGTAAAATTGTAGCAAACATTTATTTATTTTTAACATTTTTAGGAAACTGAAGCGTCAGTAATTAAGAGAAGAAAGCTATCAGAGAACAGTGATTTACTGAATGTTAATGAATTGCAGGTTTGATAAATATCTCGTCAAAATTATCGTTTTTGATTTTAACTTTTCTACTATTTTTATATAAAAAGAGGGTATAAATTCTTCTAATCATACTAAAATAACATTACACTACTTTAGAAGGCAAAGATTGTTTGTTTGAAGTATTAATTTTATTAACTGCTGATCTTCATACAATTACCACTATACTATATAATTATACACTCACCATTAAAAGTCTAACACCATTGACTTGAATCATTTTATTTCAATGTTGCTAAGATAAAATCTTCATCGTTGAATATTTAATTTTAAATTTTTGGCAAACCATAGTTTGTTATTAATCAAATTATCTTTGTCTTGAATTTTCTATGTAGAAATGATTTCATGTGCACTGTAAATAGATCGTTATAAAGAAAGTTTTAAGTGCTTAATTATTTGATAAGAAATGTTTTCATATGCAAGTAGTGTACTTAGAAGGTATTTAGATTGTGATCAGTTTCAACATGCATAAGTGGTGAATATCCTTCATTATTTAATGACATTTATGCCATACTTTATTCTCATTTACTATGCTTAAATTTTTTGAAGTAAAAATATTTTCATTTGCTGTCACTCCATTTTAATCTGCTATAAAATAGTTTTTTAAAGCCATTCTAAAAAGTCAATGTTCTACTATGTTAAGCTGTAGAAACTAGCATTCGGAAGGAAAGCTTCATATGAGGCATATATTCCTCCCAAAATAAGTTGAATTCTATTTAAACATTTATTTTTGGAGGATTTTTTATATTATTAAATCTTATCATTTACTATTTTGTTTAATTGATGCATTAACATTTATTAATTTATGGATTTTCTATGTGGCAAATATAAAATGGCTTTGAGTTATTGGTAGTATTATGTGTCAAAAAGATATTAATTTTAGAAATGAAGCATTCATAATATTTTGTTTTTCCTAATGCTCATTTAAAACTTTTTTTTAAAAATTATAGCTTAACATTGCTTTTTAAAAAAAAATAGTTGAAAAATGTTTTAGCTAATTAATCTTATGCAAGTTGTATAGTCAGACTAAGTCCTACTTGTATTGAATATGTTTTGTTGTATTATTTTAAATGTACAAGTTTTGTTTCCCTTTTGGAGCATGAAAATATTGTTCACTGCCTTTTAGGAAACTGAAGCCATACAACAAGGGCATCGAAAAATATCTGAAAGTGAAAATTTAATGAATGCTTTTGAAACAAAGGTAAAGGTATTGATTTTTTAAGAAAAATTCTAAACATTCTTACTTAAAGCGTGTTAAAACTAAAATAAAATTCACACTTAGACCTTAATTTTTAGTTCGAAACTTACCTAATATTATACATCTATGCAAAGCTTTGCAATAGTAATCTATATACGAAGTTTAAAAAAAATGTGATTATAAACTTTTTTTTCTAATCTGTGTTAGCTTAAAATATTTTTTAAAAATTTTCGTTTTTCTAAAATCCTTTTTAAAGTATGTGATTGCAGAAAAATACGAAAATAATTCGTTTTATATGAATAAAATAATTAGAAATCATATCCCTTCTTCTTAATTTAAAGAGGTTTAGAAAGCGAACGATCAAAAGTTCAACTACAGACAATTACAAGTTGAAAAGTTGTCGAAGCTAGTCCAAATTCATCTAATTTCACACAGTTTGAGTATTTGAATGTTTTTTTTTAAATCATGCATGTATTGATTAATTATATGTATTTTCTGAAAAACATTAGCATTTGTTCCTAGAAAAAGTGTTAGAAACTGCAAAGGTAATTATTTAAAAATCAGTATAAATTTTTTTCATAATTCAAATAACTTACAATCTAAGAACTTAATTGAAATAAATATACAGTGAAACCTCCATAAAAGACTACCTCTGTGTAGCAACCTCCTCTATTTATGATCACTTTTGGGAAGAAAGGAATTTTTCCCATAGTCTTTTTGTTGAAGAAAACCTTTAGGAGAGATCATCAAAATTTCTCCCAACAGCCGTGCAAACCTCAGCACTAAATGCAGTAAAGGTCAAATATGGAAACACGAAATTTTTTTTTTTTTTGACGATCTCTAAAAGAGATCGACAACCTTATTTTGCAGTCACAGTGCACTAAATGCAATGTTATCAGTGATTTATTTTTAGAGTTGAAAGATAAATTTGAAAAAAAGAGATATTTTAGAGAAAAACTAAGTTTTTCAAGCAAAGAAGCCTTTTCTCATTTTTTGTAGATAATTTTTATAATATAAAATTAAATGCGAACTTAAACAAAAAATGTAATTGTTTATTTGTTTAAAATATTTCTATCATTCATAATTAGTAAATTTGCTTTTAAAGATAATTTGAGTTCATTTTTATTGACAATAAGTTGTATTCATCTATCCAGTTTTTATGAAGCCAACACAATTGGCACTTCCGCACAAAGGAAGTGACACTGAGTAAAATTAAACTTGCCTGTGAAAAATCATGTACCTTCGATAAAATTTTGAAGTCAATGGAGGTAACCCTTAGAAACAACCAACCTCCATTAGCGACCAATATACTGTGACTCAGAGAGCTTCTAAGAGGTTTCACTGTATATAAAGGTAGAGGTTCCACTGTACTCTCATGTAAGATATGTATACAATAATTTAGCTTAATCTCTGTTAACCAATTTTTACAGAATGACCCTGTCTTGCCAAGTGTTGGAAGAAAACTCTCTGAGATTGATGAATTAATGGAGACACATCAAATTGAGGTGCTATTGACTGTTGCTATTTTTTAATATATTATTTGTTTTCCTAATATGTTTTATATTTGTTTATGTATTCTAAAAGTGAACTATCATTATTTATTTTTTATAATTTAATTTTTTTTCTCATAATGGCTTGTGTCTCTTGTAAAGTTTACGTAAACTCAAATGAACACTGTAGTAAAGTTTGTCTGTATTTATAAAATTATGTTCTAAAAATATTATGAGCTTTTAGAATATCTGTAAATGATGATACTATAGACTGAACTCTCCCTCCTCCTGGGATTAGTCTTGTCCTGGGTTTCAGAAAATCAGATATTGACATACTTTCTTCACAAAAACTTTTACACTATTGGTTCACATCCGTTTGCTATAGACAGTGTTATAAACAACATTTCATGATAAATATCTACATTAGGCTGTTGACCTTCTTCCATGAGCATTCCTAATACTTCATGTTTTTCGGTTTTAGATACATCAATACTTTGAATGACTTTACATTCACATTAAGTGCTAAGTGCTCTCATATAAACTTGTTAATCAGATAAGAGCTAAAAGCAGTGCACTACTTTTACAGTGTAGCTGTAGTGTTGCTATTGCATTTTTTATGCTGTCATGCATGTCCACTAACTGGTGCTTTAAAACAGTTAATTTTTTTAGGAAACTAATATCTTGCCTAAGAAAATTAGAAAACTTTCTCAATCTAAGGAAATTATTACATCAGAAGAAAATGAGGTATGTTTGGGAAGAATTTTCACTACATTTTGCTTTTGTCTTGTGCTATCAGTATGTGTAAAATTATTATTATTATTTTTTTCAAAACAAATTTTGTACATAAAATAATTAAAAGCTTATAGAATGATAGATAATATTTTGTAGATTTATTGTTTGATATTTATTAAACTGTAATTTTGTTTATCCATTCTTAATTAGGCATTGAAACAGTTGATAATAAATCAATTTAGGACAAATATAAAAATAACGACTACAGTATCATAATGGTTTGTAAAAAAATTTTATAATCCACTGTGGTTATGCAAAGCTATAAATTTTGCTAAAATTGATTTTAAAAAATCACTGAAAAATTTTTATTAAATTATTTTTAAAATTTGTCAAGAACTACTTTTTAATATTTTGTCTTAGGGACCATCCTGTAATTGTATAAAATATTTTGAACTTTTTTATTGTAGCAGTATTTTAATGAATTTGTTATTAAAATTTTCAATGCTTTTGAGATATTTTATCATTAAAAAACTCAATAATGTTTAGTGGCAAGATGTTAAAAAAAGTATGAAGTGAGGGATTTTTTACTACTTTAACATTTAGCACATTAAATAAAAAAAACTCTTATATTATTCAGCTTTTTCATTTCACCAAACCTAAATTTATCTCTTTATCTTTTGACTTAAAAACAGTTGAAATTAAAGCTTAATAATCTCGGATTCGCTGGACGTGATAAATATAGGGACCATGTAATAATTTATTTGGAGCAAAAATGTTTGGCTTCAATACTTATTGTTTTTACAATTCCAAATTATTTAAAAAAATGTAATTGTTTCTCTAAAGAAATACTGAATGAGATTAAAAATTTAGTAAAAAAATTAATAGGGGCCATTCACTAATAAACATTTGTCATATGACTTTATTAAGGTTTTCTTAATTTGATTAATTCTCTTTAAATCTTTGTCAATTCAGTATGATATTCATCTTGTAAATGTAATTATATTATGCTTTACCAGACACTATTCAAAATGTAATGTAATTCTTGTAGAACATTTACTTTTTTATTAAAATTAGTTTCAAATGTAAATAATTAATCAATTTACTTTAAAATAAGTTTAAAATACATGTTTTTTACTATCGTTAAATTAATATTATTTATTGCGAACCTTTCCTTTCTATGTAACTTTCTATAACCAGTTGCAAAAAATAAACAGGAAATTAAATTTAACTGCTGAACTGATGTTTAGCAATTATCAAATCTTGTAGTAAAAAAGTTTTTATTTTATAATGAGTTATTTATTTATCCACAACAATTAACAGTCTACAGTTTAACAGTAATTTTATTTAGATAACTATCGTTCCTAAAATAATGTCTGGTTGTTTGTTTGAAAGAGTAAAATTATCAATTTACATTATCATTTTTGGATGCTTATAGGCACGGCCTTATTAAATTAAAATGTCCTTCCTACCTGTGAAGCAATTAAAACAATTTTAGTGAGACACTTGCATATTTTACATACTGTAAGGATGCCTCTAGGTCCTCTTATAATTAGGGCTCTGCTCCTTTATTTTGACAAATTAAGCACTATAAAGTAAATATAAGTCATTTTAAAATACTTAATTGCAGTATAATAGCATATATTTATATCAGACAGTAGTTTTTTATTAGTTGAAAAAATTTTTGCTGTTTAGAAAGAAAGAAAAAAAATTCTTGCATTTTTTAAAAATGAATTATAACTTAAGTGAGATAATAAAAATAAGAAATCCAATTTTAATTAAATTTTGGAGGGAAAAATATAAAAGAAATTATATATTAATTTATATTTTCAACCAAAGAATTTAACTCTTTTCTATCATTGGCTCATAATTTAAAATTTACTAATACTCAATTTTTTCGCTCGTAACTTGGAAAATTGAAATGTAATGGTTTCCTGAGAATTCGGAACATTAACTAGAAAAATTGAATTCTTTATAATTGACAGTTTTCTTATGTAAGGATTTTTTTATTGATATAATTTTAGATTATTTATGGTAGTTGACAATCATTAATTTGCAAAGGAAAAGAAAATGAATTCTGACTTACTGTTTTTTACATAATTTTCATTTTAGACAAATGCAATATCTATGGAACAGGTCAAAACTGCTATTGATGAAATATTAAAAACGAATATTGTTGAGGTAAATATTCATTGAATTATTTTGCTATAAAAGAATTGCAAAATTTTGCTAGGCAAAATAATGCATGCTTTTTTGGACTTCATTTTGTTTAAATTTTTTTTTTCTAATAGGAAAAAATATGTATACTTACAATTTATGTGTATTTAATTTCCACCTTACAACTTCTATGTTTCTATTTAATTCCCTTCCATTTACTTTCTCCAAAATTAAATGTGATCAGAATCAGGGTCAGATTATTAGGTAACCGTCATAGAGATTTTACTTTGGCGGTATTTACCTTTAACTTTGCTCTCATTTCCTAAAAACAAATATAGTGCGGCTTTCAGGAGAACTCCTCTAGACATTAGTCTCGCGTTGTGGCGAGTACCATGGTTACGAGGAAGAGTCACTCTGAATAGGGGTGTGGGGTGAATAGCTTTGTCTTGATCTTGGCATAAGTCAGCATGAGTAAACCAATCAACACCTTCATTCCTCCATTGCTCCCGATAGAATAATGTGTTCTCGTTTGTTACCATAGCAGCAGACAGCCCCAAACTTTTAGTCTGGAGGAGCTCTCCTCAAAGCTGCACTATAAATTGAAGACAAGAACCTAACAACACTAAAAACAAGTAAATGAGAGAAAATAAGTTTTTCATCAATCTCTATATTTATAGTTTACAATTTTGATTTTAATTAACTCAAATTTCTATTATGGACTGCCTTAGTGATTATATTTTCAAATTTGTTAATTATTAATTTTTGATTTTCAATTTGTTAAATATTGTTGAATGTTAATTTTTTTATATTTAATTATTAAGTTCTCAACTACTTTTTTCGTATAACACTGAAGATAAAATCAGTTCTATTTACCAAAAAAATTGAAAGTAAAGTTATCTAATCAGTAATTTTCTTTAAAAATAAACTCCTGAATGTCTTTTGTGAATTTTAATAAAATTGGTCTTTTTTATTCTTTTTTTTTTTAATTTTCTTTCTTTTTTTAATAATTTTACTTTTCTGCAATATGCAATGTTGAATACCTAACTTCATACTATATTTAACAATTAACTAACTTGAAAATAATTTTCAATTTCAAATTTTTCTTTTCTTTTAATAATGAGAGAGAATCACCATTTGTAATATACTCATTAAATAGTAGGAGAGGATAATTTAAAAATTGTTGAGCATAAAATTCGTTATTACATAATATTACACATTTTGATAAATATTTACGATAAGTGAGTGCTCTATCAAAACTCAAAGTGTCCTTTTCAGAGAAGTAACTACCTGCTCTTTTTTATTCCTTGCGAGAACTCTGCAAATAATTATACAAAAATCAAAATTTAACATTTGTAAGAATGTTTGTTCACTTGATAAATTAATTCATAGGTGTATAAATTGACACAGAGAAATATATCTTTACATTTTACAATACATCTACTTTAAAATGGTTCAGTGGTTTGCCACATGCTTTTTCAAAAGCATGAAAATAAAGTTTGACTAGGAGAACGCACTGCTGACTGCAGGAGTACATGATTCACGCTGGAGACCAGCATAGCTGTATGTAAATCAAGACTAAAGACATGACGATTCAAAGATTAGTTTAATGGTCAATTCCACACAATGCATCAGAATAAGACAAAAGTCAAATTGATAATTTATAAAATAAATAATATGATGAATGACAGCAATGATTATTGTATATAAAAACAACCATTAGCTACATAGCAATAAGCCATATGCTCTGAAGTACAAGTGACAGCTCTATTTAACTCTCTCATAAATTTCGCAATGTCGATGCCAACATACTTTAACAAAGGTTACTTTTATTACTACACCTGTCTCAAAAATACTTGTAAATTCTAGATCATGACATAAAAAGACACAATATGACACAGCATTCGATAACCTTGCTCTCTAGTTGCAAACCACAGGCTCACTGAAACAGGTGTAGATAAAAGTCTCAAATGTCAACAAAATGAAGGAATTTGGCAAGTAACGTTAGTTGATTGGTGCAAGCAACATCCATCGACAAAAAGTTACAACTTTTCATCTTGCTTTTTATTTCTTTCCTTTAAAAGCTACTCTTACTTACGATGCAATTAAAATTTTATAATTTAACTAAGTTCGAATATATAAGAATAGCTTAGTGAATTTTTTTTATTGTCATTACTTTTCAAAATAATATTTTGCATGCATTATAATACATTAACTATGAAGTTTTACTTTTTAAAATTTTTCTTTTAGTTTTTTTACTTAAGAGGAATGAGACTTTTGTATTAATATATTTTGCTTTGGCGATATTGTCACAGTGTTAGAAAGCGCTTTTAGCAAATATAGCCATGCGAGTTAAGATATGCGTTAAATCTTTTTGTGATTAATTAGTTTTTAGTTAAATTCGTTTACAAATTGCTATTTTTACCAATTAATTTCTTAAACTTATTATTTGTTTCTTCTTTTAAACTTTTTTTTTTTTTACTTTTGCTTTTTTATTTCATGCACTTTTTATTTTTTCAATTTTATTTATATACACTGTATATTTACTTCGAAGTTTAAATTCAATATTGATTTGTTCTTAATAGAAAGAAAAAACAAACGAAACAGATACATTCAAACTGCCTATCGAAGATGATTCTCAATATGTAATTTCAGCCACTCCTGTTAACCAAAGAGCATCCGCTAATAAGTTGAAAGAAAGAAAATTGAAATCATCTCTGTCTCTTAAGTCACAAAGAAAACCTGATACTACCAGGCATAATTTCACTGATGCCAAAGTTAATAATGTTAAAAGTTTCTGTTCAATGAGTAACAGTTGCACAGACAGATGTGATTTAAGTGACAAAATTGTAAACTTGACCCCACAGGTACAACCGAAACGTGTAAAATTGTTTAATGTGGATTCCACTCCCATGTACAATAAACCACCTACTTTGAGATCTAGCCAAGTTGTCCAAAATAAAAACATTTTTGTAAATAATGATAGTAATGTGTCCCAGCTGATTGCTAATGATGAAGAAAACTTTAGTAATGAGAGTATTTTGGAAACAAAAAAGACTAAAATCTCAGATGAAAAAAATTTAGTTAGTAAAAGTAAAAATGATTTAGCATTAACTCAAGTGCGAGCCTCGCCTGCTTCTGTAAGTGTACTTTCTCTTTCTTTCTTGATTCTTTAACTTTATTATATTTTCACGTTATTTTATTTTTAACTTTATCTTATTAAAATTGAAAGTAAAAGTTGTCATAATAATGTCTCTATAATGTCTTTATAACAAGTGTCCTTTTAATTTCATTTTAACAAAATTAGTCACTCTTTATAATTCTCTTTATCTTTTAAACTTATTGTAATTTTTAAAAAAAAGATATTTAATACATATTTTTTTTTGTATTTTAAACATTATTCTTTATCATTATTATTACTGAGATAAATAAAATATTGATAAATATACTTTTTGTTGTAAATTTAATGGCAATTTTTTTAAAAATTTTCTTGGTTTCTTTCATTGTTTTAGAAATTAAATGACACAGTTGCTGTTGAATTTGATGACTTGAACTTGCCTTGTTTGGATGTATTTTCCAGTAAGTTAATAAATAATATATAAAAAAATTGTCATTAGATATTTCATGAATGAAGGTTTGGAGCTGGTTTTATTTTACTAACTATGTTATTTCTTATCATCATAAAAATAACTATGTACAGGTTTTTGTTTGCAATTTTTGTGAAAGATTTATATTATAAAATGATTTTTTCCACTAAAATGTAACTTTTTATTAGAGAATTAAATTTTTGTGTGTATCATTTTTAAACACATTTATATTTTGTGAGGCGAAACTTATTTGAAAAATAATATGAAACATGGAAATGTCCTCATGTAAATAAATAATTAAAAATTTGGGTTTCAAATTTAAAGAAATGAAATTTAAATTGTGGTTATGCAATACTTCATTTTTTCTACCAGACTACTTTCTTTTTAATTTTCTATGATGTATTAAAGTTTGCTCTTCTAATTTTGGAATTGATTACTTTGATTGCTTACAAAAACACCTTTATTATTCAAAATTTCTTTGATATAGTCACATTAAAAAGTTAATTTAAATATATATTAATAGATTAACTAATCAATTGATTAGTTCATTTCTTTCCTTGTTATTACTAATTTTTATTGCTTGAATTTTAGAAAATAAATTGGTTTGTGAGCATGTAATTATGCATTTTATTGCTTATTTTTATTTCCACAACTCACAAATTAAATAGCAAGTAACATTTTTTAAAAGCATCCCTCCAAAAGTTCATTACTGTGCCTTATTTTATTAACAAAAAGTATAAGAAAAAATTGGAAGGCATTGCACTTAAAAAATGTGTGCAAAAATCGTTCTGTAAATGTTTATGCAATATTTAAATGATGATAATATAAATGCCATGAAATAATAACATAAATATTAAGAATTTTTTTCTCCAAAAAAAAAAAAAGAAATTGAAAAAAAGTGATTTCAGGTAAATACTAGTCATACCCCTTGAATGTAGCCTCAATTTAATTTGCATCCACATTTCAAGCATTGCTGAATTCTTTAAATTGAACTTTGTTTTATCATATCCGAAATAACTAGTCTCTTTTTATGTGCTTGATTTTAATATCATTACAATGTAAGTTTTATTTTAAATGCTCTATATATTATAAATGTAGTTAAATTTGAACAATGGAAAGAATTAACATGAGAAATGGAATTTTGGGAAAATTTTTTTGTATAAAGTATATTTGCCTTTTAATTTTTTTTCTATTTTGTGAACCAATGTCTTAAAAATACAAGTTTCTCTTAGATAAGGAACCTCCTAAGGAAGAAAATTTACAGAAAGATACAGAAGCTAAAAAGTTAGTCATTATTTGTAGTGTTATACTGTTTTTTTTTGTTTTGTTTGGAAAACTATTTTGTAAATATTCAGCATTTTTTTTCTTCTTATTTTACAGGAAGAAAGATTCTCCTAGTTCAAAAAAAGAGGTGTGTATTTTCTAATGTATACTTGCTATTTTATACCTCCTGATTAAGGAATTTTTTGTTTTATTATATTTGGTCGAAATCCATAATGCTACAATGAATGGAATAATTTTTTAATGGTTATTAGTTTTTTAGCCTTCATGCTGTTAAATTGACTTATTAATTTTATTTTGATATGATATAAAATTTATTTTGATATGATATAAATTTTTGAAATTAAACATTAAATAGCATTAATTTACAGTGCGTTAAAAAAAAACTCCTTGAATAACTTTGATCTAATGGTCAGATTTCACATAAGACTTAAATTTTATGTTTCACGAGAGTAACCTCAAATTTGCAAATTAATTTCTTCAAATGATATTTTAAGTTACGAAATCAGACACAAAAACATACTTTCTCTGAATATACATACCTTTCCTTTTAATAGATTTGGATTCCTTACCCTCAAAATATAGGGGGTAACTGCAATCTGACTTTTTACATATTTTGCTTTATATCGAGAATTTTTTAAGCAGGTTAAAGTATTTTTGCTAGCAACTATGAAATTAATTTATCCAAGCATAATTCCTTTCAAAACATAATTTTTAATATTTTTATTATTCAATTTTTTAATTTTTCCAATTTTATGTGGCAAAACTTAAAATTTTAACGAAATCGGTTAAATAGTTCCTGAAAACTGAAATTTTTAAAAAGTCATGTATTTTAAATTTATTTTCTTTGGAACTATTCTATCGATTTTGCTCATATTTTGTATTTCGCAAAATAGAATTACATTCTTTAATATTATGTAAAAAATTGTATATATTACAATGAAATTTTTTTTCAACTGCTTTTAATTAAAGTACTAAATTATTATTAAAAATTATTTTTTGCAAGGAATTTTCTTTGGATAAATGAATTTTATAATTGTGTGCAAACATTTTTCAAGCTGCTTAAAAAGTTTTCAAGCTATAGCAAAATATGTAAAAAGTAAAATTAACATTGAGAAATCTAAACTTTCAAAACCACTATCCTAACCAAACTATTGGGATCATATTTCCCAGATTGCAACTACTCACTATATTTTGAGAGTAGGAAATAGAAATCAATTTGTAAAAAAGTATGTTTATTCAGAGAGTAAGTGTTTGTGTCTTATTTCGTAACTTACGATATCGTCTGCGCTAATTAATTAGCATATTTGAGGTCACTCCCCAAGCCATTAAATTAAAGTCCTAGTACTTAAAAATCTGATCAAAAGTTGTTCAAAGTGTTTTTATTTCTGCACTGTGCATTTTTAGAAATATATCTTAATGTTTGTATCAAACACCACTTTTCTTAAAGTTATGATACAAAATATCTGTATCGATAAATTCTTTGTTTACAGTGAGAAAGTTATCTTTTCATAAATGCCGTTTCATGGAATTAGTGTAATCTTTATTGTTTTAAAATATAAAATTATGAATATGTTACTTATGTTTAAATCTGTTATTTGCTGAATATTTTTTTCCAGCATAAAGCAGCATAACTTAATGATGCGAAGGATTTTGGAATGGTCTTTTAATTTGCTCTTTTTTGTTAAATATAAATTTATCACAAAACTGATTAACTTTACCAAAAATAATATTTTAATTGCCACCTTTGGCAACCAGCTTGGTACTTTTCAGAGTTATCTTGCACAGCATGCAAACTTTAATGGTAACCAAATTGAATGCAAAACACAACTATATTTGAATTTTTAACACTTAGTTCTATCCTAATACCTTAATTAGTATTAAACAATATATTTACCAAACTTTTTCACCTTGCTATTTCTTGTGGTTTTGCCTTCGCTGAGGCACTTTGATTTTAAGTTTAACTATTTCCAAGAATTGCCCGCGATATTGTCAAAGTTCTTTGTGTATTTAATTTTTTACTAATTTAAAATCTGTCCGACTGCCACTAAATTACACAAAACACCAGAATTATGGGTTTGGAACATTGTAGCATAGTAGACAGCAAATGTTTTAAAATTGTTTCCATCTCTGTAGTGAGATAAGATTGAAAAACTCATCTCAATGCTCCATTACTTGCTAAACTACTTCCTTACTCTCTTCTTGATCTTTAACTTGAGTACTGTTTAATATATATATACATGCAGCACTAAAGAAAAGACAAGTTCCTTCACCTATAATTCGTGTGACAGTATGCGGCACCAAAGTATCGTTCTGTCAATATTTGAAATTCTTTCATAATTAAGTTTTTATTTCTATAAAAATTAAAAATAATTCTAAATAAATGCTTAGCTTTTGATTAACTTTTCAACACTACTTGAATTATTACTTAAGACAATCTAACAGAATGAATAATATCTATAGTGTCAACAATAGATACCCGAGTTTATCGTGCCAAACAAGAGAAATATATTTATAGGTTATAATAAACACTTGACCCTTTTTAACACTTTTACTTAAAATTAGGCACAATAATATTTTTTTATAATAAATTTATATTGTATTCACAAAACATTTGACTTTTTTATATTTAACGTTCGTATTATATTGCATTTAATATTATTTTAAGCTACTGACTTTCCTCCAACAATAAAAAGCGATTCGACTTATGTTTATCAATAAAAAAATTGTGTGTATCTGAAAATCCATTGTCATTGGAAGAAGAGTGTTAAAATCAAAGTCTTAAGTAATGTTAAGTTATATATATACAATATATCTATATCAGAGGTCTGTTTAGGAGAAATTTAGGTCCGTTAACGGACCCTTCACAAAATATCTTTTCATAAATCCCTTCACAAAATATTTTAACTTAAAAACGGACCCTTCACAAAATGATTTTTCTTTTAATTGGACCCTTCACAAATTTGTTTATCTTCATTATTGTTTTGTTAATCGAATAAACCAGTGGTTCCCAACCTTTTGTGGATCATCGCCCCCCTCTTGGGGTTGGCTGACACATATCGCCCCTTTCTGTTTTTGCTCAAAAACCATTCATTGCTGCTTGTGAGTGACCAAACACTGAAGATATGCTAAGTTATATTTGATTTTAATTTAAATTGAAATGCAAATAAGGAGGCAATTTCAATTCTGCCATTTTTATTAATTAAAAAAATTGTGTATCTTTTTTTTCCAAAAGAAATGACACTTAAAATGGAATAACGAAAACTAAAGTATATTTTTTAAAATTCGTATATTAATGTAATCAAGAAAAAGTTAAAAACTAAAATTTGAGGGGAAAAAATGAGGGGTGAGAAAGTATATTTTTATCACTTCAAATACTGCCCTGTGCTTGGCGTATTTCAGTTAAAGCTTGAATGTCAGGTTTTATGTTCTTCAGATTTAAACGCAGGTCACCTTTGAAGCAAATGTCCAACCTATTTCTTTGCTTTGTGAGCAGCCGGGCGGCAGAACTCTCTCCACTCAATATGTTGACGGGAACGAGATAAGAAGCGGGCCAGTTTGTTTCCACAATTGTAGATGAGTGTCTGTAATCTTTACCCAAGCTAACTCGTAACTCTATTTTTAATAGACGACTTTAGCCTCACAGTCATACTTCAAATCTAAAAACTCAGTCTGCAAAGATAAAGTGAGCTTATCCCCAACTTCAAAAGAGAAAGGATCGAAAATCCAATCCGGAATTTATAATTTCATCAAATCTTTAAATCTTGAATCCATATCAGTTTTTAACTGATCAAGGTGATCAGTAAAAATTAAGATTTTATTTTCGAGAATCTCGATATCTGCCATTGGACACTTTTTAAGAGTTGGAAATTGCATTAGCTCTTTGCGACCAATGTTTGACTTGTAGATATCAAATTTGGCGATGAATGAAGATATGATTCCCTTAGCCTTGATAGTGTTGAATTTATTTACTTGAAGTTTTATGTTAATTTCGTTCATTTTTTCAAAAATATCCGTCAGGTACACAGTTTCCAACTTGCGTTGCTTCAATCTCGCACTTAAAACAGGATCAGTGGTGTCAAGAAACTCAATAACCGAGTCTAATAATTCGAAGAAACGGCACAAACAGTTTCCTTTTGAAAGCCATCTCACAACTGTATGTACGGAGCAAGCGTTCGAAATCTTCAGCATTTTCAAGGCAAAGTTCTCGGAACAAAAAGTCATTCAGAGAATTAGCTTTGATTTTATTGATGCCAGAAATAACAAATTGTAAAGTGTCATGCAAGGCACCACTCAACTTTTTTGCAGCCAAATGTTGACTATGAATGGCACAATGAATGGTGATGACCTCCGATACTTCTTTTTTATTAAAGTGTGCCAGAAACCCCAGTGTGACGACCAGACATGGCAGGAGCACCCTCTGTAGCCTAAGCACTTACATTTGTAAAGAGAATTTCTTTTTCCTTAAAATAGTCTTCGACTAATTTAAAAATCCACGATCCTTTTATATCAGTGATCAAAGTTCTTGTAAACAATATTTCTTCGTTAGTCTCTTTACTCTCATTTATGAACTCACGTAAGCTAATACAATAGCTTTGTTATCTATCACCAGGGCCGGATTAACCTATAGGCACACTAGGCACGTGCCTAGGGTCTACGAAAAAATTGGGAGAAAAAAATTTGTTGACAAAAATAATTTAGCTTCAAAAACAAGTGTATTTTGCACAAAATTATGAAGATACAAATAAAAATATAATATTTTTTGGTAATAAATTATTTTGCAGAATCTTATGATCTAATATATTACTTTTTTGCGGATTTTTGGATTCAACGAAATCTTGTATTATGCTGTCGAATTCCAAACTACGCAAAATGTCGTATTCAATAGACATAAGTGCGAGCGATGCCAAACGATCTTGATTCATTGTTGAACGCAAATAATTTTTTATCAATTTTAATCTGGAGAAAGATCTTTCTTCTTCTGCATTCGATCCAAGAATCGACAAATATATTCTTAATGTAATGTGAACGTTAGGAAAAGTATTCACAAGTTTATCTTTAATTTGAGCCTTCAACATTTCTTGTGCAGATTTATGTTCATATAAATTTGAAAATAGTAAAAATTCATCTACAAAGTTTTTCTCTAAATCGGATGAGTGAATTTTTACCAAATTTTGCGCTTTTAGTTTAATCTCAGATTCTGACAAATTTTTTTGTAATTTCCTTGTAATTCGGGTTCGATAAAACATCGATTAATGACACTTTTTGGTTGATTCAGAAAACTGGGAAATTCAGACATCCGGGATAGCGATGGTCCCGAGCATCCCAGATAATTGGTTCTCTACTGTATAAATATTTCTTGTAATTAATCTCACTATCAATTTCACTGTTTTCTTTGCTGGTTTGTTGTTGTATTGTTGACGTGAAGTGTTTACATAGTTATCGATCGAACTAATCATAATGGTATTATCGATATCAACTGCAATATCGGCAGTATGTCGGTATTGCAGATAAAGTTCGATAAACAAATTCGTAAATTAAAATCCATATTAATAAAAATGTAAAAAAAAATATGCAAGAAAATTTTAGCATATATTTTGAAAAGAGGGGAGGAGTGGGCGAGGGAGGGGAGGGCCCAAAAACGGATATGCCTAGGGCCTACGAAAAGTATAATCTGGCTATGGTCACCACACTATGTTATCTCGATAAATGGTCTCTCATTCGTGAGGGTTTCGACGCCTCATTACTAGTAAATGTTTTAGCACACAAAAGACAATATGGAAACTGCACATTTTGCATTGACACGACAAAACTGTATTTTAAATATTCGGATGAATACTGAAGGCACTTCCTTTTCGAATCCATTGACATTTCAATATACAAGCATTGTAGCTATAACTGTAAAAAATAAGCTAGCAATTTATGGCTGTGGAAAACAAGCTAACAATTATTAACGGTGAGAAACAAGTAGCAGTTAATGACGATATAAAACAACCTAACAATTAACAGTCACTAACTAATAACAAAATTTATAAAAGACGTTCAACAGAAGGGAATTCTTGAAGGTCAGATTTCCGCCTGCGATACCAAAGCGTATGACGAAAGCGATAATGAACTTGAAATTTTTTAATTTTTAACTATCATAATTCTTTGTCTACACCAGAACCATAAGTTTCATATATGCTTTCAATTTCGATCTTAAATAGCTTTTTCACATACAGCTACCGAATTCCTGATATATGCTCCGTTTTCACTGCTGAAGCTGTTGCTATTTTATTAGCATTACGACTAATTTCTACACGCTCTACTCGGAAGTATTGTATATATTCCGATAGTATGAGCGTTTTGAGCCAATTAGAAAAGTTTCACTGTGATACTCATCCAATTTTATGTTTCATTATTCATTTGTTAACTACTCTTCAGAAGAAGGGATTTGAAATTTTATTTTGCTGGGTACCAAGTCATGTTGGTATTCCAGGTAATGAACTAGCTGACTCAGCTGCACAATCTGCCATATCTGTTTTAACATTGTCCGTACCCTTCTCTGACATGAAACTGCATGTTCGAAAAATTGTAAAATCATTATGGCAACAACAATGGGACCTCAAAGTTTTCAATAAACTCCACAGCATCAAATCTGATTTGGACCATTTCCCAGTACTGCGATTGCGTAGAGCAGATGTAAAACTAACCCGTCTTCGAATTGGTCATACCCGGTTGACACACCTCCATTTGTTGCTAGGAGAACCCCCTCCTCAATGCCATGGTTGTAACGTTCCTCTCACAATTCATCATGTAACATGTCCATGTCTTAACCAGTATCGGTTAACGTATTTTGGAAGTTCTATTTTATGCATGCAAGATTTGTTAGATAATATTCATCATCCAAACATTTTTGCGTATTTACGTGCTCTTGGTATTTTTAACTGTATATAAATGTTTTAATACATTTGCAATTTTATTCACTTTACTTACTTCATGTATTTTATATCCTATTCACACTTTTATCTGATTTTATTCATCAACTTATACAATTTTATCAGTTATAATTATACGAATAACTAAGTGTTGCACGCATCATGTCTTATGAACTGTTTTTACCGTATTGTTTGGCGCAGCATGTCCTTATTTGGACTTTGTGCCACTAAACCCTACATTCAATCCAATCCTTAAATAGCTTTTGTTATTAATATTATTAACAGTTTTTATCTTTTGATTACTCGTCGCCCCCTGATCGCCCCCTTGTGGGACTCTATCGCCCCCTTTGGGGCAATCGCCCCCAGGTTGGGAACCACTGGAATAAACCCTTCCCAGAAATGAAGGGGGGGGGGAAGAAAGACAGATGTAAACGAACTAAATTTTGTCTTCGGCAGACTCTTCTTCCTTTATTCGTCCGAAATGAATATTTTGTGTTCAGCAGTATAGGCTAAATACCAAATATTTATATGTTGCATCGCTAATTTAGTAGCTGCAATTGCTGTTTATTTTTTAAAATTTAATTTTATTAATTATAATTTTACAGTGTTGAGCATAATCTTGTATGTCTTTACAATTTAAAAACTCCTTGAAAAAGTTTTTTTTGCAATAATGGACCCTATCTGCACAAATTCACAAAAGCGGACCCTGGTTGAAAGAATGTGACTTAACGTTTATTTTATATTCACAAATTACGAGTAATTTTTCACAATTTTACGAAAACGGACCCTTCACAAAATGTCTGGACAGACCCCTGTATATATATAAAATTTTTGTATTATTTTTCTACAATGCTGCTATTATTTATTATTTTTTTATTATTTTGTCTAGAATACTGCTAAAAAGAGAACAAGAAGGAAACAAACTCAAAGGTATAAGGTGTCTTCACTATACCAAAATATTTATTTATAAGTATACATATATTTTTTCAAAAGTTTAAACATTTGTTTATTCTATTTAGGCAAAATTTTAGTTCAGATGTTGATTCTGACTCCCAAATTATATCAGATAAGGTAATATATTGTTATAGTAAATATTTGTCACCTAAATGTATCTTAATTTAAATTAATTCGATATTTTTTTTTTCAATCTTATGATTGCTTAACATTTAGTTGTTGAAATAGAAAAATAAGTTCAATATTGTTTGTCTTCAAAACCGAAAGTTTTATTGGTGTTGTATGCAAAATTTCCTTTTGATTGTGTTAATAGATATTTAAAAGATAAATTTAAATATAAAAAAACTAAAGACCAATTAATATTGTTTTACTATAAATATTTTATTAGCTTGTTTGAATATTTTGATTATGATACTATTTATTTTTTGCCTAGAATTCTAAAAAAAAGATAGAAAAAAAGAAAATTCAAAGGTAAAAGAAATATCCTTCACTATTTAAATAAACAATTCTGTTTGAAATTAATAAAATATTTTTCTTCCTAGACAAAAGATCTTAGATGAAGATTTTGACACAAGAACTTTAGTGAATAAGGTAATAGCAGATGTTCTTGCTTATCTCAGCTATCTATTGCTAAATCAATGTAAATAGGCATTTAAAATGCTTTACGTTTGGCCGTTATTTTTCTATACTTACTTATAATTAACATCATTGTAATTTAGTTGAATTTAATCTGAAATGTTTTTGCATGACTTCAAAACAATATTAAATAAAAAGATTAAAATATTTTGGGGTCTTTTTAACACTATGGTGGATATTTTATATGAGTTTAGTCTATTCCAGTTTGAAGAAACTTTGAAATCACAATATTTTGATATCATGAAAAAATCTGAACTTCTTGTACATTTGTTATTGCAATGATATAAAATTCAATTTTTACCAACTCTCGCTTATTACAAATTTTTTTTGATGAAAAATAATTTTTTTTTCCAAGAAATATTGGTAGAAAATATATTGCATTTAAAATGTTTACTCTGATAAAAATCCTTTGCATTGTGGTATGTTTCTTCATTCTCACAAAATTCAGTTCATTGTTGAACCATAATACGTAGCAATTTTCTGTAACCTTAATAAGAGGTAATAAATAAAACCATGTTGGAACCAAGTTTAAGAAGTAATATGCCATGTTGGAATCAAGTTTAAGAAGTAATATGCCATATGGTTTAACTACGCAACATAATTTTGTTGCAGCAAATGTGAACTTTATTGTGATCAGCAAATAGTAAAATCTATAAGTATCAATAATGTATGTCGTTCCAAATAATAGTTTCAAGTGATTACATTTCTGTTTAGGAATTAAATAAATGCTATTTGACTTTTACAATACTGTCATAATTACTATTTTGTCTAAAAATATTACTACTTGCAACATTATAAAAGTTTTAGTTTCTATCTTCGAGATTTTGATACCAAAATTAGGCTGAATATAAATACAAGAACTAGTTGTTTGTTTTGGTTTTTAAGGATGAGTATATATTAAGTATATTGAGCATTTGCTAATATTCAGCAAATATTCTCATTTTCTGTAAATTTGCATTTGAAAGAAGTTATATTTTATATCTAGCTTTAATTTTTTTTAACTGGCTGTTTAGAAACCAAGAGCTGCTGCTTTGAACGCAAAGAGAAAAAATAAAAGTTTACTAAAGCAAAAAGAGTTGGATGAAAATTCTATACATTCTTCAACAATCAAAAGAAAGTAAGATTATAAAATAACATTTCTTTGAGTATTAGTTTATGAAATATTATGATTTAAAAGTTAAATTTCTCTTTTGTTTACTTTCTTTGTCAGAATATTATCACAGATCAAAATTTTCATGTAAGAAATTACTGTCCAAACCATCTTGATCAAAATAATTCTGAGACATATATTTTACTTAAAAACACAAAAGCTGGTCTTCAATTAACAAAATAATGAAAATTATCAGTAAAAAAAATGCTCACCCCAATAGAAAAAAAAGCGTCCTCAAATTAAATAATAAAAGTTCTATTTCTTCAAATTTGCTGGAAATTTTTTATTCATAATCAAAATGTTTTACGATACCAGGTTTAACTGTAGTAATGAAATAGTTTCTTTAGTAATTTCAAGTATATATATAATATAAATTGTATTTCTCTTTAATTAAAATTCTACTAAGTTCAGTGTTTTAAATTATGCAAACTGAATATTTTATTTGAATAATTAAGTTAATAAATTTATTGTTTAATAGTTCGTGTGGTTGTGTCTGTATTGAAAACCTATTTCTCTAATGTATATAATGTGATAAAATTAATATGAATATCATGTGCAGATTTTACAAAATTAAAATTACACTGTTAGTTTTAGATATAAAAAAGTACTGTCAATATTTTCTAATAAATTCAAAGTAGTAGTTTTCAATTGATTTTTGAAACTTAATTTAATATAATTTCTTAGTGTAATTCAACTATTCATAAATTTTTTTACAGTTTTGAAAAAAGCTTTAGAAAGATCCTCAGGCTGTTAATGAATGAATTTAGAAAAAAAGTCATCACTTAAAAAAAAATAATATGTAATAATTATGTGTTTTCTATTTGGTTGCATATGTTGATTGTTGAGGACTGTTTGTGATGAGGTTTTTCAGAACAGAATACTAGATATCATTCAAAACTATGTTACACACTTGTAAATAACTTTTTTTACACAACACATCTTTTTTGTTTTTGCTTCTGTTGCAAACATTTTCACAAACATTTCATGATATTTTCAGTTTTTTTTGGAAACTTGTGGTGAATGAAAGTTTTTACTCATTTTTTCATTTCATTGTGTTTTGAGAAATCTGTGATTATTACATTCTGTTGGTTGTCACATTGACTATTACTAGGCATAATATAGTTTTTGTTATTATATTTATGAACATAATTAAAATTTTTGTTTTCCTTCTTTAGGTATGAAAGTGAGGATGATGTTAGTTGTTATTCACCAAAAAAGAAGAAAAACAATGCTTGTTCAATTTTCCAGACTGATACGGAAACTCAGAGTAGCGAAATCAGCTGGTTTAAAAGAGGAAAACGTGGGTTATTTCAAACTCCTCCATTAAAGAATTACACAAGAAAGTATGTGTATGTTATGTAAAATTGTTGGTATCAATCCTTTGACGCTGAATTTTTATTAAATGTATTTCCATGCTTTTTCTTCTTCTTTATTTTGTATTAATTTATGTCAAAGTAAGGGAAAAATATTTTATGTAGCATTTTAATAATTTATGGTTATGAAATACAGCATGAAACACTAGTGTCTTTTTCTGTGTTAAAGGTTAAATCTTCTAAACAGTAATTTTTCAAATTTGCGTTTATTTGCAGTTATTTAGATCCAATAAAAAATAATAGAAACATCATTGAAATTTTTTAATTTGCAAAATCGATTATTGATAAATTTTTGAATATTAATTTTAAAAAAAATTTATACTTTTTTTTATATTTTAGTATAAATATAATTCTGACAATCTAACAGATTTTTTGGTAACTATTAGGCTTTTTTTATAATTAATATATTATTATTAAAGAATGCCAGAAAAAATATAGAAAAGGAGCATCAGTGTCTCATCTGCATCAAAGGGTTAACTTTAATTGGTTTATAATTTAAATGTGTTTTATGTTTTAAGAGTTTTCTAGAAAATTATGATTAACTGATTTAAAATGAAAGAAAGAAATGAAAAGAATAAGATTGCTATTTCACATGAGAAACAATAATAGGAATTTTCGGAATAAAATAAATATTCTTTTTCTATTTAAGGTAATCTGATAAATAAAATACATCTTAGTTTTCAATATATTTTTCCAATAAAGATGCTGAATAAGAAAATATTTAATTAAATGGCATAATGTGAAAGGATATTTGCTAAATTATTATTTAATTTAGTTAATGATCTTTAGTTTAAATGTATTGCATTTAAATAATTCCTCTTGAAAAAAATATATTTGACTTATGGGCTGAATTAGAAAGAATGATTCTGTTTATCATTGCAAGGGGTAAAAAATTGTAAACTTGCACTAAGCATTTCTAATTATTATAGGACTTGAAAAGGAAAGTATAAAATATAATATTTAGATTTATTTTAATATCTAAAATAAAGCTTAACAGAAAATAGTGATCTAATGATAATTATTTTTAAATAAAGATCTTTGGAAATTTGACTAAAGCTTCTTAGAAAAAAAATTTTTTTTTTTGGAAAATAATAATAAAATAGTTATTTTAAACCTTAACCATTTCTTTCATGAAAATTCATAGTAAATAGCGATCTTATCGGTAAGATTACATAACCATTTTATCCACAGTTGTTTCTTCTTTCAAAGATCTAACTTTTTATTGTGACTTAAAGAAAAACTTATCCTTGGGTCAGGAAACCATTCTAATTATTGATTTTTTGTCAGGCCTAAAACTAAATGTAAAGATGGTTATCTTAAAAGCCACAAATTTTAAATATTTAATTGCCTTTCTTTGTATAATGGAAGGTATTTAAGTAAGAGTGTGTTTCAGACCAATTATCCCTCAAAAATATTCTGAAAATATACAGGTTTAATGAGAAATTTTGTCCAGATCCAAATAATAACTAATTAGAACAATTTCTATGTAGTTTATTTATTTTTACATAATCAAAATTACATGTTTCTATAAGCCATGTATCGAATAGTGATTTGGCCAAATACCCAATATTCGACCACCAAGTAGCAATTTTTTTTAGTGAAAATCATTCATAAATATTATTTTCAAATAATTAATTTCAAATGATAAATAATTGGTTCTGGGGATAGAACACTGACCTCCTAATTAAGTGACCCAGGTTCAAATCCCAGCGATCGCTGGCCCATACAAATTCTGCAAGCCGCTTACATCAACCACAGTACTGACCTGTTTTTGCGGTTTTCCTCTTCATGTAAAGCAAAACAAATTAGTTCTATTAAAAAAACCTTCATGAAGGCAAATTTCTCTTTATACTTGATCCAGGAGCTCCCTTGTCTTACAGATTGGGTTCAAAATTACATAAAGGCTGTGGTGTTGAACATAGGTAGTCATAAACTTAAAAAATTTGGTCAGCATTCAATAACTTTCATAAAATAAAATGTATGCAAATAAGTTTAGTCATTGTTGAAAAATAGTGAAAACTTAGCTATATTGTTGATATGGGGTAAAGGGAAAAAAACTAATAGTTATCCATTAGAAGTATTTCAGATAAATAAAAAACTGGCTAAAAGCTATAAATAAAAAACTAAAGTTGTAAAGGTAACGAAAGAGAATAGAAAAAATCCTCTTAATTCTTGAAATCAAACTTTAATGTTAAAAATTATATTTTCTGGAAAAAATACATACATAAAATGTTAAAAAAGATATAGTCTATCAGAAATGCATTTAAAAAAATGCTGTGTCATAATAAAAACACTATTTAAAAGAAAAGTTAATTAAACAGCAAAAGAGAAACAGAAAAAAATTGGTCTTAGTTTTTAAAATATTACTTTAATGTTGAAACTTCTAGTTTTTAAAACATTACTTTAATGTTGAAAATTCTAGTATTCTATCTTACCAGATGTCTGTCTGACCGTACAGGCAAAAAGTTACAGTAAAGGAATAAAGTCTAATAAAAAGCTCTGTTTAAATGCTGCACTGTTGTAAGAACAAAGAAAATAAAACATTCTCCATTCTTAAAACAAGAAGTGTTCAATAAAGGATGAAATTGACTTGGCTAAATATATTTAAAAAAAAATCCTCTGTAAAATTTGTGATCTTGCTTTTCCACATTTCACTTTGTATTTCCATTTGTCCTCCAGAACATATATTTGCAGGTTTCAGAATTTAACAAATATGTGTAAAAACGATTTCTAATAATGTAAAGTAAATGTAAAGATTTTAGAGTAATCTTTATTAAATCTTTTCAAATTAAAAGAAAAAAAAATAATGAAAAATATTTTTTAAAAAATTCCTTGCCTAATATTTGTTTCAAAATTCTGCCAACCGAATATTTCGCAAAACGTTCAAATAAAGAATAGTGGCCGAATATTCATTACATCCCTAATTTCTATTTACCGTATGTCTAACATGATTTAAAATTTACTTTTAAAAAAATACATATCAAAATTATACCTAAAATTTTAATATAGTCACATTAATAATAATTTGTAAACTATATTACAGGAATTATAAAAGCAGGACTTCTCTGGTAAGTCATTCATTTATTTAATTAAATGCTTTATTTATATTTTCTTTCTATGTTATTTTGAGTACTGCAGTGTTTTACTTGGTCTAAATTCAATGTAAGTTAATTTTTTACTTATTAGTATATCAGAAATTGAATTTTTAATAAATATGAAGAATAGAGCTTTTTAGGATCAATTTAAATAAAAGATCTTTGAAATTTTTTTTTCCTTCTCTTGAAATCGAATTTGTCTCCTTTAATTTTAAATTGAAAATAAGGACAAATTATGAAGTCAAATTATCAGTTTAATTTAAACATGTTGAGATAAATTTAATTCAAAATTTTAAACTTAAAATAATATGTATACATAAGCAATTTTAAACCAATTGTACAAAAGTTTGAAAGAGTACAAGCAAGTAGTATCAAAAACAAATAAGCATGACAAAAATAGACTAATAAAATTTAAATTGAACTTATATTTTGTTGCAATTTTCAAAATAAATAAAAATCATTAAATTTAAATCATTCCTTTTTAGATTTATTTAAAAGTCAAATTGATAATAAAGGCCATACAGTTTCTATGAGAGATTTTAAAGTTTAAAATTAATATAAGATATTTTAACTTAAAGATTTAGTCATTATAATTATTGAAAAAAATACCTTTTTTTTCCAAATATAAGTATTATCTTTTGTGTTTTGTAGTATTTCAAATTTAGTGTTATGTTCGCCCATTCTTGTTTTACAGAAAAAGTGGAAACAACAAGGAGCAATTCAAAAGAAAAGGGAATTTCAGAAGAAAACTAAATTTTTTGATGACAAAAGTTCAGAATCTGGTACAAAATCAAAGAGTATGGGACTTTCTGATATAGACAAATTTAGTTTAGTTGTAGAAAAAGAAAGTCCTAAAAAAATGGCTCATGTTAGGAAATCCACAAATTTTCATTTTGAATTACTGAATTCAGTTAATGAAAAAATACTTGATGCAACATCTGATGAAAATTTAAATCATAATTTTACTGATAATGACATTATTGGTGGACATTCCAATCCGAGGGTTTTGGACAAACTTAGTTTGCCTAAACAAGCAAAAAAAAATATTAGCAAAGATAATCAGAGTTTCAAAATAAAACCCGTTAAACAAAAGGAAAAGTTTCTGCATTGTAACTATTTAAAAATAAGTGATGAAAAATCAAAGCTTAAAACTGTGAGAAAATTCGATACATATGTTAAAGATGGCTTGTGTACCTCTCTTAAAGCTTTCGACAAAACTCATGATGATTTGTGTTCTACAATCCAAAATTCCAAATTTGGGCTCATAAATCAGAATAATTACAGTAAATCTGAAGGAGATCAAATGGACATTAATATTGAGCATCCAGAAACTTTGTTTGACGGTAGTGAATCAAGAAATGAATTTACTGCTACTTTGAATATTCAGGAGGAGAAGTGTGATTTATCTAAACCTAGTTCTCTACCTGATATTCATGAGACTGACGAGAATGTTTGTAGAACTTTGTCAATAGAGAGTTGTAAGTAAATTTAAATATTTACCTTTTTTTAATTGTTGTTGAACCTGTATAAAATGAACACATGCAGAATTGTGGCAATTATCCATTCTAATTATAGCAACTAATATAATGTTGTTCTTGCTAATTGCTAATTGTTCTTGCTAATTTGAAAACTGTCTTTAATGTTAAGATCTTAAAAATGTTACCTTTGTAGAAGATAAAATTAGCAAAAATATACTGGGAAACAACTGAAAAAAATTAATTATATATAATTTTTTATAAGCAACGTTTGTTTATTCTAGGCAATTGTCAAGGTTTTAGATTCCCATTGTAAAATTTTAGTAGTTAACTATTAGCAAAATAATTATAGAAATTGAACATATATGTTGATACTTAATGTTCCTTATGTTGTTTGGCATGATCTTGAAAAATATTCTTCAAAAAGAACTTTGCTTTGTCTTTTTCTTTTGAAGTTGTTATTTTAAAATCGTCAGTCAGAGAAATGGCTGATTCATCCAATTTTTTAAAAGTGAAGCAGGCTGTCGCTTGTGTCTAAAAAGTTGATTAAAATTATTAATTTTAAGAAAAGGTGTGGCGACTATTTTTGCCAAAATCTAGGCCAAAACAACCTTTTTAAAAATTGGCCAAATATTTTTTTTTTTCGAAAAAAAAATTCACTATTTTTTCTTCATTTGTTTCACATTCTTTAGAAAGCTTTCTTTAAAAAATTTACTTATATACGTTAATACATTAGTTAAGAGCTTTTTGCCAACAGCATACATAATAAAATTAACTTTTCATCATTGCATAAGCAATTAATATGAATGCAGAGCTTCATTAAAAAGAGCTAACGCTCTAGCACAAAATGCTGTTTAAGAGGCCCCAATATTTTCCCTGACTAAAAAAATTTGTATTGCATTTATTTTAATGAAAATCACAACTGTCAGCAAATCACACCATTCTCTTCCCAATGATGTAACCCAGCGTTTGGTTCATAGGAATTCTGCTTCCAGCTCCCAATGAGTAAAATGTTGATGTAAAATATCCTCAATGGTAGATCCTGGGTTAAAATCCCTTTGCCGTCGTTCCACCATGGGAGATTTTTGTGGTTTTCCTCTCCATTTTACACTAACGGGGATCAGTTCCATCAAAAAGTGCTCCAAGCCCAACGCTTGATCCAAGACTTCGCTTGTCTTCTGGGTTACACTCAAAATTACAAGGCTACTGAGTTGAACATTGATTGTCATAAAAACTTTGAATTGGGTGTTCTGTCCAATACTGGCTATAAAATAAAATTAAGTAGAACCATCATGCTTTTTTTTCTCCTTCTGCTGTCTTCTTTCTTTTGGAAATAAAGAGATTATAAATGATTGATGTAATTATATGTTTTTCTTTAATTATGTTTTTTTTTATTTTGCAATTACAAACAAATTTTAGTTTATTTAATTGACACAATGTTGTTTTTAATTGACGCAGTAAATGCTTTGTCAATTAGCATGAATTATTAGGGGATAATATATATGTGATAATGTTTTAAGTAATATTTGAAGTTTATAGCATATTTGTTTTTTTTTTTTTTTTTTTTGGTAAGACAATATAATCCACGGTTAAAAATATTGCAAACTTGCCAAATCTGTTTATTTCTGACAGTTTAAAATAACTCTTCATATTTAATTATTTCGTTTAATTTGTAGTGAACTCCTTAGAAGAATTACGAAATGAAGAAAGTGGCAAGAAGTTACACATGAAACTGTTTTTAGAGGTATGAACACATTTGTTTGTACTTAGAAATTTGAGTGCACTATTTATTACTTTCTTTTATGAATTTTTTTTCTTTCAGAGTTTGTCCAGCGAGTCACCTCCGCCTCCAAGTGATATGGGAGATTTTTGTATGTAACTCATTAAGATTATAATAATTGATTCATTATTAACTTTCATATCTTTTTACCATAACCAGTTTATTTGTGATATAATATTTTGTATTACATAATTATTTGTTAATATTTTTGATTGCAGGTGCAAGAGTGGTCTCTAAAAGATCTTCATCACAGTGCTCTTTTTCTGTAAATGAAATTCCTTGTAAAAAAATAAAAACTGATAAAAATCAAAATGGTAAATTATTAAAAATTTATTTCAACCAATTCAAAATTCAAGTTCTTCTAAAATCAGTAAATATATCGAATTTGATAAAACTCAGTGTATTTAATAAATAGAAATTGCTGAAAGGGTTTGAAATTGTTGATTCATCTTATTTTTTGATTGCATTTATTATTTTTTTATTCATTGATTATTTTTTTATTGAAGATTGTATTAAAAATTTCATATTTATAGTAAATATTTAGGGAAAAAAATTGCATTAATTTTAATAGGATATTATATTTTATTATAACACGGTGGCGAATAACTGGGAAAAGTTGGAGAATTTTTTGGTTCTGGAAAAGTCAGGGAATTCATTCACTGATCAGGAAATTTTTTTAAATGCTCTGTTCCTCTTGTAGATTGTCCACCTACTGTTACTTCCAATCCACTGACTGACTTTGGTATTGGGGGAACGGAGAAAACTCCTCTTTCAATCATCTATACTAGCATAGGCAGTATTTTTCTCTTTTTCAATACCAAGAATCTGATAATTTCTGCACTGAGGAGATTTTTACGTTTATGGAAAAATTAAAAATTCAGCTTCTTGAAGGATCTGTCTTTCTTATCTACAACAACGTTTCTAAAGAAAACCAAGGTTTAAAAAAAAAGGGTAGAAAAAGCTAATTTTTATCTTTATGATTATGTTAAAGATTTTCGTTCATTGTGCTCATGATCTTTGCTGGTTAATTTCATTTTTGCTGGTTAGTTTCAATTTTGTATTTAGATTTTGTTTTTGCACAGCATGAATGATTTGTAGAATTTTAAATTCATTCTTTGTGTCAACTTTATTATCCTGAATGCTTTTCTATTCATTATTTTATTGAAATAGGTAATTAATCTTTTTTTATTGTTTTCGTTTTAATTTTAAACCAGTAATTTTTATCAGTATTTCATAAAATTTAATTATTCGATTCATTATTATTCACTTTGAAATACGAATGGCATATCAAGATTCATACTGTAGCGATTCACGATATGGATATTGAGATTTACAATTGATGTTTTTGTGATTTACATATCATAATTTCACATATGTGAATCACATTCATTTGTGGTTGAGCCATTTTCTTAAATAGAGTCAAATTGCTCCCTAAATTTTGGTACAAAAGTTTTGAAAAAATTATCCTAGCTGTTTCTTACTCGTTTCTGTTACCCATTAGCGGTTTCTTATCCTATTCTGTTTCCCGTTTCTTCTGATCTACAAGAAATTTTCTTGAAAATCTGTGACACAGCAGCATTTTTTTTTATTTTGGTCTATTTTTCTTGGAATTAGTCTTATGGACTATTAGTAGTTTTTTAGTTTTTAATGTAATATTTTTTTTTTATAATAGTAAATTTTATGTGTACACATAAATATGTTGGGCAAGCTTTGACAGGAAAAAGTCAGGGAAGTTTGAAATATAGAATCACTAAAAAGTAAAATAGTTTTATATATATTTATCTTTTGCACCACTTTTTTTAAAGCTATATTAAGTAACCAAATGAATTCTTTTTCTAAACTATATATGTTTTTCCCCCATTAATTTAGCACATATTGTTATATGGTAACTGATCTAATTGCTATTTATTCTAGATCAAAGTGACCTACAGTTTAGCCCTAAGAAAATGGAAAAGAAGGTTAAACGAAAATTGAATGTACACATTGGTTCTATTGTTAAGGTAAAAATAAAAACTTTACTTTTCAGTGTAGACATAGTTTATGTACACAAATGCATTAAAATAAACATTGGAAACTTTCCAATTTGAAATATAAAGTTGATTATCTCGTAAATTCAGTATCGACTCTGTTTCTAAAAACGCATCAGTCACAATCAACTTTTGAAACTGACAGAAACGATAGTCAATGGAGATGAATCAGGCTTAGTCCAACGTGGGCTCTCTTACTGAAGAAACGGTTTCTGGCTCAAGTTGGCTAGGATACACTCTTAATTACATTTTCGGAAACGTTTTTACTACTTTACTAAGACATAATACATAATCCAGTTGGTAAAGCTGAGCAAAATAAAAATAAATTCTTAAACCTAACGATTTACTAAAAGGTATTTTATTGAGAATCTTTTAGACAATAAAAAATTTTAGTATTTTCTGTTGTTGGTAATTACTCTTAGACAATTCTTTTACTTCCAATCATAGATTTTTCTATTGACTTTTTGATTAATATGTTAATGATAAAAAGTTTTAATGACTAATTTTCTTGTTTAGATATCAATGGCTGAGTAGAGAGATCGCAAAATTTGCCCTTTGTCGGACATATATCTCCGACTCTAAGTAATCCTATGTATCTTAGGCTCTAACTAATAAGATGTGTCTCAGGCTCAGCCCTCCCGGAAGTGAGCTGGAACTTATCTCTAATAAGCATGCAAAAGCCCCTTCTAATTATCAAATTGTTAATTGAAGATAAATGCAGAGTTCGGTTTTAACATAAGTGTTAAATTTGTTTTGGAATTCTGTCCTTTAGCTGTACAAAATCATCATTAACTATTGTTTTTGTTTATTCACTGTGATATCCATTTTTGTCAAGTTTATCCAACATTTTTGATTGACATTAAAGAAGAGATGAGTTGATACTACTGGCACAAAGTGATTTTATTGTATTTTTCTTAAATATTTTTCCTTTTATTTCAAGATGCATGTTTGTTGTTTCAAATTTTTCAAGATGCATGGAATCTTTGTTTCACACTTTTTCGGAAATTCAATCATTATTGAAAAAGAAAAAAAACTCATTCAACAATTTTAAATTATCAAGTTTTCATGGTGTTGAATTAAGAGGTCATACGCTTATTTATTATTTTCAGCAAATATTATCACAAATTTTGTAGATTTGAATTTTTTAATTTCACATAAATTATGTTTTTTATCAGATATTTGAAATGATGAATTCCAATAAAAAATGCAATGAATATACGAGAGAATTTTTAAATAATGAATTGAAGTATAATCCACCAAGTTACTTTTGCAGGAAAAACAGCATATTTGCTGTTTTTGCTTCAATATTATTGAAACCCCAATTTAAAATTAATTAATTACGGAATTCTTTAACTCTATTACAAATTTTAATTAGTTGTTGTTAATATTAGCTAATTGGTACTGGGGATTTTTTTTACACACAGCATGCTTTTATTATATTTAAGTAGAGCAAATGATACTTTTTCAAGATTTTAGTTTATTTTTTGCTTTTCCTAAAAGTAGCATGGTTGTCTTAAAAGTAGCATGCTTTTTCTTAGGTTTGAATCCAGATTGAATGTCTAATTCTGTCTCACTTTAAAAGTGAACCAAGAAATTGTATGAAGCACAAAAATATTACTTATAAAAACTGAGGTTTGTGCATTAAAAGCGAACTATGCTGCAATAGACTTAACACTGTACCAACCGAGTACAATATCCAAGTACAACAATTTTATTGTTAAATTAGGCTCTCATTAAATCTGAGCTTGTTATAAGCTGGTTCGATAGTACTGCATTCTTAAACTTTTACAATTTATATTTATTTGTGAGCAATATTTAATTAAACCAGTGTTGCAAAAATCCCTCTGTTTAATATAACTGGTTTGATAATTTGTTTAATATAATGAAGTTGTATCGATTTACATGTTGAATATTTACATTACTTTTGAAATTTATTCTTACTGATCTCATGATGACTTAAAATGTTATGGTTTCACATGTTGTCTGTTGAAATATTTTATTCAGGATGACAGTTAGTAGCTCGTATTAACTATTTAGCTTATTCCACTTAAGGTCAATTCTCATAAACTAATCAAAGCATCTTTGAAAAATCATCACAAGTTGAACAAAGATAATTTTTTAACTATTTGTTTACTGAAATCTTTCCTATGCGTGTTTACTGAATTTGTTTACTGAAATCTTTCCAATATGTTGCGGGACTATCATTTTAAAAAATTACCATTTGATTTCAGAACCGGAAATCTGAGAAAATTTTTATACATTCTGAAAAGAAATCCCCAAGCTCTCCAAACAAGCAATTTAAGGATAAAAAACAAAACAAAGCTGATTTAAGGTAATCCTTTTTTCTAGGTGCTTAAGTTATTTGTGTTTCCATGTATTTTAAGATTTCAGATAATTTAAATTAAAAATGAAATTCTTAAAGTATTTTATAATAGAATAATCAATCTCAATAACAAGAGTAAAAAACAATTAAGTCTTTTTCTAGTTTTGTTAAAGTTTTATTCAGGGTGTATTCAGAAATGAATTTCATAAATAATAGAAACTAAATTTTCTTGTTCTATACTTTAATTTATTATAGCGCTACTTTATCGGTTATTGCTTTTTTTACACAATACATATTTTTGTCAATTTAGATTATGGAAGATTCTTGTGCTCTCTTTTGAGTTTTGAATTAAAAAGACAAAATCTTTGATAAAATTAACAAATAAGCTCATGGCTTTTTTTCTTAATTTGTAAAATTTATGTTTTTCCTTTTAGGATTCATCAAAATATCATTAAAAATGTTTCAAAAATGAAGCAAATGTCATCAAAAGAAAAATTGAATATGGAAAAAAATTTGGTAAATCCTTAATGTTTATTCATATTCTAGGTTAAAACTGAAAATATAATTTAAAAGCTACTTAAAAATATTTTTTAAAAATTGAAGGGCTTAAGTGATATTAAAATGTTTAACTGTGCATAATTTTCAAAAGCTTCAAATTTTTTTTTCTTTGTGAATTTATGTGCGAGTTCGAGAAATTTTAAAAATAAAATAATTTAAAATTCCATCCAAATACATGATGAAAAGAAACTTAGTTTAACAACAGTTTAGACAGGTTTTGAACATAAGATAAAGTAATATAACTAAATTTAAATTCATTTTCAGTAAATAAATAAATGCTGTAAACTATTTTGATTATTTAGGTTTGTAGACTCTGTATTTCATTCATTGAAGAATGTATGAGAAAGAAAAATAAGAAACAAAACATCAATATTTTATGACAGTCGGCACATTAATTGTTCTGATATTATTATTAATTTCAGCATGATTGAAATTTAATTTTTAGTAAGTTAAAATTGAGACAAGGGTTTCAATTAAAATTAATCAATGTGTTTTACAAATGAAAAGTAATTTATATTTAAAAAAATAAAAACTTCCTGCTAATTATATATGAATTTTTTTTTCTATTACAGAGATTTTTTTATTTTTACCTAACTCAACAATAAGTTCATTGGGAAACATTTTATAATATTTACACTATAAGCTTATATATGTCTATTTTTAACAATTGGAATGAATTCAGCCATTAGTAAATTTAATGATGGCTGAACGCAGATGTTTTCACTCATTGACTCAACAAGTTCACTTTTCAACTGGAGGCAAACCATGAAAAAATTTTGGTATTTTTCTTCAAGTGATGCAAATACTGTATAGTTTTAAAGTAAAAGTTTTCATGAAGGCAATTTATGTCCAATACTGGATGCAACATTTTCTTTTTCTTCCAGTTGGGTTCAGAATTGCTGGTTATATAGAGATCAAATCACAACATGGAGAATGATAAGCTAGGCTTGTAATAAAATAAAATTTCCATCTGAATAGGAAAAATTTAAGAGCTTGTTGTTATGCAGATCACATTGCGTGTAAATTACATTTATAATTGGATTATTTAAAATAAACCCCCGATAGATAAAACATTTCTCATTCAATGTATTGTCATTTTATAAAAACCAAACCGAGGCTGCATTAATAAATTTTATTAAAAATTTCTATAATGGCAAAGAAATAAACTATATAGCTCAGTTTTAAGCAGATGGTGATAGAAATTTTTTTCGAGTTTCGGATATGCGTATTACGCAATATAGCTCTACCATTGTATGCCCTAAGAATAGTACCATTGTATGCCAGTAAGAATAAACAATCAATATGTGCTTCTATATTTATTAACAAAACGCAACAATGAAAAATTAACAATTAGACTGAAAACAAAAACAACAAAATATGAGAAATAAAAAACAACAGGAGCTTTCAGGAGGTGCTCCCTCCGGCGTGAGTGTATCGAAAACAACTAAACAAAAAATATTTAGATTGGCGACGGATTGACTCTGCCGAAATGAATTAATTCCTAACAGATGTCTTCTTAGCAATGTCTCATGTTAAACATTCATCCCACATTTCTTTTATATATATATAAATATATATTTTAAATATAGTTTGAAACATGTAGAAAAATGAAAAAATAAAAGCATTTTGTTTCAGTTTCCCTAAAAAAATTCACTTTTGACTGACTGACTTTAAAATATTTGTAAGGCAGGAAATTATATAATTTTTTTATGTTTTCATGTAATAATAGGTTTAATACCCATTTGGGTAACAAAACAAGAAGTAGCTAAGTAATAATAAAATTTATGTTGGGTTCTCAGACTCTGCAAAATTTTAAGATCTGGTATGTCTCTAATATTTATATTTCTTTTTAAAGTCATATTCAGTGTTAACTAAACTCGCCTCCGAAGTAAATCTTCTAACAAAAAGACTTTTTGGAACATTACAGAAATGTACTTCTAATTTTTGGTAAGATATTAAGCTTTTTCTTATTTATTAAATAATTCTCTATCTGTTAGTTTTTCTGAAAAAATATTCTCTCTAAGTTTTAACTCTCGCAGAAAGGGATCAAAATTGTGAGAAAAATGTATTATATCATAATTAGATAACCATTTGATTTGTTTTTTGATCTTTTTTTTATTTCTATAGAAGTTGAGTAACTTTTATCGTATTCATTGTAAATTTATGTAAAAAAATCTTAATTTTCAGCCCTAAGATGAGTAAAACGTTAGAAATTTCTTTTTTATACCTTAAAGAAGAAGTTTTTTTGCTCCAAGTTTTTCTTTTATTTTCTTGTTTTTTTGCATAAACATTTTCAAATGGAGTCGTGTAAATGTATTTTTCTATTAGGATTTCTAAATATTGGAACATTTTTTAAATTATCATTTAAGTTCTATAATGTGCAAATTTTTCATAAAATTATTGTTCTTCTTGACTACATATCTTATAAGATATTGAATATTAAGTATTTTATTGTGCATTTCAAAAAAAATTTGCTCTTACATGATTGAGTCATCCAAATGTAACATTAGCTACATATTTAAGTTAAACAAGTTATATTGTATTTTTTTCAGTTTCCATACATCATACTCTTTTTTTTTAATGCACTCGTTTCTCTGTATTATCTATCAATTAATAATTGTAGGCTTAGGAGATCACAGGAAAACAAATAACTCAGCCACATAAGTATTCATTTAGACCATGGATTCCCAAAATGGTCTGTATCAGCCCCCAGGGGTCGATGACAACCTGCAAGGGGCCCATGTCAAGTGAAAAAAATTGGGGGTCCATGAAATTAAAATGGGGGTCAACGATAGTGGATCTCATGTAAGCAGATCGGGACTTTTAATTGCGGCATTTCATGATTAAAATAATCAACATACACTGATAGTACCTATTTACTTACATTATGCTACCTTATAATATAAAGACATATATCTTTCTACATTCTACATAATTTATAAAAGTAGCTATGAAGTGAAAAAAAATTTTCAAATTTAAGTTATTAGGATTATTTTTTGATATATGAAACTGAATTATTATAAACTAGCAGTTGCCTGCAGCTCCGCCTGCGTGCGTTTTCTCTGCGTGTAAGGTTTTATTTTGTAACAAAAAAGTATTTTTACGCTGTAAATTGTAGCCTAGCCTGTGTCAACTCTTTAGTTAGCTAGACCTCCAATTTTATCTGCGCACAAGATCACGGAGATTTGTTGCCTAGTTTTTGCGTGAAAACTTAATAAACAAACCGACAATACACTACTACGGTTTTGTATACAAACTTATTTCCGCAATTGTAATATTAGTAGCAGAGTACGGATTTTATAGTGCACTATTTTATTTCATCTACATATTAATTAAATTAAATTAGTTTGAATTTAATTAATAAATGTATAAAATTAACATGTGTTTTTTTCCTTAAGTTTTTCACACTACACTACACTGCAGTTAGAAATTTAAATCTTTCAGAGTGAGTAGCACTATACCAGCTGTCAAAAATACATTTGAAGTTGATGAATTTACAAAAAATTAATATCAGGTAAGCAGGGGGTCTACCAAAAAACATGATAAGGAGTCTACGAGACAAAGTTCTGGAACCACTGATTTAGACAATAGAAGCAATAAACTGATAAACACATATACTATGATCGGTTACTATGCCTCAACAACTAGCAAGGACGGAACAGTTGTAACAAGTTTGGTTAGCACGATATTATAACAAACGTTTTTAGTATCCAAATTTGTTCCACGCTCTAACAGTTTTGTGGACAGTACTCAATGAACTAGACAATACATATCACAGCTGATATATAGACGCACACATTCAGCTTAGTGACAGATCATCACGTAAAGTAGCATAGAAGTAAGGTCACGGCTTACATAGAGGTGATGTGGCAGCAGGTGACTTCAATAAGCCAACAAGTGTACTAGTGTGTGACTAAGTAAGTAGTGAATGGGTATCGACCTTTCGTCCATATTTATTCAAGGAACCTTTTGACATAAATTTGATGCCAACAGTTAATTGCTTAACATTAACTAATAAAATACTAAAAAAAACCTACTACAGTCAAACCTCGATATCTCGAACTTGAAGGGAGAGCAGAAAAAATTCGAGATATCGAAAATTCGAATTATCAAAAATCGCATGTTATCGATGGTAGAATAAAGAAAAATGCTCTTCACATACCTTATTTACTATTCCATATTTAATCTAAAAACAGTTTTTACACTTTCATTTAAAAAAAGACTCAATTCTTGTTTGCTTTAGAGATGTGTAAGAAAGTTGGTCTGTAACACTTTCTAAGTGGACTATAGCTTTAAATGTCTCCTCTGACATATTCGGCTGCCTCTCAATAAATCTCCATACAGTGTCCACTGCTGAAAGTGCTTGTTTGTTAGTAACATTGGGCGGTAAATCTTCGATTTCCTCATCCTCTTCTTTTGATAGTTCACAAGAAGCTTTCGTTTGAGCGATGATATCATTGTCATCCTACTGACCGCCTGTTACTGCATCATCTACGTTTACAAACTCATGAAATTCCATGTCATCAAGCTTCATGAGTCAGTAAATCTGTTCCAATCAATTTCGGTGTAGTTTTCAGCAGAATTAATGATATTGATTGTTTGACTTTTTTTTGTGTTCTTTAATGAATCCAGACTTCTTGTAGTCATTCATTATCGTAGAGGAAGACACATGATTCCATGCCTTGTCATCTATTCTTAAATTTTTTTTATTTTTTTTGGAATATTTTTTTAATTTTAGAAAAAAATTACACTATTTATGGAAAAAAATTGATGTTATCGAGGGATTAGCAAAAGAAATTCATGAGATCAAGTTTTTTTTAACATTGAGTGTATAGAAAATTTGAAGTGAAATTTTTTTTCTTCGAGATTCGTGAATCGAATTCGTGAAATCGAGGTTCGTGAAATCGAGGTTCGAGTGTATATTCAAATATCCTTCTCACTATTGTTATTGTAGAAAGATATATGCTAATTCCCTATTACTGACTCATATCGTGACCACACCGCCCTCCAATGATCTTAGAGAAATTACAGGAGAAGATATATGCAACTTTTAATTTAAGCAAAAAGACCCAACTTCAGATGCGTAACAAATATTGGTCGTTGATTTCGAAATCCCTGATTAATAGAATGTCACATGATGTACCTATTTTATTTTAATTCTTTGAAAGGAAAAGCAATTATTTTATGTAAAAAAATAAAATATTGCAAAATAAAAAAATTATGCCGATCAAAACCTACTTCCCTACTATGCAATAATCAAGTTAAATCAATTATTTTATCTTATTATTGCAGCTGTAATAAAGTTATAAGTTTTAAATCATAGTTATTGTGTTATGCAAATTATATTATAATTTTAAAATTCTCCACATGAAATGAAAAACCAAACTTACCTGCAAAATTTTTATAATAATATTTTATTCATTAACTGGGTGCAAAAATTGTATTGCCGGACATGCTTGGAGGATGTGAAAATTCTGATTGGGCATGATTTTTTAATTTTTCTTGCCCTACAGGGCATGTAAGTCTTCTCTAAGTCTAATTAACTGTAAATATTCCATAAAAATACTGCAAAATGCAAATTCTGCACTTCTGAAATTTTTACAAAAATTAAAACTATGACAGATGGGGCAAAAGGAAGTGGTTATATTTAAGACCTAAATATTATTCAATATAACTACATAAACAAGATTTCTATCTTGACTTGTAAGACTCATAATGTAAACTATTTTTTTCCTAGCATTGGATGATGAATCAATATAGATATAAAATCCCAAGAAATGTTACCTTCATAAAATTTAATAAACACTAATGTTACGAATTTTATACAATGATATTTATGTAAATTATGCTGAATTTTTATGTTACAGACAAACATGGTAGAAAATCACTCCTTTACATGGATTACTAAAATAGAAGATAGTCTTTATTTGCATAAAGAGTTGTAAAGTAATAAACAAGCAGAACTTTAATATTCTTTAATTTTTTTTTATATAAATATATTAGCATATTTAAATATATATTAGCATATATATTGCTTTATAAAGCATTTAATAGAGTGCTTGAACTCTTAGGATAAATGACATATTACAAATTTACTTTTATGTAATTTGCTCTATTTTGTTAAATGCTTTGTATATTCCATTTATTGCTAACATTATTAAAATACCTTAATCAATGTAAACTTGATTTGTGCTGATTAATTAGATTAAATTGGTTAATTACATTCTTATTCTATTTCATTCTAATTATTTCTTTTTTAGTAATGAACTGAACATTCTTCGATCTAACTTCTTGATCAAAATTGAAGATATGATTTCTCATAATACAAATCTCAGTGAAAAAGATTTGAAAAAACTGGCTTTGAATTGTAAAGAAAGTAGACTTCAAATACAAACAAGGTACTTCATTTTGATTGATCTTTTGAAATAATTTTGATTAATAAGTTTCTTTCATACATTAGTTTTAGTTCTTCATTAAATTCACCAATAACTCTTAGTTATTGTTTACAATTATTGTTTAAGAATTATTGTTTAATGTATTAATCCATTAAAGTTAAAATTAAGGTAGTAAATATTATTTATTGTTGGTTTTTAGGGAGATAAACATTCAGTGAAAGAAACTATAAACTGTATATATTAGTAGGACACTGAGATAAGCAGCTGTAAAATTATTCTGCCTAAAATATTTTTATAATATTAATTACTAATCAAATTTCTTAATATTTTGATACTTTAAATAAAGTTAATGAAAACATGTTATCAAAATACATATTTTTACTGTAAGTGCACAAAAAAATTATAATTAAAAATCTCAAGAGAAAAAAATCTCTAAAACATGAAATATTAAAATGTTTTGACACAAGGAATATCTCACTTTTTTAATATTGCTCTTTTTACCGCAAGATTTTTTATTTGAAATTATTATCTACTTTTAAATATGCTTACAATAAAAAGGTGTATTTTAAAAAGACTTTTCTATTCATTTTATTTCTAATTTTTAATCTTCCATATTATTTAAATATTTAGGCTACCATCTATACTGAAATGTGTTCTAAAAATTTATGTTAGCTTAATTTTAGTTTTAAAAATTCATATCAGCTCGGAAGTTGTTGAAAAATTGGTCGGCAAATTCTATATTTAGTTTGGCCTAACCAAGTGATGTTCATGCAAAGACTGTGAGTTAGTCTTGTAACAATTAAGATTGGTTAATAATAACTAGAGAATAGTTTATTATATTTTATAAAGTCTGAGATTAATAACTCTGACATTATAAAATACTTTTAATCTACCATTATAAAATACTTTTTAAGGATAATATTTAAAACCTAGTTTTTAATTAAAAATTGAATGTACTTTTTTCTTAAGCTTTGAACAAATAACGGAAATTGGGAGAATCTATTTTGAGGCTGAACAAATGAAGGAAAAAAAGCTGAAAAACGTTCATGTAAGAATTCCTTTTTAAAGACTAACTTGTTTATTTATTTTTGATTCATATCTGATATTATATTTTTTAATAGAGAAAGATTACTGTGAAGTATTGCTGTCATCTGCGTGCTGCTGTTGAAGTAGCTGTGAAAAGCATTGTGAGTTTATTTTAATTGGTTTAGTTAAAACTTAGAAATACTTTTAAGTCATTAGAAACTATTTCTAAATATTGGTTATAATAAAAATGTCCATTTTTCATTCAGGAAGAGAGAATTGTTGGTAGAGCTGGAGCAATGTTCAAGAAATTTTTACAAGGAATTTAAATGAGTTTGAATTTGCGGCTCATTTTAAAACAGTTAGCATTTTCCTGCCATATTTTAATTGTAAATATGTCTGCTTTACCATATTTATCAAAGATATCAGCTCTCTTCTTTTTTTTTAACTCTTTGCTTTTGTTTATATTTGTTAAATCTTTTTTTCATTTTAAATATATAGTTAATTTCTACTATATTATATACATAACCTGTTTGTGTGCTATTTTAAAATTATAATTTTTGGTGATTGATATCATTACTTTTTTCTAGTCATTTGAATTTTTATGTTAATTTTATTTAAAAGGCAATATGTATTTAAAACTGGATGTTTCAATTTTGTTAAGATTTTTGTTTTATTGAAAAAATAAAAGAAAAGTAAACAAGTGTTTATTTTGATATTTATCTTTTTGCTATGTTCATTATTTAGATAAGTATGATGCAAGTGATTTAATTTTTTTAAAGTATTTTAACTATTTTGAACTAATATTAAGGCGCAATAATGAAAAATTTAGTTTTTATTAGAAAGTTTATTTAAATTTGAAACTGTGTTTCCATAATAATAGAATATTTGTTTAATTTATAACTATTTTGTATGGATGTAAGACCTTTTAACATCAGTCAAGTTTGATTGATGCTAATAAAGCAAGAATGTAAAAATCTTACTATTTTTGTATCATATCTTCATTATAATTGATAAAATTTATTGAAATGATATTTTAAAAAAATGTCAGTTTAAAACAACTTTTTTTAATGACTCTAATTGAAAGAATTTTAGATATTTTATTATGAAGTGTAGTTTTTCTATAAAATTTCGTAACATTCAACTCCAATAACTGACTTCAATATTTTTTTAAACTTACATTTTTAATTTTTTATGTTTGTTGTCAAATTTAAAGCAAAAATAAAAAATCAATAATTGTCTATACAAAAATATTTGGCCAGAATAATTTTTATTCATAACTAAACAAAATTACTTTTTAATACAATATTTCATAATAAAAAAATATGGCTTTTACAATAATACATGTTTGATTGAATTTGCATACATGAACATCTCATTATATATTCAAAACAAATATTGAATTGCTGCTTAAAATCTTGCATGTAAAAACAGTTTTATATGCTTAGCGAATTATCATAAGTTTTGAAAATAGTCTTGATTTAATATTCCTAGATAAATAATAAACTCAAAAATGAATCAAATTACTATTTCATTACATTTACACAAAAATTCAAAATATTTTAGTTCTGTTAAATATATAGAATATATAACCTTGCAATTAATATAAAGGCAGTACAACAGCCGGATTAATTTCATGCTACCTAATAAGTATTTGTACATTATTTATTCAAAAATTTCTTTACTTATATAAAATCTGTATAATATTATACAATGGACGGAATGTTTTGATTAGAGCTACTTTTATTCATCACTATAGCACATATGAGTATTACGCACACTATAGCACATATGATAATGTGTTATCACATATAATTCATAAACTAATCTAAACCACATATTCTGTACAAAAAGATGAAAGCTTGCTGATTAATGAAAGTTTAAAAAAGAAAGTAGCTTAAATTATAAACCATATTATTTACAAATTGATCGTTTTTTCTTTCAAAAGTTTTCGGGGAAAAAAAGAGATAGAAATGCCAACTTTATTCTTATTTGACAGTTTTTTTTAATTAACTTTTCTGTTTATACTCGTATAAAATCAATAATAACCAAAAGCACTGATTCGTTGTGGTAGCCAATTGCATATTGATCAATTATTTTTATAGGTTGATTATCTTGATAGTTTACATAAATTAAAAATTGTGGAGCAAAAACACTATCAAGGATTGAACTTCAACATAAAAAACAGAAGAGTTTGCATTATGAGATAATTGAAATTGTAGTTTTTATTTTATTTATTTATTGTTTGATAGAATTTAGATTTATATGCTTTAAAATATTCTTATTTTTTAATTGGCATTCCTTTACACAAAATTTTACAAGTTGTAATTTTTTTTTGTGTCTCTAAGATGACTAGATTTGTTTAGGAATGTTATTTAGGCACTTATATGAGATCCCAGATCAATTAGTAAATGCAATTTTTACTCAATACCAAAGCTACACAACACCTATCTGCAAATTCCTGCATAATAAATAAAATATTGAAAGACTCTGGTCTTCAAGAGACCTACATTACAAAAATAGTTGTAAAAAATTATGATTCGAACTAATTTGTTCAAACCTGACTAGTATCATTTGTTCATAAAAGTTATTTAACTTTTAGTTTAAGGAAATAATTTTTAAGCTGTATTTATAATGTAATGATTTCCTGCGCACATCATTACAACTCTTAAGAAAATGCACTATTTTATCATATGAAAGATTTGAGCATTTCATCATATAAATGAAGCGGTCAATGTTAAAAGGGGATATGTAACATTTTTATTAAAATAAGTTTTTTGTTGGTAACAATGCTTGCAGTGGTGTTTGACCATTGCCATTTTTGTTTTCAGCTTTTTCATGCTGTGCTTTAAGTTGCTCTTTTTCTTTTTTCCTTACTCACATCTAGTACTGTATTTAAGAAATCAAACTTTAGTATTTCTCTGATTTTAAGTTTTGGAATATCAATCGTCGATTATCAAATACAGAGTAATTTTCTAGACTGCCTAAAAGGAATCCAATAATTTGTAAGCAATTAAAATAATCTTTCCACAATTGACACAGTTTTTTTTGGTTTTTCTCTAAAGTGCAGATTTGCAACATACCACCCCTATTTAACATTGACCGCTTCAATTATAGTTACAACCATGAAATTATACAATACATAAACAAGTAGTGATCAATAATTTATTAAAGGATATATGCTTTATTTCCTTGTATATCTAAATCATAATGATAACGGCTGACACACTTTTATTAATTTCCAAATGAATTTTAATAAAAATTTCGTACATTAAATATTCTTAGTCAATTATTTTTTATTTAATATAAATTTTTACTAGTTAAATGAAAAGATTTTATGAATAATTTTAATCGTTCTGTTTTTATTTCATAAGTGAAATTGTAAAAATAACTTTTTTTAAAACTAAATCCATTTAGTTATTTAGCTAGAAGCTAAGCAGAATTGGAGAATGTCATTTCCTAAATAGTATAGGATTTAAATAAAAAATGAATTCATTATTTTATATATTGATAATTGATTGGCTCAAAAATGCTTAATGCTTAGGTATTTTTTTTCACATTTACCTTTTTTACAGCTTTTTGTTACTATCATTGTTACAACTGTAATTTTAACTCCTTTAGTGTGTTTATATATTTTGTGAGAGTTTCATATGTGTGTTATTGTGCTTATAAAGCCATAACATCCTCCAAAATAAACTATCCGAATAAGGCATTTAAAGTCTTATCAATTGTCATTGATAACCTTAGTAATCACTAAATTAAAATTTTTACTTGATTGTCCTCATAAAAATTTAAAGAAAAAGAAAATTGCTAAAATTTTCACATTTCCTAAATTTCCTTCCTCTTTTTTTATTTATAAAGAAAATTATGTATAATTTTCACCCATACTATTCAGTTTTTATAATCTGAATTACTTTATTTCGAAGAATTCAACGTTTGTTGTAAAAACACCTTGCATATAACATTACATTACATTCCTCAAAATGACTTGACTATGGATGCCTTTTAAATCACTTGCTGTACAAATTGTATAATCTATATTATCATTCTTATACAATGTACCATAAATTATTTACTACATAGTTCCAGTTGAGCACAATAAGAAATAGTTTATAGTTATATGTAATAAAAACGTATTACATGTCTCAAAAGAGCTCAATAATAGATGTTCTTCAAACTATTTACTATACAAATTGCATGCACTATATTATTTACTTTTTCATTCTAATAGAATGTGTTGTAAGTTATTACACAGTTCCAATAGTTTACCATCTTTTTTCTCGCAATGCTTGCAGTCCAGTCACAGTTATAGTCCCGTATGTCAAATCTTGATGATAACTTTGTAATTCTGCTTTAGCAGAACTGTTCAAAGAATGATTCACGGGATTTCCAAACTGTTTTTTACCATACTTCCTTTCAAATGAACGTTTCTCTGTTATAATTTCTTTTCCGTCGATATCCTGCAAAGAATAAATTACTATATTTTACACGAGAGTTATTTTATATTATATCATGCAAAATTTTTGTGTTAGTAATAAAAGTGATTTAGGGGAAAATAAAATAAAATTTAAGTTTTTTATTTTTTTTATTCCATTCTATACTTTACTTTATTATTAGTATTTACATTCTATATTTATTATATTCTATACATTATTTTCTTTTAAACCTTTTTTATTAAGAAACGAAATTTTACATTAAAAGTTTCTTCCACAATTTTGCAAAAAAATAAAACCTATATAATGTAAAAAAAATTTCTAATTAATACATTTACAAAGTTTATTTGCATTATATTATTATAAATGAGCATATTACAAGTTACTAATTTATAATTTGGGCAAAATGATTTTTTTCCTTTTGTCCATGTGTCCCTGCTTATTCACATTAAAATTTTTTTTGTTTAAAAAAATAGTGTTATTTTTTAAAAATAAAATCATTGCATTTTTAAATATCAATATTTTTAGGTACGCAATACATTTTTATGCAGTAACAAATCCATTGATAAGCTCAGATAACTCTTTTTTCTTTTTCTTTTTTTTTTTAATCCTGACCTTAAAAAAAATAGATTCAAATTCTTTTGTTGCTTCTCATGAAAAAGAAAACAAGTTATGTTTTTGGATCATTCCTTATTTTTTTTTTTTAAATAGATGGTTAAAATAATATAATTACTGTCTCTCTCATGAGCTTGATATGAGGACATATTTGTTTTTGCATCATAATGTTATACTGATTCGCATCTGGGCTGTAATTTACATGTAATCCTCATTTGGAAACCCTAAATAGTTCTCAAAAACCACGCCAGATGAAAGCCATCCAGGATATTTAAAAGTATATGATCTCTGGAAGTCAATGGAAAATTCAAGAAAGAAGTAAAAATCTGATATTTTGTTTATTTATTTTAGAGGGTATAATACATATCTTTTACATAAAAAACAAAATATGAATATTCACTTTTTCGATGATTAAAATTATGTTGATAAAATAAACCACAAAGACACCAATTTCTTACTATATAGGATAAACATTTCCGAAAATAAATTATTACATCACAATACTGAAAAATTAAATAAGTTTGTAGCATATTTAAGTATTTTTTGTAACTTAAATGAAATATTCATGGGCTACAATGGGTTAATTAATTAAAAATTATGTGCGCTAGACATTGTTGCAAATTTTTAAGTAGCAATATGTACAAATTTTAGAGTTCGTATTCTTCTTTTAAAAAAAGAATTTTTTCTGGTAACTTTGCTTTTCTTGTAAAATTGAAATTATACTTAAAATTTAGATTTTCGAATTTATTTATTTAAAAAATTAATAACAAACCTCAGGACTTTGTCCCCTCAATACTACTGGATGGCGAAATCCTAGACTGAACTTGCCCCGTTCAGAAAGAAAAGGTGGTGTCAAAGTTTTCCTTCCCATCGGAGCCATCGTTTGCTTCTTTGCAATTTGACTCCTCAAAAGGGCTTCTTTGCGCTCCTAAAATTATTTACGAAAGAGTTATATATAATTTTTTTACAATGCAATTTTGGGAAGTTTATAAAAGTGAAGTATGTCTATAGAAAAATTAATTATGTTATTTTCAAATGAAATTTAATTTGTTGAAAACGTCAGGTTACATTTTAAAAGATAATACTGACTTTAATTAAAAAGAGGTTTTGTTTGTTATAGGTACAGTTTTCAATTATTGTATGAAACTTACATCTATCGTTGGGATTTCATCAATAACTCTTTGTTTAACAAAAACCCTCTTCTCATTCTTTTTTTCTGTTGGGAGAAAAATACAAATTAAATTGTTGAATTGAATCAAATGAGGATTTAGTGGCACAAGGTCCAAAAAGTATATGCTGTGACAAGCAAATTAAATTGTATTTAACAAATAGTTATATTCCTACGCTAAAATTGTATTTTTTGCATTACCTGAAAATGAAGGCATGTGTATTGGAGGCATGACGGAGTCTTGTTTTCGTTCCTCATTTTCTCCAATCATCTTTGAAAAAAAAATAATTATAATTAGGGAATATTTTTTTATCTACATAATCTATGATAATTTTTACATATACAGCTATTTAAAAAGAGGGATGCATTAGGTTTAAAAAAAAAAATTTTTTGGGTAATGTGAATTCATTTTACTACTTAGACTGTTTTTTAAACTCCTACTCAGAGCTTATTCTCTTTAGTATTATTTTTGGCAGTTCAATTTAAAAATTAATTTATGGTTCTACAGTTCTCTAGAAGATTCTTATAGCACTTTTCTTTCTTTTAATCTGTATTTATGACTCAGTTTGATTTTACTCTCTTCGTGGTTTTCCTCTCCATGTATTGGAACTAACTCCTTTTGATGGAACTAACTCTCACTTGCAAGTGAGAGTTAGTTCCATTAAAAAGTCCTCCACGAAGACAAATTTCTCCCAATTCTTGATCCAGGAGTTTCCTTGTCTTCTGGATTGGGTTCAAAATTTCAAAGCTATTGAGTTGAAAGTTGGTAGTCGTAAACCCTAAATTGGATCGTCTGTTCAACAACGGTTATAAATAAAATAAAATCTGTCGTAACAAATCACTATTGGTACTGAATTGGATGTTGTAGTTTGAAGTGTCTTTTCGGGGCAGACTTGGATCATTAATGCAAATTGATGGTATTATAAATCTCTTATTCTATATTGGAATATTATATGAATTTCGGCATTAAACAAAATGTTTCATGAAATGTCATGATTTTAACTATTTTTTTTTTTTTAAATCATGGAAAGTCATGGATTTAGGTCGCCAAAAAATCTAATTTTTAAAATGGATATAGAGATATAGATTTTTAAAATGAATAAATGACCTATAGAGCTTTTAATTTTGAATAAAAATCAAAATAAAAAATTTAATAATAGAAAAGAATAATATGAAGAAGGGATAATAAATAAACATTCTCGGCATTTGTATAAAGGATAAACAGATAGTGCACAGGTATTCTATTAATTTTATGCTGCTGACAGCTAAAGATTTCCGAATCTTTTTTAACACCTTAGTGCCAGATACTCTCTGTCCACCTCCGGCTGTGCGGTAGGCGTATTGACAAAACATACCGTAGATTGTAAAAGGGTTGGCGAAAATATCTATCGGCGTTGAAGGAGCGTCTCGCAAATCGCCAAACAGCTGTGTGCTTATGTTTTTGTTTTGTTTTCGGTATCACGTATCTATCATTCACCAAGTTATATATGGGTGTCACATTTCAGAGATTCAAATAAGCTGATCTTCATTAGATTCTTCTGCATTAAATGAAATATAAAGCGTATTTTTTTGTTATAGCTCCGACATAATCGTTTGTATTTGTTAACATAATTGTGTTTATTAGCGTTTTTTAGAAGATCGTAATAAAACTAAGATAAAAAAAATTATATATTATTACCTTCTGTATTTTCATAACTTTCATTAAATGTATACGCGTATTTCGAGTAGTGAACTTCTTTACCTACTCATCCACTTATTAAAATTAATAATTTAACAATAACCTCTAATCCTTAATAATGAAATGATTATTACAATAAAGTTTGTTTACTTAAAAGATTAAAAAAAAATTATTGTTCAGCAGTGACTTTGTTACTAATTCTATATTCATTAATTAAACTTAATGGTTCTGCTCGATAACCATTTACAATTTTTTTAAAATTTTATTTAATTTTCAGATTATGGAATTCCTTAAATATTTTTCGACGTAGAGGTTATTTAGCAATAATGCGAAAAGCTGAAATTTATAAATGTATAATATTTATAAATGTTTAAGAGAATTATTAGCAGCTATTTTGTACTAATTTTTTTAGTTGAAATGTTCATTATACACAGTTTTATAAAAATAATCGTAAAATTCATTGAACGATGGATACATTGACATTTTAAAATGCAAGTAGAATTCAATAATCATTTCATTTTATAACTGTAAAACGGTAGATAAGTAACTTCGTTATCAAGTTTTACATGATACGAGAATATTATGCTATTGCTTTATAATGAAAGAACAACATTTTAAGTTCTAAACTTTTTGTGGAAAAGAAAAAAAAAACGAAATTTTTTTCCTGTCATCAGTGTTAGCGATTAGAGAGTGTTTTATCGTATAAATGTTAAGTCAGTACCGTTCCATTTTAAATAAAAATGCATTTTGTTCCGGAAAAAAAATTACTTGACTTTGTCAATAGAAATTCCCTAATTATTGTAGCAAGAACTTTTAAATTTCTAATCAAACTTTCCTCTATTATAATTTTGTGCAAATAATTATTATTAATAATATAAATGACTATTAAAAGGAATTAATTGAGAATGTTCAATTTTAATAAATTAACTGTTTACGCAATCAGATTAATAACTTTTTTCATAATTTACAAATGGAGAAAAAGTCTTTTACAGTTTAAAAGTGAAAAGAAAAATAAAGTTGAGATTAAATTTATTAAGTAAGCATAACTCGAAGGAGGTTGAAGTAAGGGCATTAGACGAAGTGATTGTGTTTTTTTTAATATTATTTAGAAAGAATTTTTCTAAAAGTATTTCTTTTAAAGTTTTTATCAAACTTTTGTTTTTTATTTATCTATAGTTATTGAAAGTTAAGTTGATGATTTTTAAGTTGAAATGAATGCCGCCCTGCTTTGCATATTTCAAATATTATTTCTAAAGAAATGTATAACTTAACATTAAACACCCAGGACCTTACAATTGTAAATCAAACAATCACTACATTTATTTATTAAGAAACACTCCTATGACCTGATAATAAATTGATCTAAATCTTAAATGTGAGTTTTATAACATGTAATTTATTTAAACTCAGCAGATACATCTAACCTCTGTTGTCGCCAATGTCTCAATTTTAAAATATAGTTTTTCTTTTAAAAATTTTCTGATATTTTCATATAAAGGATAGTATTAAGTTCGAGAATTAAAAATTTGTGCCCAAAAAAGTTGCTAAAAATTATAATTATTATTAATATATGACAACAGGAAGTTTTTAATTGAAGGTTGAAATTTTTTTTAATTATGTTATTTTTTAATTATATTTTTAATTACCAAACTCATATAACAGTATTTAGGAATCTATAAATTTATGTTACGTATGATAGTTGCATTATAACCTGTGTATAACCTTTATTATTCTTATATTGAAAAGGTATCAAGTTATCTATGACCTCCATAATGAATGAAGTATTTACCGACTTTTATATATATTAAGGAATTGAATCAATTTTTCACAAAGTTTAAAATCTCATCTCATTCCAAAAAAAATTTATTTCATAAAATTATGCAAAAAAGTAATTTAATATATATTTTTTTTATAATGAATGCTTCTAGTAATGAAACAAACGCTTTCAAACTTTATTTTAAAAATATTGATTATTCGTTTACAAGAAACTATTACTTTAAAGCGTGATAAAATTTTTGAATACTCTATTTTTTTTCTAGTAAATAATATGTCTTTGTTAATTTCTAAAAAAATAATCTTTATAAAAAAGCTTACATTATTCTTTTATAGAGAATATTGATTTCATTGAAAATATCACTAAAATAAAACAGGTTATGTTTTCTTACAATAAAAGTTAAATAGAATTAATTCTTCAAAATAGCGTTTCAATAAAACATAGTATTAAAATGTTACGTTATTTTTTGTGATTGGTTCATTAATAAATTATTTTTATTTCTTCGCAAACACAATTCTTGTAAAAAAAATTAAAAAATTGAATCTGTTTTATCAAAAAACTAGATCGTTTTATAAAATATAAATTATAGCGCTTAATAAAATATGAATACAGTGTATTTGTAAAGTGATCCTGACAATAAAAAGGTGTTATTTTCTTTTTTATTTTCTCTGCTAAAAGGAATTAATGAGTTATTTTTATTCATAATGGCTAGTCGAGGAGAAGAAGAAAATATCGAATTACACTGCTTAGGTTAATGTAATTTCGTTCTCCCACCACATTTACGCGTAATCCATCGCCAACTCCACCTGCAATCGCCACGTTTACAATCTACGGTATGTTTTGTCAATACGCGTGCGGTAGACTGCCACGGCGACAAGTTGAAAATTTTTTCCGCATATCCATATTTGGGGATGTCGGGAACCTAATTAACCTTAACACTAGATTGTCCGAGGAAGTCATTTTGACTGCTTTTTAATTTCAATTAGAAACACAATTTTGTGACTTTTTGTACAACATATAATTTTTTATTGTTAATATTTACTAATAACTTGTTATATAAGTGAAAATAATATTAAAAATTAATTTTAAACAAATTTCATTATGCATTAGTTATTCTTTCACAATGCAGTCATTTTGACTGCTTTTGGGCAATATAGGTATTTTAGTCGTTCTAGTGTTAATCATCATATCATGTAATTTTTCTACTTATTGAGAACGCATAAAAGGGTGAGATGTATCGATATGTAATTCATTTAGTCAGTTTTCCGATATTGTTCTTATTTCGGGAAATAAAAACTTACCTCGTATAGCTTGTCCCTGTATTGCTCAACAGACAATTTTGTATCGTCACACAAAGGAGGTATCGCATTGCTGAGTTCTCTTGGCGTTGTCTGAGAATGATACCTATTAAAATCAACAAGGCTTACTTTCACAAATAGTTATTTCGAAATCAACAAAATCTCAATCGAAGTACTTTTTAAAATCGATTTTTGCTTACATTATTTTAATTAACACTCATGAAATTTATACATGAATTAATAATTAATTTATGAAACATAATTCATATAGTTGAATAGATATTTTAGTATTGATTTACCTTGAAATATAAGGGTGCTCTAACCCATCTTTAGCTGTTAGGCGCCGATTTGGATTTAATGTTAAAAGCTTTGAGAGCAAGTCTTGAGCGTCGTTTGTACAACCCAGAAGTATATTTCTTAGAAGTCTTTTTGGTCTATAAAGAAAAAAATAAAATGAAGCATTCATTTTATTTTATTAAATAGTTCAAATGAAAATGGCAATAAGAGGTTTTATTATTACTTGTTGGCAGCTCGTCCTAAAACAAAGGCTGCGTAACCTGTACAAAGACTGTCTATGTCTGAAACAAAACGCAAGTTAATTATATTGAATTAAAGATAATTAAGTAATGATATCAATGAATAATATAATTAAAAGAATTAGATCTCTTTGTGTCGTGTGGAAAAAAAGGTTTGTAAAAAATGCATACATACTGCATCAAAGCTGCTTTTCACCCCTGCTGATTGGATAATTTATAAACTAAAAAATTACAATTTACTGGTTTATGAACAACAAAATATCAACTGGCGATGGCAACTGTTCGGGGAGAAAAAAAAAAGCATTTTTGCTGAATTCTAAAAAAATATCTTAAAGCAAAGTTGTAAACTCGACTTGATTCACTGGTTCGTTAAATGCTGTATCAGCTAGTTTGAAAATTTTAGTTTTGTGAAATTGCTTGAAAGCATTGAATGTCCATTCCTAGCATGCTCTTACCAATATTCTTTCAAACTATTAGCTTTTTTTATTTAAAAAAAGAGAAAAGAAAAATGTTACGTATGAAAAATACTTATTAACTTATTTCTTGTTAATAATTGTCTTGCCTGAATTGTTAATTGAAAATTTTTTTAATAGGTTACAAGTAGTAATCTTTTCATGTTTGCTTGAAAGTTTGACTGTGATATTTTGATAAGCATTGAAATTAGGTATATTGTCTAAGTTATTTCTTATTAACCAATTTCAAGCATTAAATGCGTTTGAAGAATTGCCGCTTCTTTTTTTCGTATTCTAATGTATCCCCAAAATGAGATTTTTTTCAGAAAAAAAAAAATTTGTATTGTCACCACACTGATGCTTTCAACTAAAGCTACTCCTCCGTATTCGCTTCGTCATCGTTAACTCTTTAACGCAGAATTTTTATGAAACATATTTTTCCAACTTTTTTCCTTATTTTGGTTAAAATAAATTTAGGTTAAAATGATGAATTTTGAATTTAGGTTAAAATAAATGAAAAATATTGTGTTTAACTTTTTTATAATTTATGCTTATGAAATACAGAATGAAACACAGAAAACTTTTTCTGCGTTAAAGGTAAAATCTTCCAAATGCTGCTCACTTCCAAAAAATAATTTTTCAAATTTGCACTTTTTTGCAGTTATTTAGATCTAAGAGAAACAGTTATTCATCATTAATATTTCTTTAATTTACGAGTCAATTATTACGAAATTTTTGAACATGAAGAAAAAACTTACTATCAAACTTTTTTAATTTTATATTTTAGTACAAAAATAATAGCATAAATATAATTTAGTACAAGTATAATTCGATAATCTAAATTTTTTTTTAATAAGTATTAGACTTTTTCATAATTAAAAAAAATACAAAAATATATTTTTACTTGTAATTAGATCGTAGGGAAAAAATAGGAAAGAGACACCGGTGACCCATATGCGTTAAATCTGTAATGTCTTAAAACTGATTAACCATTTTATAGAAAAGGAGATAAGTTTTATTTATTTTTCACAAGTGTTACAAAACTGTCGAAAGTTAATATAGTTTTTCAGTTCTTATAAAACAAGGCATTATAAATAAATCAAGGAAAAAAATGTATAGAAAAGTAAGCAAGGAAAATAACCTAAATGAGCGAGCTCTCAATTAAATTATCTACAAGAAAGAAAAAAAAAATTTGTATTTTAAAATATTTAAGAAATAGAGATTTTTAAGATCGGGAGACTAAATTGTTTTTAGGCTAGAACCAATTTTTCAACTGTGCACTTCGTAATATTTTCCTTTCTTCCGTTTCATATTGCCTCAAAAGAAAACAAATGCCCTAGTTGATTTTTGAAAAAAATGAACTTAGGATTCTAATATAATATAGGATACAATAACTAACCTGATTGCATAGGATGAGGTAGTGCAGCCATGATCCTTTCTACTTGATTCAGAGTGGAAGTACCTGGAAAGAGGGGTTTTCCGCTGATCACCTCCCCCATGATGCAGCCCACACTCCAAATATCCACCCCCTTCGTATACCTGGGAAAAAATGGACAATGAATGCCATACTTACTATCTATGTTATATAAACGCATATCTGGCTAAAAAAGTGGTATAATTTCTTTTTCATACTGGTACAAAGAACTGAAATATCAAGTGAGTGGGCAGACATGAGAATGAAACATAAAACATCTAATGAAAACGATATCTACTAAAGAAAACATCATCGTATTATTTAATTCAGTTTATTTGAATCCTATTGTATCTTCAAACTGATTTAAAATTTATTCTTGTGTATGTACAGTGCGCAAAAAAAATATATATATATATATAATAAATACATAAATAACCGAAACACCTTGAATAACTTTTGATCAAATGATCGGATTTTTAAATACTGAGACTCAATCTTAATGGTTTAAGGGGGTGACCTCACATATACTAATTAGTAAGAGCAGACGTTATTTTTCGTTACGAAATCAGATACAAAAACGTACTTTCTTTGAATAAACATACCTTTTTGCGATGGATTTGGATTTCTTCTCAAAATATAGAGAGTGGTTGCAATCTGGGAAATATGGTCACAATAGTTTGGTCAGGAGTGCAGTTCAAAGTTTGGACCTCTTAATGTTCATTTTATTTCTAAAGAATTTCGCCACATTTCGAGAACGTTTTAAGAGAATTGAACAATTTTTACCCTAAACTATTAGATTTGTTTATAGAAAGATAATATCTCGTAAAACATAATTTTTAATATTTATTTATTATTTTTAATATATATTTAGAATTTTGTAGAGAGAAACGTTTCAAGAATTATATGTTTTTAACTTCAGTCTTCAAAAAATAAATGGAATTGGAGCCTCTTAGTTGTTCGTAATTTCATTATTTTACTGTTGTACGAAAAAGAATACATTCTTATTTTAAAGCATTTAATTGCGTATTTTACCATACGTCAATATTAGTTTAATTATTATTACTTTAAGTTTCATTATTATTATTTTAAATTATCGCATCGGAGAATTCTGCAATGTTACTGTTTTTAATAACTTCCGTACCTCAAAAGTAACATTTATTTCTATGAATTGTATTGGATTTCTCCTTAATTTCCTTTTTTTCCCCTTTCTTTTTTTTATTCTTTTTTGCATCACTTGCTAGTTTAGAGTAATTTTCATTTTTAAAAAATAAGGTTTAGATCTATATCTTTTATTTTAATTATACTGTTTGCTGATTAAAACGAAAATATTTTAAAAGTCACTTAAAAAATAATTAGTACCCAAATTATATTTAATTTAAAAGTGAATAATTGAGAATGATTAGCTCGTGCATTTTCACATCATGCACCATTCGTGAATTATTTTCGCTTTTGAAAATACTGTTTTAGGCATACTTTGTATACCGTCAGTAGATTGATTACAATCGAGTACGAGATGATGTCAGTTTGTTGTTATCTTGCCAGCAATGTTTGATTTTTTAACCAATTTTACTTTAAGAATTAGTGTGTGCATGCATCCTAAACTAACATTACTGACTCTTATGTGTATCGCATTCTATTGTTATTACACCAGCAGTGGTGTAAAGAAACAATCCTGGTGTTTTATGATACCAAGAATTGTTTTTGATATTTGATTATACATAGTAAAATTGCAGCTGCAACAATTGTAAGTGTTCTGACAAACAGAAATTGTTTTACAGTGCATGTAGCCACATTTTTTGTTTACGTTTCACTATTATAGTTTATTTAATTTATTGATTCATTTTGTTTGTGCTTGGTTATGGGCAACACATATTTTCATAAGCGTTAGAATCAATTTAATAGCTTCATTGCAAAAAAAAAAGCAAAAAAAAATCTGTTTAAAAACCAATCCGTTTAAAAACCAAGAACATTTTTAGAAATATATTCGCTCTAAATTTGACCAACAATTGTTAATTTGTCAATTTTATGAAATTTTTTGAGCGATACCTATAGTTTTGTACTTAAAAATGTAATAGTAAATGTACTGTAATAATTTGTAACAGTTTTGTATTTTAGTTACAAATTTGAATACCGAACTATAGTCATCAGGTAAAAAAATTACAATTGAAAAAATAACTATTGCTTGAAAGAACTAGTGCAAATATGTTACTAAAAATGCTCTTGCTTTTTTTTAAACAAAATCCTCTTCCAATAAAATTTCTAAATGGATTTCATGTGCATGAAAATATGTGTTATCAATAAGTCAACACACAAAAAATGAATAAATAAATAAATAAACTGTATCAGAGAAAAAATAAATAAAAAATACTACTACATGCTCTGCTAATTTTTGTTTCGTTTATCTTAGCACCAAATATGGTGGATACTACTTTTTTCTACAGTGTACCGAAAATTATTTCTGGTGTTTCACAACACCACTTTCGGAGTAAAATAGTTACCACCATTTTTGGTGTTAAAATACACTAACATTTTTAACAGTGTGCTGATACTTCTGACCTCCGCTTGATCACCAGCATTGATGGTGAATCTTATGTTTACTCAATAATGTCCAGCGTCCCTTTTCAAAGACTACTCTAAAAATACATAATAGGATAAATTTGACCTAAGTAATTTTCATGTATTAATTTCTTTTAATTCTACGAACAAGAACAGGTTGATAATGCAGCAATTTTGTTTCCGAGTTCCGACTCTGAAGTACTAGTTTTCAGCAGTGTCAAGAAGAAAATTATTAATTTATTTACATTCATCAATTATTTTAGTTAATATAATTGTAAGAATACTTTTTTTTTCTTAGTATCTCACACAATTTTAAGTATTGATCCTTTTTAATTTCACGAATTTTGAGACCCCCCTTCAAAGCATTTTTGCATTGATTGTTTTTTTTAAGTACAAATTTTCAACTAAAACAAAACACTTTCAAACACAGTTTTCTTAAGAAATTTTCCAGGTGGTTTAATTATCTAATATTAGTATAAAAAATCAAAAGGAAATTTTATTTATTAATTAGGTTTATAACCGTCGTTGAACCACCGACCCAATTTTGGGTTCACGACTACCAATGTTCAACTCCGTAGCCTTGTAATTTTGAACCCAATCCAGAAGACAAGGGAACTCATGGATCAAGTATTGGGAGAAATATTGCCTTCGTGGAGGATTTTTTGAAAGAACTAACTCACATTTGCGTTACATGTTGAGGAAGACCCCGAAAACCTCACACAGTTAGTTTGACGGCAAGGGGACTCTAACCCATGATCCGTCTACCACTGAACATGTTTTTACGTCAGCACTGAGGTCGGTGCAAGCCGGGTGCGGAATTCGTATCGACCAGCCATCGCTGGGATTCGAAACAGGTTTACATCATTGAAAGGCGAACGCTCTACCCCCTGAGCCACAGCGACTCTCATTAATTAGGTTAACAAAATTAGCTCGATAACACGTTAAATCTATTTTCTGCTGAAGCTTTTTTATTCTCTAAAAAAAATGCTACATATATTTTTCTTTAATTCCAAGGACTTAAAGGTCATGAAAGTTTTAGATAAACTGTTATACTTCTTCCGGGAAAACTAATTTTTAGTTTTTAAATTTACTCTTGCTGAAAAAATAAAATGAAATCGACTTTTCTTTGGCGTTAAATATTTTTTATTCTCTTGTGAGTTTAAAACTAAGACAATAGCACAATGCCTCAGATTGCGTGTAGTCTTGCTGATGTAGGGCATCACGTGACTTGTGTCGCGTGATTCAGAATAACAGCTTTAAATTACGGTTTCCTTTCAACCTAAATATGCTTAGTGGGACGCCTATCACATTTATTAGTCGGATTAAATTAATTTTGTTAATACTTTTTTTATTGTAGTTCTCATTAAATAGCTCAAAATCGGATAGATTCATTAACTTTTTTCCAAGAAAAACCATTAACATCAGAGTTTAATTTCGAATTGAAAGGTACTACGGGAAAGAATTTTTAATGATCTCAACACCTTTACAAGAACAGTTAAGCTAATTTATCGTTTTTCAATATTTGTTCAGTTATGAATTATAGCAATATTTTTTATAATTTATTTTACATGCGATGCGTTAAATCCAAATCAATCCTATTCTTAACATGTAACATAATATAGAAACTCTCATAAACTATTAATTATTTGAGAATTATGTTGTTGTTGTTTCTAATGCTAATTGCCAAGATTAGCAAGCCTGCTTGGTGAAACCAAGCTAATTTAAGGCAGAGGGTGCGTTTTTTGTTTTTAAGTGGCGCCATCTATGGCCAAGAATACGACTTCACACACACGTCACAGCCCATTTATAGGGCGGACTCATTCATACATCCACAGATCGTAATTTTGACCTGAACCAGAGAATGAACAAATGAATACCTCCCCGAGAGGTATTGATTTGTTATGGGAACATGGATGTCTTTGTAACCCGACAGATTTAACGTGCATCAGTTACTACTCGGCCGGCGAGGATCGAACCCCTTGGACATGGACCCAACTTCTTACTAACCTGGCTATTCTTTGAGAATTATAATTTTAGATTATAAATGGCTACTTTTAGAATTACTACTTTGGTGGATATTTTTAGAATCAATACTTTAGATGGATAGTCTTAGAGTCACTAAAGCCCTGAATATGCTTGTTAATTTAGGGGTTTAAGAATCACTATTTTAGATGAATATTTTTAGAATCACTACTTTAGATAGGTACTTTTAGATTCATTGCTTTAGATGAATATTTTTAGAGTCACTACTTTAGATGGATATTTTTAGAATAGCTACCTTTGCACTTACCTCTTTGAACCTAGTAGAATCTCTGGTGCCCTGTACCATCTGGTGGCAACATACTCTGTTAGAGTAGGATCAGAAGGACTATCTCCAATTAGTTCCAATGACCGAGCAAGACCGAAATCAGCAAGTTTCAGTTCACATCTATGATTCATCAATATATTTGAAGGCTGTAAATGTTTGAGAAAGTCACTTTTTAAAATCGCATTTTTAATCAATTTATTAAAAGAATAAAAATTATTAATGACAAAATGGCATGAAATTTAGTAATGTTTAACATCAAAATACCAAGCCTTGTTAAAATATTAAATGTTAATATTTATAATTAAATATTAAATAATTAATGTTCATAATTAAATATTAAATAACCAATTAAAATATTAAATTTTTTTATTGCAATGTAGTTTTGGAATCAAGTATTAAGAATAATACAAAAATTCCAATTAAAATCTATCTAACCTTCTAGTTTACTGGATTAAATCTAATATTTATAAGGAAAATAACCCAAGTAATTCTTTTTTATCAAAGATCCCAAATTATGAGGAATTTTGGTACTGATTTAATTTATTTTAAATTTGGTACTGATTTTGTATTATTATTATTATTATTACATTATATTACGAGGAATAGGTGCGGCATTCTTCCCCGTGGATGAATAGAATATTCCATGATTTTTTATCCTTTGTGAAAATGCTTTCTAATATTCATAGTGCAGAGTGGTGTCCCCTTTTCGATTTGTTGAAAAAATTCGCCGTAAGAAATAGAATCAACAGACCAATTCTTATGTCTTCCTTCTAAATCTGCGATCCCATTTTTATCATCTTTAAACTAATAAAATAATAGTTTAGTAAAATGTATTTATTTCTCCGATGTTTATTTTATTGAAATATTTAATAATCCAAAAACTTTATCCCAATTGTCGTCTTACAACATATGAGTTGAATTTATGAGATATTTTATTTATTTTTCAATATTGGTACCAAAGAACCACTCAAATCTAACACCGATACATGGTACAGCTCCCTCCCTGTTACAATTATGTTTATCACCTTGTTCACATTTACCTTGATGTCTCTGTGGATGACATTGGCTGAATGAATATATGCTAGAGCAGATAATAGCTGGAATATAATGAATCCATGCTTCCATTCTTCCCTTAATGTACCCTTCTTAATCAGCTGATGTAGGTCCGTCTCTGTGGATGTTCAGATAAGATTAGAATAAAACCCATAAAATTATGGTTAACCAATAAAATATTTTATAACAGCAATATAGTTTAGTGAGGAAAAAGAGGGTGATCTGCATGACATTAAGTAACAATAGGCATAGCATAAGAGTGACTCAAAATTATGTTTCTAACTTTGATGTAACATATATATAAAATAGAAAGTTCTGTTATTTGTACATGTTCTAAATCTAAACAAATGTTGTTTTCTACGCAAAGATTTTTTTTTCTCGCAATTGTTTGTCATAAAATTCTTCAGTCAGTCTTTGTCTTGTCGCAGTTCGGTGAGATAAATATCACAGTCGAACTTGAAAAACATCCCTCAAATCATTCGTGCTAAGATATCCATACGATAGTCAATTTACACCCAGCATAGCAGAAACATATTTGAGGAACTGCTTGTAAGGTAAACTGTGAGTTTTATCTACCCCGAATTACGTCAGTAAAGGCATAGATTTATCCCCCATATAAAGAACCTAAGCATTTACAAGCAAGTGTGCAGCAAAAAAATAAAAAGTCTTACGTTTAAAAAATTGCTCGACAGTTAAGACTTGTTAGTCCAATAATTATTACAGAAAAAAGTGGGACTTTTCGAGAATTAACTCCCGAGGTATTTTTTGACAAAAAAAACTTTGTTATGTTATTATAAATGATACCTGAAAACTCCCCTCTGTACGTTTTCCCTTTTTTTTTTAGAGAAATGAGAGTGATTAAAGGGGAGAATTGAATTTCTTCTAGACAAGCAAGTGAGGTATTGCTTCCGATATATTGTTTCAAGCTGATTTGAATGAAACTAATCCCGAGACGATCGGAATAATAGTTTAGAAGTTATAAAGGCTTCAAGTACAAATTTGTACTTATACTTATTTACGCATCTGATATTGTTATCTAATCTAGTGAAACATTGTTACCGTGTATTTTTTTACGCTGAGTCAAATGAATTGCAAAAGTTGCAAGCGTATATCAGTATAAAAAGTTCTACTTTTGACGCAACTTATGTACCTTTTTTATTAGAGGCCATCTGAACATGTAAGGTACATTTTTCGAGGAAAATTTTTACACTGGTTTGAATGTGATAAAATTCGAGCTGATAGGATTAATAGTTGTAAAGTTATACAGGTTATATATATATATATATATATATATATATATATATATATATATATATATATATATATATATATATATATATATATATATATATATATATATATATATATATATATATATATATATATATATATATATATACATATATATATATATACATACATATATATATACATACATATATATATACATACATATATATATACATACATATATATATATATATATATATATATATATATATATATATATATATATATATATATATATATATATATATATATATATATATATATATATATATATATATATATATATATATATATATGGCAATCTTTCTGCGAAAACAGTTTTAAATCATTCTTGAAAGATTCCCGTCCTTGTAAGTTGATCTGATTTCGTTACTCGCTTTAGTCCATTTTTATACTGTTTTTTCTTTTTCTTTTATTTTATTTTCTGTTTATACATGCTATTTTTACTTATTTTTGCTTCTTGTGTTCTATTTTATTTGTTGTAATTTTTATAAAAAAAATTTATTGAGTGCTCCTCACACTATTGTATTAATATATTTTGCTTTGGCTTTATTGATACAATATCAGAAAGCACTCTATTTTGCGGATATAATAGTGTGGGCTGATGAAAAGATTATATCTTTTTTTTTCCGGTTTAATAAATAAAATTTCATCCTTTTTTTTTTAAAACTGTTTGTTAATTTTTTACTTATCAGGTCCCTTTACCCTTTTTTTTTCGTCATATGTCTATAATTTTTCTTTGTTTCATTTTGCATTTTGAACTTATCTAATGAGTTCTGTTTACTTGCCGCTTAAGCGCAATAAATGAAACTTATTGTTTTTCTTAACTTTCTTCGTGTTTTCTTGTATTTATTTATTTATTATATATATACAATATATATATATATATATATATATATATATATATATATATATATATATATATATATATGGACAAGCGATATCTGAATACTTGATAGTTTAATAATAACTCTAGAAATTAGAACTTATCAGTATTATTCCTAATTCTGTATTATACGCGTGCTTTGTCATATCGTTTAAAAAAAATGTTCATCCTTTTTTTTTATTTCCCTCGTAAAGAAGAGCAAAACCAATACAATCGAAACTAAAAGTTTCGACACCCGGACATCTGTTCAAAGATAAACAGTTACCGGTATGACTTTTACTACTGTTAAAATCATCGGGTGTATCAATAAAAATTCCTTACGTAAGCTGTTCTCAGAATACGAGGGATCTGATAATAAATAACAAAATGCGTTATAAAACAAACTTAACGGAAGTAGATTAATTTAAATGTTAGAGTTGCAGGGCAATATTTAATTTCGCTGAATGTATTTGAATTTCAGTATAATATTTATTTTGAATTTTTGTTTAATATTTAAATAATAAACTGCACATGATGATCTCAAGATTAAATTAAATACTTAAAAGTGTAACAGAACATGATTAATTAAGCATCTTAAAAAATAAGAGAATATTAGAAAGGCAAAGGGTAAAGAGTATTAGAGTGGCAAATGCAATGAAAGGTTGTTGCAATGGAAAATTTTTAATACAACTGACGATGTTTTTTCATGTACGCGCCTCATTTTTTAAATGTTGAAAATTTAATTTCGAGTTATCTATTCTGGAATAAATTTTTTACGAAATAAATTTGTTAAGAATTTATCTTAACTTTTTTGAATTGAAAAAGTCGAACATGGTCGATAAAACCGATAAGTATTAAGTATCTATTTTTTTCTTTTGTTGTTTCAAATTAAAAAATTTTTAAAATTTTTTTTTCGTTCGAATAGATTATTATTCGAAAATAGTATTTATTGAGATTATTTATTTATTTTTTCCCTAACTGTAACCCTGAATATTTGGGAAACAATGAGGAGTAGCTGTCCTCTATTTGTGTATAAGTTTTGAATAGTAAATTTAATAATTTTTTTTACCTACTATACAATCTTAATGTTTAAGTTTTATTAAAGTCTATTACGAATTTATATTAATTTAGACATTTTTAATTTTCTTTATTGATATCAGATGACAAAAATGCTTTTTCAGTAAATGACCCATTAGAATAATAGCAACTGAAGCATGTCTTTATTTTTCCTTATTAACCCTTTGACGCAGACGGGACACAGGTGCCCTTCTATATATATTTTTTGAGGTGCTCTAATATCAAGCAAAATATATTTTGGTTATTTTTTAATTATCAAAAAACATTAAAAAATAGTTACTAAAAATCAGTTAGATTATCGGAATTATATTTGTACTAAAAAATAAAGTCCAATGAAAGTAGTTCGAAATTTTTTTTTTCTTTTTCATTCATATTCAAATATTTATCAATAATTGGTTTTATAAATTAAATAAATTAATTTCAATGATCAATTACTGTTTCTCTTAGATCTAAATAAGTGCAAATTTGAGAAAATATTGTTTAGAAGTGAGCCGTGTCTCGACGATGATGTAAAAAAAGATGAAGGTTTCGACTTGTGCCACACTCACGCTTTTACAGGGTGGAATTGATTGATTCATAAATCAATTCCTCCATCCGCAGATCGTAATTTTGATCTGAACCAGAGAACGATCAATCTCCAACCCTTTACCCCAGAGGTATAATTTGTTATGGGAACGTGGAGGACTTTGTGATCCGACTGATTTAACATGCAGCAGTTTCCATTTACTACACGGGGAGTCTTTGGCCGGCTGGATTCGAACTCCTGTTCTCACGAACGTGAGTCCAGCACCCTACCAACCTGACTATCCCGGCCTTTATTTCATAACCATAAGTTATTAAATTTCTGAATATAACTTTTTTCACTTATTTTGATCTAAATTAATACAAAACGATGTAAAAAAATTCTGCTTCAAAGGGTAAAGAGCATTAGATAGTTTGACAAAACTATTTTCGATTATATAAATAAAAATATCGCGAAGCTTTATTTAATATAAACATAACAAGAAATTAATTTTTGAATAATCAAAACAATCCTTTAACTGGAAAAAAAAGAAACGCTGTAGTAGTCTATCACCTATTCAGTTTGTTCATGAAACAACTATATAGACATAAAATTCATCTGATAACATAAAATCCAGACGTGTGCGTAATTCATGATGATAATTACGCTCACAGAACAAAAGAGAATATAGAACAGAAACGAAACACAATAGTTATTCTCTCGAGAAGGAAGTATACTTTAGCAGAGATAATAGTTCCTTTTTTCTATACATATTTACCCATGTAGTGGAATATCAAATAAATGTCTTTGTCATTTCTCGCTTTAACCACTTCCAGTAATGTGATGATGTTGGGATGATTGTGAAATTCTTGAAGGTACCAAATCTCACGAAATGTGCGCTGAAAGAAAAAAAGTATTTTTCAGGTGCTATTTTTTACATTCAATACAATGGGTGCTTCACAACATAAATATTGGTCATTTCAATAAAAAAGCATCTAAGTAAAAAACTTTTATAAATTAATAAATAAAAATATTATTGATTGATATATTAAGCCGGAAAATGCAATTAGCAGATCTAATCTCTTTTTTTTCTTTCTTTTTGAATTTGAAAAGAGCTTTGTAAGCTTTTCAGCAATATAAATTGATTTCAGGATTAAAAACTAATAATCTACATTTTTTTTGTCTTTTTTTTTTTTTTTTTTTTGTAAGTCGTTGAGAATTCGGAGATACGTGTGGTTTCTTATGGGGGTGAATTAATAAACGTGTTGCCGCCTCTCGTCAGAGACATTTACTAACCGGTGATACTGGATTGCTTTAATGGTTTTCTAAAACCTAGTGAACTGCTCTTCTAACATCTTATCCCTTCTTAAATAGTGGTAAACTGCGCTCAAAGCAATAATATCTCAAATTTAATAATGGCATAAAAAGACAATAATATATTTCGATATATTATTCTTGGCCAGTTTCAACCCTTGGCTTGTAGGTTTAACCCTTGTAGATAGTCGCCAGAATAGTTCTAGATTATTATAAATTGCATCCTTGCAGGTGGATGAGAAGAATTAGAAGAGCAACCTATTAATGCTTCCTACAAAAGAGAAGACCTCAGCCAGGGTTACCATAAACAAGAACTTTTATCCTTTAGTAGTCTAAACGTAATGACATCTTTCGTATTTACCACCACTGCGCAGCTTAGTATCCCGAACGTAATGACATCTTATTTTTCACCCACTGCGCAGTTTATGCTCGTTCTGTCGGACTATTAAATCGATCCGTGCTGAGGTTTTCTTTTTTCTGGAGGTTTTGAACCTATTAGAAACGCTATTTACATGCTCATAAGAGTGGGGGTTATAATTGAAGCAATTACTGAGCTCAGTTCACCACTGCCCGTACTAGCACATGAGCAGAATGAAAGTAGAGTATAATTGTTTATCAAAAGTAAGGGAAATTTAAAGTAAAACGTAGATTTTCAATTGTTAGCCTATACCAATCATATAACAAAGATTTTTTTTCCTAATCATTTCGGAAATTACACGATATTATTAATGGACAATTCAATATTAAAAGTTGACGATAATCTAAAAGTTAGTGAAACAAATTTGAATATTAAAAGGTAGTGATAAATATACGACGTAATACATGTTGTGGTTAGTTTCTCGTTTTAGAGACTTCAACTTAAAAACATATACGTACCGGGAGAATTTTAAACTTAAATTATGCATTTTCAATTATAAATGTTTAGTGCTGGTAATGATGGTGTTTTGTGTCTCTAATCCTTTCAGAAAACACTGTCATAATTTTTCTTATTTTCGAAGGATTTTAAAAAATGAAGGGAAAATGCGGCACGCCATTCGCTTGCATAAAAAACAATATAAATTCAATTCTTATCTGAGTCAGTTTTTGGTATCTTTCAATTAGGAAAGTTTTCTTCGTTACAAATTCATTACAATTAATATTTTTCTTTTCGTAAGCAGTAAGAGTACTTAACCATTGATAACCATTTCTTGAACCACCGTAGGTGCCCTTGTAAACTTCAATGCGGTAAAACTTTTAAGGTTTCAAAATGAAGTTAGAAAATTGACATTTGAAACATATTTTTGCCCAATCAAAACAATGCAAGTAGCATATGAGTTACTCGTAACAGAACTTCAGGAAATTTTTTTTAACACTAAACACGTCGGAAAATTTTATATATATATATATATATATATATATATATATATATATATATATATATATATATATATATATATATATATATATATATATATATATATATATATATATATATATATATATATATATATATATATATATATATATATATATAATATATATATATATATATATATATATATATATATATATATATATATATATGCTACACATAGAAATAATGTTATAAATAAGGAAAATATAATTTGAAATGCATAAAAACACGTAAAAGTAAAAATATAATGCAAAGCACATAAAAAAAACATGCAAAAATAATGAAACATCACATGAAAAAACCGTTTCAATTAAAGCTTTAAGTTCCTGTTATATGTGAAAAAAAACAACTATCTTATTTCGTTAAAGAAATATTTCCCGTTAAATTTGATTAAACATTTCATTCTAGATATTAATGTAGAATTTTTTGACATGTCCAAATTTATAGTAATAACCAAATTTAAAATGAATGTTAGAATCTTACTTGAGCATCTGTACGATTTCTGAAGGCATCATAGATTTTTTTAACTGCCACTACCTTTTTATTAACTCTATCAGAAGCTTTCCATACAATGCCGTATGCCTGAAAGAAAGAAAGCAGTTCATAATAGTAAGTTATTTTCTAATAAATTCAAAACAAGTTAGTAATTCAGATAGTTTTTTCATATTTAAAAATATTCACAATCAATCTTTTTTCTTTATTATAAATGCTTCCATAAACATACCATTAAATGAATTTTATTCAGTTAATTTAAATCTATTTAAATAATTTTTTTATATTTTAAACTACGATTTTTAATTTTGAACGTTCAAATGTTAAATACAAAATATTATCACAAAGATTATCAACTGTAAATCAAACGTTAGTTTTTAAGCTATTTAAAAATAAAGCAGTGAATTTTTCGACTGTTTCACATTTCTTTCTAAAAATCTATCGAAATAATATAAAATACTAATACTGACTATCGCAAAACCAATTAAATTTTTATTCACGCGTTGGCAACTAAGAGCTGAGACATAGTGAACTATTAATTGGCAGAAATGAGAAGTTAAAAGCAACTAAACAAAGATTTATTTTTCAATTTTAATGATTTTTTATAATTTATGTTGGAGAGAGAGTCGTTTTATTGAAACTCTTAAACAGAATCAGCGGAGATCGGCCAGCAATACTCGCAAGCGATATTAGTTTACATGCAGTTATTTCTGGGGGGAAATTCTGTAATTCGTATAGTTTATGCAAGGGATTGTTTGATATTAAGGAGAAAATTTACCCAGAAAAACCTTATAATTTTTTACCTGCTTTACAACAGAACTTTTGAGAAATTATAAACTGACAGTGAATTATAAACGAAACATAAGGGAAAAATGCACAAAAAAATCCCTTAAAAATATGCTTGCAAGAACAAAAAATAATTTTGTTCTTTGTCATTCTAAAAAATCTAGCGAAGGTAAAAATTCAGCCAGCTGCAATTTCATTTATTCAAGTGCTGAAGATATTACAGTGGCATTTTATTGGAAGGCTAATATAAACTGACTCATTTTATGACATTTGTGTAACGTCAACTAAGTCGTTTAAAAATGAAAAAGAAATGCTAGTATCAAAACCGTCAGTGTTACAGTTAATAAGCGTATTGAGAAATATTTCAATTTTGAGCTGTTTGCCAACTGAAGAACAAAAGTTGATTAATTACTTAATACTCTATTATTTTTAATACAACATTTTGTATTCTTTTTATGCCTCATTTTTAGGCTTATGCTTTCATTTATCAGTAAAGGGTTATTGAGGAGTCAAATATCTATAATGGTAGGATGTTCTATTCCAGTTTCACTTTATTTATTAATTATTATTATTTTTTAAATTGTTTGTAAAAAATTATGTATAAAAATAATTAAGTATTTTATAAATTACATTGTGCAAAAATATGCTTCACTGTATGTTGTCGAATAATTTCTCAGATTTTATTCAAAAATTTGTTTTTCTTAAAATGTTTTGCTCAAAACAATCCTTAGATATCTGTTTCTTAAGCATCCGAATTCATTTTGAAACAACTTTGTACTCTGTACAAAATAAGGTCAAGCATTTTTAAGGGTTAATATATATTTAATATATCTTAAGGTCAAACATTTTGGAGGGTTAATATATATTTTGAAACAATTCATTTTGAAGCAACTTTGTATTCTGTACAAAATAAGGTCAAACATTTTTAAGGGTTAATATATATTTAATATATCTTAAGGTCAAGCATTTTGGAGGGTTAATACATATTTTGAAACAACTTCGTACTCTGTACAAAATAAGGTCAAACATTTTTAAGGGTTAATATATATTTAATATACATTAAGGTCAAACATTTTTAAGGGTTAATATATATTTAATATATATTAAGGTCAAACATTTTGGAGGGTTAATGCATATTTAAATTCCTGATTACAAATAATTTTTATCTGAAAATCATAATAAACATTTTAAATAGCTGTCCCTTTTAAAAAAACTAAAATAAATAAAAATTCTCGTAAAACCATGTAAAGTGCTTGCTAGTATTAAAATAAAAAATTATAAATTTTTATTAAAAAAAACATCGCACTACTAGAATATATAATTAATATTTTTAATAAATTATTCGAAAGATACTGGAGCAAATGTTATAAAAATTCTACATATTTCAATATTTGATATTTCAAGTATTGAAAATCTTGAAAAATAAACCTTTTATATAAATATTCGAATTTGAAACCATATAACACTATTCAACTTTAATTTTTAAAATATGTTGTGTGAACATTGTTACAAAACGATTGCAAATCATGTCTTGACTCTTCGTTTCGCCAGAGTATTGAAAATCATAAGTCGATAACGCGAATTATAAAACATTTTAGTAGATAAAAAGCGTTTGTTCTCTCAATAAAGGAGATAAAATCATGATTTATGACTGTCTTTAATCAAAATAAATATGTCACATGAAAGTCATATCTCTATTTGAGTTGTATTATGTCTGAAAATGCGTCGAAAACGAATATTCACTTTTTCTCGAAATACGCAGCTGCTTTGTATGGATAGTTCGCATGGATAGAATGCTGTTTATTCCTTATTTTCCTTAACTTGATTAATTTATTCTGATATCATGTAGTTTGCAGAATTATCAGTTTTAAAACAGTAAGTCCAGCAAGTAAAAATCCTAATAATTGTAAAATATTTAATTACGGACTGGATTTTACACGATAATTCCAGCAAAAAATAATTCGAATACTTGTAAATACTACAGATTATTCCAACAAATAATAATTCGAATACTTGTAAAATATTTAATTATGGACTTGTTTTTAACTGATTAATCCAGCACAAAATGATTCGAATGCTTGTAAATGCTATAGATTATTCCTACAAATAATAGTTCGAATACTTGTAAATACTACAGATTACTTCTACAAATAATAATTCGAATAATTGTAAAATATTTAATAAGGGACTGGTTTTTAAACGATAATTCCAGCAAAATAACAATTCTAAAAACTGCAAATTACTAAATGTTAACTTTCTAAATCTTTTTTTTATCAATTTTTTTATTATTATTTGTTTTATAACAATTAATTTCAAACTTATGGAAAAGAGCAGGTTACGTAACTACAGTAAAGATGCAAGTATTTAAATTTAGAAGTCCTAAATTAAATATTTTTACAAAGTATTAACTTTCTTTAAAGCTGTTTTAAATTAAGTAGCAAACAATTTAAATTAAGTAACAAATAAAGTTATTACAAGTATATATTTAGGGACTAATTCTTATTTCTATAATAATAGTTACAGTAATTCTTTTTTTTTTTAACAAAATAGTTTAAGATTGTATGAGATTGTATGTTTTTTTTTTATTTGATTAGAAACGAAGCTCTAAAGGGACCATATAGTTTCTTGAATTTAAACTAGACTGGTACATACTAGACTAGACATAAAATAATTTCTGTTCAATATTGCGGGTGATAACTTTTTTTCATAATAGTTTGATTATAAACTGCTGTAATTTAACACAAAGAAATTATCAAAATTCTGTCAATTTAAAGATATGAAGTGTTGATTTAGAAAAGACAAAAACTAAAGCTGCGTAGTTTGGTATCTTATGTGATTATATAAATAATGAAATGACACAATGCCTAAAATTTCATAATTGAGGTTATTTATAGTTTCCGATTTGAAAATAAATATCAAAAATATATTTTCAGTTTAATTTCGTTTAAAGAATTAGTATTAGAGTACTAATTATTTAGGTTCGATATTCTAATATATTATAAAAAATTAATTGCTCTGTTATTTTCTTTTTGCTTGCACACTGAGAAAAAAGTATGATAAAAATTTCCAGAATACGGTAAAATTTACCGTTTTTCTAGCTCTATGGGAACACTAAAGAGCTTGGCAATTTTAACGATGCTCTCTGGTAATGATTTTGGAATAATTGACAATAAAATATGGACTTATAATACGTAATCAAATTTGGTAAATGTGGCAAAATTTGATAATTTTATCATGATACCTTAGAGCATGGCACAAAAACCATTTATTGGGTTGAATTTACTTTTCAGTCTTGTATTTTTTACTAAATGTATGGTAATAAGAACTATCATTTTGAAAATCCGAATTTGTGTAATATGGTTACCAAATAAAGGGGAAAATTACCAAATGAATGATTTATATATCGTATATTTCTGTTTTTATTACCAGAATTATGTTTTATTATTATTTTTACCAGAAATGTCGTTACCATACAGTTGGATAATCTTACCAGAATTTTTTTCTCCGTGCCTGCATTACATTTATATTACTATAAATGGTTTGAATCACGTTGAAACGATCTGTATAGCATTTGTCTTCAAAATTAAATCGTTCAATGCGTTTATTAAGCACTAATTACTTATTAAATCAGATTAATTTTTTTGCAATATTTTAACAGTTTTATATCAATAATTTTGTTAAAACAAAGAATATGAAACTTGAGACATTTTTTTTTCAAGTGAGATGCTAATTTAATTAAGGCATTTTTTATTTTTATTTTTACAAATTGTGCATTTTTTATTTTTACAAATTGTGCATTTTTTATTTTTACAAATTGTGCGTTTTTTATTTTTACAATTTGTGCATTTTTTATTTTAACAAATTGTGCATTTTTTATTTTCACAAATTGTGCATTTTTTATTTTTACAAATAAGTAAAGCATGTTTGCATTGCTGAAATTATTTTATAATTGCTGTAATTATTTTTACAAATAAGTAAGTTTGTATTGCTATAATTATTTTTACGAAATTTGCATTTTTTATTTTTGCAAATAAGTAAATCATGTTTGTATTGCTGAAATTTTTCGCATTGATTTGTACGTGATGGTTTATTTTAAACGCTGTATATTTTATGTAGATTATTAGTAATTATTTTGTTTAACAGAATATAAAATTATCTATGTTTTTTGAATTTAATTACATTATTTAAATCAAACTATTTATTACAATTTCCTTTCCTTTCCTTTTTTAATAAAAAATTTCATTTAGTAATATTATTTTAAGTTAAATATGTATTACAAATTACTCTTTATAAGATATTAATCTTCTTTTATTTTACTAAACAAAAGATTTCAATGTTTAATAATATTACGAGTTCTGCGGAAAATAGTTTTTGTCTCATCTTCGATTAATTAAGTAAAAAATTAAGCAATGATAATAATAAAAACAATCTTAGTGAATAAATCAAAAAGATTTTGCATTTTTCTGCTTAAATCTTATAAACAAACTTAATCCAAAAGCTTCTTGTTGATATGGAGAGTGAACTAGATAATGTAAACAAGAGCAAACAAAACAACCGGTTTTCGCAACCTGGCTGAGTAACTGTATCTTTCTCAAGGAGCACTGTCAAATAAAAATTTCACTTTTGAAAAATAATATCGCAAAGTTTGCTATTTTTTCAAGCTGCCCTCCATTAGTAACTGATGTGTGTAAAAAAAATTGAGCTTACCCCCTTTCCAAGACGTTTTGAAACTTCGTACCTTTCCGCCACATATGGGTCAACGTCCCCCATGTCGCCATGAGTTTCGCATTCACAATAAAACTACATTTATCTACTCAAAACAGGAGTAAAAAACGCGCACCTGTGCCCCCATCGGAGAGCACGAGTGGCGACCTCTGCCGATGCACACCTGAAAGTCCGGATGATAAGTATGTTTTGGTGAGTAGCCACTCTTACATCGGTCAGTGAAGGTTGCTTCACTGCATTTCTCGCGGTGAGGTGAACGATTCTGGACGGGTTGCTGCTCTTCGTGTAGGTGGAAGGATTGTTTTGAAAATGGGAAAGGAAAGGAATTAAATGCCATCTTATTTAAAGTAGAATAATAATATTATTTTTTTTAATGACAAGCGATTTTAACGATTGTTCTATCAAAATATCAGGACTTATAGTTGATATTTTCTATAAACAGATTAAAAATTTTTGCATTTTAAAATAATTTATTCTACAAAATAAGTAATTAATTATCTAGTTTTGTTATCAAAAAAATAAATAAATAACGCTGAAAAGGAGAAAATTAATATATTACTTCGAATTCTTTCATTAATAAATTTTTTAAATTATTTTTTTGAATATTCTTTTCTGAATATTGCTTTTTGTAACGTAGATAAAGTATAAAAATTTATTTATTAATTGGTCTTATGTGGGATAAATTTTGAAAGCTAATTTTATGATATATTTATAGAAAACGCAATAAAAAATTTATCATTACTGTAACACACAGAGAAAATGCTTAGAAGGATTTTTCTTAAATTGCTCTAAATATATATATATATATATATATATATATATATATATATATATATATATATATATATATATATATATATATATATATATATATATATATATATATATATATATATATATATATATATATATATATATATATATATATATATATATATATGTATATATATAAATATATATATATATATATATATATATATATATATTTAGAGCAATTTAAGAAAAATCCTATAAAATTTTTTTTCGCATTCTTAATTTTTAGCGGGAAAAATATTGTTAAAAAAAACTATGGACTATAAGCTATTTTTAGAAATGAATTTAAAAGGACCCAAAATAGAGATAAATTCCGAAATGGGTACCTAAAACTCAAGCAAGAAAAATAATACAATATCATTTGATTGCAGCATGATCTTTGAGTTATAAGACTGTGATGTTTAAAGTATATATACTGAAACTCTATATTTTTATTTTCTATAAACAAATAGGTTAAAACATTTTTTAATTTTTGCAAAGCTTTCAAAATATAGCCGTAGAATACTTTTACTCGATGTATTCGTAATTTTATTTAACAAAATTAGAATTTTTTTTAAAAAAAATGATTCCTTAAATTCTGCTTTTGTTAAATTACTCAGTAATTTTGTTAAATTACTGAGTAATTTTGTTAGTAATTTTGGACCTTAGTAATTTTGTTAAATTACTAAGGTCCTCACTTTACTTTTTTTGATGAAATGAGCTTTCGGATTTTGTCTAAGACAAACTTCTATTTTTTTTAACTGAAAAATATTTTTAGCATAATGTACAATGCAAAATATGTTTGGATATGCTGCATTTTGCTAAATAGATTAGAAGTATAAAAACTAAATAGACTAAAGACGAAAAAGAAAGAAAAAAACAACTTTTGAAGAAAAAAAAACTTTAAAAGTTGATTATGAGAATCATTTTAAATTTTCAATTTCAGATTTTGTGTAATGTAATAAAGAATACTAAAATCACTTTTGGGTAATTAATATTTATACATCATTAGATTGTAAGTTGTGCAAAATATGTAAGCTTATTTCGAACAATATCTTTTATAACATTAGTAGAAAATACAAGAATATGAAGAAAAATCACCCGTGACAATGTTAATGTTAAAAGACCATCACAATTATGCTAAAAGATTTTCATAATTATCTTTAAAAAGTCCTATCAACCATGTTAAAAGTTAATGCGCAATTGTATAAAGAAAGAGTATTAGGGATGATCCAAAGGAGAATGGCTAAGGGAATTCATCTTTTATAAAAAGAAAATGAAGAGTTTGTCTGTGTGTCTGGTCTGTACCTCTTATATCTCCTGAACCGTTTATCCCAGTGTCTTGAAATTTGGAAGAAGGAGGCAATTTTACCTCCTGATCCAAAATTTCGTTCAAAAATTCCACTTTTGAAGTTCTTTATTTAAGTTCATTTCATAGTTAATCCAAATGACTTTTCGATAGTGTATTCGGAGGTTATTGTCAGATTTTTAAGTGTTTCTTAAAATCCCGATCTTTTTAATACATTATAACCACTCGGACTTTCGAATCGTGCAAATAGTAATAGCTTTGGTGTACTTTATTAGTGTCAATTTTATCGTAAATCCAAGGTATTTTTCTATCATTTTTATGGCAATACGCATTTCCACATGGTTTTGAGTATCCCGATATTTTTTATATTTAATATAATACTTGAACCGTGCATTTAAACGTGCTTTTTATTATCATAGCAAGTCTAAGATTTCTTAAAATTGTTTTCTAACAGTTATTACTGCTTTTCCGACAATGTGTGTACAATGTTTCAATTTAGTAATTTTTCTAAATCCCTCATTTACATTGCAAATATTAATTCCTTATTGATAATTATTAAAAGAATATATATATATATATATATATATATATATATATATATATATATATATATATATATATATATATATATATATATATATATATATATATATATATATAAATTAAAACATATTATAATATTATAATTTTAATTAATATGTGCTAAGTTTAAAATAGGGCGCATTTATAGATCTTGTACAGGGGTGCATCTATGTCTACGTACGCCACTGACATAGTATAAAAAAATAAATCACGAATTTTATACAAAGATGTGTGACTTTTTCCATAATAAATAAAGAACTAGCTGCACCAATCATTAATCTCAACGATAATTAATCGAAACCAATTGCCATTTTTAAGATGAAGCTGCTGAGGTCAAAGACGCTATAATTAATCTAGAACTGTCCAAACAGTTTTCCAGTGAGGCGAAACAGATTTACATATTCAAAAACCTCACAAAGTTTACTTTCCATTGGAATAATAAAATAATAATGGGACGATATCTTGTTCGCCCACTGTATGATATTTCTTCTGAGAAAAAGATTCTTCGATGAAACCAACCTCGCCCTCAGACTAGTTTTATTCAAGTCATTCACCCTATAAAGGCTTAAATTTCACATTTTTTTTCTTTTGTGGTCATTGACTGTAACCGTAGTGTGAAACCTTTGGTAGGCAATATTAAGTAAAAGCAAATACAAGATCAAGGTCAGCTACTAAGGTACTTAAAAGATCATTTACTAACAGTCCTTGCATACCCATTGAACTAATATTGAAGATGGATTGTTTTCAATTTTTGAAAAGCAGCTGTTTTTTCTTTAATTATTTTCATAAACAATTTATTAAATATTAAACTAATATAATTTATGAACTTCTCTGATTCTCAGGGATGGGATTACCAATAATCACATTAAGTTTACAAAATGTATTACAATTCCACTGCCGTCGTTATAGCCGCGTAAAGCTTTCGTCCTTTCACAATGTGGAACTATCGAGTTAGCTCACGAAAATAATAGTTTGATTTGATAATTGCTCTAAAATTCACTTGTGTTTTGAGTCAGGTTGAAAATTACAAGATAACTGCAACGAAGGATTGGAAGGCTAATTCAACGAATTGCAAATTTCTATAATTTCATCAGAATACATATTTTAAATTAGGATAAAGAAGTGTTTTAATATATTTTCTCACTAATAACAATTAATAAAAATCTTAATCATTCTTTGTATTCACTAATGATGGTACAAATTTCGACAAAGCTGTTTTTCCTTCTAAATATTAATTCGCGACATATTATGACCAATCTAATGAGAGTTTTATGAATTGCTTTGCCTAATGAGTATTTACGATAAATTTTTAGCATTAAAATAAATACTTTGAATCGTTTGACCAAATAATTGAAATGAAATTTCGAAATCATGAAATTTCATGTATTAACTTTCCTTTTTGAAGAATAAGTTCACGCATAAGAAATAGCTCATTTTTGTTTTCCAGCATACCCCAATCTTTTTATTTCAGCTTAAAAATAAATAACCTTAATTTATTATTTCTTTTAAATGCTTTTAAGGGCTTTTTTTTGAAAAAATCTACAAAAATATTTTATTCTAAATTTAAATTTTTTATATAATAAAAATAAACTAGCCAATGCGAATTCTTCCCAAACAATAATGTATCGGCGATACAAAATGTCACACGTATTTTTTTTTCAAGTGAGTCTTTCTTTTATTTCAGGCTTTAAAGATTCCTTTCAAATTTAGGAATTGTTTTTATCAGGCTACTTTTTTATAAAATTAAAGTACAGTTATACTCGCCATTTGCATGCATTTATATAAAAAAATATGCTGAAATTAGTTTTCACATTTTAGCACAACTTATAGATTATCTTACTGTACTGTAAAATTCAATGCTATCATCATACATAGTCAACAAGAAAACACGTGATTATATGATCAAAGTGAAAATGTGACAGAAATAATGTGGGAGTTTTTCATTGGAAGACCAAGTCAAGTTTCATTGGTTGTCATCAGCTAAAAACTAATAAAAGTTATGCCAGTATTGGGCGCTTGTTTTTTTTATCCCTAATTGGGTATAATATGAAGAAGAAAAAAAACTACTTCCACTTACTAGGAATAACATTTACTTTTTAGTTTAATTAATGAACTGAGTTTTAAATATGTTTACTAAATTCATAAACTTATGTAAAACAACAAAATAAATTATTTTCAAAGGAACTAGACTAATACAATTCCAACCTGGCGAGTAACGACTTATAACAAGACACTTCGTTTGATGCTTACTTGTTGCAAGAAATCAGGTTCGCAGAAAATGCTGTTTACTAGTTAAATTTAGTAGGAATAACACGATCTGTGACGTAGGCTATAGTATACCCAATTTAAAGGTATTCACTTTTATTTCCTTTTGATTTTTATTCTTATTCTAAATTTAAGACTAAACCGTATAATCGTTTTAGAATTGTTAAAAGAGAGAAAGCGAGTCATATTTACTTTTATTATAAGCTCTGAGTAAAATTGTGCAAAATAAACATATGCACTTAAAATTATGAATGCAACATAAAGACATTTGTAGAAAATAACTTTTCCCTGAATTACTAAGCAATCTTTTACATAACAAGACAGTTGAGGAGTTTTCATTGCTACCAAAAATTAAATCAAAATTTTAAAAACAGAGTTGAAGGGGAAATTTAATAGAAATCGAGGAAGGTTAATGGCAAAAAATCTATTTCAAATGTTTTATAAGAGTAATTGCTAAGCAATATGTTTTATGTTCACAAATCGATCTTAACAGAATCACAAGAAAAATGTACGAACGTGGGAAACATGATAGTGAAAAAAAGCTGAATTCTGCTTAGTGCATATATTTTTAAGTGAATAATTTAAAATTTCGAAGAAGAAATAAAAGTTGTTTTGTAATAAGAAACAAAAATTTTTGCGAGGCAATCATGGGGGTAGGTGAGGGGCAATGAAAAGGGGGCTCAATCCCCTAAAAACTACAAAATAATTAACTGTTTAAACACTGCGATTTTGTTTCAAATACGAGGGTTGCTATTTATATTTCTGGCTTTGGCAACAGTAAGTGTTGCTAGGCGACCGCAGACGATTTTAATCGAAAGTTTGATATTTTTAAACATAAATTCAGCAGACGATTTACCACTATAGCTTCATTTTTGTTGTTGACAGTAAATTGAAAAGTTCTTCTCTTTCAAAAAATGGAATTGAATCGTGAACATTTTCGTGCCATTATTTTTCATAACTTTCGACGTGGATTGTCAAGACAAGAGTGCTTCGATAAACTTAATTCTTTATTCAGCGATAAAGCACCATCCTACAGCACTGTAGAAAATTGGTATAACGAATTTAATCGTGGTCGATGTTCGATCCAGGACGAATCCCGTGCAGGTCGTCCAAAATCCGTTGTTGTGCCAGAAAAGATCGATGCTGTGCGTGAACTGATAAAGCAAGATCGTCATGTGACATACCGTGAGATAGAGACGTCTTTGACATTAGTATGACTAGCATCAATAAAATATTGCATGAACACTTGAGCGTAAAAAAAATTTGCTCGCGTTGGATCCCGCATAATCTGACAAATGCTCAAAAAAGGCTCGTGTCGATTGGTGCAAGGAAATGTTGGAAAAATACGTTCAAGGTACATCAAAGGCTGTGTATAACATCTACACAGGTGACGAATCATTGATCTATGCATATGAGTCGGAAACAAAACAGCAATCAACTGTATGGGTCTTCCAAGACGAGGCAAAACCAACAAAAGTTGTTCAAGGAAGAAGCACATCGAAACAAATGATTGCCTGTTTCTTCGGATTTAACGGTCATGTGGCAACAGTGGCGTTAGAGCAACGCAGGACGGTCAATTCTGAATGGTACACGACCATTTGTTTGCCAGAAGTCATCGGAGAAATTCGAAAAAAGCAGAAGAACTGGCGAATCATTCTTCATCATGACAATGCGAGCTCTCACACATCGACTCAAACAAAGGCATTTCTGACGAAGCGAAAGATCGAACTGATGGGTCATCCGCCATACAGCCCTGATTTAGCACTCAATGACTTCTTCTTATTCCCACACATCAAAAATAAATTACGTGGACAACGATTTTCGACCCCCGAAGAAGCGGTTGATGCATTCAAAACGCATGTTTTGGAGTTACCTCAATCGGACTGGAAAAAGCGCTTTGAAAATTGGTTCAAACGTATGCAAAAGTGTATTGATCATCATGGAGAATATTTTGAAAAACAATAAAACCAATTTCGATCCTACATATTCGTTTTTTCATTATTAGGTCAGAAATATAAATAGCAACACTCGTAAATAGTTTAAAATTAAAAAAAATATTCATTTTTTTGCAAACGTTTACTTAAAAGAATTCGTTTCTAAATTTTCATTTTTAAAGTTTTATCTTTAAATAAGCTATTATATTTCGAGCACATTCTGGATTTTAAATAACTGGTGTAGAAATAATTTAAAAGCTGCATAAAATTTGAAAGAAACTAATTTAAACATATTTTACATTTTCTCAAAACAAATATAGATTAGATACAGTATTAAACATTAAGAGAAATGGCGGGAAAAAAACAAACAGAGAGCAGGTTTCTGTAATGAATAATTCGATCACATCTAAGAAGAGAATTTTAAAAACTAATTTCAATATCAGCTAATATTGAATGTAAATTATACTGAAGCTCAACTAGTAAATAAACTGGCGCATTAATTACAAAAGAATAATAGAATTAAAATAGTTTCTGTAAGAGAGTGCACTAAGTGTTTTTATTTCAATAATGGTGATAATCAATAAATAGTTTTTTCAATATATATATCAAAAGTTCCGGGTTTCCATTGATGTCTCCATGGTAACTGATACAAACACTTTATCCATTCAATATTTGCTATAGCTTTCATGGTACATTTTTCGTTCTGCCGGAAGTTGTATTACTACTTTTATTTCCTTGTGTGACGTGAGGTGCTTAGGGGGGGAATAAAAACAACGGCTAGCTAACTTTTATTTTATTTTAAACATTACTATAGTTAGCACTCAACACAATCACAAACATAACATAACATATAAATCATATATGAAGAAGAAAAATATAAGGAGCACTGCATGGCAGGCTTTCTACCGTTCGTTCACTACCACTCTCTCACTCTCTGTCTCTGAGTTTTTTATCTAGTTTCTCACTAGGGGGCGTTACTAGTTCCAGTTTCTCCACACTTGTAATTTTACTAGGACTTAACACTTAACTTGAAAAAACAATCTTCTTCTAGGTGATTTTCGTGTAGTATTAATTTCTTTAGATTTGTTTCACTTAGTACGCATTAAAGAAATACACTTGGTTTGAAACAACACGCCATTTAAAGTTCTGGCTAGTGATGTGATGTTTTAAAGTGAATAATATCTAATATTGACTTTAAAATATTTGAGGGTCGTTGACCAAGAGGACACAACTGTCATTAGTCGTGTTTTAGAATTGCTTGTGTTAGATTTCAAACAAATTTTAAGGGCTATGTTAATATTTGAAAATATATTGAGAAATAATTTCTTAACAATTAAGTAATTTTATTTTTTCCACATTAGCAAAAATCTTGAAAGTTTACTCGAAATATTAAGTTAATTAATAGTAATCTATGTTGTTTTTGTATTACATTCCAGGCTAATGATAACTTAAAGTTCATTTCTATAAAAACCTTTTTTGTTTTCATTTTGGTCATTCATAATTTTCTAAGACTTTGTATATCTAAGATTTGGACATTTTTTTACATTTGATCAACACCAACTTTTCTTTTACTTATTTATTTATTGATTTGCTTATTTTATTTAGTGATTTGCCTATTTTATCTCCTTACTTTTTAATTAATAATTTTTTATTATTACATTTATCATTATTTTTTATTCTTGTAAAACTTATAAATGAAATTTTAAATGCAATTGGTAAAAATTTCATATAATTTTCTCAAAATATATATAAATTTTTTATAGACATAAACTATTTTGTATGCTTAATTAATATCAATTTTTTCAAGTATATAGTCAGATAAGGTTTTAAATTAGTTTTTGAACTAAGAAAGGGTTTCAAACACTTAAAAACTTTAACATAAATACGATTTTAATTAAATTTTAGTTTGTGTTCACTTTCTAGACGAAGAAAAAAATTCTGATAAAATTACAACTCTGTATGGTAAGGACATTTCTTGTTAAGATGCCATAATTCTGATTAATAAAAACCAATATTTAAATTATTTATTTTGAAATTTTTCTGATCATATGGTAACAATTTGCCGTATATTCTGATTTTCAAAATTATAGCTCTTATTACCATACATTTAATAAAAAATACGAAACTGAAAAGTAAATTTAACCGAATAAATTGTTTTCATACCAGGCTCTAATATTTCAAAACAATATTTTATGGTTAATTTTACCAAAATCATTACTAAAGTGCTTCTTTAGAAAGTACCAAAATATTCTGTTTTCCCTCAGAGCCAGAAATATGGCAAATTTTACCACATTCTGGTAGTTATGACAATATTTTTTCTCAGTATACTAACTTATGTGTGCTTTTTTCTGACTTTAAATAATTTGGTGCCAAAATTTTCCTGTTTCTTAAAAAGAGAAATTAGTTTATTTTTTTAAGAAAAAATTTATGCTTTTCCGAGGGAATTTTTGAATTATATATCAAATGAAAAGTTATGTGCATTTTTACATTATCCAACAGTAATAATAATAATAAATAAATATGTGAAACTAAACTCTTTTCAAACTGATAATGACATCTGAAAACAATGAACTTGAAATGTTTTCAGATTTCTTCGAAATACCTAGCTTGCATATTTTTGATGTTTCATTAGAGAGGTATTAGAGAGATTTTGCATAGTTTTACGTTTTGTCTTGCGTTTATTTTCAGCCTAGCTTCATAGCTATTAGTAGGGAAATTTTCGTGCATGCTCTATAAACATAGCATTAACGTTAAACTTAAGGGGAACCGTAACTATTTGTAAAATCTCTCCATTAAATCAATGCGTCGAATGCTTTTTAACGTAATGTCATCAATTGATTAAGATTACAGATATGTATGAAAATAGGCAATGGGTACTGCACTGATCTTCGGTAAAATATCCGCACCGTTATTGTGCTGACTTTTGATAACAGCACCTCTTAGTAGGAACGAATCTGATCATGAAACCTTAGTAAAACATCACGTAGGGCATACCGGGCAGTGGCATTTAATAGAAAAAAGTCACGTGAACAGAACGCTCTTTGTAATTGGTCTAAATTTGTTTCGACACAGAGGCAAAATGAAAGTTTTATTTGGTGTTGTAATAGACACTCCGATGAAAATAATACTTATGTTGCCATCAGGTTTTAAAAATTTGTCACTGCCCCAAAATTACAACACTTTTTTCTTAACGAAATAAAACCAACTTTTTCAATGGACTTGCGGGATTGTTACCCTTTAATAAAACGTAATATAAGCTATAAAGTTATAAATTGCATAGTTGTTATATTTAAACCAAATGCTTACCTATAAAACTATCAAAATTACTATTGTCATATTAGAAAAATAAATTATCAAATTATAAGCAAACTATTCGTAATCATAAGGAAATCATAAATTAAAAAATCATTAAGGAACACAGACTGGCTATAAATTGAAGAAACCATTATTTTATTTATTTTATTTAGTGAGTAATAAGTTAAAACTATATATAATTCTCACGTCATAATGATATTTAGAATTTCTACACTCTACGCTAATAATTCATACACTGTACAAAAACAAATTGAATTCTTAAATTGCATTCGTCATTGTTTTTAATTCAGTAGTTTATGAGAAACCTTGTGTCCAAATAATTTATGGTAATTATAAAAATTATTTCGAATTTCCATTTAAATCATAACTAACATAGTTAGGAACTAAACTCAGAGGTGGGATGCAAATTTTATATTATTTTATTTTGAAATTTTGTTTTCTCACATAATGAGAGAAAAAAAAATTAAAAAAATCATCGAACAATGCAAATAGCGTTGTTATGAAACTAAGAAAGTAGGAAAATTAACTTTAATGTAAATTTATGGCTAAATGTAATTTTTTGTTTTGTTTTATTGAAATATCATTATTTTTATCTTCTTGATTTGAATTGTTGATCAATTTTTTAAACATTAATCCAACGATACATGCTTTTATAAATATCGACCGTTTATAACAGTTATAAAATAAAAATTTACCATTAAATCAAAATTTTAATAAATAAAAATTTTATAATTTCATTTACCACTTTTCGAAACAAATTTTGCTTAACTGGTGCACAAAAATATTTTAAACTTGGACTTAATGCTGGGTGGAAAAAAAGGTGCTTGAAGCTGATGGAAACAAAGAAAAATAAATATGAGTTGAAATTGAAAATTTGAAGTGTTTTTAAATGCAGTTATCCATTTTAATACAACTGGTAAATACGTTTTTACGATAAGTAGCCTGATAACATTTTTCGATAAAGCAACAGTATGATACTCTGCTTTTAGAAGTCAAGATAGCACATATTTAAAATTTATCACGCTTAAGAGAATACCTTTTATCTTATCTTGAAGTTAAGCTATAAGTAATTTTGATGATAAAATGAATCTTTATAAAATTTTAAATTATAACGAATTTTATTGATTTCAACACGATCGCTTTTAAAATGTATTACACGTTTTAAAGTAATTTTATGCATTGCTTTACTTGTAGAAATAAGTTTAATTTTCTAACTTGTAAAAACTGGTAAAAAAAAGGTAAGGAGGCTTCACCCCTTCTAGGTTGCACGTATCAATACTCGACAACATTGACAATAAGCAGGGCTCGAAAAAACTCAGAAATTTTACCCGTCCCCGAGAACGGCTTGTCCAACAATGTGCCCGTCCTCCTTTGAAACTAACCCGTCGCATCTAAATAAATAAAAATATTATTTTTTCTTATTTATTACAAGCATTTATATAAATTACACGATGAATTAGTAGCTACTAGGATTACATTATACAGTAATAAAAGAAATACTAGGTTACTAATAGTAAAACCTAGTATTTCTCTTATGAAATAATTTATTTCTTTTATGAAATAATTTAATTGACAAAGGTCAAGTTATCTGGAATGTCAATTTATCCGAGGGTACTGCGTTTTTTAAATGAATCAAATATGACGTTTGCCAGTTCCACAATCAAGCCTATGATTTACAGAGGTTTCTGCACAGAAATCTGAAAGGGGTTTTCCAATTAGGTGGATGTTCATAATAGTGTTTAACGCTTACGTAATGTGTTTTTTTTTTTTTTGTAAGTTCATTGCTGAAAAGCCCCTTTCAACTGCTGCAGTACTCCCAGACAGAAAAAACATCAATACACCATGAGCAGTATGTTGCTGTACGGGATTTCTAGATTAGAGGGTCATTTTAGAAGTGAGGCGCTAGACTCTTGTAAGATAACAAAAATTGAAAGTGTATCACGAACATTAACGGGAAAATGACCGCCAGCTCGGACGTCTGATTCCAGAAATTCGTTGTCCGCGGGAAATTTTTGACCGCCGAGGACGGGCGGATGGACGTTTTTTCGAGCCCTGACAATAAGTAGACCGTTATATAAAATTTATCTAACCGAAAAATCTCATTTTTTATTGTATTAATACTGATTGATTACATAACATCATGGGATAACTTTATATTATACTAAACGAACACCCTTCGTTCATTAAGTCTTTAAGTTTACTGGTTCTATTGAGATAAAGTTTAAATCTAATTCATTTGCTCTGTGATTGCTGCATAGTTCACGAACTTGATTTTCAAATTCGTATTTATAGTTTTTGGTAACTATGTAAATTCGTTAAGTATTTTTAGCCGAAGAGATTATTTAGCAAGCAATTAATTATAATATTGCTTTACAGTTTCAAATTGTTATTTTGTATTAGTTATTTTATTTGCATATGCCGCCTAATGATTGAGATAAAACTTGTGGTGTCGGACGTAAAAAAATTAACATAAATTTCTTAGAAAAGTTATCTCATAATATATAAGTTAAGTTTAAAATGATCAAATTCTAAACCAAATACTTTGTCTATCAAAAAACAATTAGTTTTTATTAAAACTAATAATAATAAGTTCAAATTAAATGGGTTTAATTGTTGGGCTCGGACGTAGGTAACACAAAAGCGAAAAAATGGTTACTCATTTACAAACTGTCTAAACTCTGAAGTTGTTTGTACTTTAAATGTAAAATTGACTGAATTTGAAAGCTGACATTTGTATAAAGAATTCTAGGCAATTCTAAATGTGAGAAATACGATATGAATAATAAAAAGTATGATGTGTTTTTACTTTGATGTCAGAAGTAAACTTTTTTGATATCAGACATAAATTCTTCAGGTGGAATACAAATTTAAGTTAATGTTAACAATTATAAATACTGAAATCACTTTATCTTAATACTATAAATGATATTTTTTTCTATGAAATAGATTCTTTAAGTTTAAATTGTCCTCTATTTTCTTTTAGAATAGCTGGATCAATGTGTTTTTAAATTTTCTATCTTGTTAAAGTTAGTTGAGAAATCACTAATTTTAATTTTTACTATGAAGCTTATATTAACAGCAATGTAAACACAACTCATATTCAAGCAATATTTCCTTAAATCCAATAATTTCAAAAATATTGAAATTTAAAAAAAAAATTACAGCTGTTGCTAAACTTTTTTCTATTTTTTTAATATATAATGTGGGGAAAATTGAAAAAAAAATGAAAGAAGTGTTTCTTAATTTTTAAATACAGTAAAAAAAATTAATTGAGAAATACATTTATATACCTTAAAAGAAAAAAGATATTTCTTACAATATTATGTGTCTAAAACAATTATTTCTGCAAAAAAAAATGCGTTGGGAAAATGATAATTTAATTGCTTTATTGCAACAGCATAAAATTAAATAATCGTTTCTGACAGTTTTCACAATCTTTTGTATTTGATGCCTCGAACCAGACGATATTAATCAAGATACTTATTATTTGTCCCCCCCCCCAAATTTTCAAAATATAATTAAAAATAAAATTCAGAATAAAATTTCTTATCTTTTAAATACCCCTCCTCAATTTCCATTGCTAATTACGGATCCAATAACTAATTCAAAATTTCATCCCACTTACCTGAAAATTGAATAGGATGTGTATTATTATTGTAATTTGCTTTGCATGCTGATTTATTATTTTTAAAATTATGTTTTTACGTTGTCGAGTTACATTAATTTGAAGCTGTTAAATCCTATTTAATGTAAAATTTAACTAATGAATTTAGTTTTACAGAATATAGACTTATAAAAGTCTCAAAAAGTCCTCATAAGTCTAACACTATATCATGTCATGACACTGTATACTAATGTCACGTGATAATGCCAGCAAGTCTGCTTAATGAAATCAAGCGATTTTAAGGCAGAGGGTGCATTTCTTGTTTTTCAATGGCGCCATCTATGGCCAAGACTACGATTTCAGTCACACACATGTTACAGCTCGGTTTAGAGGGGGAACCCATTCATACATCCATTTATTCACTCAAAGATTGTAATTTTGACCTGAACCAGAGAACGATCAATCTCCAATTCAGTACCCCCAGAGGTATTGAGATGTTTTGTTAACTTGGAGGACTTTATGACCCGAAAGATTTAACATACACCAGTCACACAGTTTACTACTCGGGGAGGGGGAAGTCTTTGGTCAGCGGGAATCGAATCCACAACCTCCAACCAGGCTATTTTGGCTACATATTATATAAATTCAAATCACGAGTCATTTTACAGTTGGGGTGTAGTAAATCAGCAATGAATGAGAAAGAGGATCAAAAATGTCGATGTTTTACAGTCTTAGATAAAAAGAAATTAGAACGAGTTGGATTAATTTATTACATAATCTCAACCTGTTCATAAATTATTATCAATGTTTTAAAAGAATAATCTATTCTTATTGAATTAAATCTAATCGAAATCCAATTTTATATTTTAGGAATTCCTTCCAAACAGATAAGAGATTCAACTTTTTGCATGTTAACCTTGATTCATTCGCTAATTCATTAATATTTTTATATACTTTTTGTATCATTTTGTTCATTGAAGTGTGCTTTGTTGAATCTAGAATTAAAATTTTGAAATCAAATCTTTATAATCCTTTTCTAAGTTCAAATTTTAAAAATACTTTCAACATTAAAATTTTAAGCTTCGAGATTAAATTTAATGGACAATATTCCAATAAAAAAATGAAACAAAAAAAATATACAAAAATATTAGTTCCATCAAGAATAAGATTATTACGTTCATATAATTCTCTGTAGGTCAACATTGAAAAAGCAGAATACTTTTTTTTACTGGTCTGAAAAGACTTGAAGTCTGATAAAACGCCCACTGAGGGAAAAAATTTGTTCAAAACTGCCGGTTTATAGTAAAATTTCTCTCTCGTGTTTAAGTCTCTAAAGGAACACCTAAAAGCTCCGTAAATTTTTCCGAAGCACTTTGGTAAGGATTTTCCTAAAATTAATAATACAGTATGGTTTTATTATAATTGGTTTTATTTTATGGATAAATTAATAATACAGTATGGTACATGATAAAATTTGGTTATTTTATCATGATTCAGCATTAAAATAATTTATTATGCTAAATTTATTTTTCAGTTTTGTATTTTTTGCAAAATATGTGGTAATAAAAACTATAATTATTAAAACCAGAATATCCAGCAAAACGTTACCATATGAACGGAAAAATTACCAAATGATTGGTTTAAATACCGTATATTTTGGTTTTATTACCCAAAATTATATATTTTTTGTTTTGTTTTCCAGATATGACAACACAATACAGTACGGTAATTTTACCAGCATTTTTTTTTCCTCCGTGTGTAACATAAATATTTATAATATCTATCATAAACATATCATTCCAATTTTTTTAAGTGCTTCATAATAAGATTTTATTATTATATTTCTTAATATGCAACTAATTATTCCCTGTACTTTTTTCAATAGGGGGAAATAAAAACATTTTTTAGCAAAATTTAAGTTTCCGTTCTTTTAGTGATACGATTCAGAAAAAAGTTCCTCCAAAATGCTTCACGGCTTCTCTCCGAAAAATTAAGTTACCATAGTAACCTGTGGACAAACAATTAACTCAATCCTATCAGATCATTTGCATTCTTGCTCGAGAACGCGAAAGGAGCAATATTGAGTCTGTTGTCATTTGTTGCGTTGCCATGGTAATGGCATGACGTCATGACGATTAGGTTGATATATCGGTTAAACGCTTAACAATAATATTGTTTGTAAACTATTATTTAAGTGTAAGATTTTACAAGTGAAGCTGTATATAACGGTTAATTAGAATTATTTTTAGTTCATTTTGTTTACAAATTTTGTTACTAAATTACAGAAAGTTAATAAAAAATTTTTTTAGTTTTTATTGTTTTTACAAATTTTGTTACTTAATTACAGAAAATAATAAATGTTTTTTTTTGTTATTTATTTCGCAAAAATTTTATTCTCTCCAAATATCTAAAATAAAACTATCTACCCTGTTAATATTTTAATTATTTTAAACTTAGAAAAGATAAAATTATTATGGTTTAAATTATAAATTAAAATTGATAAAGATTATTGAAAGGTTTAAATTAATTGATCATTTCTTACATTTATTATTTTTTTTACTACGTGTAGTATTTAAATAATAAGAAAGCCTCTTTTCTTAATGATGTGTCTTTTTTTTTGTTCAAGAAATATTTGAGAGTCTTTTGAAAAAGAATCGTTTTATAATAATATGAATAAATTAAAGAAAATGATGATAAGGAAATGAAATGAATTGGACGTGAATAAATTCTCTAATTGTAACTTTTTTTCTTCAAAGTGATAAATTCTATTTATTCTACAATTATTTTACTTATTTTCTATTCTTTGCGTAGGTTATGGAAACTTTTAATAATTATGAAACAGATAATAATAGTTTAGAATGTTAAAAAAATTGCGTATTTTAGATCGTTTATTCTTATATGACATATAGCTAATAACTAGTATTATATTTATTCTACAATTATTTTATTAATATTCTATTCTTTGAGTTGGTTATGGAAACTTTTAATAATTATGAAACAGATAATAATAGTTTAGAATGTAAAAAAAATACGTATTTTAGATCTTTTTTTCTTATACGATAACATATAGCTAATAGCTAGTTGCTTTCTTAAACTAAATAGCTAATTCAGAGTGCTAAATTTCCAGAATATTTAGGGATAGCGAGTAAGTGACAAAGCGTAACAGAGTGTTTCAAGCATAACAGAGCTTAATTCGAAAATAACAGAATCTGCGGTTACAGAGTTTGATAATAAAGCTGCAATTGAGAAATTATTTTTCTGATTTTTTTTTAATTTTTTGATATTTTTTTGATTTTAATAACTTTTAACGAGAGGTAGATGATATTAAAACCTTACAGGAATCTCATTTTAAGCTAATATCATTATTATTTTGCCAAAAGTGTCTTTTGATATTTGAATTTTTATATTCTTTTACGGTTTTGGACACCAAAAAGATTATACTACACCTGTTAACATTTTAAAAATTGTTCATATTTTCAGGGAAAACAATGCTGAGCAAAACTTTTGTCTGGCTAATATCTATAAAACTGAAATTTCATAAACTGGGCTAACTGGTTTCTGAAATGCTCTGGCTTTAAAAATTCTGTTTTCTGGTTTTTAAAAGGCTCATATTAATTAAATATTAAAATTTTTGAGTGAAAGTATAATGATATATTAATCAGCTTTTAATTTAGAAAAAATTTATTCTTTTAAAAATTCCACCACAATTTCGTTACATTGTGTTCTTCATTAATAATTGATAAATTTTTTAAAAAGAAAAACATTTAAAAAGAAAGTTTTGTCATTTTATAAATATTATTTATGCCAAATAAACTATTATTTTAAGCCAAAGAACGCCCAAAACATGGGATAAGCTGCTTATTTAGACACTAAATGGGTTAATTTAATGAAAAATTCATTCTACAAATTAATAATATAATAAAATATTAATAAAACTTCATGCTAACTTACAAAGATTTTTTACATTTATCTTCATATATAATCTCTGAAAATCTAAATAGCAATTTTGTTTAGTTGTTTCAAATTTATCACAATAATCAAAATTTCACTAATACAAAATTTCACTTAAACGAAATCTCGTTTTCATAAAGCTACGTGATACTGTCGGAATACAACGTCTTCAAGAACGTTTTCTCCGCCTAAGACGGAGGGAAGAAAAAATCTGGCAAATTACCGTACTGTAATTTCTGTTCCGTACTGTTTGGCTTGTCCAAGTGTCTTTAGAAACAACAACAAGAAAATCAATGAAAAAAGTTAAATTGAAAAATTAAATACTTTTAACGTACGCAATGATTTCTGATTTTGAACTGATAGAATTTATCTAATTTTGAATCTGATTTTATAAAACACTCTTTTTAGAACAATATGATAGAGAAAAAGAAGCCTTGAGTTGCAAGCATCAAAAAAACGTTATCTGTAAATATTAACTGTGAAATATGTAGCTCAGCTATATAATTTCGACCAGTCTTTTTGTTAATAATAAGTCACTGATTTTTTTCAACTTTTCTTTAGTGTTCACTTGGCATTTTGTTGATCCTTTCACGCTATTTTCAAATTATTATAACTCCGGAACCGTTAGAGCTAGGGTTTTGAAATTTCACAGTCGAGTACGAGAGGCAATTTTAATCCTCGATCCGGAAAATCCCTTAATAATTTTAATTATTCCATTCTGAAAAATGCTTAAAATTTTTTTTTGCTTAGTTTAACATTAGTTTTTGCTATAAATTTAACCTGCTTAAGATTTTATGACACGTTCCTTAAAGTTTAATTATTTTTACAATTTCAGTCATCAACGTAAATGGCATATGGATCGGTACTACGTCACCGAATTAGCATTTCTAAAGCTATCTAAAACCACGTATTTATATTTATTTTGTCTATAGTTGTGCTATTAAAACGTGTTTCTAGGATAAAATAAGGTGTAATATTTTTAAAGACGTTATTAATCAAAAGGTATAAAATAAAATAAGACAAAAAGGCTTGAAATAAAATAATGTAAAAATTTTTTAAAAAAAAGCAACTTTTCTATAGATCTGAATGAAAAAGTAATAAATAAAATATAGCGTGTGACTTATAAAAATCGAATTTATATAGTCTCGTATAATTTGCCTGACATTATTTTAGTTATTTGCCTGACATTATTTCAGTTATTTTTCTTAAAATGTGTTGCAAGATTCTCTTATTATTTTGTTTTAGAAAAAGAGAGAATGAGAGATGAAAAAAAAACCCGAAGAAATATCAGTGATTTTTGAATAACAATTTGAATAAATAACGTTTTGAATATTCTTTTTTTAAAAAAAAATTATTCTATTTTATAACATATTTTATTTTTAATATAGTGTTTTCGTAAAATAGAGAACACTGTGTGTTTCAAATCCCCTAATTGAAGCATATAGTACTTAAATAGCAATATTTCATCGATAATCCTTTCAATTTTTGTCAGTCCATAAACATGTTAATAAAAGTAGGAACGCTGAAACTGCTAGTTCATGTTGGATCACTTAATCCTTTTTAATGTATCCATTAAGAAAGATTATAAATGTCAGCATTTCCGCTAGCGGATTGAGACATTTAAAAAATATAATGCATTTGGCATAGCTAAGCATTTTAAGGAATGATAAAGGACAAAATGTAAAAAGTTCAACTAGAAAAGTTTAATTTGAATTTATATATTTATTATTCATGGAACAATTCATATTTGCACAGTTTTAGTTAATTAATATTAAAATAAAGATGCGGTTTGAATCTAATTTTATTTATTATATATTAAAATGTATTATTCTAAATTTACGTAATTCTCAATGCAATGTTTAAATTGATAATTATATTTTTAAAATAATTCATTATTAAATTTAAATATTTTTCCGTTACATCATAAATAATTTTCCGTTCCATTATAAATATTTTTCTGTTCAGTTATAAATATTTTTCCATTCTGTTACATTCAACTTATCCCCTAAATTAACTCAGCAGATTTGTTGATATTAAAATAATTATAATTTTTAAAAAGCAGCATTTATGGTTAGTAAGCAATATTGAATAGTGTTATGAACTTCTGCTGAAGAATTTTTTGTTGCCGAAAAAAATATCATATTTTGTGCTATTGTAATCAAAAAAATTATTCTTATGATAAGAAAAAGAACACAACTCTTTAAGCAAACGATAATTCAAATAAAATTAATGGAATCGTTTCCTAATTTTCAATATTAAACATTTAGTTTTTAATTTAAAATCCATACGATACTTTATAAATACTCTATTGGTTACAAACCTTTCCGTGATAATGTTGCAGGTGTATTAATTTTAAAATAAGATAGAAATGACTTGTATGAGCATGAAAATAAGACTAATTAAATTTTCTAATTAATGACGATAGTTCGACAATTAATCAAACTAGGTACAAATACATATAGTGAATCAAGCTGCAATTCCCAGAGCTCTTTAAGATCGAACTGCGATTGAATCTGAGAAATGTTACTAATTATTTGTATTACAGTTGTAGTAGATTTCACTATTATAATTTCAAAATTAAAAAAAAACGAACTTTTGAGTAATTGGGACCAATTTCTTCTATCCAAACAACTATAGTCTTCAATAACTTATCACGTTGAACCAGTCCAAACTCATAGTTTATAAATTATTATGATTTATGTTCAGAAAAAAATAGTTTTCTAAAAATACCTATTTACGTATTTATCATTGCTATCTAGGCATTTATTCCTATCAACACACATGAAATTGCTATTTAGACTAGTAAAGCATTCTTTCTTTATTTTTTACGTCAAATTTATTAAAATAGCAAGTAAGTCGATGAAACTAATACTTTCATAGCTACAAAGGTTTTATACGTGAAAAAGTATAAGCCAAAAATTATAATTTTAAATTATACATTTTACGTAAATAGTTATAAGTACAAAATTATTACTTTTAACACTAAAACCTTAAGAACTACTAAATTATTAACCCAATCAGCTTGGGAATAGTTTTATTAGGGTCAACATTTGGCAGAGCATTTATTGGAAACAGTACTTCATTTGTCTAAATAGCAATGTTTAAGCAATATAAATAGTCTAAATAGCAAGGCTCACTTCAATAAGTGATGACTCAGGGGATAGAGAGGTCGCCTTCCAATGAGATGAACTGGGTTCGAATCCCAGCGATAGCTGGTCGATGCGAATTTGCATCCGGCTTGCCCTGACTACAGTGCTTACGCGAAATTGTTTATTTATACCTCGTCCCGCCCTATTCAGGGCACACGAGAGTAGAACAAACATTCTACAGACAAAACATACATAAAACATAAGTAAAACACATAAAATTACAACATGAATAAATGGCTTATACAGAGAATAGAAAATGAAGCTGAAAACAACGTCGAAATTTTTAAGGTAAGAATAAAAAATTATGAAAGTAGAAAGCATTCAAACACTTAAGAAAATCAAAAGGGAAATTTGGAAAAGAAAAGAAAAATTCTAGACTATAATGGAGAATTATTATTCTCTTTTTTTTTCTTTTCTTTTTTTCCTTTTTTTTTAAAAAAATAATAATAAAAAAAAATAAAATAAAAAAAAAAAAAAGTTTTTTTTTCTTTTTTTTTTCTTCTTTTTTTTTCCTCTTTTTTTTCTTCTTTTTTTTTTTTTAAATATAATTTTTCGAATATGAAGTTCATCAAAAGCCTAAAATTGAATACAAAACAAGAAAGTCCATTAGTTTAAAAAAAGATGGAGAGAAATATTTTACTAAGATAGAGAAATTATAATAATTATCATTTATTTATTTTTCTTTTTAATGAAGGAGTAAGAGCAAATAAGTTTTTTTTTCTTTTCAAAAAGAAGGAAGTGTCAAAAGAAAATAAAAAAATAAAAAATATAAAAAGAAAATTAAAGAAAAAGAAAGAGAAAAAGGAAATTAAATTTAAAATTATTATTATTAGTTATAGTGCTTACGCGAAATGTATTCAGTGGTAGAAGGATCATGGGTTAGAGTCTCCCAGCCGTCAAGCTAATCGTGGGAGATTTTCGTTGTTTTCCTCTTCATGTAACGTAAATGCGGGCTAGTTCCATTAAAAAGTTCTCAGCGAAAGCAAATTTCTCCCAATACTGGATTCACGAGTTCCCTTGTCTTCTGGATTGGGTTCAAAATTACAAGGCTACGGAGATGAACATTGGTAGTCGTAAACCCAAAACATTGCGTCGGATATTCAACGATGGTTATAAAATAAAGATAAACCTAACAAATTATTGAAAAGAGACGGATTTTCTTATTAGCTCACAGCTTATGTCAGATGAAGCAAACATAGAATTTGGAGTTAGATATTTAATTAAAGAATCTTGATTTCATTAAAGGTTTGTAAGACTTACAATTTAAATTATTTAAAAACACTTTATTGAAACCTTCAGGTGAGCCGAAGTTGCCTCGTGGGCTATAATCTGCCCAGCTCTGGTTTAAACTCATAGTGTTCGAAAAATCTTTAAGTTCATATTAATTGATTATGAACTGAAAAGTTTGCATGATTAGAGTTCCGAAACATACGAAATTTACTATCAAAACCAATGGTTTCTTCATTTTGAAAGAACCAGACCTGAAACTCAGCAAGTTGATAAATTTAAGCATATTTTGAGGATTATGAATAATCATTCATAGCTTTCATAAATTATTTGAATAGTAAAATAACGTTGTCTGAAATAGTTTATATTAATTTAATAACCCATATTTTACATTGGAAAGCGAAGTTCTTATCTACATGCTTGTTTAATTAAAGTATTTAATAGTATATATTTTTGATGCGATTTACATAATAACCTGTTATTTAATAGACTCTACAAATGCCTAGTAATAAAGGTAAGGAAACATGTTATTGTTATTTTTTTAAAAGTATAAATACACATTTTTATGAACCAAAAATAATTTAATCGCTTGATACAACTATAATCTGCTGCAGACAATATTAAGCTGTCATTTCTAATATAAAACTCTAATTTATATTCTAATTGTATGTATTACAGGGTCTATTCATATCATAAAAGTATGTCATCATCACCACTATACATCAATTTGAATCGATAAAATCAAATTTTCCCTCTCAAATTGATCATTCTCATTCAATGGCTAAAAATACACTCTGTAATTAACTTGCTGATATTGACGATATTCATCTTCAATGTCAGCCAGCTTTTATTGCCTGATTAAGTTTTCCATGAATTAAAAAAACGCCCTTCATTCTCTGGCAAGCTCAAAAGACAAGTTGAGTTGTTGTACACCTGCTTTTGTATTAGGCAAATCAGGTCGCTCATCTAAAGAAAATGAAATATCTCCACCTTCAAAAAGCGCCTCAGAGCCAAGAAGTTCTAAATCTTTTGAAATAGATTTCCCAGCGAATCTCTTGCATAAAAATATTTAAAAAGAATTTAATCTTGATTTAAATTATAGCGTTTAGTCATTCATCTGTTACATAATAAAAACTGTTTATTTACTAACATACAGTTACAGTTATCTACAAAGGAAGCTGAACTACATTCTAAGTACAGCAAGATACAATTTATTTGGTAGATCTATATTTAAAAATTATAAGAACACGCACTAAAATTTAATCTAGAAAAAATGATACAATGTTCTCTTTTTAGTGAGTTTGCTTAAATTAATTTAATCTCGTGTTTAAGATAATTACCATAAGTTTTGTGCTAAACAAAGTATAGATGAAAATATAACCACTCAACCAAAACGCGGCCAAACGTATATGAGTTCGCCTTTTGGCAAAATATTAAACACTTTGCTTGGCGATACCATTTTAGAAATGATACGTAATTTTACATGAATACTGAATTTTTTTTAGAAAGGTAGTGCCATGTAAACTTTAAATAGGTTACAATTTTACAATGCTGTAGCTTTTGGAAACAAAAATAGATAGTTTTTTCTAACAAAGTCACCTATTTAATGAAATATTAAATAAATGATATCCCACTTTTACAGAATGACCGGAAATAAGTGTAATGAAAGCTTTAACAATTTTCTAAAGGAATTCCGGAAATGCCAGAATTTTGTAGTTGATCAAATCTCGCGTAAATAAACAAACACTCTGTATAAGCAGTAAAAGACATTGTTATTTTCTGCTCAAGTTGCACGTCATGTGATAGATGCCGTTTTAACTATGTGTTAAGTATTTTCGTTCACAGTAACAAATATCTAAAACTGGTTTTTAACATTTAAAAAAACAAATAAAAAAATCGTACAAACTGAAAATATCTCTATTTGTTATTGTCTTAAAACTGGGGAAAAACTAAATACTTATAAGCATCTCTCATCCAGTGGAATTACTCTTTTTTTTAGTTAATTGTAAAAAAAAATTATAAAACAATTTCTAAAAACTCGTATTTGTGTGCAAATTGTAACCCTTACAGCGGAAAATTATTGCATGAATTTTATTGAGTATTATCCTTAAGTATTATCTTTCAAATATTTAAAATAAAGAAATATCTAAAACTAGTTTTTAACATTTCAAAAAAATAAATAAAATAAAAAAATAAAAATTTCTTAAATTGACAAACTGAAAATATTTTTATTGGTCTTTTTCTTAAAATTGGGAAATAAACAAAAAACTAAAAGCATCTCTCATATATTGGAATTACTCTTTTTTTTCTTATAAAATAATTACAAAAAAAATTATAAAACAATTTTCGCGAAACTGTAATTTGTAAGCATATTGTCGCCTTTACAGTGGAAAATTATTACATTAGTTTTTACTTCATTTTGAATGCACATTATCGAAACTGCTGAATGCTTCGATTTCAGAAATAAATGATGATAGCACTTCCGCTTCAAGAAACGAGGAATGAATATAAAAATAACTAAATAGTTCATGGTTGACTAATACTTATGCTTTTAGTGTTATTAACCGTTTGTACTCAGATCAGAAAACAACATGTAGTGCTTTACTTATACTTCCGGATCCTGGTGTTCCACTCCCATTAGGCAAATTACGAAGACCACAAAAGATTATATTTCTGTTCTCTATCTTGAAACATAATTGTGTGAGGAACACTTAAACTAAATGATAAAACAGCGGTCCCTCAGAGTCGAGTTGAGTTGAATGTTCTTTGAAGCAGACGATTTCATAAAAAGAGATAGGGGGGAAAATAACTAGGGAAAAAAAAGAATCATGGCTAGGATTTCGAACATCTAAAAAGTAAATTGCACCTGCGTTGGACGATGTATTTTTGTGGAGGTGGAAAAGTTGCTGTGGAACATCTTTCTTTCATTTCATTATTCGTTCAAGGTGTCTGATTTTCCCCCATCTGGTCGAAAGTTCACTGACCAGGTTTTTGATGCAAATAACGACCACTTCCAGACTTTAATCGAGATGTGGGTAGTATAACTTTAAAACGATTGAACATAATGTAATAATTTTAAAATAATTATTTTTAAATTTAATTAAAAGTGCACAGGTAAAATAGTTTGATAAGAATTTAATCTTTAAATCATGATCGTGTAACAACTTAAATACAAAATATATTTTAATATTGTTTGCATATTCTAGTTGGTTGTGGTAAAATAAATTAGTAAAAATGTTATTTTGGATAAAAATGACACCAACTGAGCAATAACGAATGTGGTTGAAAAAATGAATTTAATAAAATATTAAAAAAAATTTAATTTAAAATGATTTCTTGTAATAATTCTAATATAGAAAATATAACGCTTTCACTTTGAAATTTGTTATTCAGAAGAATAGAATTTAAATGCAAAATTTTAAATTTAATTATTTAGTTTTAGATTTCTCAATAATTAAAGCTTTTGATAAAGAAGAAAAGAGTTTTAATGTAAGTAATTCTATGCAGTCAACAGTGCTCATCGTCTTCGAGACGAACAGAACTTCGCGACGTGTTCAATTTAAATACTGGATGCTGAAATGGTCTGACCAAGAATTTCATCTATGAAATGCATGGCTTTAGCGACTAAACACGCAATAATCGCAAAAGAATTGCGTCCAGATCAGAAAACAGCATGTAGTCTACTTTATGCAGGGTCTAATTATGACATGGGCAGATGCAGCACTTTCCTATGCCTCAGTACTTAATATGTGCCCTAAATATTAACGCTTCAAATATTTCAAATTACTATTTTAATTTTACTCTATATTAGACTGTGCAATGTCAATTATACTCAAACAATTGTCTAATATTTCACCAAAAATACTATTTAAATTTGTTTTCATATGTGCCAATGCCTATTTTCATTATTATGAAAAAGTATCTAGCTAAAACGTATTTTGTTCATCAAAAAACAAACAAATTTAGGCTGCATTCCCACTAGTGTGTCAAGTGCGTTTTGCATCATATGTGTAGATGCGATGCACCAGATTCTCAATCGTTGAGAGGTTTATCTGACAAATTTAAAACTTGATGGGTGCATCATCATGTGCGTCCTGGCGATGATTTCTTTTTAATTATATAACTGGCGTTGAACAGCCGACCCGATGCTTACGATTATCAATATTTACTCCGTACGATAAAATTACGTAGCCTTGTAATTTTGACCCAATTCTGAAGGCAAGGGAACTCTTGGATCAAGCATTGGGACAAAGAAACGTAGAAGACTTTATTTGATGGAACTAAACCACGAAAACCTCCAGCGGTTAGTCCGACGACAATTGGATTCTAACCCATGATCCGTCTACCACTGAGGGCATTTTACGTCAATACTGTGGTCGGTGTGAACCGGGAGCAGAATTTGTTTCAATTAGCTACCGCTGGGATTCAAACCTTGGTAACCTTATTAGGAGGCGAACGCTCTATCCCCTACACTACCGTGACTCACTGGTGGAGAATTTGGAAATTTTTATTAAAATTAATGAATTTTTTACTCAGGGAAAATGTTGGCTCCTCTTAAACAGTATTTTGAGTAGGGTCTCAGCTTTTCCTAATCAGGTGCAGCATTTATATAAAAATAATTGTAATAAATAATGTTGTATTAAATAATTTATCAATGTATTATTAATGTATTGTTATGTATTATTTAATATATGTATTGTATGTATTGTTATGTATTATTTAAAGATTAATTTACAACTCTTGAATTGTGATACGATTATTACTCTCTTCCGCATAATACTTTTTTAAAAAAGAAACAATATAAAATAGTTGTTTTACGCTGTAGTTTTATTTAATTTTTCAAAACAATTTTATTTTAATTGCAAAATTTACAGGTTCACGTGATATGCTCGTTTTATACTAAAAAATAGTGTTCTCATCATTTTTTAAAAATCTAAAAAGCAGTGGGAAGGGAACTTCTACGAAGTTGTGAAGCTTATCTCACACAACTTTCTCATTTCAGTTAAAATATTCACGATTAAATCTAGATATATTTCTTTGAAATGTTAAAACATTTTAAAGTTTAAACGTATCAAAGTATGTTTTTAATGATTTCCTACCAGCTTCTTTTCTTTTTCTCCTCAAAAACCGTTTGTTGAGCTTCGAAAGCTCTTAACTTCTAAAAAAATTTTTCTAAAGCGAAAAAGCAGATTTTCTCTGTGTTCAAAAGAGGGCGCTATGTGTCAGAATCAAATCAAGGTAATATTGCCAAATGAATTTTCGCTTGTTTCAGTTATTTTTTCATACTCAGTGTTTTGATTTCTGAATCGTTTAGTTGAGAATCGGACGTGATTGTGGATTGCGGGAAACGAGATACAGAACAGAAAATATGTTATCAAAATTGCAAATAGTGAATTGTATACAAATGCTGGTGGCTTTTAGTCTTGTTAAAAGTAACGTGGTTCACACTCTTTAAGATTTTCAATTTACTATAATATTTTTCTACTAATTAATTTTTAGAATTAAAAATAAGAAAAAGCTATTATGATGCTAAGAATAAGAAAGACTAAATGCTCTGAAAATAACAGGAAATGAAGTAAATAAAATATAAAAAGAACCGCATAAACTTTATTTTTGTATTATAGCGCTATAGCAGTCTCTTTTTCATTTCCGTAAAGGTTGCTCATATTTTTTTTATTTATTTATTGTAAAAGTTTACTTTTAAGTCTATAAAAAAATCGATTCTCATTTTATTCCTTATATCTGCAAAAAATAAAAACATAATTTGAATGAATTGTTTACGATTTACGAATTCCAGAAAATATTACTGGTTATTTTTATTCTTTTTAAATTGTCCAGATAAAAGTTTTACTTTAGTTTGCAGAAGAAATAAGCAATTTTTATTTATTTATTTACTTTAATGTTATTTTATTTTTTCATTATTATTATTTTTTATTTAACTTTTGTCTTGGAAAGAAAAAAAAATTTTTTTTCAGAAAGACATCCATTTTCCAAAGTAGTTATGACCGGACCTACTTTTCAAAATTAAAGTAGTAGGCTTTTATTAGAGGAAAAGGTGTAAATATGGGCACCCTCTTTTGTTTTTTGGATAAAGTTACTTTCAGTTTGAAAATTTCTAGATTTTTATCTTTCATTAACAACTATAACAAGTTTCCTAAATGCGAGAAGGCAAAACAATGATTAACATCAATTATTTCATTTCATAAACGACGATTTTCAAAAATCTTTTAAAAAAGCACCAGAAAAAATGGGGTGTAAATATGGGCCCTCTTCAAAAAAGCCACCAAAAATAGTTTAAAAACAGGATAAAACAATACAAAATGGTAGAGAATTTATTTATTGCAGGAAAAAAAATTATTTACAGAAATCGCAAACATAACTGGCTCTTTCACCCCCGGCACAGTGTCCACATTTGGCACATAGCGCATCTTACCCGCACCTCTCCTCGAGTGTCTTCAGAGAACTTTCCATCACAAAAACTGCAAGTTGCATCGCTTGAGTCTCGTTTATCCCCACCGTTGACATTTATTAGATTCGTATCATCATCGCTGTAGATAAGAGGAGGGTCATCGAGTCTGATGAGTCCGATGATGAATCGTATCGTTGCGTGGGCCGAATTTTCTTTTTTTGAAGGCCTTTCATCTTCCCACCCTGCCCTCTGGCCGGTCTCTTACCCCGGGAAAACTCAAGGACGTCTTCTTGAGAGCACTTGTCAAGCGTCTTGGTCAACTGATCCTTGTATGGTAATCCGGTGATGAGGCTGGACCTTGCTGCTTTGCGTCCACGAGTAGTGGTTATCTTCTTAATGTTGGGAACAGGAGATATGTCGAACGGAGAAATTGCACTTGAAGTTCCCGGGGAACATTGAGGTATTTCAGCTGCCTTATCAATTGGCATAACTAGAGCCTGATGTGCTAAACTGCACTAAAAAAAGTTGGTGTAATTATGGGCACCCTTTAAATGGGGGCCCATATTTGCACCAACCCCACCTAAGAAGGATGGCCACTATCATAAGTAACCTAAAAGCGTGGGTGACTAAAGGTGTTCTTCAAAAAATAGCTTAAGATCTCCGCTTTCCGGATATCACTGTCAAATTATTTTTAACCGAACATAAGTACATGAAAAGAAAACGATTTCACATACCTCTCAAAAGTTTGCAGTCCAGAATAAACACCAATTTGCACAATAACTCACGCTGCATCCACACTACTTGAAAAAATGGTTTCAACTGCTCTGTACAATCTTATATTAGCAACTGGCGCCATGTACAGTCCTTGCCGCCAGTCTTCAGTACCTCCCATAGCTACTAGGGAGGGGTGCCCATATTTACACCTGTGCCCATTTTTACACCTTCTCCTCTACTATTACCAATTATTTTACAATTACTTTTCTTTTACTAGTTGTTTCACTAATTCTATTATTTTATTAGTGCTATTATCTTTTTTGGCAAATTTCTTAATGCAATATTTTTACTTTTAAATAAAATGAAAGCGCATAAATGATCCATTTAGTGTAATTAAATTTGTTAAAATGATATCTGACTGGATAATGTAGGAACAGAAGTCAGTTTTTATTAATCTGTCAAAACTTTTGCTCACCTATATTTACTTTTCATAAATAAACTAATTATTGTTATTTTCTTTACTCGAGATCATTATTTTTGATCAATCAGTTTATGCTTAGTATTTATGAAGTAATTAGATATAATGGAGAAAAAAAACTGTATTTGACTTACTTTTTTCTTCTTATTATTTCCATTCGCCTAATTATATATGAAGGTAATTTCTGAAGATAAAAAAAACAAAAAAATTCTGTCGTAAAAAGAAACCAAGCAAATACTTAAATAATAATGTTATTCCTAATTTGCTATCATATTAAAAAAAGAAAACTTTTTCAAATTATTACACGTAGAAAAAAATTCTGGTAAAATTACCAGACAGTATGGTAATAACACTTCCGGTAATTGAAAAAAAAACAATTCTGTTTAATAAAATCAAAGTATCCGGCATTTTGACCAGTCCTTTGGTAGTTTTTCAGCACATATGGCAACGGTTTACCTGAAATTCTGATTTTCAAAATGATAGTACTTATAACCACGCATTGACTGAAACATGGAGAGCTGAAGAGTAAATTTAACTGAACAAAGGGTTTTAATGCCATGCTCTAATAACCAACAATTTAATCACTTTTAATAAATTTTAAAACATATTATAAGTCCATATTTTATCATTAATTTTTCCAAAAATCATTACCAAAGCATTTTGATAAAAATTGCTCAGTTTTTTGATGTTCCCATAGACCCAGCAGAAACTCGACAAATGTTACCATTTTCTGGTAGTTTTGATCGCACTTTTTTTTCTCAGTGTATTTTCATGATTTTAAATAGTAAAAGTGTTTCTATTTTCTGCCTTAAAAACTTAAAACTTTTAAAAATCTAATAGAGCTCGATGCATAAATCTTTAATTTGTAGAAGGTTTCGAAGTGCATCCTATAAAATATGCACACCCGCTGTATAAGATTCAGACGAGTTGACGGTTAAGGAATCTTGTTTAGAACCTAATTATAAAAATGAACTCATTAATCTCATTATCAAAGTGTCATGCAACAGATTATAAAAAAGTAGTGCAACTTGTTCGCCAAGTTGAGTAAGAGTAAATATTCGAAAGGATGTATTCTTGTCGATGAGTTTTGAGGCATGCTTGCGAATTCAAAAACGGGTATTCTGAGCTACATTTAACTATAGTTTTAATTTCGGAACCACAGAAAATGGAATCGTATGAATACCTCATTTTCCCATTTACATAAATAAAAACAAAGATAAATAATAATCTGAGCAAATAAATGAATGATTCTGAAAGAAATTTTAATTTTTGCTTTGTAATTTTGAACCCAACACAGAAGACAAAGGAACTCTTGGATCAAGTAGTGGGACAATATAGGCTTCATGGTGAACTTTGTGATGGAACTAACGCGCATTTGTGTTAAATGGAGAGAAAAACCACGAAAATCTTCCCCGGTTAGCACCACAAGTTAGCCCGGTTAGCCAATTTTAACCCATTATCCGTCTACCACTAATGATATTTTACGTCAGCACTGTGTTTGGTGCGAGCCCGGAGTTGAATTTCTATTAACCAGTCACCGCTTTGAATCGAACCTGGGGCACCTTATTGGGAGGTGAACGCCCCTGCCCTCACCGGTCTTTTATTTATTATTTTGCATTTTATAACCATCTTTGAACAGCTGACCCAATTTTTTGGGTTTACGACTTCTAATGTTCAACTCCGCAACCTTGTAATTTTGAATTCAATCCAGAAGACAAGGGTACTCCTGAATCAAGTATTAAGAGTAATTTCCCTTCGTGATGGAGTTCTTGATGGAACTAACCCTCATTTGCGTTACATGGAGAGGAAATCCACGAAAATCTCTCACGTTTAACCTGATAACAAAGGAACTCTAACACATGATCCGTCTACCACTGAGTATATTTCACGTCAGCACTTTGATCGGTGCAAGCCGGATGCAGATTCGTATCGACGAGATATCGCTGGGATTCGAACCCGGTTCACCTCATTGGAATGCGAACGCTCTCTTTCCTGAGCCACCACGGCTCTTATATTTATTATAAGCGAAACGTGTTTTTAATATACAGGACAAAAAGTATATGTATTTGATCGAAGAAAAATAAAAACACCATGGAAATTTGTCGAATTACAAGAGAGTTCAACAGTGTAAGAACATCTGTAGGGAAAAGAGTTGTTATCGACAAAGTCAACCTTCATCTATGAAAAGGCACTCCACCATAGAATCGAGTAAACATGTCTTATATGTAAGTGAATTGGAATTATATGTTTGCAGTGGTAGATACACTACAGTACTCCCCCTCCAGAATTATAATTGTGACAGAATTCGATGAAGGGATAACACTAGTTGATTCATCACTGTTTTGTGAGAAGCCGAGTGAGCTGTATTAAGATCACCGTACTTTTTGAGTGCTGATCGTGAGAGCTGTATTAAGTTCACGATCGTGGTCGCTCCCGTGTTCCCTTCCCGTGTTAGACGCGTGTCTTCATTTTTCACCAAAAAAATGCTCATTACGGAAAAGTCTGTATGGATTGGGATACATTAATTGTTTTCAAAGTAAATTTTTTTTTTTAAAATTCAAATCTGAGTCATATAATATCTCGGGTTCATGATTTAACACACTTAAATTTATTTATTTTTTTAAATATTAAAAACGTGGAAAAATTCTTCTTTCATATTTACTACGCTAAATATATCAAATGTGTTTCATCCATTGTTGTAGAATTATTCAAAACAATATCTTAATGCGTCTTTTGTTTTTCAAAATCAGAAGTTTCAAGTAAGAAAACGTATTCAAAAAGACATCGTTTATTAAAATGTTTTTATCACAGATTATTTTTGAATACAAAGCGTATAATCATAGTTTTGATTGCAAAATAAACTCAAGTTTTTGAAGTCTTTTTAGAAATAATGGAAACTATAGAGGAAGGAGACGTGTGTCTTCTTATAGGGAAAAACAAATTCTTGTTCTTCGAATTATAGTTCAGTCCTCTTAAAAAAATCTATAAAACGTGAAGGGCTTGGGGTTATATAGAGGAAAGCCACGTTTATACTAAAGTGATTTTTTTAAGTCAATATGTTCTTGAGAACTTTTCAGATGTGCATTTTCCCAGCTTCTTCACTCTATAACATTACAATACAAAGAAATGTCTAATTATCTACAACTCTATAATTTTTTATATGATAAAAGTACCTCTGGACAGTTTTAAAATGTGGCTTATCATTACATTGCCTTATGCCCTCCGTCCAAATAAAATCTCTCTAATCCTTTTTTTTTTTGGGAGGGGGAACTCTTGGCTTATTACTGGTGAAAATTTGTTGATCAAATTTGTTTAAAATCAATAACGTAACATGTCACATAATTCAGAAGCTTGATGTAACTCAGAAAGCTTGATTGTAATAGTTATAACTTTCGTAAAAAGAAAAAAAAGGTACACTCTGAAGTTTTCTTTTAAAGTTTGTTCCGATTCAAAAGAAGTTTTGATTTCGATAATAAACATAAAAAAGTTTTTTTTTGTTTCGCAGTAAAATTAAAAATGCTTAAAATCTCCATTCAAAAATTATAAAATAGCATTTATTAGTTATTTTTATTTTTAAAAATATTTTTTTAAAAAGTATTTGTTTCACATGGTCTGTCATTAACACCTGAGATATCTGTTGTGATATGTCAATATTATTTTTTTTTCTTTGACAATAATTGATGAGATTTCTAGTTTAACAACTGGAGTTATTTAATAGTCAACCTGCATCTAAGCTACTATTATTTAAAATATGGAGGAATCATAAAATATAGAGATAGAATACATATCGAGATAGATAGATAGAGATAGATAGAATTAGAATTAAAATATAGAGAAATCATGGCACTTATTTAAAGCCCCACTAATGAATCTCTATCAATAGATTTCAGGATCAGAGTTTGATTGTATATGTCAAAACATATATATCCTCTGAAACATATCCCATCATAATGAAGAAGTTTTGACAAATTTGTTAAAAAATTTACAAATCTGTAAAAAAAAAATTTATAGGTCATTAATTTATGAGTGTTCGGTCTTCCAATTAGTATCTCTCAAACACATCTCAAGATGAATTTATTCCTTTTTCAATATTCAGTAAATTTGAATAAAACTTACAGTCCTTCACTCAAATAAATCATAATAATTTGTACAGATAATATGCATTTATATGTTTTGCATTTTGCAAACAATAATATCTGTGTAAAACTGGCAAAGTCAGTTTAATTAAATTTATTACAAACAATTGAACTTAAAATTTAATTCTCTACATTCGTTTTTAATGAGTCTTATTACGCCTAACCTTGGACCTTCTTCTTAAAATCTTATTCCTTTCTTTTTTAAATATCTTTCTACCAGATATTTAAAAAGTGATTTTGACTCTTCATGCTTATTTGAAAGATTCTGATCATCTCCTCTTATTTTTTTAAATAATAGTTTTTTTAAAAAATATATCAGCGTTGTTGAACAGTCGACCCAATTTTGGGTTTACGACTACTAATGTTCATGTCTGTAGCCTTGTAGTTTTGAATCAAAATCTAATCTGGAAGACAAGGGAACTACTGAATCAAGTTTCGGGGAGAAATTTTGCCTTCGTGGAAGACTTTTTGAGGGAACTAACCCGCACTTGCGTAGCATGAAGAGAAAAAACACGAAAACTTCCTACAGTTAGCCTCATGGCAAAGGGACTCTAACCTATGATTCGATCCCCTGAGCCACAACGTCTCTGATTAATAGTTTCTTATCTTTAAAAAATATTTCAAAAAACTAAATAAATAGAAATACTAAAAAAACTTTTACAAATGCTTTTAGTAAATTTTTTCTATAGTAAACCTTGAAAAGAAATGTATTTTAGCATTTATTATATTGTAGAAATGCAGCTTAAGCCCACAAATCCGAACTTAAGTCAGTTTTCCGCAAAATTTAACAAAATTTAATCACTTGCGCGTTAAAAACAGCTAAATTAAAAATATTTTTCTGTTATGTAAAAATTAAATCTGTTTTGATGGTGAAAGCATTTAAGAAAGAAAGATTAATTTCAGTTCTTTAAAAAAATCACAAAGTTTATCCAAATCGAAATGCTTTCATTAAAGATGCCGAGATTCTGCAGAATGCTTTTTTTTAAAAAATATATGATTTCGTACCAAACGCCTAACATAAGCTGCTTCTCCGATTTTTACATTTTGAAGTTACACTTGTTACATAACAGCAGTATTTAGGATGTTTGCTGACAAATTTGCACGTAAAACATACAATTGCAGTGATTTAAGGTTAATGATTATTTTAAAAAAATATTTAATTAAAATGTGTGTTTTGAAAGACAAAAGTTTTTGGATATAACAATTTCCTTTTTTTTCCTTTCTTAATTAACACTCTATAATCCCTTTCTTAACCTATATTACGTATTTCCTTTGAAGAGAAAGTGTTCCTCCCAGCATGTTCTCAAGAAAAAAGTAATTAATCATTTTATTACCTTAATTCTTCAACAGTTCACATTTCTTTCTTAAAAGGGAAAGTCAAGAAAGAGAGAGAGACGACCGCCCGGTTTAGTAGGATGACAAGGACGTCTTATGGATGTGATATCCATAATAGGGCAATGAGGTCGCAATAACAGTGTGTATTTTGCTTGCCAATAATGAGCACTCCTACTGAATTCGTTGCACAATTCTCTACACTGGGAAACATTAAACGTTGTATCAAGCAGTTTGCACAATTTATGACTATGTAGAGAGAGAGAAAAAACTTTTTTTTTTATGCTGTCGATTTAAGAGCTTTTTCTTAAGTCTGCAAAAAGCGTGGGTTTATCATGGGTTCTAGAAACTACTAGTATTTCTCTGTAGTAAACCGTGGAAATTTATATCTTAAGCAGATTTGATTGCTTTTATATTCTCTTTATTTTTGAAAGCCCAAGACCTTTATAGTATCAAACAACTCATCAAAGCCTATTTTTAACATGCTGTTTATCTTTGATTTATCAACACCAATTTTGCTTAACACTAGAAAGACTGAAACTTAGTATATTCTTATATTGCCCAAAAGCAATCAAAATGACTGGATTGTAAAAGAATAAATAATGCGCAAAGAAATTTGTTTAAAATTAATTTTAAATATTTTTTATATTATTTACTGTTATATAGCAAATTATTAGTAAAGATCAACAATAAAAAAATTATGTGTTGTACAAAATTCTAGGAAATTGTATCATTATATACATCATTGTTCTTCTAATTAAAATTAAAAGCAGTCAAAATGACTTCCTTAGGCAATCTAGTGTTAAATCATATTTTCCTGCTTACAGTTTTTGCCAAAGTTTTTCTATTTCAAGTATAAATGCAATTCAATGTTTCAATATTAAAAACAGCAACAACAAAAAAACGAATAGAAAGAAAATTCAAGAATAAATGCAATTAATTCACTGCTTCAATACTAAAAATAAGAAAATAAATAAAAAGAAAAAAAATCGCTCCCACTGTATTGAAATCTACAAACATATGCACGGGGAAACATTAAACGTTGTATCAAGCAGTTTTCACAATTTATGGTGGTGGAGAGATATAAAAGAACGTTTTTGCTGCCAATGTAAGAGCTCTTTATTTATCTGCAAGAAGCGTGGGTTTATTATGGATTCTATAAGCATAAAATATCAATCTTTCCTTGTGCTTAATGTTAACTTTTGAAGATAATATTATATATGTTTTAGGTTGTCTTTATTATCACTTCCTTTGGTAATCTTAAATCCCCTATAGTATCAAACAATTTACGAAAACCTTTTTCACTTAATGCACCACTGTCATCTTAATAATCACTAATATGCCTTTGTACTTTGTATAAAAGAATTAACATAATTTATGGCGATGAAGACTGAAAAATTTTTTTCGCTGCCAATTCAATAGTTTTTTCTTCATGTATACGAAGCAATGATTTATCATGTATTCCATAAACATAAATTACCAATATTTCTTGATGGTTAACTATCAATGCTTACTTATTATTGGCGTAAAGAAAAATTGAAAAAAAAATATTTAAACGATGAAAATTTAATAGTTTTTAATTTTTTTAAATTTATATTACATTTTAAATTTATGTGATTATCAACTAGCAATTAAAAGATGTGCCAAAAATGCATGTGGTTGATAGAATTTAAGACACTATTCATATCATAAATTAAAGGACACAGAAAAAAAAACTTCATAGAATTTAAAAACGATATAGTTATTACTTTTAAATATGGAATAAAACAATATTTTATTGTACCTAATGTCGTCTAAGAAAAAAAAAACTCAATGAACATTTAATTAGAAATTATGTGTCCTTGAATAATAGATTCCAAAGAGTTAATATTTCTAAAAGGTGCTACTTCTGCATTATCATGTTGCGATCATTTAGTCAACCACACCAATTAGTCAAAATTGAATTATATCTTCAAACTACAAAAAAAATAACAAAAAAGCAACACATGATAAATTGAGTGCAATCTATTTTAATATGATTTATTGTTGATCATGCAAATTCAAGACGCAATCTTCAAATAAAAAAATAAGAAGATTGCCTACAACAACCAAGGTTAAAAGATTAAACACAGTTTCTTATTATGGTATCAGTATCTATGTGTTTAATCATTGTTAATACCAATAGCCGCAATAGATTCTATATCCATTATTGCGGAATGGAACAAAAGCATAACATTTACATGTTTCTCGCATGGAAATCACCAACGTTACCATCCCGCACGATGTGCAAACAGCCCCGCACGGCAATACAATCTTGTCAAGATGTTATCACGATGTACTCTCTTTCATAAGGTTAATTTTAAGATTTTTTTTTTCTCGTTATAAACTGGTCCGGGTGGTGGCTAGAATGCGAAGAGTGTTTCCCGGGACTTGGTGGGCCATCTGCGGTGGTGCCCTACCCTCGTTCATCAAATAAATCGCACGATTTGAAAGCCACGATCGTTTTCTTTTGGAAAAGATCCAAGATTCTTTATTCTTTTCCTGGATCAGTGAATGAAGTTCTAACGTGTCTGAGATACTTTTGCTGAAGGTTAACTGTACGTTATAGTGGCTGATACATAGATTATTTTAAATCAACTATACAAAAAGTAATCATTAAACCAGATATGTTTGAAATCGAAAAAAAATATGATAATGGGTCGAAGAATTTAGATTATTTAACCTTACTTAATAGACTGTGTCTGAGATACTTAAGAATAATGTGTCTGAGATACTTTTATTAACTATAACTCACTATGAGGTCTGAGTACCACTATGAGTCTGAGATACTTTTATTAACTATAACTCACTATGAGATCTGAATACCACTATGAGTCTGAGATACTTTTATTAATTATAACTCACTATGAGATCTGAATACCACTATGAGTCTGAGATACTTTTATTAACTATAACTTAACTATACGTTATAGTAGTTGATATACATGTATATAATTTTAAATCAGTAATACAAAAAATAGTCATTAAATTGAATATTTAAAATCGAATAAAAAATGTTCCAGAGAGTCTCAATTTCTCTAATAATAAATCTAATAATCTTCTTTAATTGTCTAATAACTTTTCTCTAATGCTTTGACTAATATTGAAAAGATTAGATAAAAATTTTGTTTTCACGTGCACTTGTTGGTCCAAACTTTTTGCCTCAGCTGTATGGATTGTTTTCTTACGACTTACTTATCATTGGAAGAAAGGTATACAAATTTTATTACATATTTGAAACATACAAACCTTCACGAGCATGTCAAATTTTTTTTTAAATTTTCTGAGAAGTGTATCATAATTGTGAAGCATTCAAAACATTATGAGATTTTAAAAGCATTAATTGCACCATAGCGTTAATGTAATGGTTTACTTATAATTAAAAAATAGAATGAAATGGGGTTGAATAAAAATGCTTAAACCAATACATACCTTCATCGATGTCCAAGATCCTCGAAATTTTTCAAACGTAAGAAAAACATCCCAACAATACTGCATTGCAAACAAAAAATTGAACAAGGTCACGTTTCAAAAACATTTCTCGGTCTAAATTGTTTTTTTTTTTCTTCTTAAATCTTGTAAAATGGTGTTGCGAGATTTTGTGCGAACGCGCTAGATGTTTATAAAAATTAAATTAAAATACTTCATTGACATCTTTCAAATGCAGAAACGTTAAAATGAATGCATGTAACTTTTAAACACTTGTATTAACTGAGAAAAGCAATTTTTCTTTTTAAAATTATTCTTTGCATATCTTAATTTTGAAAAATCTATTATTTCTGAAAAAAGTTAATAGTTTATACATTCATATGCATAAGTGGTTCACAAATTGTGACATTACATGTTTTTTTGAATTTATTATTCTCAAAACGAATAATAAGTTAATAAATTACATTTAGTTATTAAGAAATATTTAAAAAATAAAGTTGAAAACGATTGATATTATAAACAAATTAAATGAAACACTTTTTACATTATAACATGTTATTCAATTCTGTTTATCTTTATTGCATTACTTTTAAACATGATTTTTTTTATAAATTTCTTTTATGTATGATTTTTATATAAATTTTATGTTTGATATATGAAAATGTACTTACATTTTATATTGGAAAAGATTGAGCAATATATATGCGTAGGTTATGTACATAAAAAAATTAATTGCGTAAAAATAAGGCTTTTTTTCCATTTTAATCTGGGTCTAACTAATTGGGTTGTAAAGTAGAACTTTCTCGATTACGTATTCATAATAAATTGAACATACATTTTAAAGAAGTGTTGTGAATTTTCTAGCTTTCAATATGCCTGAATTAGTATATTAGAAACAATAAAATATTATATTTTCTCATGTTACATATTTTTATACAAATATTAGGATTTAAATTACAAATATTAATACACATTTTAGGATCTTCTCTAAATTTTTATTTTAAAACTAAGCCAAATTATTCATGAAATTTACTAAATAAATTTTTTATAAGTTTAAAGAAATAAATATTGACTTTTTTCACTTTACAGGTCAAATATCCCTTTAAAGCATTAAAATATACACTTGAAAAAAACATGAATTTTTTGAAAAATTTATGTCGGTACTAAATTTTATGAAATCCAAGATTCCAAGAAATTTTTTAATAAGTACTGATTTTTTATTTATTTATTTTTATACTTTAGACTGACAATGTTTTTTTCGTAATTGTCAATAAGTTTAATGTAGAAAAGGCTAAACAAACGAGTCACGAATAAAGTTCAGAAATAAAAATGTAGTAAGTTTAAATGATAAAAATTTGTATTTAATTAGATGTAAGGAACAAGAATTAAAACTACTAAATAATCTGGATTAATGAAGTATTTTGTAAAAATGTTTTTTATTGTTATCGATGATATTTTTCATAAACTTTACATTCTGGTGAAAAACGTAGTTAAAAATATATTCCTTAATATCTGTTTAAAATTATCTGTTAAGAATTTGAATAACTGTATCAACTAAAACAAGCATGACTTAAATGAGACCAATGTTAATTATTCAAATCAATTTTAGCGTGAAATTATTTTCCGCCTAAGCAATTTCATTAATATACGCTCAAATAAAACTTATTTTAAAAGTTGATGTTAAGTTTGCCTTAAAAAGATATAAGTGAGATTTTTATTTAATGTTATCTCTGTTTTCTGAAAAGTGAAAAAGCTTACGAACATCAATTACTTTGAAATCTGAAATAAATATATCTTTTTAAAAGAATAATAATTTCAAAGTACTAAATTAATTCATCTAAATAAAGTTAAATGTTTAAATTGCAATATTATGAGTAGTTACATTTTAAACCCTAATTTAGTAATAAAAGTGACTTTTAAAGAAATCCAATCACTTAAGAAATTCAGTCTGTTTCCTATTTTTGAAGTACAGAAAAGCGCTCCATTGTTTAATAAGAATTGTGTTGAAATAAGATTAATAGTTCCTCATATTTAAACCTAATGATGTAAGAATCGCGTCTGAATGTGTCGTTTTTCATTCAACAACAAAAATTTTAAATATATTTTTATGTATATATTTATAAAAATTTTTATTTTGTAAATTCAAGTTTTGTAAAAAAAAATATTACCATAAACTTTATAATTGAAATATATCATTTAAATGTCTTTTATTAATGCTTAGTTAAACAAATTTCATGCACCATGCTTTTGTTGCAGTAATATTTTAATCTTTTGCTCACAAATAAAAATTAGAACAAATGTTTATAAACTACATTTGAAAATAGATATTTTCGAAGGTGAAAAGAAAAGTATTCTTTAATTTTTGCCAACTTATAAGATAAAAATAACACAAACTGTTTTTTGTTTGACAAAATTTGAAATTCTAGCAATTTGGAAAAATTTTTATGTGACATATGTGTTTAAACTTATTTGTGACCAAAATTTAAAACTACTTTAACTAAATTGTAACAAACGAGATTTTTAATTTCATTTTATTATTATATCATTTATATGTAACTATTACCTACTCTTTCATAATTTTTTGTGATATTTGATACATAAGGTATCTTGTATATATACAAAGGAAAGAAGAAAAAAAATTTTTTTTTAAATAAAAGTTTAAGATGGTTAAAATCCTCTAAATTTCGAAACCGCATGTAGAAAATGCAAAACATTTATTATTTAGATTTAAATAATTTTCTTAAGGAAAACAATTGAGAAAAATTAAATACTTAACATATAATTAAAGAAGAACCATAAATTAACTACTAAATTTCAAAGATATAACAATGTTTCAAACATTTTATTAATTCTAATATGAAACATTTCGCATAAGTATACAAAAATATTTCCAAATAGGGCATCAACAGTTTCAGACGCGAGTTGATTTAGTGAACAGCTTCCAAAAGTGAAATTGGTAAACTAAGCGAATATTAATTATTGGCACAAAAATATTACATTCAAGTATCTATACATTTATATACAAAACAATTGAAACCACAAAAAATACAAACGAATCAGCTTCAATTTTTTAAAAATATTACTGTTTAAAGTTATTTTTAAAAACAAACACTCAAACAAATTTTCAGTTGCTTAAACTACAAAGCTAAGAGGAACTAAGTTATGAAATAAATGAAGCTATTGTTGAGGTTACAGAACATTAAAGGCATGAAAGTATTAAAATTGAAGATTAAAATGATTTACATTAAATTTTTATGAAATAAAATGTCAGCTGAAACTTTGGAGTAAAGATCACAGGATAGTTCGGGCAAAAATCCGTAAAGCATTTGGAGTAAAGATAGCTCTTTAAAAGAATTATTATTTAAATGGTTTAAGCTTTAGAACCCTTTAAAATGCATAAAAAATAAATATTTTTGCATTTTTTCGCGAACTTGTTTAAACAAAAAATCAACAAAAGAAACTAGAATTAATATTCAATATAAGATATAATTCATGCCAATATCAAGAGAAAAATGAAAAAAGAAATAATAATAAAAGATAACACTAAAAAAATTGCATAATTCTTAAAAATTAGCAAAAACAACCCATAAGCTCGTAAATGAAGATGTATTTTTAAGCAATTTTAGACAATGCTAAGAAACCATGATTTTTGTATTCGTAAGTATTCTATGTTATACCCGTACACTAGTTTTGAATTAAAAGAATGAATACATTATTTAGTTCTCTCACATTTATCACAAATATTAAAAATGGGAATTGTTAGTTTTTTTTTTGTTCTTTCTTTCAAAAATGTTCAAAACAAGAATAAAACTATAAACATACCTTATCACAAACAGATGCACATTCAATCATAACACTGTAAATTCGCTATAAAGCTATCCAGTATTATCACAAGCACTTAGGGGTCAATAAACACAATTTAAAATATGAAGAAAGTGAGTTAACAAAAACTGTACAAAAGTGAACAAAATTAAGGCTCTCTGGAAGGTTTTCCTCTAATTTTCCATTTTAGCCAAGAGAACTTGGTATCTTTTGGCATAGAATGACTCCTTTTAATGTCATTATGTTTCTTGGAGTTCGATGGCACTTTTGGCGGCTTCTTTCTGCTCGTTTCTGAAGCCAATGGCATGATTTCATCTTCTTCGTAAATATCTCCATTTCGGTATAACTCAGAACGAGATCCTTTGTGGTTCTTTAAATTAACCCTTTTGATCATGCGAGGAGGACGGGTTGGGGTCATCATTGACTGACTTCTGGCAATGGAACTACTCACCCTGTCCTCCTTATCTGGTGACTTTTCGGGGTGGCTCACCCCAGGAATGTACATTACCAAAGGACGCCGGTGTCTGGTGGAATCACTTTCAGAACTGGCTGCTGACATTTCAGAGGAAGCAACAATGCGTCGGACGTTAGGAGTACTGCCACTAAACCTATTACTCAGTCCTGAAACAGAACTGTTGCTACGTTTTACTGCTGCTCTTTGCCTTGCTTGGTAAGCAGCAGCTAAACCACCCCTAACAATTAATGGGTCACTTTGAACCGATGAAGGTTCTTCTCTCTTTTTTGATTTTTTGGTTGCAGATTTTTCTTTAACTTCTTTCCCATTTACAAGAATTTTCACACCAGTGGTATTTGGCACAGTCTTTTGCTTTTCTTTACTTTTTAAGTGCCTACGATCTAAAGTGTAAGCTCTAGGACTAGGAGGTGGAAGTTTTTTGTTTGTTTTCTGCTTACGATCCACCGTATAAAATCTGTCACTACCCACAGACTCACCAGCTGGATATGATACTTCACTTTGAGCCATTTCTCTGCGATAATCTTCGTCAGCATCACGATACCAAAGACCACTACTGACGTTGTTATGAGAATTGTTTTCTCCATCTGATCGTGGAACATTTTCGTAAGAAATCTCTCTCTTCTTGTAATCGACTTCCCTCATGACGGAACCAGCACCCCCACCGTTTCTTTTGTGTTCACCATTGCTAAGACTGCTGATGTCTGATATTTCTTCTTCGGCGATCTCCTGACGGACTTCAGCTATATCTCGATGATTTTTGCCTCTTCTCTTTTGACGCTCCACAGCTTCAACATCTCCATCAACATTGTACCAATCTTCTTCATAGTATGGACTTCTGTTTCTCCTATCATTTTCTTTTCCAACACCACCTAGCTTAAAACCAAAGCTTTTTTTGGACGTTTTAATGGTGCGTTCACCAGCGTCTTCATAATAACTACCTTCGAAATCATCTTCCCCTCGTTGAGCATTTTTAGGAGGAGGACCGATATAAAGTGGTTCAGAGCGCGACTTAAAGAGGCTTCCAATTTTACCATCTTCGGAGAATATATTTTTCTTTTTCTCCTTATCACCACTTTTCTTCTTCTTAGTTTTATCCACTTGACTGTAAATGACGCTAGGACTATCTTTGGAGTTGTAACCATTGGTTTGATGAACTGCTGTATGGTTAGATTTTGTTTTGTCTAATTTTAGCACGTTGCTGAATGTTGACACTACACCATTTCTTGGACGAATAAGCTTATACTTTCCAAATCCATATAACTCTTCGGGCTCATCAGATGGAATCTTATTGCACTGAATTCCCTTATCTTTTGTCGCTGATCGAAAATGGCGAAGCCATGAATCCTTTTGCTTTTTGGACAAAGTATCCTTATTGTCTTTAGTAAAAAGTTCGTCAGTTGAAACTCCTTTGTCTAATTTATCCTCATGGTGGAATGTATCATCTGAATTTAACAAGTCACTCTGAGATTTTGCTTTCCTTCTTATGATTGTAGGAGATTTTTCTTCGTAAACAATTATACGTTTATTGTTTTGCCACAATTGGTGTTTCTCACCAACAGTCGATTTGAATTCTCCCTTATCAGTATGAGCAGTTGCAGTATTTACATCTTCTGTATCGAAAAGTAGTCGATTACCACTGTCAAAAGTTTCAACGTGATATTTACTTTTTCTATTTCTATAATCATCGTCATCATCAAAATAATATCCATATCCATCATCCCCGTTTGCTCTACCATTTGCAATATCTAAACGACCATCCCGTTTCACGATTTGGTTGTTATATCCTAAGTCTCCAAAATGAAATTTATCCTGAGTAGGATATGGAGTTTTGACTTCTGTTTCATCGTCTTCGGGAATCGTAATTTCCGACTTATATGATCTTCTGCCATTCATGCCATGTTCCGGAGACATTCTCTTGTATCCGTTAGTGTCATTGAAATGGGATGAATGGTGTTCGTCACTCTTAGTCTCCCCATCCACATCAAATATGACTTTAACCCCATTCACAATGGGATTCTTCTTTGTTCTAGATGTTGAAAATATACCTTCTGGTGGAGGTGGAAGATTGATGGAACTGTACATTGTAGGTGGAATAGTAGGAGGAGGTGGTGGTGCTGCCGGTATATGTTTAGGGGTGGAGTGAAGTCTCGGGGATCCCGGAGGTGATGTGGGAGGAGATCTAGCCCCTTCCTCGTTCGATCTCTGTCTTTGAAGCACGGCTTCCTCGTTGAATCGATTGACAATCTTTTTTACATAGTTCCGTCTTACTTCTGGTGGATCAGAGGGCATCTGACTGGAGTGGAGGGGAATGAACTCGTTTCCCAGAAGTGCAGTGCGTGACGACGGTGTATCAGTCTTCCTATTGGGTGTCTGAGTGCCACACTCTGAAGTGAAAACCGGATAATTTAGAGCAGAAGGATTGGGATGGTAGCTAATGGAGTCATCCTCATACCCACTAGCATCTCCGTCATTTCCATAATATATGACCTCATTTCTCCTTCTGTATTCGTTAGGATCCGGCAATTGGCGATGTTTGTTTTTGTAAACTTTGAACCAGAAACGCTTTCCGGAATTGCTGTCACCGTTTGTCTCATCCGCACCACCAAATTCCGGATCGCCCTTCTTTGAGCGAGGATACTTTTTAACTCTGACTGCCTTATTAAAGCTCACTTTCTTGTTGACAGTGGCAGAACTTTGAGAGGTGTTCGAAGCAGCGGAGGAGTCGGAGCGCAGTGATTCGTTGCGAGTTACCCCACGCAGAGTCGGAGTCGAAGTTAAAAGGAGGCTCGCGGGCATATTTTCTTTTCTTTTATCGTCGAAAATTATCGAAGTCTTTCTTTTTTTTGTTGTTGCTCGGAGGAATGTAAGTACGTCGTCCGCCCACTGGTATTGCCTATCTGTCGGTGGTCATTTCCGAGGCCTCACCCACCGTCTCAGCCACGTTCGGGCGTGGGACGACCTCAGGCGTCGGCTGGATCTAAGCTAACGCTACACTGTCATCGTTTTTCTGGAGACGATACCTGTAAAAAAAGAAGTAAAATTAAAAATATTTTCAATTCAGTGAGAAAGACATCTTAGATAATCATAGTTTCCTTTAATTCAATTCTGAAGACTTTTAATATTTTTAAATCTTTGATGTTTTTTTTTGTATTTACGCAGAAAAATAGTTTTTTGTTAAAACTGTTTGCATTCGAGATTTTTTTTTTTGAAATTTTGCGCTGGGTTTAAATGACAAATAACCTGGCAAAAATAATAGCAAAGGGAAAAAAATTCCATTTTTGAACGAAAATTTGTTACTTAAAATTCATGTAAACCTAGTGTCACATACACGAGAATTCTCCTTATTTAAAAAAGGACTGTTTTTACATCAAGCAAATGTTTTTTATTCTTTTCAAAAATCAAATGGTAGTTAAAGGAAGAAAATATTCATTTAGTTTTGTCTGTAATTAGTGATTGAATTTAATTTGTTTTAATTAAAGAATTAAAATAAAGCTCAAACGTGCGATTAGAAATCCGAAACAAACTAATATTTTAGAAGCTTCAAACAGATTTTTTTGATTAATTCCCTTTAAATTATCAACAGTTTCAAATTAATTCTCAAAAACGTAACAAAAGATAGTTTAGATTTATTTTAACGGGAAGTTCTAAGCTATACTGTGAAATCCATTTTTACCGGATCATGTTAAGGAACAAAAAATCTGGTGTATTGTAATTTTTATAGTAATAATTACCATTGGGGAATTACTGTAATTAAATAAATAATTACATACTCTGTACTTTATATAGTAATATATAAAGTGCATATAGTTATTAGAAACAAATACTGTGTTCTAATTAAATACCGAAAAAACTACTGTATAATATTTTACTGATGATGCACCCTTAGTACCTCTTTGCTACTTTATATAATAATTTGATCCGGCATTTTTTACAGTGTATGTTTAAGGTAAACACTTCGATTAAACTTGAAATATTTTTAACGATTAATAACGAAAAAATATGCATGACGTGCGTTTTTTTTTTATAAAAAATAACTAAAAAATAATGTTTGAAAAATTTAACCTCAGAATGAAATATTACACAAAGATAAATGATTTTGATGAAATCATTTGTCTTTGCGTAATATTTCATTCCGGACAAAGAAAAAGTTCTTAATCTAACTTCTAACGTAATGTTGAAATTTTCAAGAGATAATGATCTCAAAATGTTACTCTAAACCTCGAGTTCAATTAATTTGAAGCAGGTGTAATTTAAAGTTTTCACACTTTAGTTTTCTAGAAAGGGGAAAAAACTAACAGGAAGTAAAACCAGAGAGAATGTAATTAAATTTATTTAATAGTTATATTCCTGCATTTTAAGTGCTTATTATATACTTTTATTCTCTTATTCAAGTTCGACAGCAGAATAAAATTATTACTACTTTTTTTCAGACCACACAATACAATAATTGAAATGTAGCATGACAGCGTAAGTCCTCTTTCCATAAAAATTTATTTTTTACCTATTAAAAATAGAATACTACCTATTCTATTATTTTTAACCTATTACATTCCGATCTTCCATATTTGGAAGATAAGACATAAAAAGCTAAGTAAAATAGAAAAGGATATAGCATACCAGTAAGTAAAGTTTAAGTAACACACTAGAAAATTTTCCCATTCTTTTTACAGACTTTCTCTGTATATTTGAAGGCTTAAAGCTGTTTCATTGATAAAACTGTTTTCTCTGTTTTTTTTATCCCAAGCATAAACAGATTAAAATCGATAGATCAAATTCTTGTTTATGCCATGCAGTTTTGCTTAACGTATCATAACTCCACCTTTTTTTTTCTAACATTTTTACGATTATTTTCTATACTTGCTCTTATTTATCAGAAATTACTGATTATTATACTTCTTTAGATATAATTTTTTAGTAAGTTAAGTTACCAAACATTTTTATATGGGTGTGTTGTTATAGTTTTAAAAGCTTTCACATTTAAATATTATTTCAATAAAATTTTTAAAACAAAACAAGTTAAATATTTTTCTTTATACTGAGACACTAGAGCTGCAGTAGCTCAGGGGACAGAGCTCTTGCTCTCCCAGTGAGAGGACCCAGGATCGAATCCCTGCCTAGACTGGCAGTACGAGTGCTGAGCTCGGCTCTCTCCGACCACAATACTGACATAATTATTTTATAGATTTTTTTGGTTAAAGTAATGGAGTCTGTTTAACAAAATAATAATACTTATGTGCTTAAAAAGCAACCGTCCGTTTTTAAATAACGCATTTTTCTGAGAAATAACGGTCTTATATTGGCACACCAGCTGACAGTTATTTTGAATAAATTTAACAGACTGCTTTTCATAGTGCACCTTCTTTTAATTATAAAACAAAGAATGCTTTACAAACAACATAATTGTAATAGTTCTTTAGTTTATACTTCAATTGTACATAAAAGGGAAAAAAATAACTTGACTTGGATTATAAAGTTGCTATCATTTAGTCAATTAGACAAAACGTTATTGCATGATATAAATCGTTAAAATTAATTTATGTAACCAAAAAAGGTTATTAAAGTTGGTAACAGTAAAGAAACAATAATAACAATTTATTTTTTAACTGGCATATTTATAATGAAATTAACATCTTTTAAAGTAAGGAACGCGAAAATGAATGCAAAATGTTTCTAAAATTTTATTTAAAAAGTTATTTCTTTAATGAATTTCCGGAAATCAGGCATATTTATGTATATATTTCGGTTAAAGTTATAAATGTGACTATTATTATTAATAGCTATAGCGATTATTAATATTAATCGATTAATCACAGTGACCTTAACGTATATACAATGATTTCGATGAAAAGCTTATCCCCACAAGTAGATTTGAAGCAATTATCTCAGTAACTTTTAAATTTTGAACATGGCCCAAAAAGCAAGGAAACTCCTAAATCAAATAACTGGACAACCTCCATTTCGTGATGGACTTCAGATAGATGGACTTTCGTGATGGACACGGTGAATTATCATCTACAAAATCAAAAATTTTAGAGAGTGTCGAACCAGTTTTGTTCAAATTTGCTTACATTTTATTTATTTACTTTAATCACATTATCGTGCCTAACTTGATTTTGTAATATTATAGATCAGTATGAATGCAGTCATGGTTCAAGTTAGCAGCTTACCAAGAGTGCAACTATTTACATCATATCATGGTTCAACTTTTAGCCAATTTTTCTGAGAGGGTGTATTTGCGTTACATGCGAATAAAAACCACGAACGCATAACGTAGATAGCTACACGGTAATTGGACTCTATGCTTATAATCGTTCAGTCTAACTTCCTCAATAAAAATTAAGGATCAAATTACAATATTAAGTATATTTTATTACACCATTAGTAGGTGAAATTTATGATTACGTGCAAGATTTCAGCGCCAAAAATGAGCTCACATGCACTGTAAAAAATTCCGGATCAAATTACTACATAAATGCCGGGCTCTGCATCATCCATAAAAACCATTTTACCGTAAAATTCATCTTTACTGTAAATTGTTATACCATAATTTTCAGAATATTTATTTAATTGGAGGGATTCAGTGACTATTACTGTGAAAATTACAGTATATCAGATTTTTTTATTCCGTAACATGTTCCTGTAAAAATGGATTTCACAGTAAAAAGTACCGACAGCTTGAGTGCCGGCACCTTTTAATGTAGTTTGATCCGGAATTTTCTTCAATGTTGAGGATATTTTATACCAAGTATAAGGTTAGTAAACATCAAGGTAGCATTATAAATTTAAGTCAATTGAGTAGTGAGTGTTTAGTCCTCTAAATCAGCCTGACGATGAATAGTTGTGTTTATTTAATTTTATTTCTTCTTTGTATAAATTAAACATATTTTATAAAGTTTCATTAATCGCATCGTAGCGATAATTAATTTCGTTTCATGTCCATGCTCATCGGGCAGTTTCAAAATGGTAGTGACGACGTCAGCTGAGTATAAACAGCTCTTCTGAGAACTGTATTAAAAGCACTGTGTTATTAAGATTCAGTAAATCAGTCACTTAAAACAAATCTTTGGTTTTAAGGAAAAACGACACTGTAAAAATTCCCGATCAAATTACGATAAAAAGTACCGATACTTTTCACCGTAAAATAAGTTTGGGCCGGAACTTGTTAAGGAACGAAAAATCTGAAGTACCGTAATTTTAATACTAATAATTACCGTAAAATTACACGAACAATCTAATTAAATAAATCTTACTGTAAAAATTGCGGTATAAGTGGATTTTACGGTAAAGTGGAATTTACGGATGATGCACTCAAAGAGCTTTTATTTTATTCCGTAATTTGATTTGGAATTTTTTACAGTGTAGATAAAAAAAAGCTGGAGCAATCAAGGAAAAAGGTAAGACATGAGCTACCATTTATGACTGTTCTATGACCATATAAAAATGATTAACGCCATTTATGTGTTTTCCACAAACTGCGGTTCACAAGGCAAGGTAGGGAATTATGAAGTGCTTAAAAAAATTTCTGATCTATGTAGGGTGTCACGTAACCACTAACACATATAAAAAATATGTATTGTAAATGAAGTGAACATAAAAACAGACCTTAGAAGGCTAAAATTTATATCTAAGCAAGAAAGAGACAGAAATACTATCAAAACAGGAGGGTTTAAAGCAGGATGAAAAATATAGAAAACAGTTTGATTACCTGGTGAATCTTGGAGTCATTAATCAAACAGGTTTTGATGTTTTCATGCCCGTTTCAGCAGTGAATTGTTAATTTTAAACATCGTTTTTGTTTTTTCTTCGTTTAATTATTGGTTTAAGACATCTTTAAGTGCCACTTGTAATGATTTTTAACAAGAATTTAAAACAATTTTGTTAAATATTTCATTAGGATGGACATGCAGAAGGTGAAAACCTTTTATAAAGGTGGTATACTTGTAATGTTTGAATAATTTCAATAGATTTAAAATGCTTATTTTTAAATTAAACTTTTAATGCAAAGTGACCTTTCGTGTAGTTTTTTTTCTTCTTATTTATTATCGTCGGCTACTAAGCTAGTACCATGCAAGTGCATGCATTATGAAACTAAGGGTGATGTTTAAATGCTGTTAGTAAATTCAAATCTGAAAACTCAGTTTTTCCATTAACATTAAATTGATTTTTATTTTCGTTGAAAGTTTTAAATAGTTTCGAGTTCAAAAGTCAAAGCTTTGCCTTTTATTAAACAGCGCGGCACTAAAAAATATCAAAATTTATTTCCAAAAAAATTTCAATTTTAATTTATAAGGGATCAAAGTTCATACGAAATCCTGTTTTGCTAAATAAATTTCTTTTAAGTTATGAATAATATAGTAGTGATAGTAATTTTAATTATCTTGTCTATACATAAAAATATTCAATTTATCTAGAGAAGATTCAATTAATCAAGAATTCAATTTATCTATTTTAAAAAGCGAAAATATTTTTAATGCACAGAAAAATAATTTTTATTAATAGATATCAAGATTTTAATTGTGTAATTTCAATTAAAATTATATAAAAGCTTCACATTTTGTAATTGTTTTTAAGTTTTAATAATCATTTTTTAAATTGTTATGTAACAATGGGGAAAAATTTTTTGCTGCATTTATACAAATACTAGATCTTGCATATTTGGGTGTGAGGTTTTCAAAACTGAAATTAGTTTTGTTTCTAAAGCTATACATGTTTTTTTATAGATAGACCATAAAATGGCATTTATAGTCTATTGTTGATCGAAATGTACACGTTTAAAAACGTCATTAAATTACGCAAAAAGCCGTGCCCGGAAATAAAATCGTACTTGACTAGGGACACTTCCTCTTTTATGACCTGTCCAGAAGCACATAGATAAACATTTCACAACAGGGAAGCACCTCAAGTGGCGTATGACGTTAATTTTAATCCTGATGATGCCCTAGAAGTTTATCACAATATTTACGCAGCCCCTGTTATATAATAAAATAGTAGACAAATAGTTTCGACAAATAGTAGATTAAAAGTGTAATTTAAAAAAAATACTGTAGCTTGGGGAGGGAAGCGGATTGCAGATTTGAAATGAACGATACAAAAATATCTAAGATCTGTTAAAAAATCTCATGCAAAGAAAACAAATATAATTATATAATTCATGTAGAAGAAATTATTTTTATATCAATTATTTAAACACAAATTGAAAGCACAAACCTTTAATTATCAATTTCTTCATTAATTTATTTTCAAATTCAAAAATTATTTGTATGACTAAACACTTAAAGTTATTTAGAGACAGAAAAAAAAAATTTTTTCTCAATGACTTCGTTCAGGAGTAACAAAGACATTTTAAATTTTTTACTCAAAATATTATGTGGCATTTGTAAAGAAACGATAATTTTTAAATATAAGTAAAAATTGTGTTTTTCAAAACAAAATAAATCCAATTTTTAATTAAAAAATTTCGGTTCATGAAATATTATCAATTGATAAATTTTAACAGTTTGCAGAAATATAAGAAGTTTTTTAAAAAAAAGCAATTTATTATTTCTTTTTTCGAAAAAAAATAGTTTATAGAGAAAAATGGAAAAAAATTCCACAGTTTACAACTATACTTACAACTTTTATATTAAAGTAAATATTGTTACGCATTTATTTTGCTAAATTCATAACCATGGTATTATTATGATCATAAATCATTCATTTGAATTTTGCTTGAAACGGGAGAAAAAAATTCTGAGAAAATTGCTATACTGTATGGTTAAGACATTTCTAGATAATAAAAAAAAAATAAAAAAATAAATAAATAAAAAAAAGAGAGAGAGAAAAGAAAAACATAATTCTGACATCAAAAATCAAAATGTGCGGTTCTCTCTGTTGCCAAAATTATAATTTTTATCACCACACATTCTGTAAAAAATACAAAACAGAAAAGTAAATTGAACCGAATAAATGGTTTTCATGCCATGCTCTAATTTGTCATTATAAAATTATCAAATTTTATCACAGATCATAAAACCTTATTTTATTGATCATTTTACCAAAATTCTTACCAATGCGGTTTGATAAATATTTACGATTATTATTTTTGATGTTCCCATAGAGCCAAAATTTAAAGTAAATTTTACAAAGTTCTTGTAGTATTGGCCATACTTTTTTCTTAGTGAATGTAAGGTTTAACACAAAATTCAACTTTTTGTTAAAAAATCATAACCTTACAAAATTCATCTATTTTGTTAAAAATCAATCAATTAAACAAAAAAAATTTAATGTGATGAGAAATACAATGTTTGTAATTTATATTTTAAAAGTTTAAAAAAAATTAAGATGTTTTAGAATTCTGCTGTAACAAAAATAACTAAATCTCATTAAGGATTGACTTAATTTTTTTTAAAATTAAATAGTTTATGAACAAAATGGATTTTTTTTAAAAAAATGTTTTGAAAACTCGTATTAAAAACAAACGAGCGCAAGAATTTATAATGCCTTGTACGTGGCAATTTTTGAATTATTTTACAAAATAAAGCATTAACACAATTTTAAAAAAAACTTATTTAAAAATAATAAAGTTGAAGAAATTAATAGTGTCAAGAAATTAAAAAAAGAACCATTTGTATTTGCACAGTGAAGAACTACAAAGCGTCAAAAATATATTACTGCTGTGAAAAAAAATTAAATCTACTCCTAAATTTAAAGGGTATGTTGATCATTTATAAAAGACTAAATTCAAAAGCTATATTTATAAATTATTCCATTGTTTTAATTTACTGTAAATTGCTTAATGACAAATAAGTGTTAATATTAATGCTTTCTTTTAAACTTACGAATATTTTCTACTGATTTAAATACAAATATATTCCTTTAAGAAATAGACAAAATATAATATTCATATTTAACGTAACTGCTTGAGCATTATAGCTAAAATCATTTCCTTTTTATTACTTGTTTAATGTTGAAGAAACAAGAACTCTATAATAACTCTTTGTTATAACTCCATTACAACTCTTTATTACTCGTTTAATGTAGAAGATACAAGAAATAATAAAATTTGAATTTTAGAGTAGCTTAATCTAAGTTGTCCCAGATAGTCCGTATTGAAAGAGCGTTCTTAATTTTTTTTCTGGTAAAAATTTCTGCCAAAATTACTGTACTGTTTAAGAAAGACATTTCTGGTTTTAAAAAAACATAATTCTAGTATTAAAAACTAAACTATACGGTATTCAAATCATTTATTGGGTAGTTCTTCCTAGTTTTCATAATTACAGTTCACCTATTATAAAACTATATTTTACCGTTAAGTTTACAAAAGCTTTTGCCAAAAATCTTTCGTAAATATTACCGAGTTTTTTTATGTTCCCATGGAGCCAGACACGCGGTAAATTTTACCATATTCTGGTAGTTTCGACCATATTTTATTTCACAGTACAATAGAAGTATCTAAAATAGTTACTGCGACAATAGGCTCGTTACGGCTACTCTTATTTCGATGGAATTTCACTTGAACTTTCTGTGTAGCTCTAAATGCACTCCATGTCGCCATTTTTACTAATTATTTTAAATAAGTCTATTTTGCACATGTAAACCGGTGGTTAAACAAAAGAAGTTAAAAGAAAATAAGGTATTAAAAATATTAAGGAAGGTGGTTAAAAGTACCGGTGAATACAACACGGTACCAGGGATTTCTTAAGATTCATTAAACACTTTTAAATATTATGAAATATTAATGAACTAAATTTTCTAGTTTGACAAAGTATTTTTGAAATGCGTCTAATACTTAAATTTGTTTCTCTAAAGAATAAAGCTGTTTTCGCGCGTAGTATTTTTGTCGTAAAATGTTTCATTAACAAACGTGACGCTCTTTTTCTGGTAAAATAAAATTATAATCCATAATCCGTAAAATTATTAATCGTAATCCCTAAAATTATATAATATGTACTTTCAAAGCTATATTTATTCCCAAATTAATACGTAATATTCCTTGATAAATAATTTATCTCTGAATTAATGAGAGGGCTATTATTAAAACTTAATAACAGGGACTGAAATTATTAATGACTACATATTTTGACTGTCATGACTGGTTTATAATTATGTCTTCAAACAAGTCTTAGTCACTTGAAGCAGTAAGTGACAGTTGAAATAAGCCATTTACGAAAAATGTGTTTACATTAAATACGAGGTGGTCTTATACAAAGCATATTCAACTATTATCAACTAATATTTGAAAAAATATTTAAAAATACTTTTAATAAAATCAGAAAAAGAAATTTATACACCATAGTATGGCAGTTTTCGTCTATAATTCTGAAAGAATTATTGAAAACAAAATGTTTACAAAATAAGAGAATAAAAATCAAATACGTTAACACTTTGGATCAAAAACATTATTGCTTTTGAACAAAAACATTAATACTTTAGATCAAAAACATTAATATAACATTATTAACTTGATTAATGCCACATTAATTTATTTGATTACCAATATTATCAAATGCATTAATTAGTATTTAAATATTTATACAGATTAGAGTCTGTAACTTGTTATTCAGTTATATAAACTAGTTTTAGGTTTTAATAAAGTCAGTATCCTCGTTTTGCGCCGCAATGTTAAACTTCTAATTCCTTAACATAGGTTTTTCACTTGCTTCAAATAGAGAAAAAGGTTGTGCCTGAGACTAATTTTAAACAAAAATATAAAAAAAAGTAAACATTTGAAAAATAAACTTTTTATTTTTTAATGCCGAAAATAGTAATTTAAATAAACTGGAAAATTCGTAGGGAAAAACATTATACATTTGTATATCAATATAATTTTTTGGACGAATTCTTTCGTACATTTCAGAAAAAAATATTTTCCATATTAATATAATGTAAGTAATTATTTACACAAAAATATTTTGAAGTCAAGAAAATTAGTCCAAGGTACAGTATGATGTACTTTGGACCATCAAATGTTGCACCTTAGACCATTGCATGTTAATCTTTGGGTAACACCCATTTTGAATTATTTTCAACTTTTTAGTTAATTAAATTTTGTTGTTAATTTAATAACTTATTTTTACTTGTTAACTGTGAAAGTTTAATAATAGATTTTATTTAAGAAACCAAAGCCATTAAAAAAATTTTTAATACTATTTTATTATTTTTAATACTATTTTATTTTTAAAAAATTTTTAATACTTTTTTCAAACTATTTTGAGTAAAGTATATATGGCATCAATACTTTGTTTTTAAAAAAAGGTAGTTTTTAAAAAAAGGTGACTAAATATAATGGCATTCACACTAGCAAGTTTAAGGGACGTATTTTTATACAGTACGTACTGCAATCCTAACAATTTTCTTACAACAAGAATTAAAACAGAATAATTTTTTAAAAGAGTTTGCTAGCTATTTGTTGTTGGATATTTGCTATTGGAACTTCTACTGCTTTTTAACATTATTTTGGACAACACAAAATAAAATATCTTAAAATTATGTATTTAGATTTTCATGGAATTTGATACTTGATCACGATACTAAACCACGAATTTAGTTTTTTTTTAAGGAATTTTTTTCTTAGAATTTTTTGATATATGAACGTGCACTGTAAAAATATCATTCGCTAAACTTTATAAAATAAAATTTGTGTATGCTAATTTTTCAGAATTGAAACGTATAAATACATTATCTTTGGCAATTATATATTGTTTAATACATTCCAGGAAGGCTCAGATAAAAATTGACCCTAATACTCAAAAAACTAACTGTAAAACTTAGTAAACTTTTTCTATAATTGTAAAACTTTGTAGGATCTCCATTTTAAAAATATCATAACTAATGTTAACATTATTTAAGAAATAAAAATATTATTTTTTAAATTATTCTTATAATGATGTATTTTTATAACAAAATATTTTCAATTCCAAATAAAAGTGCTTTTAATGTACCAAAAGTACGAAATTTCAGAATTTTTACCTTCGGGCAAAGTTGAAGAGTTAAAGAAAAGCCTATTTACCCTTTTCTTGTCTTTCATTTCTTCAATTCACTTAAAATGGATTCGAAACGAATTGTCAATTGAAAATTAATTAAATTAAAATTAATAACTCATAATTAAAATTTAAGTATTGCAGGAAACAAATCTGCAAAATATTGCTTGTTTTTTTTAAGTACGAAATAAAATTGAGATCGTTGAAGCAAATAACTGACAGCGATTCTTAGAAATATCAATGTTTTTCTAAACAGAAGTTACGCAAGAGTTTCATTGTCAAAATTGGCTTCAAAAAAACTGAGGCACAGGGTATCGCCTTAAACCCGCAACTCAAATTCTCTTATAAAAAAGAGGTACCTTCGAATTTTTCGAAGACAAATCAAATCAATTTTCTTACATATATTGCTAATGATGTTTCAAGTTCAACCACTAATGTATAAAATATGTTATGGTATATAATGTATTTATATATGCAATAAGTGCTTCTTCAACAAAGTTTTATTTAAAATTCGAAGGACATCTACAGTTTTTTCTTTAAAATTATTAAAACTGTTAGTAAAAATAAATATTTTCTAAAATGTTTAAAAACTACATAATATTGTTAGTTAAAATAATGATATTCAAAATCAAAATAACTTTGTGCATACTTAACTTTAAAGCGGTAGCTAGAAATTGATTTTCATCAAATTTAAACGTAATTTTATCAATACGTTTTCGTTAGGTGGGTAGCATTTCTGTATGAATTAAGAAAATTATAAATGTCTGTTATAAGAACAACAAAAAATAGCATTTGATAAAGTGAAAAGAGCAGCTGTTTCAATTACCGATGAATGATTATGTTAACGGAAAATAAAAAATGATTTATTCCATGAATTCCACTCGGTCTTGACAAGTTGCGAGCAAATAAATTGCTGGACAAGCATCTAATCGAGTATTTTCGATTTTTTTCCCTTCGCGGTCTCGTAAGACGTTGGATCAATCAAATCATTAGAATATTATTTACGATGCGCCAAAGTCTAACTATCAATCTGAACATTTCTCTAATTACTTATATAAAATTGCCTACCTCTTCAATTCCTTGAAGGTTACCCCAAAGACAAATCCACCCGGTGGACATAATGACTGGAAACACAGAACTTTTCGGTTAGTTTTCGATTTCAATCCACTCTAAACAATTCATACTCTTTCACTATTTTGAGATGAAACCATAAATTGTTTTGAGTCAGACTCCAAAAAATAATTATTTCGTAACTTTTCTCCCAGGTGTCTTGTTTACGAAGTAGGCGTGGCAAATCTTACGTTTCTTAATCACCAAAGGGCTTCCTTTTTGAAACAAACCATGTTGTAACACCTACGGGGCTTGATGATGGCAACAAATAGTTGAATGTTGGATTTGGGATTTTGCATATTACTGTCATATGACATATCCTACGCTTTGGGTTTCGGGTCCTTCCTTGGTCTCTGCCCACTGAGTTACCTCGAACCTTTGCACAGTCATTCGTAGGAGTCCTTAAATATGTGGATGGCCTCGCTAAAGAAAACAAATTGATTTATATGCCGATGTATGCATGTACCGCAAAGAATAGACTTCCTCAACAACTAGTTGACTGTGTTACGTGTCGCCGTTTAGCATAAGTTTACTTTATATTGGTGTAATACATAAAGGATATAAATATTATTGAACTTGTTTTTTTTTTCAGTTTAAAGCAAAAAGGGTAATATAAACATTAATCTAAATCATTTCAATTTGATAGGAAAAAATTTCTTAGTGTTAAGTATAGGGTTAAGTTTAGATGTAATTTAATTTTGTTACGAAGCTAGCCGATCGTTTACATTAGTGGGTGAAATTAATGACCACGTGCAAGATTCCAGCGTCAAAAATGAGCTCACACACACTGTAAAAAATTCCTGACCAAATTACGGTATTAAGTTCCGGCACTTCGGGAGCATCATAAGTAAAATCCATTTTACCCTGAAAACAATTTTTACGGTAAAATATTATACAGTAATTTTTACAGTTATATTTATATAACGATAGTGATTCAGTGATTTTACGGTAATTATTACTGTAAAAACTACAGTATATCAGATTTTCTGCTCCGTAACATGTTTCGGTAAAATGGAATTTATTGCAAAAAGTACCGGCACCTTGAGTGCCGGTACTATTTACCGTAATTTAATCCGGAATTTTTACAGAGTGCTTTCCTCATTAAGTTTTTAAATAGCAGAAGAAGAAAGTAACAAATAAATTTTATGCGCACTTTTACGCAAAAACAATTCCAATGATTAAAACATATAATGAGAGAATGAGTATGATGTGAATATTTACCATTTCTTTGACGATTAAACTTTTAAACATAATACAGGTTTTTAACTGTTATTTAATGCATTTTTTCCAAGCTCAATTCTTTTTCATTACTTTCGAAAATTTTTTTAGCTGTTCTTAAAAATCCAACCCCTTAAAATTTAAAAACCAATCAATTTAGGCTAAGATACCCAATCTAAGGCAAAATTACTTTCACCAATCTCAAGTATCAAGAGGGAAATCAATGGCCCACCTTCCTCCTTTTAAAAACAACTGACCAAAAGACATCAGAAACCCCTTAATTGGACTTTACACACAGTCGAGAAATACGGACAAGAAATATTAAAGGGATCAATAATTCCTCCCCCTTTCAGGTGTTCACCAAAAACAGGGTAAGACGGGAAATCTTTCGAATCTTACAAACCTCTATTTTTAGAATTGTAAAGCCATTAAATTCCATTAGAATAATAATTCAATTAATTTAATTAAATTAGAATTTTAATCAAGCTACAATACAATAAAAGAGGATATCGTAACACGTATACAAAATTTTTCCATTAAATAGTTTAATGGCTCTATGGGGATGCATCAATTTAAATGCGCATTAACATTTCGGCTTCAGGCTTGAAAGAGCGCATATTAAAAAGCTTAGTCATACATTAATCTATCGTGATGTTACTGTGATTGGACAAAAATAGATCTTGTTTAGAAAGTTATTTTAAAATGAAAAAGTCCAATCTATTTGAATAAAAATTGAAGTTATGCGCAGCGCACAAATATTTTGGGCTTGAAAGAGAGAGAGAGGATTAAAAATATAATGATACATAAATATTTCGTAATGATACTGTGACTGTAAACAAATAAAGTCGTGTAAAGAATATTATTTTGAAATAATAATCAATTTTATTTCTGATTTAATGACATTTGTTTGTGCTACTTCAATTTAACTGTAATTCCTTTTTTCTAAATGACATCAAAGTTAAGAAAAGTCATCAAATTTATCAATAAGTCATCAATATTTTGCAATTTTTTTATGGTTTAAAAATGCAATAATCATATAAAAAGTTAATTGAGTACATGAAAAATAATTTACTTATATTTTAATCAACTTAGAGATTCTTTAATAGTATTCTTTAAATCTTGAAAAGCTAAGTTGCGTTTATTTACGCAGGTCATAAAACTTAATATAAATACGCTTATAATACTCCGAATCAAAATGTGAAATTTTAATATCAAAACATTATGAAAGAAAATAAAACTGCTATCGAAAATCAGCTAATCTTTGTTTTAGGTCATTTCCAATATTAAATTAGGCTTAAATTAGCCCGATAATAATAAAATCAAACGATATACGTAACTTCGATTCGTCGTAATAAAAAATAAAAATATTTAATTTGTTAGTAGTTAATAAATTTAAAATTTCAAAAGCTGATTTTGATTGACACAAATCTTATTTAAAATGAAACATTTACCAGATATTTCCAATTTTTTTTAGCTATTTTTATCTATTAATATTTTTTTCGATCATTAAATACTTGTTTGCAGCCCCCAACCGAGAACATACCATAAACGGTGATAGAGTTCTATTTATGAGATTATAAATTCACTAAGAATTTTTAAAAAAAGTATGTAGTTCCAGTAATTTTCTAAAAAATGCTTTGGTTAGCGCAAATAGTAAGAAAAACAAATAGATTAATCAGTTGATCAACAAGCTGTTATTTGAAGACAAATTGTGGTCATTTATTCCTTCAACAATTACAACATCAGAAGCATCAATGTAATACAAGTTTTAATCGCGCTTCCTCAATTACGTACGTGATCTCTGCACTTCATTTTCGGCTTTGTCCTGCATGAGTGAACATAACGTTATCTTTGTTGGAAGTGGTCGTAAATTAATTTTGCACGGCACTGTCGTGTGCTGTGCGTTACTCTTCCTGTATATATTATTTCCGTTATTATATTTGAATAAATCTTCAACACAAAAAAAAACGTATCATTTTACTCAATAATAAGTTCATTAACATAAAATCAAATTCAAGACAACATGAAGAATGTAACAATTTTTAATATATTTTACTGTCCACCTATACCTACACTGTAAAAAATTCCGGATCAAATTATGACGTAACATACCGGCACCGTCCGTAAAACCCATTTTACTGTGAAATCCATTTTTAGAGTAAAATATTATGTCGTTATTTTTATTATAATATTTATTTAATTAGTTCAGGAATGTTTAACTGATAAATTTAATAACTGTGCTTTTCTATATTTTTAATTGTAGTATCACATTTTGACTTTGTTATAGGGATAACTGATGTTTTAATTATCTGAAATAACAACAAACAATCAAACATTGTAAAATCCATTTTTACCAAAACATGTAATAGAACAAAAATCTGATATACCGTAATTTTTACAGAAATATTTGTAAAATCACGTAAAAACTCAAATTAATAAATATTAATGTAAAAATTACGCTAAAAATGGATTTCACGGTAAAATGGATTTTATGGATTATGCACCTTATTTTATACCGTAATTTGATTCGGAAATTTTTACAGAGTAGTTTTTTAATCTGCTTTTATTTTAAACTAGGATAAAAATTCTAGTTTTTAGAACTATAAATACGGAAAAAAAATCACTCAAATTCGGAAAAACATGATTTGGAAAAATTACTAAATCTGATCAAGTAAAACAAATTTTACGTCGAACTGAAGCATCATAAATTAAGATAAAAATTTTAAAAAGAAAATTTGAATTAATTCTATTAGTAATCTCCGAACTGTCTTAATCTTAGAAAAACTATTTTTTCAAAGTATAAATAGTATTTAAATCTACCAGGAAGCTTCGCCCGCTGCTCGCTTCAGTCGCAACTCGCGTTCACCTCCTACTCAGGTGACCCAGGTTTTAATCGCAGTGGTGACTGGACGATACGAATTCTGCCACTGGCTCGCACCGACCACAGTGCCGACATAAAATATTCTTAGTTGTAAACGAATCATGGATTAGAGTCCCTTTTCCCGTAGACTAACCTTGGGAGGTTTTCGCGATTTTTCTCTTCATAAAACGCGAATGCGAGTTAACTCCATCAAAAAGTCTTCCACGAAGGCAAATTTCTCCCAATACAGGATTCAGGAGTTCACTTGTCTTCTGGATAGGGATCAAAATTACAAGGTCACGCAGTTAAACGTTGGAAGTCGTTAACTCAAAAATTGGGTCGGCTGTTCAACGACGGTTATAAAATAAAAAATATAAGTTTAACATAATAAGAAAAGCAAAATAAGTCAGGTATAACTTAAGCATGAATTGAATGCAAGTTGAATCTAAGTTATATAGTTTAAGTTTAGTGAAATAGGCTAAAGTACAAGTAAAAGTAACAATTTTTAAATAGACGCCCTCCCATAAGAGAGAGTGACTCATCCATTTATGCACTAAAACAACAACAACTATTTAAAAAAGAAGAAAATGAAACCAACTAAAATTAAACTCATGATGTAAAGGCCAAGTCATAGAAACCTGTTTTCCCACACCGATAGGTGTTGGATTAACCATCTCTGATGAGGAATATAAAAAAGAAATTCCGACCTGTTTCCCCTTCAACAATATGCAAGAATGATTACAGCACGACAGAGAAGGTGTAACACTGGATTTGGGTTGAAACGAAGGCGAAAAAGAGAACAAAAATATTCGAAAACGACGATACCCACACAACGATGCTAATTTAACAGCTTTCCTGATTGACGCAGCTATTGTCTTCTACTGAAATATCAACCCTTCTTCTAAGCTGTTCCTTCTGCTCTATATTTTCCAAAATAAAATGAAATGTTTAAAATTAAAATCAATTGCCGCCCACTGTTTGAGTGCAAAATTATTTTCAGAGCAAGTAACTTTTGATGAAGTATTTATTGTATTATTTATCATGAATCCAATATATTCTCAATAGGTAATTCAAGCTTAATACTCTGATAGGATCTGCAAAGTGTTGTTTTCAGTTTAAATAAACAGGTCAGGAAAAAATGAAGATAATGAGCCCGCTATTGCTTTGCTACTAAAGTCAGGAAGATATTTAAACACTAAACGTATCCTTAAATTCTTAAAGAAAATTGTTTTTATCGTTTTTGTACAAGACATCGAATGTTACAAAGGCCTCTCCCTGGTTTGCCTGATTTATGGTTCGTTTCAACGATAAAATAAATTTCATAGTTTACTGATTAGTACCAAAAGGGTTAACACTTTAATAATTATTAAGATGTAGTTTACTATGAAATTAAAAATTGAGTGTTAGAAGATTTGCTTGTAAAGTGTGTTTCAATTTGATTTTAAGATAGAAATTTTGTACTTAAATTTTCAGTTATATTTTTACTTTCGGATATTTTAATAAAAATTACTTTCGCTAATGTATAAAAGGCTTAAATGCATGAAAAGATCAATTTTCTTTATCAAAACAAAAAAAATAGCAAAGACTGTTTTTAATGAGAAGCCTCTGCAAATTTCCGTCTGGTATTTGAATTGAAAAAGTATTCATATGCACGCTAATCATCATTTTGCAATTTGTATAAAAAATAATTAATACTTATGTTTCTAGTTCTCAATTTTAAATAATTTTTTCAAGGCTAATGTAACTTTGTTTTGAAAAACATAATGTTATTCTTATAGCGTAAATAAGTTATAGAATGCAATATTGATTAACAATAAACATTTTCGTTAACATCATCGTAACATTTTGTTAAACATCAAATTTTAATTTTAATTATAAGAGGTTTTAATATATTTATTAGCAACTATAAATTTTAAATATGTAATTCATTAAATTTTTAAAAAATTACAAATAAAAACTGAAGGTCTTAAAGGATAATTATAAAAAGCCTCTTTTCTAATATTCCTTGAAAAGGTGCAAATATTTGTAACACCATCATGTGTAATAATGATAAATTAGCTTTAAAATCATCAAGTTTTAAAAAATATTTTTCAAACTTTTTGCCTAAAATTTAATTTCATTTCAAAAAACAAATAATTTTCTTTTAAGTAAATCAAATTTAAAGAATGCATCGTTGAAAAAAATCTAATTTAAAGACTAAATTTGTCACTGTGCACATAATTTTTAGACACTTTCGTCAGAACAAAAGTACGATCTAATTCTTCGATATATATAAATATTACGCTGTCACACATTGATTATTTGTAGTCTTTTAAACTTCAATTAATGTAACTATGCATTGTGGAGGTGGAATAAGATTTTTCTTAATTTCTATGGATAATGTGTGCTAGTTGGCTTTAAAAGGCGTATTGCATCAAAAGTAAAAAAATATTTTTTTATTTTTTATTATTATGCACGTTTTTAAGTTTGACTCAGTGGAACGCAAATTGAATATTCCACCGGCTTCCTCATGTTCCTTTTTTTTTCTCCCTAAAAACGTGTAACTTGTGCAACGACACGACAGGATTTGCAAATAAAATCAGATTGGAAAAGGAAGAAATATTTTCTTGAATCTTTAATTTGACACATTGTCAGAACAATATGCATTCTCAACGTGATGTGTCAAAGGAAACAAGTTTCTTCTAAATGGTGCAGAAAGAATAAGAATATCATTGTTTCGTATAACTTATTTCCATCACGTAGGAGGAGTTGTTACTCCTAAAAGGAGAACTCTCAATCTTTGCTCCGAAAAACATGTTTTATTAGGAAAATTTTTATAATAGATAAAAAACAATGTGGGGGTTTGGTGCAAACCTTTAACAACTGTATTTTCTTTTATTATAAAATAAGAAAAGTTTCGCCAGATATCAAGGAGATCTGGTACTTCTTTTTGAAACACGCAAATTATTAAATCCTGATTCATATGCACTGTAAAAAAAAATCCAGATCGAATTACGATATAAATTATCGGCACTTCGAATGCATTATCCTTAAAATCCTTCATACTGTAAAACTAATTTTTTCGTAAAATACTATGGCGTAATTTTTACAGTAATATTTATTTAATGATAGTGATTCAGTGATTTTACGGAAGTTATTACAGTAAAAATTGTGGTATATCACTTTTTTTGTTCGATAAAAATGGATTTTGCGGTAAAAAGTACCAACACTCTGAATGGCGGTACTTTTTATCGTAATTTTATCCGAAATTTTTAGCATTGTGTAAGAGGAAGTTAGTTTACAGTCAGACGGGATATCAAATTTCAGCTTAAGCAGCTGAAGTCCATTTTTTCATTTATCCCTAGATTTCAAAGTTCGTTTTTGAGTATATTTAAAAATATTGACAGACTATAATCAATTCAGAAGATGTTTTTAACACTGCATAAACCTTTTAAAAATTTTAAGCAATAATAATTCTTAAAGAAAATAAATGAATTGAAAAGGATTAAAATTATTGCAATTAGTCAATTGTTTTCTTGCTACCTCCTTCGATGGCTACGCGATGATTTTGTCGTCTGATGTAAACAAAGTGTTATATAAAAAATATAATTTAATCAACTATAAATTTATGTATTATTATTATAATGTATTGACAAAGATTTGATTTAACAGATTAAGTTCCTTATTTTATTGGGATAAAATTTAAGCGTAATGGACCTACATTCATGTAAAAAAAAATCCAAAAGTGTGATGATTGCTATTGATAAATATATATTTTATAATCCTCACAATGATTGTTGTTCTTATAATTTCAAACATATACTTAAATATCCTAATCGTTTATCTAATATTATATAAAGTGGTAGAGAGGATTTAAAGTATGCAGCATTTGCTTCAGCGGCAGTTAACCCAAATTGGAATCTCTAAAACTGTTTGATTCTTATGCTGCTATTAATCAGCAGCGATCTCAGACTTGTTCCTTGGTTCAGGCATAGCTTGTGTTAGACTAGAAAGTTTTCGTGGTTTCCTTACCAGTGTATCATAAGCATGGATTAGCTTTATTTAAAAAAAATCAATTTCGATCGTAGACTCGTGAGATTTGTTGTCTTCTTAGAGAAATTTTAAAATTTGAAAGACTTGTTTATGAGCAATGAAATCCCCTTAATGCATAGAATTTTTAGTGACGTTCATACATTTTACTTCATATTTCCTAACCAGCGATGAACAGGCTTGTAATTTTGAATTCAACTCAGAAGACAAAGAGAGCTGCTCGATCAGGCATTGAGACAAAATAACCTTCGTGGAGGACCTTTTGATGGAACTAACTCGCATTTGTGTTACATGGTGAGGAAAACCACGAAAACGTCTTGTGGTTAGCCCGACACGGGGACTCGAACATGTGATCCACCTACCACTGAAGATATTTTACGTCAGCACTGCGACCCGGGAGAAGAATTCGTACCACCCAGCAACAGCTGGGATTCGAACCTGGGGCACCTCATTAGGCAGCGAGAGCTTTATCCCCTGAGCCACCGCTGCTCACGCATTTGCAATGTAAAAATTTCTCTAATAAAAAGAATAAATTCTCAGAAATTACTGTTTGGTATTTTTTAGAATTGCTTTCTCTAAGTCTTAAATAGCTCTAAACAATATTTACTAAACTAAACTGAACTCAGTGGTGCGACAGACCAAGCAGGGCCAACGTACTTAAACAATATTCAAGGTACAAAATAAATCGACAATTCAATATTGAAAGATAAATTAAAAGGACATATTTCAATTCAAATACTTCATGTGTGTCTTTTCTCTTCCATTTACGAACGTTTCAAGCATTTAAAATGACGACAGTTCATGGTCGACGTTTATATTTGTAACAAGTCAAATGTTAAGCGTTTAAAATTCTGACATCTTTATTTCCTGGCGTCCTTCAGTGATTCACTTTCTCTAAAAGTGTGCAATTTTCTTGCCCACGATCTATAGTTTGGACGTGAGTTAATGACAGCGAGTTTGGGATAAATGGACAAACATGTCTGTCACATTTTTATCACTGCCAGAGACGAATTACTGTTACGAAGTTCTGTCTGGAAGTTAAAAGTACAAAACACGTTTTTGAGTGATGTACCTGGTTCCGGGTTGTCATTGTGAAAATCTGACCTTTATGAAGTAGTAGACATGTAAATTAGTTTTTCCACTTTTGTTAGAAATAACTCCTACACCTATTGTTTGATTATTAAAGTCTACTTTTTTTTCTTAACTATTAGTCAAGATATAACTTCCTTGGAATTGTTTACAGATTAAACTAAATGCAATGATCATGGTTGAGCTCACAAGGTTTTGTAGAACAAGTTCCCAAACCGTTTTTATCTTTTCTGAAGTTAATCAAGAAAAAAAAACCTTCAAATATTTTAATCAATAATCTTAATAATTGAATAATGTCAAGAAATTTGGTTTACAATCAAATCTGTATTTTATTCGGTTTCTTTTAGAGAGTGGGTAGAGCGAGTAAAAAAAATTATACATTGTTAGAAATTTTATTCTGAAATAGCGGTAAAGTAACCAGCCGCAGTCTTTCCATCTGATTAAACATTAAGTTTATGGTTAGAAACATTTCTTACCGTTACGATTTTGAAATGATGGGGTTTAAAAGCCATGAATGCAAAACTATACTTTTTAGTAACCATTTACAACCAGCATAGTTTCTAAACCATAAAAATAAAACTTAAAAGGAGCTCTGTGGGTGCCGCGTCATTTATGCTCAAATGATAATTTCGTACTCTACTAGTCCAGGATCACCGGTTGAAGAGTGTAGACACTGGAAACTCTTCGCGTATTGAAGGAATGGGAGAAATATTGTGGTATCAACGATAGGATTCAAACCCCTGTTCCACCGGTAATGAGATTGACCGATTAGCTCTCTCAACTACAATATGTACCCAACTGCATGGAACAAAATGGCTTCATAAGGTGAGCCTAGTTGACGCGGATATCAGGTTGTTAAACTGTTTTAGGTAAAAACAATCAATAAACGATTCTTCTAACACTTAACAGTTTGTATATAATCTTATAATCTTTTTTTATGGTTATTCAACTGTTTTAGTAGAATATGGTAAAATAACAATTAAATAAAGTGCAATTTAAGTGCAATTATTAATAAGTGCATTAGGGAAAAACAATCAATAAACGATTCTTCTAACACTTAACAGTTTGTAAATAATCTTTTTTTATGTTTATTCGACTATTTTGGTAGAATAACAATTAAATAAAGTGCAATTTAACCATTTTTATCATAAAAAAATTCTAACAGTGTAGGTTTTTTTTGTACAAATTGGTACAGCATAAAAATTGGTTACAACAAGTATAATAAACTATCGATAGATTCAATACAACCGGTATAGTACAAAATAAAAATATTCCCTCTTCACATTAATATTATAGCACTTTCAGTTTTATGCGTTTTCAGGAAAGTTATTTTTTGAATACTTCCTTCTTATACAAGTTTAGTAGAACTAATATTTTACTGGCGGCGCTGATTTGCCAATCTATATCGGATTTGCAGTTATCACTGATCAACTCAATAACCTTTTAATTGTGGACCAACACAGAAAGCAAAATGACTCCAATTTTCAAGGAATTTCTATCTTGTTGAAAGAATTAATGCACATTTATGTCACATTTATAGGAAAAATATGAAAGCCTCTTATGGCTAGATTAACGGAAAAATTTATTGAAGCGCATTAAATTTCTTTATTAAACATTGGAAACAATAAAGTAGTTTTCAATACCGAATATAAAGATTTTTCCCTGCAATTCTATATATTTCACACGGTTCTTTCCTGAAAAGAAGTAGATACTGATGAATACTTTGAAGAAGAGGATAGATTTACTCCTCCCGAAAACTGAAATAATTTTACTGCAGTAGAATGATTGAATTTCAAAGTTGTCGAATGTATTGATTAAATTTAAACTGTCCAAATATTCCAGCAACGTAAAAAAATATATATTGTAACAAACAATTACAGTGTATATAACAGTTTCAAAAGACCCCAGTCACGTTTTAAGTGCTCCTTATAAAATGCAGCAATATTCGTTTTCTGTAAACATAAATCAAACTTTTCATTAATGGTTCTGAAACATTCCAGTAATATTACAAAAACATCTGTTAATAGGTTGAAAAACTATGACTTAAAGCTGTCTTTGTCTACGTTTGTAAAGGGCAAGTAATAATAATAATAATACATCATGTTAGAAAATGATGAGTTCAATTAAACAAAATTCATCGTTTCTTTAATTTCTCACGAGAAATTATCTTTACTCTCCTTATGCTATTTTATGCTTTCACAATCATTTGAACTCCATACATTTTAATGTTATTGCGACATTTCAAAATCGCAGCACAGAATGAAACACAAAAACGAAATTTTCAACATTTATTATTGAAATTCTCCTGCAACAACGTTTGACTTTTATGTTTATCAAATTATTCGAGACACAACTAAAATTTTATATTTTTTATTTTAGGAATTATGTATTTAATAGCATGAAACTCATTTGAAATAATTTTATAATGCTTTTATTTTTACAGTAACGAGAAAATTAATTTAATAAACGAAGAATTTTTGTATTTCTCAACTTTAAGAAAAAAGATTTTTGGGTAACAATATAGGGATATATTTTCGTGTAACAATATAGGGCCACTCCTTGCTGAAAGAGCAATAAACAACGACTAGTACAAGAAAATAATGAGAGAAAAAATAAAGGATTAGGGTTAAACAATAGCTGCCGTCTACAAGTGGAATTTTTTTTATCAAGACTTGGCTCGTTGCCCTAATTTTAAAAAACAAAAAATAATAAAAATCAAATAAAAGGTTGCTGCTTAAGCCTGGCAGGGAGACTCTCCGGATCTTAATCCCATACAGAATCTATGGATATCATCAGAAAAACTTTCTATAAATAGATTGCAAAATGAAAAATAGTCTCATTTATTCATTGATTCAAGTTTGGTTTAGGAAGGAAAAGAATTGTAAAAGCTTGGTGAGATTTATGCCGCGAGTGAAATTCGTTCTAAAATCGGAAACTAGGTATATTAGGTTTTTATGAAAAACAAAAAGCATTACAATTCTTAATAAACATTTATTTTAAAAATTTGTATTTGATTCAACTCACTACTGTACATCATTTTGATTCTGTAAAAATCTTTTTGAATTTTAAGGTTTAAAAGTTTTTTTTTTTTTGTTTCGAACATTATCCTTCTATTTGTATTTGTTAGCATAAGTGTTGCTGAAGAAAAGATAAAACACGTGAGTATTTTGTTATTGGCCAAAGAAGAAGCATACTGCAAACTATTGTTTAAATCAGAAACGACATTTCCGTTTTTTTCGTTTTTTTTCGTGATTTATTTAATAATCATAGTTGAGAACGCAAAATAATTTACGAATCGTGCTTGACGATCATAAATAATCTTTCGTCCTCTTGAATTTGAAAAATGATAAAAAATTCCTACTATTGAAACGTCAGGTAAAGTAATTGAAAATGACCTTGCCTGTTGAAGTATAGATCCGTGTGTCCTATAAAAGTTCGTAAAACTTGAGAATTATTGCGAATTTTTCTGCTTAAAAAATACAACAACCGAAATAAATTATGAAATATTTTAATCATAATTTGAATGTAAAAAATCTGTGATTATTTTAAACTTACTGCTTTTGAAAACTACCTTAGTCACCCTCACGAACTAGTCACTTCGCAGTTGCATATTACGAGTTATGGTATGGCATTTTGATAATACGACTATTTCATAATACGTAACAAAAAATGCACATACATAATTGGCGGATTCTTAACTCTAACGAATGAATTGAACTAACCCTCAAGAATTGAGAATAGTTAATATATGAGATTAAATAGGGCTGAGATCAGGGCTGAAAGCCTATACACCGAAGAGCCATTACATTATGACCACCCTCCATCTATAACAATGGGCTCGCCCAGGTTTTCATGGTTTTTCGCTCAGGAACAATGCTTTCAAGGGGCACATTAGAACCCATAATCCTCATTGAACAATCCCTGACACCTGTAAGCTACTTGAACATAGTTGCAGACCAGGTTCACCCATTCATGGCAACAGTTTTTTTCTGCGGGGGATGGTGTTTACCAACAGGATAATGCACCATGTCATAAGGGTCGAATCGTCGAGGAACATTCCGGTGACTTTTAAGTCATGTCTTCGCACCAAATTTACCTGACCTTAATCCAATAGAGCATTTGTGGTCCTACTTGGAAAACCAAATTCATGCTGCCACTCTACACCTCGCAATGTGAGGGAATTGCAGGACCAGTTGGTGAGCGCTTGGTACCAGATACTACCTCAGACTACCTATCAGCACCTTGTGAAATCAATGCCACGGCGGGTGCTAGCAGTTTTGAGGGATAAAGGTGGTTCTACATGTCATTAGCAGGGTGGTCATAATGTAATGGCTCTTCGGTGTATATATACCATGACGGAAAAGAGCAAAAACTGGTACGAAAAGCATTTCCTTCTAGTATTTTTTTGAGAAACATAAATTTCTGCAACTGCCGAGATTTTTTTAACAAATATATATATATATATATATATATATATATATATATATATATACATATATATATATATATATATATATATATATATATATATATATATACATATATATATATACATATATATATATATATATATATATATATATATATATATATATATATATATATATATATATATATATATATATATATATATATATATATATATATATATATATATATATATATATATATATATATATATATATGTATATATATATATATATATATATATATATATATATATATATATATATATATATATATATATATATATGTATATATATATATATATATATATATATATATATATGTAATAAGCGAGACAACAGCCTCTATGTTATCCCGCCAGATGTCGCTCTCTTCAACGAAAAGCAACGAGCTTTCTCGATGTAAATGAAGAGTTAGTGAGTTGATGTGTAGTTTCTAAGTGAAACTGGTTGTTTTTAGGTAAAACCTGAAACCTGTGTGGTTCGAACCTAAGTGGTTAGAGTCTATGTGACTCATATTGTTATTGAGGAATAAATATTATTGTTATTGTTATTGATCATATGGTTAATTGAATTAGTTGATGATAACCAACTTCATCGCATTATGGTGTAGTTTGAAGTAACTCGGCATATATACCTGACATATATATATATATATATATATATATATATATATATATATATATATATATATATATATATATATATATATATATATATATATATATATATATATATATATATATATATATATATATATATATATATATATATATATATATATATATATATATATAAAACTGCTTCTTTCCTGGTAAAAAGTAAATACTGATGAATTGTTTGAAGAAGAGGATAGATTTACCCCTACCGAAAACTGAAATAATTTAAATACCAGCTTTTCCCCTTTTCCCTCTTTCTTTCACCCATGGCTGGGATAGCCTGGTTGATAGGGCGTTAGATCCATGTTCAAGTTATTGAAGAGTTCGACCCCCGACGATCGACGACTCCCCATGTAATAAATGGTGATTGGTGCATGTTAAATCTGTCAAGTCACTACGTCCTCTATGTTCCCATAACAAATCAATATCTCTGGAAGGGCTGAATTGGAGATTGATAAATCTCTGGTTCAGGTCAAAATTACGATCTGTGGATGAATGAATGGATGTAAGAATGAGTCCGCCCCATAAACGGGCTGTAAAGTGTGTGTGACTGAAGTCGTATTGTTGGCCATAGATGACGCAATTGAAAAACAAGAAACACGCCCTCAGCCTTAAATTCACTTTGCTTGACCAAGCAGGCTTGCTGGTTGGCAAGTAGCATTAGAAAAAACAACAACAAGAGGTTAAACTTCATTTCAAAAACACACGTGAATCAAATGCACATTCAAAAGATTAAAACAATGAATCTTACCAGATGCCAAACATATTTAAATTCTGAATTAAGTAAAACAAATCTAGTTATTTGACTCCTTTTGAAAGAATCAATACAAAAATTATAATAATGGCATTCTTTAAATGCCGATACCGAGACAAAATATATAAATATATAATCTCTTATAATATTAAGAAACATTCTTCAAGAATATGTTAAATCATCTCTTGCAGAATTTTTTTTTTTTAAAAATATAAATTTTTGAGACATTTTTTTAAAATTTCGGAATCCTGTAGGACTTAGCTATCAGCAATGTGAACCGTCTTCTACAAAGGCACCTAAAGATGGAATCGAGATAGAATTAAGATAGGAATAACAAAGTACCAGCTTTTCTTATGATTTTGTTATAAAATATAACCCCTACGCTAAATTTAACTGTTATCTCTGTTATACAAATAATACATTTAATTCTGCTTATACCTTTCTTTGCAAATATTATTTAGGGATTTCTCAAATTTATTGATGTTGCCCCCAAGTACAAAAGATTGAAGATCCTAATCCAAAACTAACAAACTTTGAATACTTAACTAATAACTTCTTGTCCTATAGCAGACTTTGGATTGCCCATCTTTACCTGAAGTTCATCAGCGAAGAGTCAATAATTTGTCAATTATAGGACAAGCTTTGCACAGAGAAAAAAATTCTGGTAAAATTAAAGTATGGTAATGACGTTTCTGGTATTAAAAAAATCATAATTCCGGTAATACAAACCATTATATACGGAATTTAAACCATTCTTTTGGTAATTTTTGAGTTCATATGATAAAGGTTTACCGGAAGTTCTGATTTTCAAAATTAAAGCTCCTATTACTACACATTTAGTGAAAAATACGAAACTGAAAAGTGAATTTAACCTAATAAATGATTTTTATGCCATGCTCTAAGGTATTAAATCTTACCAATCTTATGAAATTTTATCACATACTATAAAACCATACTTTATTGTTAATTTTACCAAATCACGATTTTTTCATTTTTTATAGAGTCAGAAACACAGTAAATTTTACACCACATTATGGTTGTTTTGACCATATGTTTTTCCTGGGCATAAAATTAAAGTTTTGAATAAGTTAATTTCACAAAACATATCTATTATTTAAAATTATTCATATTAATACATTCAAAATTCGATACAATGAATATTAGCTTTTAACCCTTTGTAAGCTTTGTGATACGTAGCTTCAAACAGAAGTCCCTAAATAATTTATTCATTACATTTTAAGCAATCCATTTAACTAACTGTTACAGAAGTCAATACGCACCCTAGTTATTTATTGTTATCATTTTTAACAAATATAATTAATCGCATTTTAGAGCTAACGTAAAAAGTTCAAGTTTCTTAAATTTATTCTATTAGTGATAATGAAGTCGAATGTAAGAAGTAAAATTGCATCAATGCAGCATAATAACTTTATTTATTACTAAAGTTCGAAGCTATCGTTAGTGGCAGATCTTTGTTTTTACTCACGTCTTAATTTTCCTGCTTGTTATTATTCGCCAAATTGGCATATCATTCATATAAATTCAACAATGCAGTGTGATGAAGTACAGAGAGATTGCGTGACATTTGGCTGAAAAATACACGCCACCTACATGTAATGTGAATAATAAATTGTTGCCTGCCATGACTGCTATTGCACCTTTTAGATTAAACACAACAAAAACCAGACTGTGGCGTAGGGGTTGGCCTGCATTCAGCTCCTTACCGTGATTTGTGACTCAACAAATAGAATAAATTTAATAAAAAAAATAAAATTGAATTAGTAGCCAACATGATTCATATTTATATTTTTAACTACTCAAGTTAGAGTAATTCGAAAACTTTTTGTGTGAGCCTTTATAAAATCACGTGTTGTATTGAACGGGGGGGGCAAGAATTATTGTTTTTCATAATTGGCTTGCACATATGAAAAAACAAATATATTTTTAACAAGAAGCACATGATTCGATGGAAAGAGATGAAATTAATTAAAAACAATGTTTTAAAAAATTATTAGCTTTTTTACTAACTCAATTGAGTAATAATATGAAATTTAGCCAGCATGATGTTTCACTAGTTCTCCAATATTAACCGATGTACGAACTTGGAATATATACCTTTGACAATCCTCTAAGTCAATTAATTTAAAACATGAAATTTAGTTTGCATGATGTTTATACTAATTATCAATTAATAACTTTACAATTAAAATGCAAAATATATGCTTGACAATGTGGAGGAAAGCATACTGGCTTCCTTAAAACTTTCTCAGATGATTCTGAAATTTCTAGGTAAAATATTAAAACTGGCTAGTTTCAATGGAAAAATTATTATAACACATGTGTGTATTAAAATGTAATTATGTAATTTAATTAACAGTAGACGCTTTTGAGACAACAAGCAGCACGTTTTACAACATGTTTTGTGTTGTACTATTTCGGTTATTTTATACCTGTACTAATATCATAAGCTAAGATTCAAATCGAACTTCTGTTTTCTGTTATTGTTTATTATACACCATCTCCATAAAAGCAAAAATCTTAAAAAAGTCCAAAAATAAAATAGGATTCCTTAAAATTTCGAGAATAAGGTTTTAGCATTTAAGAGTATGGAGGGAAGCTGATCTGTCTTGCACCAATGAGTCTCATCTCAGATCTCAAAAACGAGTCTCTATCCCGGTTGAAAGGTAATTGACTTAATGTGTAAACTTAAAAAGTGTTTGCTGTTTCCTAGGAATATTGAGTTAGTGACACACCAACATGATCTATTTCCAAAGTACCATGAATAAGCTGGGGGGATCACGGGTGTATGATCTATTTTTATCGATTTTCTTATTTAATTGAAAAATATTTTAATAAAGGAGCAATAATACATATTTAAATGTACAAAATATGTGAATATGACCTGGATTGCAAACTCGATGTTTCATTATATTTTATAACTGGAATTAAACACCCGATGCGATTCTGAGCTTACGATTATTAATTTTCAACTGCACGGCCTTGGAATTTTGAATGTAACACAGAAGAAACTGCAGGATCAAGCACTAAGACAAACAAGCTTTCGTGGAGGACTTTTTGATGGAACTAACTCACATTTGCGTTACACGAGAGGAAAACCAAGAAAGCATTCAAGGTTAGCCTAATGGCAAAGAGATTCTAACCCATGATTCGTCTACCACTGAGGATATTTTACGTCAGCACTGTGGTCGGTGCGAGTCGGGATCAGAATTCGTACCAACTAGCCATCGCTGCGATTCAAAGTCACCCAAGTAGGAGGCAAACCCTCTACCCCCTGAGCCACGAAAAATATCCTCAGTGGTAGACGGATCATGGATTAGAGTCCCTTTGCCGTCAGGTTAACCTTGGGAGGTGTCCGCGGTTTTCCTCTCCCTATAAAGCAAATGCTGGTTAGTTCCATCAAAAAGTCCTTCACGAAGACAAATTTCTCCCAATACTTGATCCAGGAGCTTCCTTGTCTTCTGGATTGAGTTCAAAATTACAAAGCTAAGGCGTTGAACATTAGTAGTCATAAAAGCAGAAATTGGGTCGTTTGTTCAACGACGGTTATAAAAAAAAGTATATAAAAAATAAAATTAATGTGGATTTGTCATTACCCAAATCAGAGATCTCTAAAACAATACCTTATTACCAATTACTTATTGGACAAATGACGTCACTTCCAGTATCTTAAAATACATTTCTAAATATACACATACTAGTGGGCTGCGCCCCTGCTCGCTAATGCTCGCCAACCCCCGAAAATTGCTAAGCAATCTTGTATGGTTTGCTTCGCAAACCAAGCTCGCTTCGCTCTTTACTAACTTAGGTACATTGCAAATGCACAAAATTCTCAGAATTCAAAACAATCATTCAAATCCATATAAAAACTTTTTTTTAAAAAAAATTACATCTTTTAAGTAAATACTAAGTCATTAGAATAAATTTGAATTCAAATAAATGACATGTAATTCGTTAAACCTATTAGAAATGTGCTATAGTATAATTCGTGATATAAATCAAAAATCGTCAAATAAATTCGTAATATATAAATTCGAGAAAAAAAGCGCTTTAGACAAAATACTAAAATAGAGATCGATCGACAAAGACTACTCACTTCTGCCTAGCTTAATAGTATGAGATTGCCGCAGCTGATGCTCTCTGGTTATTTCAGTTTCCGTTTTCAAAAGCGCTATATGTTGAGTCACCTCAGCTAGATTTGGCATGTGACATTTCTAGCGGCAATCATTGGTCGATTCGCCGTGTAAGAGAAATAGTAACGTAAACAAAACAAAGCAAACGTTGCCACTGGCGGAAAAGAAATACAGCCAAAATTTGGGAGCCACGTAAGAGAATTATATATATATTAGATTAAACATTTATTACTAAAATAAAATAATTTTTCTTTACTTTGTTTCGTTAAAATTTCTTTTTACCATTAGCATACAAAACGTATTTGCAAATATACGCATATTGAACATTTATTGCAAATGTAAAACCAAAGATGTTTTACTTTTTTACATACAAATTGTTTCTAACCATTAGCATGCTGCTTTTAACCATAACCATAACCATTAGTAAGTTGGTTTCGTATAAATTCGCTAACTCTTAGTACGGGATATCAAATTATATTTCCAAGACAGCATCACAGAACAGTTTTTGAGAACATATAGAAACTAAGTAACGTTTTAAAAGTTATAAAATGTATCTAAAACAGAAATGTAATGTTTGTATGTGCGTGATTCTGTATAATTTTACTGAAAATCTGCCATTTATTGGAGATAACTCTATCCTGTACTACATTAAAAGAACGTAGTAAAAAGTTAATTAACTTTATTCAGAAATCTCAAAACTAGTTTCGAAACAGTTGATTAGCAATTAGAGAAAACGGGGAGTTTGCCAGACTAAAAACAAAAATCCATTCACATCTTTCGAAAAACTAAAAAAGGGAGACATGAATTCAAGGTGAGAAATTGTTTTTTGAAATCACGACTGCGAACTCTATTGCATGGACACACAGCTGTTGGCGCAATTCGGGTGACTTATTTGTTTCGCTCACCTAAGCCATAAAACTTGAATTAAAATTTCTGACAAAAGAGAGAATAAATTTATTTTTAGTTTTAGTAAAAGCACTTTACGAACAGTGAACAAAGAAAGCGTTATCATAAATCACAGTGGCGACGCCATAAATATTCAAATTTCTAAAATATACTAGAATGGATGTGGCTACACGACCTACCCATCTTCGCACTAAAAGGACATCGCCCATGGCAGTAAAATTCCATTAAGTTTGAAAAATAAATTTTAGTCTTTTGAGGTAAGGTGTAATTTTAACGAGATATAAATTTAGATATGGAAACAATGCAATACGGGATTTTCCCTAATCATGATTCTTAGTATATATTTTTAGAATACTTATAAATAAACTAAGCAAAAAAAGTATGCACATAAGAAGTCTCATATTAATATTCAAGCAAATGAAAAATGCTATATAAATGATCCTAATCACCAGTGAGGAAGGCAACATGTAAAACAAAAAAAACATGATTGCCTGGAGAAACTTGGATAGGTTTCTAAAAATCACTCCTCAACTCTTCTTTGTTTCTTTGGATTGTCAAACCGGTTTTAGTAATTCCTAAACATACGTAAGATAAACAGCGTGAGATTTATATTGGAATAAAAAGAAATTTAAATGACTGTGTAGAGCTTTCACTACTTAAAATATGTAAAACACATCTTCTTAATCATACTAACTATATCGTGTTATTGCTATTTTTAATTTTGAATCAATAAATTAGGCAATGTGAACAAGCATATTTCACAACAGAATAATGTAATTTCGCAATAAAAGTGTAATTAAACTTTAGTAACTATGCAATTTGCAATTAATTTTTTGTAATTAGGCTATCTGAATAGCGTAATTAAAACTTAGCAATTACGCTATTAACATTGTGTAATTAATGTTACGCAAAAACGTCATCTAAGAAAGTAATGTCGTAATTACTATTGTAACTTTGCAGGAATAATACATTAATAAAAGTGTAATAAGTAATATAAAAGTAACAAAAAACACAAGTAAGACAAGCATATATAGTAAAATTATATAAAGCGTATCTTAGATAAGCAAAGCATAAGGAGTTCTGTTTTTGTTTAATCTGGATAAAATTTCGTTGCAGAAATTTCATGCAATTCTTCATTTAACTAATTTTCATCATTTAAATGTTTAAAACAGATTTAAATAATAATTTGTGTCATCAAAACTAACTAAGTCTTCAAGATAAATATTACTTTTTTATTATTAACCAATTTAAAAAAAATTTCGTCGAAAAATTTCTGGATAATAAATTAGCCGAATAGTGCTAATGAGACGAGAGAAATCAAAAATTTTAAGCGTTTTTTTTAAATTCATCTAAATAAAAGCTTAGTTTTGACAAAAGCTGCCAAATTTAACGCGTTATCTTATAAACTCATCAAGAAAAAGCTTGATTTTAACAAAACATACGAAATTAAACTATTATTTCTTTAAACGTTGCAATTCACTTGATCTGTAACTTACAGTGTGAAAAAAAAATAACCTGACCACTCTGAATAATTTCTAATCTAATGATCGAATCATTACGTTCTAGGACTTAATCTTAATGGTTCAAAGAGGTGACCTCAAATATGCAAATTAATTACTGCAAACGATATTTTAAGTTACGAAATAAGGCACAAAAACGTATTTTCTCTGACTAAACATACCTTTATTGCGCCGTTTTCCGACTTTTGATCCCCAAAATATAGGGGTTTAATCACAATGGGAAATGTTATCCCAACAGTTTCTTTAATTTTATATCCGTCGTTGAACAGCCGACCCAATTTTTGGGTTTACGACTACTAATGTTCAACTCCGTAGCCGGGTAATTTTGAACCAATCCAGAAGACAAGGAAACTCCTGGATCAGTACCCACAGAGGTATTGATTTGTTATGGGAACATGGAGGACTTTGCGACTCGTCAGATTTACGTGCATCAGTCGCCATCAGTCGTCTTCGGCCGGCGGGGATCGAACCCACGAACTCTTGGACACGGGCCCAGCGTCCTACCGACCAGGCTATCATCCCTATAGTTTGGACAGATCAGCGGTCCAAAATTTGAACCCCTTAATGTTAACTTTACTTTTTGCGTATTTCACCATATCTGAAGAATTTTTTAAGCGAATTGAAAAAGTTTTGAAAAGTTTATTATTTCATTTAATAATAGTCGTAAAAATGTCAGATTGTAAGGTATACAATTTTTACATCATTTTAAAGAATGCAATTAAATCTTAAAATACAAAATTTAAGTACAATCGATTAACTAGTTCCTGAAAAATCAAATTTAAAAACTCTGGCTTTTATAAAATTCGATTTCTCAGGATTTATTTGACAAAACAAAATACGTAAAATCCGGCTTGTTTTGAAGAAAATTCTAGCTCTGGCATGACTTTAACTAGTCATAAAAATTCAAGTTGTGCATCCTTAACTCTTCCTATTAAGTTCTAACCAATTACTGAATGACAAGTTAACATGCTAGTTTATAAGAGTTAACGCAAGCAATCAATGTTGAAATGTTAATTTGTTAAAAATTTACAAACCACTTAACCTCACATACATATGCTACACAGCAGGTATCTGACACCTGAAATTCAGTTGAATTTAAAAACTGTTGTATAAAGTGTTGATAGCTACAAGGCCGCAACATAAAGGAAGAGCATAAAAGTGTTTTTGTAAGAAAAGCTGCGGGCTATTTTAAAATAGCATTTTCGCAATTTTAAATCCCAAAAACAGTGAGATTATACAGATTTAAGTGCCATCCAGATGAACATAAAAGACATTTAAAGTAGGGTGAGAACTAATTATGCATCATTCGTAGAACATAAACCGGTTTTGAATCATCTCTTCTAAATTGGTTCTTTTTTCTTTCTTTTTTTTTTTTTATTAAAAAGCACTCTCCGAGTCATTATGGTAATTTCGCCGCTCCATCAAAAAAAATGCATTATCTAACAAATATTATTTTATTATTTAATAAATATTAATGCATAAAAATAAACGTTTATTGTAAATGGTTTTTGAAACTCCATAAAAGTTGCAAACAATAAATCAATTGTTGTGCCTGAGAAATAAATGTAGAACTAGCTTCCACTTTAGTTCAGTTTGAGTTGCATTTTATATTTTTATTTGGGTCATTAGCTATTATTGAAATAATTTTTTGATAAAAATTACATTTTAGTTTTTAAAGTTACTTACTTTTCAATATATAGATTAAGCAAAATTATTTCTCTAAAACGTAAACGCCAAACTACATGTGTTTTGTTAATCAGCATCAAACTGAAGAATAAAACAAGAATGAATAAAATAAAAATAAATACGCCATTTAATAGTATAATAGGTCGGGATAGCCTGGTTGGCAGGGCGCCGGACTCACGCGAGAACGGGAGTTCGAATCCAGCCGGCCGGAGACCCCTCGTGTATTAAATGGTGACTGGTGCATATTAAATCTTCGGGTCACAAAGTCCTCCATGTTCCCATAACAGATTAATACCTCTGGGGATACTGAATTCGAGATTGATCTTTCTTTGTTTCAGGTCAAAATTACGATCTGTGGATGAGTGAATGGATGTATGAATGGGTACACCATATAAACGGGTATGACGTATGGGTATGGCAGAAGTTGAATTCTTGGCCATAGATGGCACCACTGGAAAACAGGAACAATCGCCCCCCCCCCCCCTCTGCCCTAATGGCCGACGACCACAACAACAACAACAACAATAGTATAATAATGAAGAATTGGCATTGTTTTTCGAAAAATTTAACTATTCTAACCATATTCAAAAATTAATATAGTTATTTATAATATTTTGAAAGATATGTATAAGAATCTAACACTGCGGTTAGATTGGTTAAAAACGTAATCGTATTTTTCTTAATAAATAAACATTTAACAATAAAAAAAAGCACATGGGGTAAATATAACGAAATAAATATATTTTGAAATTCTTTTTCAATTTAAGTAAGTTTTTATTTGTTAGAAAATATCAATTCAGTAACGCAATAAAATATATATTATTTTTGTAAAATCAATATAATATGATGAATTCAGCTTGGATAAACATGAAACATTATCGTGTTGTAAAACAAATCTGCTTACTTCTGTTTTAAAGGTTTCACATTTTTCAACAATAAAAAAAAATTAAGAAAGCTCTAACTGTTTTTTTATTGATACTTCGTTTTTATTATTTACTATAACAACAGCAGAAGCTACTGCATGATGAACAGATTTATTCGATCATAGATGGAAAACTGAATTCACTTTTGTAAATCACAAACGTTATTTTCGAATCATATACAGAAATCTACAGACCAATTCAAGCAATTTTAACAGAAACGCTAGGAAAGATGTTATGGAATAAACAGGCAATTTTATAAAATAGAATGCCTTAGAGGGGAATCTAAATTTAAAATTTCTTATTATTTCCATATCAAATGAGCAGATTCTTTGGATTTCTTTTTCTTCAATTGCTTCTTTTTACATGTTTTGACTGGGAAATTGATTTTCAAAGCTAAACTCATATGTTTCTGTTTTTAAAGGAGGTAAATCGTAAAGAAGCATTTCGATATTCTCACAAACAAATAAATGTTTATTTTGTGACAATATCTAAGAACTATTAAAATTCGTATATTTATTTACGATACACGCAATTTTCTTTGTTAATATGGCTTGTTCGTGATTATTGTCACAAGTTGCAGTTACATAATCCATGTTTTCTTAAAAACAAACTTGATTAATTAAAATACAACACACAGCTGTGAGCAATATATACTACTCTAAACTTTGTCTCAGACAGGAAAACATGTTGCGCAATATTAAAAATTGGCGTAAAAGCCTGGAAGCTAGATTTAGAGGGAAATTTTGGAATGAAAGGGAAATGGTTGAAAGCGACGTGCGACTCATACCAAACGATATTATCTATCACTCATCAGGCACACCACTCAACTCGAAAACAAAGACCTCACAAATCGTCTGCCTTTTAGTTTAGTGCAAATAACTATATCAGTTGCTCTGGAAAAAAAAGCACTCCTTTCCTTGAGCCTTTTGGCCTGAAATAGTTCCTTGCTTTGAACCACTATAAATCAATGAATGATAGCAAAGTGTTAGATGATGAATTGAATGTGCAAACGCATTGATTCCTTTTATACAGAGTTTAGCACGTTTTCCACATTAGAGATAATTAGTTGAGGTTGTTAACCTTCTATAAGTTGAGAAAGAATGATTTTTTTTTTTTGGTGATGTAATATTTCATTCAAATTTCATGATGTTCGATTAATTAGTGGTAAATACAAATAACGTATGGAGAATATTCATACGTTTCAGTAACTGTCAAAGTTATATCATGAAATATCGTAGTTATTAGATATTTGCCCATGGTCAAGGCCAGCTTAGATTTTGTTTTTGTGTTTGTTTAAGTTGTTTTTATTTGCTTAGATGTAGCTTGTAATCTTTTTCAGAATTAACACAGAGTAATAAAATGTTTTAACTAAGTTATAACGATGATGCGTCTCAATTCTAAAGGACACTACTAAAAGGTAGATTTTGCAAAACTAAGCTAAATTGAAAAAACTTGAGTTTGACCAAATTTTAATTATTACATTAAGCAAAAAATGGGTCATCAACAAGCAATATAATAACTAACTAATGTAAGGATACAATAGTAATAGTCGAAAAATAAAATATCCATAAGAAGCAGAATTATAGCTTGTTACGAAAACATTACTATTCAATAATCGTTCTTAAATCAGGGAAAGGTGGGGGAACTAATATTCAAAGGCTTGTTGGAATTAAACTGTTCGACCTGAAAACTGTCAGATTTAATAAAAAATATCTATTGTTTAGTTGTGTATAATACACCATTCCTAAATAATAATAGATGCTTCTAGAAAAAGCTAAATCATCCTCAGTAGTGAGGTAAGACCGGTTGCGTATGTTGCAAAATTTAGAAGTAATATAGTTTCAATCAAAAAGTAGCAAACATTTTTAATTTAAATGACTATATGAGAACATTATGCATGTAATTTATAAATTATATAGTTATTCACTGCACGGCAGCTTTTGGGGGCCCTACATAGAAGACGCACATCAAGACACACAGATCGAGCAAGACCCGATCCGAGGGCATAGGTTATTGATACGAAACAAAACAGAGCTAATATTATACTAAATCCTTATTGTTTGTTAGAGTGTGAATATTTAATAAACGCTTAACACTTTCATCGCGGCAATGACGTGCCTTTGTCCCAGCTTCTGCTCTTAGAATTCCCCCGGTGCACTAAAATTGAAATAGAAAGCAAATTCCTTTAAAACTTAATTATTTTACTATTTATTTAACTATTTTTAAGAAAATACAAATCAGTTGCAATCACTAATCATATTTACTAACACAGAAATAGAGCACAGCGAGTATTACTAGAAGTTATGTCGCCCATCGCGTTGAAGGAGTTAATAAGCTAAAAGTATGTATAACTACATACTTTTGAGCATCAATGTTCAGAAATGAACTGTAAATAAATATTTTTCATGCCATTTATTTTTTTAATAAACATTTAGTAGCAATAAAATATTTTTTTACAGCTTAAATAATGCAACATACAAATTCGTAATTATAATGAGAAATAGGCATTGCAAGAGAAAAAACACGTTTTAAATTGCGATTAAAATTCTGAAAGACCCATTGCATGCATTTTAGTAGTGCATTGTTAAGGAAAATGTGCATGTCTCTGAAAATACTACTTTTTATTACAGATTAATTAAAGTATAAAACAATAACACAAAATAATATGTTCGATCATTACAATTTTATCAATTAACTTAAGACATGAATGTAAAGACATAACAGTCCAAAAACATAAGTATAAACTAATTTGATCTTAAAATTATTAAATTTTCAAAGAAAGTAAGTATAGTTACATTTACTAGGGTAAACATTGTTTATCAAGTGCCATCATAAATAATAGCTGGTTTGTCGTTTTTTGTTTTCTTTTTTACACCGAGAAAAAAATACGGTCAAAACTACCAGATTATGGTAAAATTTATCATGCTTCTGGCTCTATGGGAATACCAAAATGCTCAGTATTTTTTACCAATTTCGCTTTAGTAAAGGTTTTGGTAAAATTAACAATATATAATCTGTCATAAAATTTGGTAAATATGGTAAAATTTGGTAGTTTTATCATGATGCCTTAGAGCATGGCAAAAAAAAAACACCCTTTCAATTAAATGTATATTTTAGTTTTGTATTTTTTACTAAATATGTAGAAATAAGAACTATAATTTTGAAAACAACAAGAATTACCGGTAAATCACCACCATATGAACGGAAAAATTATCAAAATGAAGGGTTTAAGTACTGTATATTTTGATTTTATTAACTTACCATACTTAAGGTTTTTTTTTTACCAAAAATGTTCTCAATTTCACCAGAATTTCATATATATATTTTTATTATTTTATTATATATTTTTATAATTTCATTATATATATATATATATATATATATATATATATATATATATATATATATATATATATATATATATATATATATATATATATATATATATATATATATATATATATATAATACTGTTAACTAAAAAAGGAATTTATTTTTTGTTTTCTTATCTTATAATTTATTAATATTTATTCATATTTAAGTGTTACAAATTAGGGTTGAAACTAGACACATTTGTTTATTTTTTTAGAAGAATGAATGCAAAATTAAAACTAAAAGCGTTCTGCATTTAAAACATACAATTTAGGCATAATTTAATTGTATTTTAAGTAATTTTTTAACTTTCCCGACGTTGGCTATGTCAAAATATTTGTAAATTTTACCAGCGCAGATAACTGAATCATTCATAAACAAAAGTTAACTATATCATGATAAAATATATGAGAATCTTAATTTACTATATTTCAGATCATATACTAAACGTAGAATCAAATTTTTTTTATTAAAAAAGAGAAAAAACATGTTACCCCCTGATTTTCAATAAAAATAAGTACGCAAAGGAGTATTAATTATAATTCATTCAAATTTAAGAGTCCAATTTTTCAGATTTCCGAAACGTGGATTTTAATAATATTTATACACTTATGTTCAAATATACATTCAAGCTAAAAATGATATGCTGCATTACCTGATTATAATAATATTAGTTGAAAGCATATATTCGGAAAATAATTAACAAATTCAAAAATCAACTCCTTAATTCACAAATTTGAAAAAAATTATTACATAATTTTTCATTAATGATGACATGTTTGAATCATAATTATATTAAAATTCGCATTATTTAATAGATTCTAGAAATTTAATTAGTTATTATTAAAAACGGTTTTCTTAATTGTAAAAAATTCACGGGAAAAAAGAACTTCGGAAAAATTACCGCACTGTATGGTTATGACATTTCTCGTAAAAAAACGTAATTCTTGTTAATAAAACCAATATATCCTTTGGACTTAAATCGTTGACTTAAATGAAGTTGACATAATTCGTAAAAAAGTAATTAAATCATTTTATTAAACAATTTATTTTGACAAAAACAAACCATTTGAACAATTCTGAGTAAGAAAATTAAGACCATTGCAGGCATAGCTTCCTTTTTTGTCGATATATAGTTATATTTATAAAAAAAATTTCAATCATAAGAAAGATTATGTTTTTTTTGCGAATGGGCAGTATAAAAGAACTATTGTAAATACTCATATCTTGCGCATTTTTTAAACGAATATTTTTCAAATTTAAAAACAATAGTTTTGTAATTATTTTTCAATTGCTCAAAATATTTTGTTTAATTTTATTGAATATTTTTAAAGTTATAGCAAAAAACGTAAGACAGAAAAATTAGGTTTTCATAAAAATGTCCATATCTCCATAAATATTCAAGCTAGGTTTATGAAATTTTATGCACTTAATCAAAATGACAACGAAATTAATCGCATAAGTTACAAGCATAGTGCTTGATTTTCTGTCATAGGGTATTCGAAAAAACTTGTTATATTTAGCAATTTATTGTCGGTCCCTGAAACCTCTGAAAGTTCTAAACCTTATTGCTAAGCATGAAAAATCGTATGAAATAATTACATCCGAAGTAATAAAATAATCCTCTATTAAGTATTTCTTGAGAAATTCAAGAAAATTTCAAAAGCTGAAAGTGTCTCCTAGATTATTGTAGGGTAGTGTAGGTACATTTGTGTCATAAAATTTCTTAAATACAAATGAAAATTACTAAAATTTAGATAAATATTACATTCCATATAATGGTCAGGATATTTCAATAAATGATTTAGTTAAAAATAACTATATAACTGTTAAATTTGAAAATATTATATTTGTCCCAAAGTTTTTCTGAATTCGAATATGAATTTAACTCTATAGATCTAAATGACCTCAACCCATGTTTCAGTTCATCTGTAAGTTTAAAAGATTCTTAACGAAATTAAATATTTATTTTTAATATACATACTTAATAGTATATTTATTAAAAATATACTTTGAATAAATCCTTGAAAGTTTTAAAATAATTTTAATAAATACAGGTTTATTAAAATTATTCAATTATAAATATAACATTATAAATAAAACATTATTAATAAAAATATTATTCAAAGCAAAAATAAATTAAAAAGAAGTTCTTTAAAATGTACGTTAAAGAAAAGTCCTTAATTGAAAAAGTTATTATTTTAACATAAATTATATTTTCCAGGAAAAGCATCTATGCAAAATTTTATGTTATTGTTCTTCTTAAAATTAAATTTACATTCTGGCATTGAAATCAAACTAAATTGGTTTTTTCATCACTTAGGCATAATTTTTTTCAGTTAAAAATAGAAGTTAAATATTTAAATCAATTAATCTACCAAATGTTTATACTTAAGAGTATTTTTTGTGTGTATTTAATTTGAGTAAAAAAAAAACTCTATCATAAACTTCCAAATACTAAAACATAACAAAATAATAAGTGTGAAAAACAATAATGTTAATGCATAAATAAATTAAAAGAGCACTTACAAGTTTAAGATCTCACATTTTCTTATCCGTAAAGCCAAATATTTCCATAATTAGGTGATTTCAAAACAGAAACTAATTGAAACACATTGCAAAAAGATACGCTTTAGAGAAACAGTTTGTGACAGTGAGCACCAGATTTCAAACTTGAAAGTTTTTCTCCGTTCAATTCCTAAAGATCTTAGTTACCTGTTGAATCTGTGAAGTTATTCAAGATAGCCAATGGACAGGTAGAAACTTCCCGTCATGCGCCACAAAAACTTAGGGCGCATGCGTCGTTTCTTTTGCCGACACTTTAAAATAGTAGAAGATGCCATATACGGATCTTGGCCCCATTTTTTACTTTTTTATAAATCGAAGAGAAAAAGATGATAGTTTTATTCCGCTTTTATTTATTTATTGAATTCGAAATAAGCTGAGAATTTCTCCGCGGTAATGGCACACTAACCTTCAAACTCGACTTCGTGAAAATGTAATTTCATTTCATTTTTTCCCCCTTTCCCTTTTGTTCTTCTCTAGTTTCAGATCAGCGCAGACGATTTTCTAAGTAGTGTCAAACGATTAAAAATGTGTGTCACCGAAAGAATTATTGTCTGTGTTCCGTAACATTAAATGCTAAACAAATAATATAATTTTAACTTTTCGCATTTTCAGAAATATCTGTGTTAAAACTAGCTTTAAAATCAACATAATTAACACATTATTGCCATATGATAATTTTATTCCAAAATGAAAATCAAAGTTGAAAATTAAAAAAAAATAATCTGAAAATGAACCTCTAACGAAATTATTAGTTCGAAAACATCTTATTAGTTTTATTAGCTATTTAGTTTTTAAAACTATTTCATATCGAAATAAAATTTTAGTTCGTACAGTAAACGTTTTGAATGAATCACAAACAATAAAATGTTCTAGAAAACTCTCAACGGATAATTCATGCCCGCGAAGTTTTATTTTTATTAAACACTATCATTCTAAATACAGAAAAAAGGGGGGGAACTACGTAGGTTAGACGGAAAATCGATGAGTTTTTTTTTTTTTTTGTAAAATAAAATCTTTACTCAATTGAAAATATCTATTTTAGATTTTCTATAATTTTAGAGATATAAATTTCTTAATATAAATAATATCAATAACGATGAAACATCATAGACATTTCTATAAAAGCAAAGAGTCGAAATTGTTTTAAATATTGAAACTAAAAAAGATTAAAATTAATTGAAACTGAAATATTTATTTGCATCATTGTAAACTATCCAAGTTTGCGAACTCAGTTCGAGCTGTAAAGGTATGAAATGGATTCAAAAAAATAATATTCTAATGACTGAAATTTTAATTAGCTAACGTAAAAAAGTTGAATAAGTAATATGCAAACATATACATTTTACACTGCAATTCGGAATCTCAAAATTTTAATTTACTTTATCTTGGTTTTATAATTGATTTTTTTTTCTCTATATTCAATATTCTTTTGGTTGCAAAAGTTTGCATACTTAATTAATACCTTTTATAAATTAAATGAATTTAGTTTCCTATTACAAGGTGCAAAATCAAACACGTAGAATTCTTTTTTTGCTGAAGTCTTAAAATAATATAAAATCTAATTTAATGGAACAAATACTTCGGTAACTATAAATAATTATTCTGCAATTTTTGATTCAAATAAATTTTTTCTTTATTATAATCACATTATATAAAAAAGGAAAATTTTAAATTGTCTATACAATATAAAAGTTTCCATTTAGCTGTTTAAATATCACTTGACCAAATGCATCACTTGTCATAGTTTCTGAAAGTTAAGAAAGTAAAATTTCAGAATAAAACAAATAAGTTTTCAACAGTCTTTGAAAGGAAAAAATTCTATATGAGAAACCAAAAATCGAATAAAACTACTTAAATCACAGACATTGTATTTATTTAAAAATAACACTTTGTTAACAACTTCATTTTTAAGCATGGATTCTAGATTTCATTTTTTAAACTCACAAGAATATCAATTAATATGATACAGGCATTTTTTTTTTAAATTTTAAACAGCATTTTGGTTAGCGTGGTAATGATGATGTTAGTACGTTTAAATTTATAAAATACATTGAAACACGAAAATACTTTTTTTTAAAATATTGTTATAACAATTTCCTTAACCTTTCAAGTCTTAGACAGTGATTTATAATAAGCACAATTTATTAAAGAATTGCTGCGCTGCTTTATTTAAAGAACTGCAGTTTTGAGGAGTTATTGTTCCGCACTAAGTATATCATTATGTTAATAGTTTTTCAAAGATTTCCTCGAATTACAATTAACTTTTTTTTAATATTTTATTCTACTCAATTTTAAAATAGCATTATGTATTTAATTTTATATATTACGTGACTATATAAATATGCTGATTATGTTTGCAGCCTTATAGCTAGAAAGTTGCTTGATCAAAAAAGCAAACTAGTTTTATAGTTACGTTCTTTTTTTTTGTAATTTTTTTATTGGTTTCAGAATGAATGAAGGTTTAAATTCATAAAATTTTTTTCATACGAAAATTATGCTTCCATAAATAAAGCAATAGTATTTTTCCATTTCATTGTTCTCCCCTCCTTCATGCATGAAAATGTTACCTGGTAGTTTTTTTAATTAATAAAATTATTCATTGTAATTAATAAATTAATTAATAAAATTATTTAATTAATGAAATTATTTAATTAATGAAATTATTTAATTAATGAAATTATTTAATTAATAAAATTTTTAATTAATAACATTTTTTAATTAATAAAATTACTTAATTAATAAAATTATTCATTGTTTAAATTTGTTTTTTAAAAATTTTGATTTTTTTTTAGTATCAACACTACTCGGGGATGCTAAATATTAAAAAAGCAATAATGAATTCTTTTATTTTTGAAAGTTGCGTGATGAACTCCTAAAATACCTATTGGGTTTGCGAAGTGGTTGAAAAAGATATGCTCTTTTCTTAACTCAGTTGTCGTTCAACAAAAAAACGATGGACACAGTAAACCTTTTTTAGTTACAGATCGAAAGAAAAATTAACAGGATGATTGATATAATTGAATTAAAAGATAATTATAATGAATGAACTAGATGGCTAATGTTACGTGGATGGATCATCAGCTTGTCTAAGGGTTATACTTCCGAAAAAGAGGAAATTCTCCTTATGGAGGCAACTATTTCTTGCTTATTCTATGGCAGGGGTGGCGAACCTTTATATACCAACGTGCCATTTTTTCCAAAAAATTGTTTAATGAGGTCATAGACGTGCCGTCAAATAATTTTGCCTTCGTGATTATTGGGAAAATAATAATGCTAAATACTATCAACTCAAAACTCTTTAATTACATTGAAAAAAATATACATTTTGCAATGTCTCAGTTATACACGTAATTCAACTTAAAGTAACATCAGTGTGACTTCTGTTGTTGCAGATTAGATGACAAATAACTTATATTAGGTTGTAAGATGTTAGTTTAAGCAGGACTGTTTATTTTTTTTTGTTAGTTATTTATTGTTAGCTTGTTTTTTATGGTTATTTATTGCATTTTTAGCATTAATTGTTAATTTTTTTCATTAATAATTGTTTATTATTTTGCGTGTTTTTTGTGAATTTTAATTTAATTATTACATATGCTTCATAGTGTAATAGCATTTGAGTAATAACAATTCATAGTGTAATAACAAATAAGATCGGTGACGTGCCCAAAACATTGTGTCGGGTGCCATAAATGGCACGCGTGCCATTGGTTCGCCATCCCTGTTCTATGGTTTTATGGCTTTAAGACAATTGAAAACGTATTGTTTGCGCATTTTATGCGGTTTTGTGCAGACAAATCCATGAGGGCCGAAACATTATGCGAGCTTACCTGTTGCCAACTGAAATGCAACTACGCAGTTGAAATTCGAACTGCAGAATTTTTTTTTTTTTTTAACATAGCGCAATTTTTTTTTCAAAATTCCAATTTGTTTGAAAGTTATTAGAATTTTAAACGCTTTTTTTTTCCTAAAATTTTCTCTCAGTTTTTTTTATTTTTTTTATTTATTTATTTATTTTTTTTATTTAATGCTCATTGTTGAAGAAAAACTTATTGTTCTTTTCATCTATATCTTTATTTTATAAGTTCACGCTTGAGTTGACGCCAAAAGTAACAAAAAAAGAACAAAAAAAAGAAATAGAGAGAGATTAGACGCTACTAGTAAGAAATATTGACATTTTAAAAGAAAACTTTTAAAAAAGAAGTAATAAAAATAAAAGAAGATAGATAAAAAAATTGCTATAAGGCTTGTTAGCGAGCAAAATTCTTTCTCATTTATTTCTTCTTATTGAGTCCCACATATCAACCTTTAATTTTATATATATTAATAATTAATTTCAATTATAAATAATTAATTTTTAATTGGTTAATTTTTTTCGAGTACAGATGACTAATTTTCAAATTCAATATTGATTGATGATAATATTTACAAAATGTTCTTTTGAAAAACTGCATTAATTATATATTTTATTAACAAAATCCGGTAAATAAATATTGTTTTAGAAAATAAAGGAATCGGAAACAACTAAAGGGGCTTGATGATCGGAGCGAACAGGGGGTGAAGCCTTCTAGTATCACGAAAAAATGTTGGTTATCTCTTTTCTTAATTTAAATACATGACACTAAAAATATTTAAAGACCTTATAAATCCTTTTAAAATTAGTTTTATTTTTCTAAATTTATAATAAAATTATTGGTTTAATGCCGCTTTAAGTAATCCCAAACTGAAAACTGCATCTCACTCATATCAAAAACTGAAAGCAATCAAATGATCTTCGTTCTATCATATTGCTGCGCCAATCTGTAAATGGATTTCTCTCCTCGATTGAACCACTCACAACAATAAGATAGCAATGACTATTTTAAGTGAAATTGGCTTATAGTTCTCAGTCATTTCTAACATTAGTTTCCACTTACTTTTGTATTCAAATGAAAGCACCAACTATTAATTGTCATTAAGCAGAAAATTTCTCATCAGTTGCTTTTTTTCAACTATTTCTTTGTTATTTCATTTTTTAGAATTTATGTAAGGTAATTACTCTAACAATAATATTCAATGATGATAGCTAGCTACTAAAAATCAATATTCGATTTAAGGGAGGACTAATTCTTAAATAATGTGATAAAACAACTAAATTAAAAAAATTTAAAAAAAGTTAGATGATTTAAATCATGCGTTTTGAAACATAAAAATTGCTTTCTTAAACCATTGGTTAAAAGTCCAGTAGATTCTTAAATCGTTCCCCTATTTCTGACTTCAAAATATTAAATGTTATGCTTATTTGTTGTCAATTTTAAGAAACTGAAATTTTGTTTCTAAATAGTTGGGGGAAAAAGCAAAATTTAATTATAGAAAAAACAAGTTGAAAATATTTTACTGTGTTGCGCGACCGGAAATATCGTGCTCAAAAATATTAAAGAAATTATTAAAACAACTTTTACATTAAAAAGCTGTTTTTAATTCTTCATTTATAATAATTACGGCAGCATTAAAGTTCTATTAAAATATGAGAGGTAATTCATAATTTTTAAGAAACCAAACGAAACATATGCAGAATATATAATAAATAAGTTTTGGCAATTAAATCGTTAAAATGTTAGCACTACAAAATGGTACATTTCCTGTTAGAAAATTTCCGAAGTCACGACCGTGATTGTTTTAACACACATGAGTATGAAATTCCTAGAAGAGAAGGGGGTGTAAAATGCATATCCCGACAATTTATCAAAACCATTGGAGAAAATAGTTGTTTTTTTTATCCACCCTCTACTTGTCTTAATGACGTGGGAAGAGTGAACAAAAAGCTCTTTTCGTTTCGAATACTTATAAAAAAAATAACCCTTTCTGTTTCAACCACCTCCATCTTAGTTACCTGTCTCCCGCCTGCTTGTAATTCTATTGTGACCTTCTACGCCTGCAAGGTCAAAACTTTCTACGCCACCGGGAATTATGCAATTGTGTTAGCAGTGGAGAAAAAAAAAATTACCACTGTTTCTATTTATTATTATTATTATATTTTTAGGAACATTGTTAGATTTTTGAAAATAAAATTTCGATCTATCCGAAAAGCTTGTCAAAACATTTTTTTGTTCCGAAATATCACTGAAATCGTCCTTTTATTGGTCGTTTCAGACTTCCACAAGGACTGTTGCGCAACAAGTTCAATCGCATCTATAACAACTTACAAATTAATAGTCCCGCAAATCGTTAAGACACGGTTCCCAGCAGATCACCGAAGTCAAGCATCACTGGCTGCGGTCATTGTGTGGGTGTGTGACCACTTGGAAGGGTCTGTGTAGGATCCGAGGGTATGTAGTATGGATTCTCATTAAACTGTTCTACCGTAAAGTACTTAACTTCACACGCAGGCCGTCGGGCTTCCGAAGTGGGGGTGCCATCCTCTCTGCAGAGGATCAAAATTGTGATGGCATGTCTTCGGATCATCCTCAGGGATGTTTCCCAGACCGTCGACTATAGGCAATTGTGCAGCTCTAATGTGAAGTAAATGAACTAGAACTAGAGTACAAATTAATATTAATACTTTTAAAGTAATAAATTTCTTAATTTTGTAATTAATTACACAATAATATACTTTTATGTGACTCTCTATTGACTGTATTCCTCTTGGAGTAAAGCATACGTAGGGAACTTTCCACAATTGCACCTAATTTTTTTATAAATAAAAGAAAGTGAGGGGAAAGCTATGGCGAGTTCCGCGGAGTAGCTAATCTAGTTGATGGGTCAGGAATAGGGAAAGTTTGTCGTGCGTTGATGGAAAGAAAATTAAATAGCACCATTTATAAATCTGTTTTCCTTTAAGAAATATGAGAAATTAAGAAATAAATTAAAAATAGGCCTTTAAAAAGACTTGGTTTATTTCAGAATTGTTAAAAATTTCTTTACATATAAAGTTTTCTTAAGTGCAGATTGTGACCTTAACACTGTACCTAAAGCATTTTTTTTTTAATTACTTAAAACTAAAATTAAACAGCCCCCTTTAAAAATTGGTTTCTCCCAAAAAAATACGAAGAATTAAACACTTAAATTAAAATTAGGTTTTCAAAAATGATTTGACTTATTTCAGAAGTGTTTAAAACAGTTTCTTTATATAAGATGGGTAAGAAAGTTTTCTTAGGTGCAGATTGCGTCCTTCACACCGTTTCTACAGCATTTTGCTGAAATGATTTGAATTGGAAGAAAAATTAATAGCTCCATTCAGGCATTAATTTCAATTTATTAATTTTAATCGGTTTAATAAAAAAACTTACAAATTTTATTTAATATTTTTTAAACATGCAAACTCTACTTTCACTCTTTCTATGAGAAGTATCTTTATATTTTGCACAAATTATTAGCTAGTATAAAATAATGTTCTGTTTGCTCTAATGAGATTTTTTTAGAATTATTTGATAAAAATATTGCTTATTGAAATTTATTGTAGGAGTGGATCAATAATTATTGATCAATTTATTTATTGATCAATAATTTTATAGTAATTGTTTGTAAAATAATAAACATCTGAAAGCTTATTTTAGAACTTTATTAATTTTTGAAGATAGACTTTTCATATATTTAAGAAGAAAAAAACAGTTTTATATTTGTCACTTTTTGGTAATAAATTCTAAAAGTGTCTTTTATATTTAACAATATCTACATTACAAACATTCTAAATTGTGAAGAAAAACAAATGACATTTTAATGAAGTTGACAAAAGGCGTATCGTTGTGAGAGAGAGTTTTCGTGGTTTTCAGAAATTAGGACTTAATAGCTTTGCTCTTTAGTTATTTGTGAAGAGTAAATGTTACAAAAGTAATGGATACTAACGACCTCTCTCGCTTAATTGCTTTAGGAAGGATTTGAACATCATCTTCGAATGAAAAAGCCTTAAAAAAGCCTTCAGCATCAAAACCAAAATTATGACTGTATTTTACAAGTTAGATAGTCTGAGATAACACAGACTAATGAAAGATAATTAAATTGAAAGATTTAAGCTGTTCTCTGTTTAAATTAACATTTCCCTCATATTTTGTGTTTAAAATATTTGTTAAAATTTGCTTTAAAAGTTTGCACAACTTATAATCCATTGATGTATAACAGTTGCTGTATAATATTTTGCAATTCATATGTTGAATGATAATTTTAAATCCCTTGTAACGAATACAAGACGAAAACATCGTCCTAATCGAAAATTGAGTTAGGTCTGTATATCACAAATAAGATAGAGATATAAATACACATACAAAAACTAAACAGCTTATAAGAATTAAGTTGTTTTTACCTAATACATGAGTATTAAGTAAACGCATTTTAATTTTTTTTCTTTTAAAAAAAGGTTGGTTAAAATTAATACATTGTAATTAACACATTGAAATAATGTATTAAAACTAACACGTTAAATTAACACATTAACACAAAATTCACAGCTTGTAATCCATTGTTCTGTAATATCTTATAACCGTTTGGTGTATGAAGACTCATAACCCATAGCGTTTTAGTAACTTATAAATAATGATTTTAATGCTTTATAATAACTAAAAGTTCCTTGCTGTAAAATAACAAAGAACAATTTTTGTTTAACAACTTATAATCAATTGTTATATAATAACATCTAACTGCTGCTGAATAAAAACTTTGCTACTATGCTGTATAATAAATCATAACAGTTGCTGTATAATAACTTTATAATCTATTGCTGAATCAAAAATAAGGTAGGCCCTTATTAGGTTTCATATTGTTCCATAGTAATAGTTTATAAGTTTTATACAACTTAAAAGCTAATTCTGACATGAAGCAAAACACAACGGACATACTATAGTTTCAATTCTATAGACAAGAACATTTCTCTACGTCTAAATACCAAATGAAAACACCATTTAAATACCATGAACATTTGGTATTTAGACATTGAGGAAGTTTCTTGCTTATAGAATTGAAACTATAACAAGTCCTTCTATACTGTCTTTTGTGCTTTATTCACATTGTTTTTGTTTCTTGCTGTTATACTTATCACAACGTATACCTTATCCTTAGTTTTATAATTCTGACCTGTTTCTTGGAGTAGACATAAGAAAGGCTCTTTTTATGCATTAACATTAATATGATACATTATTTTTCACAAATGAAAAAATATAGACATTTTGCCCCTATCACAATATTGCTATTTAATAACTTTACTACCTAATGCACGTTTCTAAATCTTTCGATTCTTCTGTATAGAAAACTTTTGAGTTTCAACACCTTCTAATGAGAGGTTCTTGTTTATAGAATTGAAACTATAGCATGTCCTTTTATACTTTCTTTTGCGCTTTATTCATATTGTTTTTGTTGTTTGCTGTTCTACGTAGCACAACGTATACCTTATCTTAGTTTTATAATTCTGACCTGTTTCTTGGAGTAGACATAAAAAAGGCTTTTTTTTATACATTAACATTAATATGATACATTATTTTTCATAAATGAAAAAATTTAGAAATTTCGCCCCTATCACAATATTGTTATTTAATAACTTTACTATCTAATGCACGTTTCAAAATCTTTCGATTCCTCAATGAGTTTCAGCACCCTCTAATGAGATGATTGATAAAGTAAAATGATAACGTTTGCCATAATAATACGATGTTATGACCAGATAATATCGGCTTAATGCCAAAAAGGTACCACACCTCCATCAAACTGTACTGATGCCTTGGAAGCAGTCTAAATGCATTACAAATTTAGAAATATGATACATTATTTTTCACAAATGAAAAAATTTAGAAATTTTGCCCCTATCACAATATTGCTATTTAATAACTTTACTATCTAATGCGCGTTTCTAAATCTTTCGATTTCTCTATATAGAAAACTTTTGAGTTTCAACACCTTCTAATGAGAGAATAGATAAAGGAAAACGATAACATTTGCCATAATAATACGATGTTGTGACCAGATAATATCGGCTTAATGCCAAAAAGTTACCACACCTCCATCAAACTGTACTGATGCCTTGGAAGCAGTCTAAATGCATTACAAATTTTGCAAGAGCCCCGGGCAAGGTCGAGAGGAGCCCAGCCTAATTTGGAACGATCCCTGTCGTTTCTTCATGAAATAAATTCCATTAGCATTTTGCGTTCTTTTTCTTTGTAATTGCACTCAGAGACTATCCCTTTCGCAACAGTGGTTGGGAATTAAAAAACATGTTTTCTTCTTCATCAACTCCCCGAATCAGTTGTCAGTTTGATGAATTCAAGGGTATCTTTTTGATATTCGATAGTTGATTCCATGAAAAAGAAGTTTTTAATTCGTCTGATGAAAAGTAATAAGCGTGGAATCCCCATACCGGAGCCATTTTCGTTATCGATCGCTATCAGACTTTAGCAAATTCTGATTTATGCACAATTATCGTGATGCCATTTCGGAAGATGTGTGAATTTAATGACACTTTCTGCGAGGAAATAAAAAATTAGTCGAACACCCTGTGCTTGCAGTGAAACAGTGAATAATGAAGTATTCTTATGAAGTTCTTATTTTATTGGTTTTTATTGCAAATGGACTTTAAATCAATCAATAAATTTATTTAAAATTGATCTAATTAAAGTTAAGTTTAATTTTAAATTTGGTTTTTATAATTCTAATTTAATTTTAAATCCTTAATATATTTTTTTATTAAATCATAACTAATTGTTTCATATAACTATTAAAAATACTATTAAAATGTGAATTCAAGAGAATAAATTGGTTTATACACCTGCAAATATTATTGCAAATCTTAATTTTAATGATGTTAACTTTCTATTGATCTGATGGTATATTTATTAAGTTCCATTGGCACCAGTTGATGTTTTAATGAAAACAGGTATAGACCAATAAAATACCTATTGATCAATATTTATTCATGCTGCTAAGTTTTACTGGTGTCAATAAAATTATGTTGATATCAGTTCATATATTGATAAAACAAGTACAGACCATAGAGTACCTAACTGATCAACATCTATTGATACAAGTACACTACTGATGTCAGTAGACATCAGTTGAAGTGTGAATGCAGACAAGTACATACCAATCGAATACCTACTGATTAATATCTATTGATACCAATACACTGCTGATATCAATTGAAATGTCAAAAGAAGCAAGTACAGACCGATAAAATTCTATTGATCAATATCTATTGATACCAGTGCACTACTGATATCAGTTGACATCAGTTGAAATGTCAATAGAAAGAAGTACAGACCAATAAAATTCTATTAATATCAATAAATGTTTTTATTGATTTCCATTGATCATTTTTTGCAGGGTACATATTATTAGATTTACAGACAGTTGTAAGTTGCAACTGTCGTGGGTGAATGTAGCGCTTAAAATATCATTTATTTTTTTTCGAATATCAAATTATAATCAAACTCTACCTTAACAAAACCCTACCTTCAAAAATAAAATAAGAAACCTTAAAAATAGCGTTTAAATTTTGGCAATTCGGGCAAACAATTGTTATGGAATTATTAAAAACCAAAAGATATGTAATACTCGATTAGTATAAAAAATACTATTTAGACTGAAAAAAAGAACATGATTTCTCGAGCCAAAGATTGTAAAAGATCTTTCAGAGTTAGATCGTTTTCTACCTCTGAAATATAAACTAATAAATAAAATTATTCAAGATAAATTTGTGTTTCAATAGTAATTTATTTACAAAAATATTGAAGATTGAGTTTGTACCAATTAAATTAGAAAACTTGGTATTAAAAGGATGTCTTTTTTTAGAGTTTTGATGATTTGATAAATCTAGTACATTCATAAAAGTATAGTAAGTATAATTCGAATAAATGGGTTATTATGACCTACATAGAATAAAGTAATTATAACTCCCTGAACTTAGTAATTTTTATCTCACCATTGTTATAGAAGAAAATTAAGCAAACGATAGACTCATTCGCGCTATTCTCAGACAAGATCAAATGCAAAGTAGGAAGCAATCATTAGAGACGAAAACAGACTAAATGTATTCTCAAAAGTCTAAATTACAACCTTCCGAAAGTTAGTTAATTACATTCGCTAGCCTACGGGGGTATCAAGAGTGTAAGGACCCTAGAGGGTTTCTTCAGCAATCAGGAACATATAACATAGTCAAGGAATTCGAACCTAACGAAGAATACATATTATTAGATCGTAAAACGTTTTCCCAAGATCTTGTTAAGCACATCTCTGTGTGTAATTTTAAAAGAATGAGTTATGGCCTGATTTTAATACGTAATCTCTACTACTCTGACAACATTCGTCAAATATTATGGCATTTAAGTTGGAGCTGTGAGTGTTGGCTATGGGTGTACTTGACGTTTCAAATACTTTTTTATATTACAGATAGAAGCATTTCCAAGAGATCAAAATGATTAGTTTTTATTTTTTTTAAGGGGTTGGGGAGGGGTTGTAAAATCTTCAAATAATGCGTGCTTAGTTTGAAATTAGAGTAAAAAAAGTTTTCATTTTCTTAATTGGATATTTACCCTTCAAGAAGAAGATGACGGATACCCACTCATGTTACATATAACGGCAGCGCCAACTGGTCGTTTGTAAGCAAAATGGCGTGTTAAAGTTAAGCGAAGTTTCTCCACATAAGTTAGAATGTTAATTAACGCGAAATTAATTAAATACAACGCCAATTCGCACATCGAATTTGTTGAAATTAAATTCTTTCTCACCTAAGTGTTTCACTTAACTTAGATTTATTATTTGTTTATGTATTTCACTGTAACAGTGATATATTTTTGTTTTGTGTACGTGACAACTTCTGTGCATAATTACTTTATGTTCTAAATAGCTTCCTGTCTGTCTCTTGTGTTAGATAAGAAATATATAATGAAATTTTTGTGAAAGAATCTTTGTGTAAGAATATAGAATGTGTGACTTAAGAGAATCGATACTTGACGGGCTTGACTTACTCGAAAAATTTGAAAGAACAGTTGCTGACGTAAACAAATGCCACGTTTCAGCAACCAATGAAGATCGAGAAGCCTACACTACGTCCCTTGCCGATATCACTTTGAATTTAATTTCAGAATATAGTCAATTTTAAACTTCTATTCCTTTGCTGACAACTTAACTCTGACAAACGTTATCATGCTAAATTATGCTTTTTAGCATTATGCAAGCAGTAAATTATGTTATTATGTTCTACTTCATATGCATGCATAAGCACTGATGAAGTTTTTTTCCTTCCTGACACAGTTTTTTTTTTCTGCATTTCTTAAAAGCGACGCCAAGTTCTACTTTTAATATTCAATTTTGGTCTACAAAAACGCGCTTGTAGAATGCCTTATAAAAGGTGAGGGTTTTTAGTGATTTCAGAAAGAATACTCGTAGTCTTTTTAGCCGTTCTATGTACAGTGAGCAACAACAAAAAAAGTTATCATCCTGAATAACTTTTGTTCTGATGATCGGATTTTCACGTACTAAGAGTCAATTTTAATGGTTTCTGGGAGTGACTTCAAATATGCTAATTAATTAGTGCTAACAATGATTAAGTTGAGAAATCAGACACAAGGCGCATTTTCTCTGAATAAACATTTTACTACTGTTATAATTCACCAAAGTATTAAATAATCAATTTCAGTATATAACTTCATATATCTGGAAACGAAATCTTAAGTTTCAAAATTTTAATTTTAAAGTTAAAAATAACTTCGTTAATTTAATATGAGTAGGGGAGAGTGGGGTCAATTGTAACAGGGTACGATTGTAACAGAGCAAAAATTTCGAGTGTCGGGTTCTATATTTGGTTCCTAGGTGGCGCACAAGGTGTATTTATTAAATCTACAAGTACACCCCTGCTGGCAACCATTTTTATGTACTTCTGAAAGAGTTACATCACAAAAGATATTTTCACGCTACGTAAGTACTTTTTTTGGTATTAGAATATTATATTGTAGCAAAGTAATTTTGTTTAAACAAATAAAAACTATTAACCGAATATGTAAGTGGACACCTTAATCAAAATTTCAAAAAAAAGAGACTAGTTTTGCTAATTAACTAGTGCTAATTAACTTTTTAACAAATGAAGCTGAAATGGCGTCTTGGGGACGATTGTAACAATAAGTAAAGGGACGATTTTAACAGCTGAAAATAAATAATCTTATGTTTACAAACCATTACTTAACTCTTTAAGAGCCACCAATAGTTTCCTGTATCATTTATATTATGTTGCATGTGCGTTATTTTATTTGTCACCTTTCACAGCATAAATTAAAAATTTTAACCCTTAAAGTTAAAAGTTTAACCCTTTAGGTCTCTGCTCATTATTATTTTTACTCCTAAAATATCACTACTATTTTGATCAATAAAAAAATATATCTCAATAACTATGATAATATGTATAATTAACTATGTTTTAGTTGAATTCATGAACTGTTACAATTGACCCTGTAAGTGGGGACAATTATAACAAGTGTACGACTGTCAAAAATTGTTGATAACTAATATAATAACATTTAAAGTAGGGTATTTATTTTTTTTTTCTCGTAGAGGATAGTCTGCTTTACTCGTCTGTCAATTAATACTAATAATATATTGGATTTTTTTGTTAGTAAAAAATAGTTAAGTAAAAAATGTTACAATTGACCCCACTCTCCCCTACTATGGTTTTTTTTTAAATGCTTTAAGGATCGCATGAACCCTGCTTAGATAATAATTAACAGATGTTTGTAAGCCATAGCCATAAAATGTCTATTATTGAAATTTATAATATCAACTAGTCGTTTCTTGTTGCTATAGGATGCAGTGGCCCTTTGAGGGAAAAGAAACTTTTAAAAAAAAAGGAGCGTTGTGACAACGTCGGAGAGGATCGCTCATAAGTATTTTATTTTATAACCGGCTTTCAAAATATACGACTATCAATTTTCCTTGTAATTTTGAGCCCAATCCAGAAGACAAAGAAACTTCTGGATCAAGCATTATAACAAATTAGTCTTCGAAGAGGATTTTGTGATGAAACTAACCCGCATTTGCAGTATAGGGAGGAAAAGCCCGAAAACCATCCGGACCATCCAGCCCGACGGAAAGGATATTCTAACTCATGTTCCATCGATAATTGAGAATATTTTAAGTCAGCACTGTGCTCAGTGCGAGCCTGCATTAAAATTCGTATCAACCAGACACCACTTGGAGTCCTATCATCGCATTGGAAAGCGAACTTATCTTTCATGATTCCTGGTCAAGATAAAATTCATATTAAGTTGTATTTCATAAATTACGAAATTGCTGAATTTTAACAGTTAGAGCACGCCAAACATATTAAACACCCTGTATTGTTAAAAGTTTCGATCACATTAGTGTCACAAATATTTCAAAACTTTCTTTCACTTTTTAAAAACAATTTATCAGAAGTGCTTACGCCGATACGATCCAAAACCTTCTAAACTATATTTTCAGAATAAAATAATTCTATTAAAATCGCACACAAAGCTAATTACTAATTTTAATGGAAATAAAAAAAACGCATCTTAATGAAGGTCACGAGAAAAACATCAGTCGCTAACCTGAAGAAACCGTGACCGTGCCATTGAAAAAGATTCTTTGAAAGTACATTAAAAAAATAATAATCGTGAATGTTAATTTTTCATGTTGGCAACACACTTAACGCAAACCGCTCTTAGATCGAAATTGTTGATTGTTTTGGTCTACTTCCATTGGCGAAAAGTGAAATCATAAACAATAAGGATGAAAGGTGATCTCTTCTAGTCGAAGGCCAACTGAGCCAATATTTTCACCTAAATTAGACATATGAAAAATGAGGTTAATATTTATTCCAGCTGTGCGTGATTATTTCATTACGAAGAATCAAAGAAAGTAATATACACTTAGTACAAAAGAGCGGTTATTCTTTTCTAGTTTTTACCTTGAAACTTAACAAAGCTAGGGCAATTGAGCATTGTTCGTAAACGAGATCTAGTTAAAATATTAAGTAGCAGATATTCTAAATGGCTCCGAAAATCATTTAGAATTCATATATTTTGCTACTTGCCTATGAAATAGATACTTATAACTTATAGCTACTTGTAAATGGAATCTTATTGATGATTATAAAAATTTTATCTACTTTTTAAAAACTGTGTCATTTTGCAATTGTTTATGCATCTTTCGTTATACAAAAGAAAATATATTGAAACTTTTCATAAAGCTTGTCATACCAATAGATTCAATTCAAATATTGCTAGAAAGAACTTAGAAAAAAAGTGTCTTCTGCAAATAAATTTTAAAAAAATTATTGCTGATACGAATGATATAAGTTTAATCTTTATAAGTGTACATACCTTTCCCTCTTCCCACTAGTAATATTATTGTAAGCATTATGACTTAGGTTACATTTTACTCTAAATATGCAAGATTTTAATGAATTTTGTTATAATAATTAACTTTGAATTAAGTTAAAATTTACTTATATTTTTTAAAAAATATTTACTTTTGTTTGTTTTTTATGAAATTTAAAAAATTTCTAACAATATTTTTAATTCCAAAATATTGTGTAAAATTATTTGTGATATTTGGTGCAATTTGATGTAATGATATATTGATACCTACTTGAACTTTTAACACCTGACTAGAAAATTCACGATTCTTTTTTGCATTCTTCTGGACCATTTTTTATTTTTTTATCTGTATACTAGGGGGCTAAGCCGCTCACAAACCTGGATGATTGCTTCGCAATAATTATTGTTTCTTGGCAGAAAAAAGTTTTTATATTAAAGTTAAAATTATTCGCTTAGCATATATGTACTAAAAGAAATTCTGTTTGCTTACGCTTGTGCCCCCACTTCAAACGTCCAAAATATTATTATCTTTCAGCATTATAAATACTTAGATCTATTGGTGAACAGAAGTAATTTTTCTAAGTAATCATTTTTAAGAATAACATTTATATTGTTACAACATTATATAGTTCAAACGAGTTCACAACCATAATTTACTATTTTCGCTTACTTACCAAGCGAGCGGATAGATGCTTAAAAGTTATTTTTGCTTGCATCTCATTGTGCATGAAGCTGATCGTTAAGTTGTAAATCATTTAACAGATCTCTTTAACTGAAGCTTATAACTGTAGATTAATGTTATTTGCACAAAATTAATAATTGTAAAATGGTTAATAAGATTAGACCACCTTTCTAAATACCTCTACTTAAAAATGTAGCACAGAATTGCATAATAATAATAATAAAAACAATAATTCTCTTAGTTTTAAACTTGTGAATTAAAAGCGTAATAATAGTAGTACAGGGAAATAATTCTAAGTTAGGGATACGAAAATATGTACGGACAACAATAGGAAACTGTGAAATCATCATTAGATTTTTATCTATAGTAAGAAATTTAATATTTTTGTAACGAATTAATCTCAATTAATTAAGTATAATATTTTTCAGAATAAACATGATAATTAACAGCTGAAAAGAGTAAAATAAACTAGAACTTTTAATATTATTCATAATGTTTAAATTTTATCTTTTCAATGGATTCGAAATGGCAAGTTAAAGCAAAAGTCGTTTGCGAATGAGTCATTTTCACTGCAGTCTCTCCTAACTATCGTTTGGTATGAAATGATTTGTCATTGTATAGTTGTCTTTTTTACAAGAAAAATATAATAATATTAAAAAGAAAACAAGTAAAGCTACTTTCATTTTGCGAGAATTAACTGTTATTGGACCAACTTTTCTAAAAATCTCATGTGCAAAAATTGTGAAATAGGATATGCGATTGATTACATGACATGTTTAGGTAGAGAGAACCTTGGTTTCAAAAATTCGAAGGTAAAAAAAATCACAGATGTGAAACTCCTAAACAATACCACCATCGCATGCGATTTTGCGTAGGCGATCATCTAAAGAAAACAATAAGCACCATAATATTCTTTATTCCTCATACTTTCTCTTATTTGAAGGTCAATCTTAAGCCCCTCCCACTTTGCTCCATATAAGGAAACGACCTTGAACACCTGACCATCTATGTAATAAAATATCGAAGGTACACATAATTTATAAATTTGAAATAATTGCGCGCATGTGTTTGGGCGCACGATTGGGATAATTTTTATTAGACATGCATTATTTATATTTTACGTGGTAAAAAACATATAAGGCGTTGATATACCGTTATTGACGAATTAAAATTAAAAATTCGTTGACCTCAAAATTTTAAGAGGTGCGTGCTAGGATTAAATTGGAAAATTTATTATGGATTTCACGATTATTGTCGAGATAGTATAAGTCTTGTTGTACATTTTGGAAACATTTTCGAAATTTTGACAAATCTTTTCATCTTTACTCGATTAGAAACTTCAGCGATATTTTTGTGTAAACTATTCGTGCATTAAAAAAAATACGGATCAAATTACGGTATAAAGTACCGGCACATTGAATACATCATTATACTGTAAAATCCATTTTTACCGTAAAATATTATATCATAATTTTCAATGGAATATTTATTTATTTAGAGTGATTCAGCGATTTTTTTGTAATTATTATTGGGAAAAATATGGTATATCAGAATTTTTGCCCCTTCACATGTTACGGTAAAAATGGATTTTACGGTAAAAAGTACCGCACCCTGATTGCCGGTACTTTTTGCCGGAATTTAATCCGGAATTTTTTCAGTGTGGTATAATTTTTAAATATCACTTATTTTTGAGTATTCTAATACCAAACTTGTTCTTATGAATATTTATAGTTATTATAAAATATTCTTATTTTGAGTTCCATTTGAAATTAATTAGCAATCAACTCTAATAAATTAGCTAATTTTATGGGAGCTCCTTGAATCCTGTATAGTGTTGCAAATTAAATTTAAACCAAATTATTCGGAATGTATCGTTTTTTTTCAAAAAACTATTTGTTTGATACTAATAATTGATAATAAGTGATACTAATGTTTGATAATTTGTTAATAAAAAAAAATTTTTTTTTTTGAAAAAACAACAAAAAAACTAGAATTAAAAACTTTATTGCACGTAGACATCGTTAATCCTTTTATTTCTGTATTGTCAGATTGTCTCTATCTCTCTCTTGTTTATTATTTTCACGAAAACTCTAAAATATCTTAAAAGTTGCGAAATTATCTTGTATCCAAGGCATTTAATGAAGAAGACATACCACTTTGAACCTGTTTCCGACACAATTTATCTCTGAATGACTATAATTGCAAGTCCAGAATTGATGTAGGAAGAAAAAGTACAAAATAATCAGAAAATGCCAGTGAAAGAATGAGGAAAACCACAAAAAGTAAATTAAAAGTCCATAAAAAGCGTGATCGATAAATGGTCTTGGTAAACCTGTAGTAAAAAAAATGGCGAAGTTAAGAGAAATTTTTTTTACGAGATATCAAACGAAGCATAAAATAAATGGATACTATAAATTGGAGAATGTTGTGACCTTTCCCAGACCGTCAAATGTATGATTCACAAGTTTAAACCACAATTAGCTAACTATGGTGCAAGTATTCCAAATAAAAACAAACTTAACAATTTGTTATATGAGGTACTGTCTGCAAGTCGGAAACGCTTTTCTTGATTTGATGACGGGCAGGTGTTTTGGGTCTTTGCAGCGTGTAATGATGCCATGACCCTATATCACGATGAACTCCACCTTTCTTGCAGTACGGCATCACAAAAAAAGTCTTTTAATGAAGATTTTTCTGAAGAACTTGTCATTTCGCCGAAAATATTCAAGTCTTAAATTATGTTTCGGGAGAGTTTTGCTTAACAACTTCAAGCAAAAAGACAATTTAATGAGTAAATTGCTCTCCGCTCTCTATTAGTAGAAGGATTTCAATTATGGTCGGGAGGGGGTATATACCATCTATTTTAGAAGTATAAAGATGTCACTCACAAAAATTTGAAGTCAGAACTTTTAACATGGCTAGTTTAAAAATCAATTTATATTAAACATGATATAAGTTTCTCTTTATGGTATTAAAAGAAAGAAATGTGCGTGATTTTTATTTTCTTAAATATCAGAGAGATGTTAAAAATCTATATTACGAATTGTCATAACACAGAGCGCCATGCATATTTTATTTTATAACTGTAATCGAACAGCCGACCCAACTTTTTGGGTTTATACGACTGCGAATGTTCAATTCTATAGCTTTATAATTTTGAACACATTCTAGAAGACAAGGGAACTTCTGAATCAAGAACTGGAAGAAATTTGCTTTCGTAGAGGAATTTTTGATGAAACTAACCAGTATTTGTGCTACATAGTGTGGAAAACTACAAAAACCTCCTATGGTTAGCCTAACGGCAAGGGGACTCTAACCCATGATCTGTCTACCACTGAGAATATTTTACGTCAGCACTGTGGCCGGTGCAAGCCAGATTCGGAATTCGTATCCACCAGCCATCGCTGGGATTTGATCCCTGTTCACATTATCGGAAGGCGAGCGCTCTTTCCCAGAGCTATCATGCTCACCCCATGCATATAGAGAAATTATACTTAAAAGGTTAGAGGAAATGGTAAAAACATGAAATATTGGTTCGCTTATTTAAAACAAATGCTTGAAAAGAATCCCAGCCCTTGCAATAATAATATAAAATAAAAAATTGATTTTAAAAAAATCAAGCTCATGCTCTACCAAAAATCATGACTTAAATAATGCCCAACCTATAGTATTGTTTCACTCTTTTTTAATCTACTTGGTAAAAAAAAGGTTTTAAAACTTTGTCTTATATTTTATTATTTTCTTTTTGGTTTTGTATCTGTTAGTTTGTTAACGTGTGATAGAGATCAAATTTTCAATTGACGATAATGATTCTTACACATTTTAGAAAACAACTTATTTTGTATTCTAGCTCAAATTGAAGTTACAGCGCTCTAGCTAGCGAAGTTTCAACAAACGATAAATTTTATCAGGCAAAATAAACTCTGTTTGCAATGCTCAGGAAACTATTACAACTTGTAGAGTGTTACAACACTAACTAATAGCAAAGAGTTCAAAATTTGGATTAACGTGCAATTCCTTGCTGATAATATGGCCGTTAATTCTCTTTGTAACGGTAAGAAAACGATTAAAACTTGGATTATAATCCGACACACAGCTTCAGTGCAAGTTTGAGAGCCATAGTTCATCGAAATTTTGACTAATGATGAATTTTACTGTGGCTAGAAAACGTTTGAAACATTTATTTTCCTTACACACGAAGCTCCAATTAAAATTTGCGCGCTAAAACTAGTCAGTTTGAAATTTTTATTTCACGTTTCCGCCCTTAAAAACGCAAAAGCAGTTAATAAAAATGTAATAACTTAAATAAGCTTAAAGATAAAGTAATACTTTTTTTTAAAATCTTTCTTGTTCTCAAAACCTAATCCTTTCAATTCTAATTCATGATAAAATAGAGTTATTTCTGTGCGCTCTTCAAAACTTAACAATTCAATAGATGTTGAAGAGTTCTAAGCCCATCACTCAAACAAGTGATGTTCTGGCCACAGTGGCAAAAAATTTCTAATCTGATTTACACAACCTAACCTCTTTATATAAGCTATCTCTTTGAAATCAACTGTCAAGTGTCCTAGAAAGAAACATGGCTACTTAAAAGAAAGCTAAAATCCACACCCTTTAACACCCGGATACTGACTATCCTTTCACTCCCAGAGAACACTTTTCCAAGGACAGGCAGAATATTTAAGATTGTTTGGTCTCTTTTATTTTTGTTATTTTTAGTGTGATGCTTTGCTTGATGAATGAGGAGTTAACTCAGCTGTAAAAATCTTCTGACTCGATGAAAACAGGAGTGGGGATTTGGACCTGATGACAAGTGACTTCGGAACAATGGAGTATGGGCCACTGTTATGATTGGAGAACTTATTTCAGTGGACATCTGCAGCGTACGACAAGCGTGTCCAGTTTCATGGATTTTATGGGAGTTCAAGTTCAGGTCATTGTCAAGGACAGAATCATTTTACACTTTGAATTCAAGATTTTTTTTTTTAATTTGTATAAGCAGAATTTAGTTTTGGTAAAAGTAGTTCCAGATTAAAGTAACTTCATTAATTCGAACCATTTTTTTTAAAATTGTTCCTTTTAACTTCATGATTTCAAACACATTTCTTGTTTTACTTGATGAAAAACGTCATTCGCTTCAAAAATATCCAAATTGGAAATAACAGTCGATATAAGTACCGTCTTTACGCATCGGCACAGTGCCAAAGGGGCCCAGGCCCTTGATAATCTTACTTTTTATAAATTGTATTAAAAAAAGCTAAGAATAAACAACATTGCCTTATATATTTTTTTGAATACGTATATTCTATTGTATAAAGTGTGCATTTTTTCCCACATATAGTGATTGATAATCATTCAAACACCAATAATTTGAATAGTTTATCACCAAGAAAATTTAAATCGGCAACCGAAATCTATTTTTCTTTGTTCCAATGAAAATTTTAGGTACTAGGGCATTGAAAGATGATTTAACAACTGTTTAGTTTGACAAAATAATTCATACTTTATGAATTTTTAAAAAAATTTGTTATACCTTTATGTTTATTTAATTTAATAATTTTAATTAACTCCCATGGTTTTGAAAATTATTTTATTATTTGAGGATTAAAACTGGTTAGCATCTCAATTTTTTTAAAAAATTATACATAGTTTAAAAATGCTTTATTTGAGTTTTTGGGGTAATCAAAATGTGTTTGAATTTCTTAAAATTATTGCATCATATCTTAAAAATGATTTTTTTTATGTATGTATAGTTTTTTAGTTCGTTTTTAAACATTATGGTATGTTATAAAACATTTTTGTGCCTGTGGGGCCCAGCATTCTATTAAAACAGCCCTGGTCGACATGTTTCAAGCACTCAAAAAATAGGCGCATATTTTCAAGACTTGTCAGACGAGGAGGAGAAACAGAAGTGATTTGAAATATAAAACGTAAAGTTGCCGAAGAAAAATGCAAAAAAAAAAATATATAATATTTCAAATCACTTTTGTTTTATCTCATTCACGTCTGGCAAGACTCGAAAATGGGCGCCTGTTTTTGAGCGTTTGACACATGGTGACTTTTTTTTTTTTTCCGATTCGGATATTTTTGTAACGAATGAAGTTTTTTCATCATACCGCTTAAGTTTCGTGGGATTATTTATTTAGTGTTTTTTTTAAAAAACACTTTTATAAAAGTTCAGTTGATAAACTATCAAGCCACTTTAGTTCAAGAAAAGATTTTATGTTTTATTGTGATGGACAATCATTCGTGAACTACAGTTTTGCTTAATGCATTTAGCAAGATTTTTATAGAAAAAAATATAAATCTTTGTGTGCGAAACGTTTTATTTACACAAAAATTATTTCACATTATAACGTTAATCATATGGTTGCCATTCAAACTTATGAAAACATATTATATTACTATGAGTAGTGAAACCTAAAAATAGGCTTTGAAAACTGCCAAAATATTTGAAAGTAAAAAAAAATTGCTCATTTTCAAACTAATTCGATTCAGATTCTGCGCAAACTTGTAGTCTACACTACGGAGTAGTTAGAGGGGACACCATGAAGATGATTTAGAACATAATTAGAAAGAAATTTCAAAATATTTTTTTTTCTTTTAAATACAATTTGTTTCCTTTGGTAAGTGCGGACCCAAGACTTAAATTTTTTATCCGATTAATCTGAAAATTTAACGCAGTGATTTCTATTATTACTGTAGTGTTCATTGCTCTTTGTTCTTTTAATGAATTATTTTTTGACAAAATAGCAAAATAATAAATAAAAAAATTCTTCACGAATTAAAGCTTGTTATTTATTTCGTCAAAAAATATAAGCGTCTTAAGGCATCCTAAGAGTAATGGAAACTAACATAATGTTAGCATGAATATAACGTAAAATAAATAATTCCAAGGAACTGAAGCGGTAAATAAACTTGATAAGTAAAAAAAGAATTCATTGATCTCAAAAAAATTTAAAGATGGTAATTACAGTTGACGTGTTTCAAGTGCTCAAAAATATGAACCCATTCTCAAGATTTGCCTGACATGAAGGTGAAAAAAAAAAGTGATTTGAATAAAAGTGAAAAATAAAATTAGAACAACCGTGTCAGCAGAGTTTGAAACAGGAAAAGTAAATAAAGATGAAAAAAAGTAGAAAGTCCAATGTGGCCGAGAGAGGCGAATTAGGTCAAAATGCATTTCCACGCGCTATGGAGAGATGTTGAGGAAATCATGTTGTTAACGAGGGAATCGGCATTCGTATGAATGAAACAAGATTACGGGATATTAAGATGAGCTGATTTGACGAGGGTGCAAATATGGTATTGGGGAAATTAAATTTATGCTCAAGATTTCAACTATATGCCGTACTTGATGATATAGCACAATATTGTTAACAGACATAATAATCGTATTCCCTTAGTCTAAATTTTAAAGCGTTTGTTTTCGTCTGTACGATGTAACCAAGATCGCACTGACGAGGAATGTGATTAATGTCTCAACGATTTTCTACCCTGATGTTCAAGATGCTTAAGTTTTGTCAGCAGGCTTGAAAATGATTTTAAAACAAAAACTAAATAGGATCTTAGCAATTTTTTAGCAAACGGGAGAAGAAGAAAAAACGATATAGTAACAAATTCATAGAAAGAATCGAGAAGAGGAAGTTAAGTTTAAAGAAGATTCAGAGCAAAAGTCAAGTGGAATCGCTCAGAACCGTTTTCCAGAAAACAAAATTTATGGCATTTTCAAATTAAGTTGCTTTAAAGAAATTTACAAAATCTTACTCCATATCTATACAATTTATAAAAGTATGGGTATATTTTCTGTTTTTTCATAATTTTTAACTTAAAATAGCTGCCAGAAGTTTGACCCCTTAAGTCTGGCATCATAATACTAGGAGATGCAAAAACTATAAGCTACTTCTAAGATAGATTTGTGATCTTCATAGAACTATGGTCTACACTTCATAAATTCAATGAACATTTAAAGTATTAACGATACCTAAAATAACATTTTCTTTTACCTAATTTTTTCAAATATTGATTTAAATCCCCCCCCCCAAATTGAGCTAAAAAAATTAAAGGATTCTGTTTAACAAAAGTTAGGGCAAATGTTGTACAAGATTTATGATAGCATTTATACTGTGAGTTATTTAAAGAAAAAATGTAAGAAGATGTGTTTATGACTACAAAGACATCACATTTAAATTGTAGAAAAAATATTGCACCTACAATTACAAACATAATTTAAAATCGCTGGCCGAAGACTCCCCGTGTAGTAAATGGTGACTAGTGCACGTTAAATCTGCCAAATCTCAAAGTCCTCCATGTTTCCATAACAAATTATACCTTACTGATCCAGGAGTTTCCTTGTCTTCTGGATTGGTTCAAAATTACAAAGCTCCGGAGTTGAACATTAGTAGTCGTAAACCCAAAATTGGTTCAGCTGTTGAACGACGGTTATAAAATTTAAAAAAATTTCAGTAAGAGTCGCGATGGCTCAGGGGATAGAGCGTTCGCTTTCCTGTAAAGGACTGATCCTCCTTAAATGGTCCCAGCAAAGTGGCCTCCAACTTGAGTGAAAAAGCTCTAAACTTGAGTGTTTCCAGCAATTTTTGCCACAATGGATGCCCATGAAAATCTGGAGGAAGTTTTTTCTGATTGGGTCAACTTGAAAAAAAACCCATCCTTCAACCAAGAGGGTTTTTTTTCACATTTTATTATTTCTAAGCATTTTTTTTTTTTTTTTTTTGCAATTATTTAACCAAGTTGTTCTTTTAAATTATTAACTTAATGTTCTATAAATTAAATTTTGTAACTTTTCATTCAAAATTATATGAAGTAAAACATATTTCATTAATCTAGTTTTTACAAACAAAATTTAATATAAGTGAACTACTAAACATGTGACGAAAAATTAAGTACAAAATTAAATATTTTGCTAAATTATAATACATTATCATGAAATAAATTATGTCTAATATGCATACTAATTCCATTTATTGCATAACATCATTTCTAACTTTGTGTAATTAACAACTTCAAATCCTGTTTGTAAAAATTATAATTATTTAGTTTCTTAAATATGCTACATCTTTGACAAATAAAAGTTTGGTTTCCTTTTGCAATGGCATTGAATGAAATTTTAATAACATGCAAGAAAGCTCACTAAACACAAACTATATTAAGTTATGTTGCATTCGTAAAAAAAGTTTAGTGAAATTTTCTTTTTAGAAATACACCAAGTCTTTAATCTTAATTTTAAATTGTTAATAAAATTCCTAGTTGTCAGCTTATTCCGTTTGGTTAGAAGATTTTGCTCTGAAAATGGTTACGAAATTTTGTCTTTCATATTTGATTCCTAATTGAATTAAATTGAATTTAAAAAATTTTAAACACCACAACAAATGAAAACCATCAAACATACATAAAAAATATAAAAAATATGATGAGATGTAAGGGTTTTAAGCAAAGACAAAATTAAATCTTATTTTAATTAAAAGCTTCAATACAAATTGTATTTCATTACCACTGAGAGAAGTATTCTTCAAAAATTGTGAGAGGCTGGTGGGTATGAAATTTATCTGAGATATTTAGGATTCCATCAATTAATCACCACACAGTCTATTTCTTAACACATTCCAATGGATGGTGTTTTCAGTATATATGTAAACAATAACAATCTCGAGCTGTATGCCTGCTCTAGTTCCGGTTAGAAAGTTTGCAGCTGCTTACTACACGTTATTCTGCGAGGCGATATTTTCAAACTGATAATTTTGTTTTCAATAAAAAAAAAAAAAAAAATTAGACAATTTATGAGCTCAAATCTGCCGTATTTCATAAGATATTAATGTTATTATGTAATTCTGGTAAGTTTGAAGTGAAAATTTGTTTTAGTTACTTAGAGATATATTGTTAAAAAATGTGACATGGTTGCTAGATTTTGAATAACTCGCTTTTTTGGCAGTCTTGATATGGCCTTTTTCCATAAGTTTATTACTGTTTGTTCTTGTTGCCAGCTGTGCACCATCTTACGTTAGTGTTAACACTTTCAGCATTGTAAACACAAGTAATAAGTAATCAAATACATTGATTGCAAGAATCTCAAAACAGAATGATGCCAAATGGCTTTAAAATACAAGGGAAACAGTAACCCGGAAATTTAGTCGGTACCGAGCTTGCAGCTTTCCCTATAGGCAGAGTCGGGTTATACCTTTCGTAGGTCCTAGGCATAGCCGTTTTTGGGCCCTCCCCTCCTTTCCCCACTCCTCCCCTCTTTTCAAAATACTATATGATAAAATTTTCTTGCATATTTTTTTTTTACATTTTTATTAATATGAATTTTATTTTACAAATTTGTCTATCGAAATTTTGTCAGAATCTGAAATTAAACTAAAAGCGCAAAATTTGGTGAAAATTTACTCATCCGATTTAGAGGAAAACTTTGTAGATGAATTTTTACTATTTTCAAATTTGTATGAACATAAATCTGCACACGAAATGTTGAAGGCTCAAATTGAAGATAAACTTGTGAATACTTTTCCAAACGTTCACATTGCATTAAGAATATATTTGTCGATTCTTGGATCAAATGCAGAAGGAGAAGGATCTTTCTCCAGATTAAAATTGATAAAAAAAATTTTGCGTTCAACAATGAATCAAGATCGTTTGGCATCGCTCGCACTTATGTCTATTGAATACGACATTTTGCATAGTTTGGAATTCGACAGCATAGTACAAGATTTCGTTGAATCCAAAAAAGTAATATATTAGATCATAAGATTCTGCAAAATAATTTATTACCGAAAAATATTATATTTTTATTTGTACTATCTTCATAATTTTGTACAAAATGCACTTGTTGTTTTTAAAGCTAAATTATTTTTGTCAACAAATTTTTTTCTCTCAAGTTTTTCGTAGGCCCCTGAATTTCGTAGGCCCTAGGCACGTGCCTAGTGTGCCTATAGGTTAATCCGGCCCTGCCTATAGGGAACGCTGCAAGGTGTAGAAAACACCATCCATAAGGTAATTTTCGGTCAGCTGGTCGTAAGCGAAAAGTCGCCGAAAGAGTGAACTTCCGCCAACATTTTTTAAATTATTTCTTTACAATTTTATTTAATTTATTTTTTAAACACTGAAGAAAATGGACGTTCACAAAAAGAAGAAAAAAGTTCAATTTCATTGCACTCGGGTAACCGAAAAAGGTACTTCAAATAATTTGTGAAATGTAAAATTTTGAAAAAAAGAAGTTTGAATCAAAAGAAAAGTAATATTCTATTGAATAAAAATTGAACATAAATTTAAATAAGATTAGAAGAAGACAAATATTGATCAAACAGAGCTTTTTCTTAGCGTCCCATGAAACAAATTTCTTGACTGGATGTGAAAGTAATAAGACCCTATATCCACCGGTTAAATCTATAATTCAATACGAAGGGAAAATTCTTGGAAATTGATCATGATTCGGCGTATTAGTTATACGACGTATTAGAATCCAGCATTTATCGGTATCGTGAACTTGTCTTTCAATCCTCGAATATCTATGCAAGCTACAAACTGCTTCTGATTTTTTATTGAAACTTCCTGCTATTTATGAAGCCTCAACCCTAAGCTACATTAGTGGCAATACAGAGCTGTAAGTTAACACAAAGATCTCGTCGCACTTTTCTGTAGTCAAAACAAACATATTTGTTTTGCTTTCTTTTAAAATGTAATTTTACTATTACAATCTTAATAAGTGATTTGTACATCACGTTGTCCGGAAATATTTTATTTAAAAGCAGTTTTTTCTTAAGATTTTCTAGTTAAAATGTCGCGAGTATTATGCAAGTATGTTCCTTAAATATTATTTGAAATAATCATTTTTAACTTAAATATTATTTGAAATAATCATTTTTAACTTACTACTTCTTTGATGCAATATATACTATATTAATTTTCTACTGCTTTATTTTTATTTTGTCTTCTAGGCAACAGATGCTTCATTTAATTTTTTAAGTTAAAAACTATACCTTTCTTTGTTGGGAGATATTATTTTGTGTAAATGGACGTCGCAGAGGCCCAATTTTTGAGAGGGGCAAAATTAAATTGCATATTCACAATATTTTTTCGCCAAGTCTAGGAAACTTCAAAATTTCCCTATAACATTGGTAGAAATATGTTTATTCTTAAGAAAATTTTTACATGCTGAGTACCATTTTCTTTTTCAAACTTAACATTATAAATTAGATGTTAAAACCTTTCAAGAATTCTATAACCTTGTTTTTTTTTCTTTATTAATTTAAAATTATTATAGCTAATCATTGACTTTTGCATGTAAGAAAACACACAGATACGCAGTGTTTATGTATTAAATTAAAGTTAGGTTTTCTGCACAAAATATTTTATCGTGCAATAGTTTCTTAAAAATTGTAATCAGTTTTTTGTTTAGTCATATTTGTGTATGAGTTTTATACTCATGACTCTGGTAACAGAAACCTTGCAGCATGGCAACAGATGCTGAAGGTTTCTATGGCATCTTATCTTAAAACACTTGTTAAGTCAAGCTGAAAAATATCTGCAGATTTTTAAGCTTAAAATTTCAAAAATCTAAGCTTAAAATTAAAAAAGAATCACAGTTAATTTTCTACTTTTTAAATTTAAAAGTGGGGCGATAATTAATTTTCAGATAGAATATTTAAAAATGAGGGAAAATGAAAAAAAATGAAAAATTTTATAAATACCTGAAAATTTTTGATTATTTGGTTAGAGGCTTTTATTATGTAGGATTTATTCATTACATGAAATTTTGATGTAATTATTATTTACCTTATCTAGTCCCACATTGCTATATAGTTTTTACCAGGAGTTGGCACTTGGCTCCACCGCCTCGGACGCAGAGTTCATTTCCATGAGTGAGTAAGGGGAGAAACATTTCTGCTCTTGAAAATTAGGCAACCCTTAATGTGCTCCAAATGCTAACGGTGAATTCTTTTTCAGTCACTTACTTCGCTTTTTCATCTGCTATTATACCTTTCGTTACTCTAGCTAATTAAATATATTTTAAATTTAAAAACTGCTGTTCTCCCAGCAAAATGTCTCCAAAATAACTAATTATTCACTCAAAAAAGAGAATTATAATCAAATGTATGAAATATTTAATGTTAAAAAATGCACATAAAGAAATATTTTTGTCATGCGATCGCCAAATAGCAACCTTGATCAGGACTGTTTGCATCCTTCTACCAAAAATAGAGAAATAGCATCATCAGCCGTACCGTCTTTACGCATGGGCACACTCGGGCAGTGCCCGAGGGCCCCCCGCACTCAGTGGGCCCTTGAGAATCTCACTTTTTATAAATTTTATTTAAAAAAAACTAAGTATAAACAATATTGCCTTATACTTTTTAAAAAATAAATACATTCTATTGTATAAAGTGTGCATTTTGTTATTCTTTCTACTCATAGTGATCAACTATTATGCAAACTACAATAATTTGAATAGTTTATCATAGGGAAAACTTAAAAAGTTAACCGAAATCTATTTTTCTGCGTTCCAATGAAGTTTTTATGTGGATTCAGTCTTTTGGAGAAATTAAAATGTATTTAAATTTGTTTAAATTATTGCATGCTTTAAAAATGCTTTATTTCATGTATGTGAAGTTTTTTAGTTCGATTTTAAACAGTATAAAATGTCATAAGGGACCAAAAAATTTCTTTGCCTGGGGGCCCTGCATTCTATTAAGACAGCCCTGATCATCGGATACCCCAGATGAAGGCGGAGCCAAGTGCAGACTCTTGGTAAAGGAACTATACATGTATAATAAGTCTATATTTTCCACTATTAGTCTCTGACTGCATGTCAGTATCTAAGAATATTGAACTAATGAAGATGCTACGGAGAAATTTATCAAAGTCTGCTACCGGGTTCATAATTACTACATCCTTTAAAAAGACAAAAAATACTACTTTATCCTAAAAAAGAAGAATTTAATAAGTATAGTACTTTATAAAGAGACATCGAATTAGTATCCAGGAAATATTCTGGTGTTTCAGTTACCTTAAAAAAAAATTAATAGACCTCAGTTTTCGAACTTCCGTATGAAAATGTGAGAAAGTAAGAGAACTGTGAGATAATGTAAATTGCGACATCATTTAGACAAATGAATAATCCTTTATAATGGCTTGTAGAAATTTGTTACATTTTTAATATCTCAGAAACTTTAAAATTGCTTAGAATAAATTTTGAATATATATATATATATATATGTATAACAGAGTTCTAACTATGAATAAAAAAGGGCAAGGTGCTTCCTCATAGGAAAAGGCACTTTGAATTTTAAAAGGGCACTCACTTAACTACATAAAATTTATAATATGTAATAACTGAATTTGATCCTCAACGATTTTTAAGTTTTTGACTTATATACTGTTTTATATGTGTATTTAAAAAAGTAATTTTCACTCATCTAAATAAGAGAAAAATTTTTAGTTTATCAATGATAATTAGAAGCCTGCGGAGAGAACGCACAGATTACGCACAGATTTTTTGGAAAAAAACCAGCCTAAAAAAATTTCATTTTTTTTATGTAAAAAAATTTATTCTGCTCCTGGATCAACTTTTCTTTTGGTGGACAATTTTGATATACTGCGCTTTTGTTCCATGGAAAAAGGCTATATTTTATTCTTGAATAAATAAGTGTTATAGCTTACAATCCTATTTAAATGATAAATATCAATAAAACTATTTTTTTTCTCAGCTTTCATATTCTTATTTTCAATTCTCGATTATATTAGAGTGTGAAAAATTATAGCTCCATAAAATACAACACTGCTCGAATTATCTCGAGTGTGGACAGTTTGGCCTGTTTAGGGTGCTCAAATTAACTCAAGCACACAAATTAAGGGTTAAATTTATAAACACAGATCATTTTTGTGTATAATCAATATTTTAACAATTAATTTTTCTTAAAAATGGAATATGAATAAAAAGTCGGTGGGTTTTAAGGGATGGTGGCTTATTTTTAAAGAAAAAGACAAAGAGGGCGCATTTATAGGGATCAAAGGGTGTGTAGGGCTGGTCGCCCTTCTAATAATATAAAGTAATATGAATTTATCTTAATGTAACCATGCTATTATTCATACTTCTTTGCAATAAAAGAATTAATTGTTAATTCAACCAACAACGAACCTTATCATTTTACAACTTCAGTTAATGTGTAATGATGAAAACTAATATAAATTTACTCCTGTGTTGAATATGTAGTACTCTATCATTTAACTGAATATTTGAATATATATACTATCCTTTCTGCAGATTAACCTTTTCATATTTTAGGCAGTTTTAAGCATTTTTTCCCCTTTAGCTTGATTATGTAAAAACTCTTTATTCCATTCTCTCCACCTCCCCTCAGAGAATTGCAATATATAAAAGATGCATTACATGTTTTCCAATATTTGACCTATTTTTGTTAGTGAACTCGATGATTTCAAAGTTGGTCTGTTAATTGTAAGAAAGTTTAATTTTGACAAATTGGTGTCAGTTTTTATGTCAATTATTTACAAGTAAATTAGGAGTACTTTTTAAAGTCTGATAAATTTGATATTTTTTTTCTTCTTAGGAGTGTTTGTTTCATCTGGGAGCAAGTGAGAAATGGATCAAATCGTACTTGCATAGCGAAAATAGGCCGCGAAAAATATGTCCGTGTGTATCCAACTATGGTTGTGAATTCTGATGGCTCAACTTATACAATTAGATACCATGAGCCCAGAAAAATTATTAAAGTGAGTCCTTTTATAATTGTTCATAATTTTTATGCTTTTACTGGTATTTTTTTCATTGATTTTAATTTTTTAATATTTCTCTTACAATAAAAGTTAAGATGATTTCTGAGTTTTTTTCATTTTTGTGTATACACAAAGTTTTCAGCTGTTGTCTAGTATGTCTGTATGCCATACTGATATTTTATATTGATGCTTATGTAATAAAAGTATACTTTCATTTACTTAAAATTGTGTTTTTTCAAAGCAGAATTTTTTATATTTGTGGTTTTCATGCACATAATTTTGAACTAGATTCATGAAAATTAAACACTAAAAACAATTTTTAATTTCTGATTAACATATGTATTCTATATGCTTTTTCTGCAGAAAATTAACAAAATATCCTTTGTGTAACTAAAAGGACATAAATAATATAGATGATATAAAATTTTTGCTTAATAGAGTCGAGCTCGGTTTAAAGACCTCTGTTGTCCAAAGAAATGTGGACGTTATAATGTAAGGTTGCTATAACTTTATTGAAAAAAGTTTAATTAAATTTCGGTCGCTAAATTCTAACCGATGTTAAGATAGTGTTGCTTTTATGGAAAAGAAACAGTATTTCATGTATCGGTCATTAAAACGGAAGGGTCACAAACCTAAGGTGTCAATAAATTCCTTCTATATGCTATAATTGAAATAGCATTTACACTTTTTAAACGAAATTCAAAACAAGCAGAATAATGTAAAAAAAATTGATATTAGTTTTTATTATTTATTATATGATCATAAAATTTATAGAGAAAAACAAGTTTCTTTTAACAGTGGTGTATACCTTAAAATATAGTTGATTTTAACCCTAAAAGTTTTTCATAAGCATCAATACTTTAACAAAACTAATTAATTTAATTGATACTTTAGAAAACTAGATTGGTCAGTTCTGTGACATGGTATCAGTGGATTGTGATTCAAATTGTTAAAACTATTGCAGTGTGGTAGAGTTGAAACAATTTGTTCTATTTTAATTTCAATTAATTAATTGTGACTTTAATATCTTCTGATATTAAATGATTTAGTGTTAAATAAAGTGCTTTAATAACAAACTTTTATTAGTAATGGAAAATATTATATGGCAAAGCACAAACTGTATTTTTTTATTGTAACTTTTTCATTGAAATGAATATTGGAGTGAAACATGCATTGAGAAAACAAGAATCTGATGAATTCAATTTGGGTTGCTTAATTTGTAAAGTACAGTAAAAATGGAGCCGAAATGTTTGAAAATTATGAAATTTGCAAATATATAGTTTATTTTTTCTTTCAAAATTATTTTAAATATTTAAAAACGAAATTTTTTACAGGATAAAGAGTTATGTTATTTAAAAACTATAAACTAGATTGTTCAGAAAGTCTTTTCAGTCAACCGAATGTTTAAAACTCGAAGGGATTCTGAACGTATTCCACCGTCTCTGAGAACTGCCCCAGTTATAAAAAGATTTGGTTCAAGTGTTTACTATTTATTTGATTAATGCTGTGTACATATTTTTCAATTCACTGTTATAAGAGTTATTGCCACGCATTAGCATTGTGTACTAAACAGAGATTAAATTCTCGATTTTTTTCATAAAATAAAAAGTAATTATATATTTAAACACTAAAAATTTGAATAATTTTTTTTTCATTTAAAGTAAACTCTAAATTCATTTTACATTTTAAGAAGAAAGTAATGTTTGCCTATGGCAATAACACATATTTTTACAATATATATATACATAGAGAAAGTGGCTTTCTGTGGACCTTTGTTAGAAAGTGCATGAACAGAAAACTAAGATTGTGCATTTCAAACTCTGCCAAATCTACTCTTTGGATAATTTGAAAAACGCGCAATTGGAAAGCAAACCTATATTTAAAAATGTAGTAAAGTCTTTTAAGACAATTGGTTTAATACAGAAAAAGTAATAACTGGGACCAACCTGGAAAAAAAAGTAAGCATTTTTAAATTTGTATCTTGAAATAGCATTTCGATGCTTTATTCAATTTTCAAATATGTGTATTTTTATGGGTACTTAGTTAGATATTTTATTCCTAAGCATTGTGATAGGTGTTTTCATTATTAATTTTTATTTTGTAAAGATAACATAATATATGAGTAGAATAATTCTATTTATAAAGTGACAATATCACTGCAATTTAGCATGGAGATGCAAAGGTGTGTTTTAATATTTTACATAATGTAACGTTATTTATTGTAGTTGCCAATGGATACAAGTAAGTTAACAGCTGAAGAATTGCATATACATTTAAATAGAAGAAAGGGAATAAAGAAAGTAGTTATAGAGGAACAATTTGAAGATGACTTTGATATAAACCGGTACAGCCATTTATGGAAAGATAAATCAACAGAAAACAAATAAGACCTGTAGTTGTAGCTATATTATAAATAAACTATTTTAGATCATCGCTTTGCTTTATTTATCTGTTATTCACTTATTCATTTTTAATTCTAAATTTTTCAGTCTATTCTTTTAAACCTACTTTTATAAAGTATTTTCAAACAATCAATTTAATCACAAGCTATATGAATTTATTTTTGTCCCAAATATAAGTATTTCAACATTTAAAGTTGGAGTAAAATAATTGCACAATGTAAAATTATTATTAGTTGAATTAAATAAAGTAAAAAAATTGCCCCAGTGTTTATAATTTTATTTTATTTTATGAGGCACTAGCATATAATACCTTCCTGGCCTCTAGAAGTTTTTCTTTTTACATCTGATGAAAATATTCTTGATTTTGTTTAAAAGGGAAAATATATGCACCATTAAATTTATGTTACAAAAAATTTAAATACATTTTAAAATGCATATCTTTAACTAATATTTTAATGTAAAATTAGAATGCAATAAATACAATTGTTAATTTTGAAAAAGTTTTATTGCTAAACAAAACAAATGATAGGAAAATTAATGCTTGTTTTTTAAAAACAAAGTTTGCTTTTCAAATTCTTCATGTCTAAAATACACAAAAAAAAAATTTTATATTCCTAGAGATTTTAAAGCCATATTAATTGCTCCTTCTCTTGTTTTACAACCACCAATGAATCCTGACATATGCACAAAAGTGCAACCATCGATACCACTAACTTTACTTAGTTCGTCATCACGAAGGCCTCTCCAATCTTCATGAAGGGATACCCTAAATTAAACATATAAAAAATTTAAAAAAAATCTTATTTGAGAAATGCAAATACAAATGATGAAAATTCTACAATAATGAAATATAAATAATGAAAATTCTAAAATAATGAAATATAAATAATGAAAATTCTACACAAAATATATAACAAACATTGTTTTTACTTGGCTAACATATTTAAAGGGTATTTTAATAATAAAAAATGTAATTCTTTTATTATAATAGATAAAGACTTAATAGTTTGTTTAAAACAGTTCCATAAATTAATCACATTTTAAACTAAACAATATTGCATATGATAAATACTAATGAATTGTGTGAGAGATAGAAGGCATAAAAACCTGTCAAATTTTAAAATTAAATAAAATAGTAAATTTATTTATTTTGGAATATTTTTGACGTTTTGTTATTCATAGCTTATTCTTGAATAACAAAAATTTTAAAAATCTTCATAACCAAAAAATATATATATATATATTTATAGTGATTAAGTTATTACTAATAAATACAAATTTAAATTGGCTGTAATATTTTTCATAAGCAGATAACATTGAATAAAATTTGCAAAATTTATTTTAGACTAATACAATTTTTCTTAAATAACAAATAAGTTAAAAAAGTTTCAAAAAACAGAAAGTATTTTTTATTCATTTAAAAATTGGATGTTATCTCTAAAATAAAGATAATTAAATTTAGAGAAAGTTGTAAACTTCATTACAAACAGACCTCCCTGCCATTTTATTATTTTGTTGTCGTGTGATTTTTAAAATCTGAAGATAAAGCCCAGTAAAAATTACTTTGATAGGATTTGTTTACAAACATTTACTATATTGGGGAAGTTTCTAAAGGAAAATTTAACAGGAAAAACTGTCAATATCAGTTTTCTACTAAACAAAATATAGGGTGAGGTATGTTAGGCTTAAAAGTTTACAGTCAGACTTAAAGATTATAAATATCAATATTGTTTTATATTTTCACTAGGAAAAAAATTCAGGATTAACTCAGGCTGAATTCCCATGGAAAAATATAATCATTAAAAATGTATTGATCTTTGAATATCAAGATAAATAATCAAGATATATAATTGACCAAGAATATAATTGATCAAAATAATCAAGAAAAATATTTACTTTGTTTTATTAATTTAATTTACACAAACTGTTTGATTGAATTAATTTACATTAAAAGATTCATACCTGTTAGAAAATAACTTGAAGTAATGTTTTTCCACAGATAAAATGAAAAAGTTATTCATGATATTTTTGTATAGACATACGAAAGTGCAAAATAAAATACTAGTTTAGCAGTATTATAAAAGTTACATATTTTTTCAAACATAAAAAAATGCTTCTAGCTTTTATATATTTAATTATGATGATTATAAATTTAAATTTGTTAGACATATAAGTTTGAATTTACGTACTTAAATAAGTTTCATCCAAAGAATAAAAAAGTTTTTTTTAAATTCAAAAAATGCGCTTTTTTATAAGATGAAAAAAAAAGTTTGTTAGAAATAATCAAAACTAAAAGGTCATAAAAACAGTTCTCAAAAACATTCCATAATTTTATGGTCATAAATAAAAATATAAATTTTTTATTGTACAGAATGCCAGTTAAACTACATGCTTTTCTTAAAAATCACAGAAAATCCATCGTTGATAACTGTATTCCAAAAAATTTTCAGATATTTTGCATATTTTACAAAACAAGCCCTACCTGTTTTCAAAAGAAAAAAGAGACACTGAAACACATTGAACTCTCCATAATCCATTAGTGTCAGTATAAATTACAAATTTAATGGGTGGCTCAATTTTCATTGATGTCTCAAGATCATAAAGATGCTCTTTCCACGGACAACCACCATTTTCAAATTCCATAATTTCACCACTTGGATGAACCTAGAACAACCATACATATTTTTAAGGAATCAATTTTCATATTACAAAAAAAGAAAATAGAGAAAATCTGTCTTTTTATTTCCTAAAATGTTATAATTAATTTAAAAAACTTCAATATTCTTTATTTATGTAACAAGAATATTGTAATTTTATTTAGTAATTAAAAGTAAATGATCGATTAATTGAACATACAGTTTTATGGCACAAGAGCTAGATGTAAGTATGCCATATCAATAATTTAACAGAAAAATTAGCAATGTTTTGATACTAAAACAAAACATACAACATAAATTAAGTTTAATGTTAGAAGAGCATGAATCGGTCAAAAAACAATGGTGACTGCATGAAGAATGTGTCCTTAAATAAAAATTTAAAAGAAACCATACAATTTTAGATTCAAAAATTTAAAAGCAAAACATGTAAAGTATAAAATACCAGATTAGAAACAATGCAAATGCTACACTTCATTATTTTATTGATGACTCTTAATTAAATTAAATTTTAAAAAAAGAGTTACAGTAATGCAGTTTTCATCTCTTAAAATATTCTTTATAAATAGTGACATGTTTGTCCAGCAATAATAACATTTTTAAACTTAAGATAAACTGTTATGATTAAAAAAAAAAATTATTTATTTGATCATGCACATTAAATTTATGATTACAAAGGTGTCTTAAGATAGTGAAATACTATTACAGATTATAACTTCCACTGAAATAAAGATGTTGTAAAACAATATATGTTATATGAATAAACAATACTTACATTTGGTAAAGCTAAATATGAGGCAATATATTATATTAACATATTGGAAAATAGACAGCTTGGACTTAAAAGAGGGGGGAAGAAATTAGAGAATTTATTTTCAAGCTAATTTAGTTGAAATCTAAATTATATGCAACAATTAAATATGATTGATACAGCTATCATATTTAATTATTGCATAGAGGAGAAAAACTGCAATAAAAATATTTTTAATTTTAATTAAATCTACTATAAATATAAAAGAATGCTCATATGAAGATAATCACTACTTTTCATATCAATCATTACTTTTCTGTAAACCTTCAGAATTAAAAATTCAAGGTTTAACATGTGACAAGGTGACATTAATATTTATGTCTCAAGCAAAGTTTCAAGAAATTTTAATAAAATATGAATTTTAAAATAAATAGAGGTTAGCAAACCTTTTGCAAGAATTTTCAATAAAAATGTATTAAAACTATCCGTCTGAATCAATGTCAAAAAAGAAAGAAAAAACATTTTTTAACAATTTAAAAAAAGTACACGATTGTAAATTGTTTTGCATTGTAATGAAAACAATGCTTATGCGTACGATACAAAGAAACACCCTAAATTGCAACTTTTTTTTAATAGTATCAAAAATATAATGCAATAAAACTTAAGAAGAAGCATGTACTCACAGAGTGTCTATTTTTAATAGCTTCCTTTACTATTTCTCTTGCTGGTAACCAAATTTTGCCATAAAAGTTTACTCTATCTAAAAATTCTTGTTCAGCTAATTCACAAGCCTTCTTAAAACATTTAGTCTGGAACATAAAAAATATAATTTTATTATTCAAATCTATAATTTTCACTACTGATAAAATAACCAGTATTCATTTCTAGTGTGTTTTTCTTATTTGCACATATTTCCTAAGACAGAATCCAAAAATTGAACTAAATTTTAATTTGAAGTATTAAAAAAAATGCTGATTGCTGTGCACCATATTTGTTAAACTATTAAAAAGGAAAAATTTAGTTCCCACATATTTTTCAGTATCTATCTATAGAAAAGGGCGAATCTGTATTTCAATTTTTAGAATTATCTGATCATAAAGCCACCCCTATTTAAAAGGTGTGGGAAAGTTTGAGAAAACATGCTTTTTAACATCTTAGTAAGAGTGGGGAAAATAAATAATAAGAGATTTTGCATAAAAAGTAAATATTTCAATTATTTATATACTCATCTAAAAAAAAAATTTTTTTTACTATATGTATACATTGACAGTCCAATTAACTATTAAGAAGAGAATAAAGTAATAATAAAGAAAAACAACAAAATAATGTAGAAATTGTGATGCCAGAATTGGCATACACATATTTATTTTCTATCTTTTAAAATATCCTTCATTACTTAAGCTTATTTTTATTAATGGAAGAATTACTTTTAAAATAAATCAAAAACTTAATCTTTTTAAACGAACATAAAATATTTATTTCTTCTCTTCCAGATCAATGTAACGGATACTTTCTTTTTATTTCATTATTAAGCAGACATATTAATTCACTGTCGCCTCTAATCGAAAACAAAAATCTATTTATAACTTTTTATTCTAATAATCCAACGGCTAAATGTTTCGGTTGCATGGTTATAATAATTCACATAAATTTGTTGGCGACTCGTGATCGCCAAGGTGTTCTTTTAAACCCATGTGGATATGCTAGTTGGCTTTGTTTTTGGCTATGATATATTATGATAAATCGCCAAATTTTGGATCTCCTACCCATACTCTTTCTCTGTCCGTTGAGAATAAATATATTCACTTTGAATTTCTAAATTGGAGTGGCTGGCACCCCTTCGGGGGGCCTCCCCAGCCTTAATTTGCTAACGGTCAGAGGTTGTTCTGCCTTTATGATCTCTCAATAGAGAGTATTTTTATTTCATCCCTTTAAGGGATTTCTTATTTTTTTGAAGAAATGGCCATTTTATAATTTACAAATTATGCTTAATAAAATCTAAATTTACATTCAATGATTTGCACATTATTTCCTGGAAACTCAACGTTATTGTTTTTATTCATTCAATATTGGCCAAAATGAACATTCATAATTCCACTATACTTCAACCACGCCTAATGAAGGAAGCAGCAAAGTTTTCATCATTATAAAAATGGTGCCTTAAGACGGGGAAACGTATCTTTGAAGAAAATTGCCAATCATGTATCATCCCTATTTACATCCTATTTGAAACTCCAGCCGGTGTTCTCTAATCTTCAAGATCCTGATGAATATCTAATCTACTACTGTCCAGCGCTGCCTACCAGTGAGTTTTTCCAGCAGTAGATGTTTTTAGAAGAAAAACGAGTCTTCTGTGCTTCTCATAATATTCTTCCAAAAGATTGAAATCAATTTCTACGGTGTTCCTTACCTGTTTAAGAGTGTTCGGGTCTGTTTCAAAAGAATTCCAGCAAATGTGTCTGTTTCAAAAGAATTTCAAGAAAGTGTTTCTCACTTTGAAAAGATGAAAGTCAACTGTGTGTGTGTCTCTCAACAGTGAATTTTTTTTTCTCTCTCTCTCTTTCATCAAAATCGGAGAGAAATTTTTTTTACACATACTGCAGTGCTTTTTTTTTGCAGTAAAATTTTTTTTAAAATTACACAATTATAAGATAATTGCATTTAGTGCTTTTCAATTTCTAACTGACTATTTTACAGATTCAGTACTTAATATTTTCAATGCATAACATTTTTTAAAGCAATTATTTCTTATTCTCATTAAATATTTTTGGAATTAATTTTCATTTAATATGAATATCTTATATTCTATTTATTTTAATGATTACAATTTATTATTGCTGTTATATTTTCATTTTTAAAAATGATTATTATTTTTCTTAACTTGATATTTTAATTGGTATAACTATTTTTCATTTTTATATATCTATATATAATTTTAAGTTATCTGATTATTAAATATGTCTAAACGTAAAAATAATATAAACTTTCATATTCAACCCTTTGCTGGTGATCCAACCACATTAAAGTTTTTCTTTCTTCAATTAGAAGATTATGTTAAGATTAATTCCTTGGATGAAGAACAAGCTATTGCAACTTTTAGATCTTTAATCTCAGGCAATGCTTTAAAATTTTATATTGAGGAACCTTCATTGGTTAAAATGAAAACACTGAATGAAATAAAACATAAATTTTTGGATTTTTTTAGACAAGATGATAATTCATCTATTTTTGCTTTGAATAATATTTTGTTGAAACCTCAGAAGACAATAAGATCCTTAGCTCATAGGATAAACATAACTTTCCATAAAGTGTATCCTAACTTAAATGATTCAGATGCAATTGATACTTTAAAGTACACGCATCTAATGGGAGCTCTTCCTCATGATATTAAGATCACAATTTTGAAAGAAAATATTAAAAGTTATGAGAATGCTGTCGAAAGAGCACAACAACTTCAGAATATAGACTCAGCTATTAACAATCAATTTAAAGGTAATGATGAGATCTTAAATCTAAATTCGGAAATTTCAAATTTAAAAGAGCAGATAAACAATATTGTTTCAATTAATAATGATAATAAAAATAAATGTGATGGAAATAAGAGACAATATTGAAAACAAACAATTTACTAAATCCAATCAACATTACTTTATTGATTCTGACACTAAATTATTAATGTATGTACATATGGAAAATGATAGAGAATTTCCAGTCATTGTTGTTCCTAAATCCTTAATATCTAAAGTTCTTGCAATAATTCATCTTCCACATTTTGGAATTAAGAAAACTTACCAATTTTTAAAATGTAGATATTTTTGGTATGGTATGTATTCAGATACAGAAAATTTTGTTAAATCTTGCCCCAAATGTATGGAAAATAAACATCATAGAATACCTCACGCTCCTTTACAAAATAATTTTATTCCCAAAAGACCATCTGAATTTGTTTCTTTAGACATAGTAGGACCTTTTTCTAATCAACAATATATTTTAACTCTTATTGATCATTTCAGCAAACATTTAGAACTTTTTACATTAACAAAAATTACTACCGAAGCTGTCACTGATTGTCTTTTTGCATATATTTGCACTTATGGCAGACCTGATATGATTTTAACAGATTTAGGTACTCAATTTACATCTGAAATATTTGAATATTTTTCAAAATCATTAGGAATTAAAATGAATCACACTACCTGTGCACATCCTGCCGCTAATTCTGTTAGTGAACGAATCAATACCAGCATAAAATCAACAATAAATTCTTTAATGAAAGATGGCATAAATTTTAAAAATGCAGCAAGAATTCATAAAAACTTGTATAATGGTGCTAAGCATAGCACAACTGGATTTTCACCTAATGTAATACATTTCGGTCGAAATTTGTCATTGATTTTTGATACTTATAATCCCGATATTCAAGTACAGCAAATAGATAAAGGTCATTATTTGGATAAAATTCTTTCGGATTTAAATAAAATGTATGATAAAACTTATGAAAATATTACAGACGCCCAATGTAAACAAAACAAAAGTAATAATGAAAAATCAAAACTCAGATGCTTAATACCTAATGATATTGTGTATATTAAATCAAGGGATAAATATAACAAAAAGTTTTCTGGTCCTTACAAGGTTATTAAAAAGCATACTGATGTAACGTATTCAATTCAAATGTTAGATAATCATCATGGTAGGATTTTTAAAATACATATTGATAGATTATTATTAATGAATAAAAGAAAGGAACATTTAAATGATAACGATAATGTCTCTAGGAATAATGATAATTATAAATCTCATTACAATTTAAGGAATAGAATTGTTTAAAAATAATTTTTTTGATTTTGTGAATGAAAGATATCTGATTTTTCGAGTCTTTCCTGCTGTAAAGGCAGTAACATTTTGTTTACAAATATAAAGTAAAACATTTTTTTTCCATTCATATAAATATATTTTTATTTCAAGTGTATTTTCAATTTATATATTTACTATTTTTGCATTTCAAGTTATATATTTTTTTTATTTGGTTTTCATATGTGATAATGAAAACAGACTTTAACAAGTTGCAATCACAGTAAAAATTTTGGCGTAAAGATATTTTGTGCAGTTGAAATATGAAGAACTGTATGATTGATTAAATGTTCAAGCAATATAAATATTTACATGAATGAAATCGTTTACTCTAAGAACTCTTCAAATTTTTATAGTTCAATCTTTAACCCTTATGCACAATGGATGCTAACACAAAGCATTCTAGGATTAGTTGGTAAACAATGAATATTTTATAAGATATGGAATTCATAAATAATACTTGTATTTATATATATAATTGAATTTCAACCACATGCTCACATTTAACAAGTACTATAGTACAGTATAAATAAATTTTGATATCTATATTGATTAAACTCTATCTCATTGTTGCTGTTGTTTTGCATGGAGGCATCTGTGCGGAATGATTTATGGTGATTTTCTTTACTTAGGCGCCAGGTAATTAAATTCATTAAGTGACATAGAGATAAGATTTTTTTATTACAATGTAAATAAACATGAATAATTAATTCAATGGTAATATTTTTTTTAAATTTAGAACAACCGTAAAGATTACATGGATTATAAGTTGTAATAATGTAACAACAAGAATTTTTATTAACAATATTGGACATGTTACTCAGTCCTAAATTTTTTTAAACGTGAATTGAAATAAGATAATATATTTATACTTTCCTGTGCATAAGAAAAGGGTTATTTAATACAAGTAATACACACCAAAATACTACTTTTTGATTTAAATACTTTTACTGTGAAAAGCTAATGCAACTTTTAGTGAATGTTTTTAAATGAGCTATTTAATAATTGTTTAAAATAAAGATAAGTATTCTTTCTGCTGAGTATAAATATTTAGATGAACATAATAAAATGTTCAGATTTTTGTTTCATGCTGAAATATATAAGTTTGAAATAATGGAGGCAAACAAAACTGAAGTAAATTATTTTTCTCAAGAAAAGGACTTGTACGAAAAGGAAGAAATAATAATATTGTAAGTTTGCTCTTCTCTCTGAGTTGAGAGAAATTAAAAATATCCTGGCCAGGTCATGACAATGCTAAGCAAATGTAGCATTTTAAATACTCAGCAAAAATTTTGCATGTATAGCTCAGAACATTTACATATGATATTTAGTAACTTGAGTGTTAAAAGTATATCTTAGAACTACAACTGTATGTTCTAAAATTTTTTTTGAATAATAATTTTACTTTGATATTTAATTATACATAAGTGTATATTTCATATTTTGTTCCTTGAATATATTATGTTTCAATGCATAAAATTTTTTGTAACATGGGGGGAGATCCAATTTAAAAAAAAAAAAAATATATGTATATATATTTTTTTTCTGTGTCCAGCGGGGATATATGTGATGCCAGAATTGGCATACACATATTTATTTTCTATCTTTTAAAATATCCTTCATTACTTAAGCTTATTTTTATTAATGGAAGAATTACTTTTAAAATAAATCAAAAACTTAATCTTTTTAAACGAACATAAAATATTTATTTCTTCTCTTCCAGATCAATGTAACGGATACTTTCTTTTTATTTCATTATTAAGCAGACATATTAATTCACTGTCGCCTCTAATCGAAAACAAAAATCTATTTATAACTTTTTATTCTAATAATCCAACGGCTAAATGTTTCGGTTGCATGGTTATAATAATTCACATAAATTTGTTGGCGACTCGTGATCGCCAAGGTGTTCTTTTAAACCCATGTGGATATGCTAGTTGGCTTTGTTTTTGGCTATGATATATTATGATAAATCGCCAAATTTTGGATCTCCTACCCATACTCTTTCTCTGTCCGTTGAGAATAAATATATTCACTTTGAATTTCTAAATTGGAGTGGCTGGCACCCCTTCGGGGGGCCTCCCCAGCCTTAATTTTCTAACGGTCAGAGGTTGTTCTGCCTTTATGATCTCTCAATAGAGAGTATTTTTATTTCATCCCTTTAAGGGATTTCTTATTTTTTTGAAGAAATGGCCATTTTATAATTTACAAATTATGCTTAATAAAATCTAAATTTACATTCAATGATTTGCACATTATTTCCTGGAAACTCAACATTATTGTTTTTATTCATTCAATATTGGCCAAAATGAACATTCATAATTCCACTATACTTCAACCACGCCTAATGAAGGAAGCAGCTAAAGCTTTCATCATTACAGAAATATTAAGAAAAAGTAGGCATTTAGCATAGCATTTTTCTTTATTATTTTCTCTCTGGAAATTTTTTTTTCAATTTTTAATATTTGTATGCAAAAATTCTAATCATTAATTTCCAAATCTTAAATTTGGAAATTTTTTTCACCTAGATGTTAAAAGCTTACAATGATTAATTTTCTTTCTTTTTTTCAATATTTTAGACTATGCAATGATGAAACACTTTTTAAAAAAAATTAGATCAAATGATGTCAGTGAATTAAAATCAAAATTCCACAAAAAGTTAGAAGAATCTCATGCCTGACAGCTAAAAGGGAATACAAATTTAATTCATATTAATGAGGCTATACTTACTTCATCCTGATTTTTTTCATTCCAAGGTGGATTCAAATGTTTAATTCTTGCACTTAAATTGGTGTGAACTTTATAACTAAAAATATTAAATAAAATAAATGAGTAAAATATTTAAAAAAAACTAAGCACTGATAAACTATAACTGTACTGATCAAAAATATATATATAATAATTGTTTAAATAAATTCATTGGTTTTTGAATAGTTTGAATGAATCATCAATTTCGACATTTATGCAACATACTACACTGTTAGATGAAGTAAAAATATAAAAAGCCAAAATTTGGGATAAGCACTGTTGTACTCAAACTTTTTTATTATCTACTAAAACAATTTAAAAACAGTTAACGCTATAACAATTCTGTCTATTTTTAAAAACATGCAAGCAATGAAAAGATTTGATTTTCTATATATATTGGCAATAAAAAAAATTTATTAAAAGAAAAAGCAAACAAAATGCTCAAATTTTATAAAATTCAATGGGTTTTTATCATTATTCACAGAAGTGTAGAATATTGCTTGTAAAATATGAAGACAATAAAAATTTATAAAAGAAATAGAATTTGCAAAATTTTTTTAAAAAGGCAATTTTTCCCTTTGAAAAGAAGCCATGTTCCTCTTAAACATAATTGTAACTTTAAGATAAAGTCAGCATAACCATTGATGAAAGTATAAATTATAGTTGACATATAACACTTTCCAATAATATTTAAAAGAATATGATTTTATTAGTCTTTTTTAAAATTAAAAATTTTCACAATGATTAATATAATTTAAAATTCACACAAAACACTTTACTTACAATGACATATGAACACCTACAATTCAACTTTAAAAAAAAATAGAGATGTTTAAGAACACATTTGTAATATTTAACATATCAAGTTGTTCTCTCTTACATGAAATGTTCTTTTCACTACTCATTACTTCTTAATATTAGGAATTATTTTTCGTTGGGATTTTTCAAAATTTATGAATATTTGGTAAATAAAAAAGGGAATTTAATAGAAATTCTCTTTTCTACGTAAATTTTAAATTATTCTCAAAAATAGAAACATGCAGATTCTTCAACAATCCCCTAAAATTAGGGATTTTTCTAAAAGGTAGGGAGAATTGACACACGAGCAGCTCAATTTTTTTTTTTTTTAATTTTTCAATAATTTTAATTTTTAAGGTATACAAAGTTAAAGCTAACAATTTAACAAAATTTTTTATTTTATTACAATCAAACATTAGACCTTAGACTTTATTTAGTTTTTAAACAATTGTAATAGAATTAGTTATTAGTAAAAAAAATTGAAAATTAATTTTCAAAATAAGAAGGAAAAAAACTTAGAGGAATGTAAGATAAAATGTTCAAATAAACCCACACAACATCTGTCGTTTTGCAAGCATCTATGCCATTATCTATTGCATCAACTTCTTGAATCAGGTTTTCATACAACTTGTTAAATATAACTTTAACTTCCTCTGAATCAGCTGCCAAGTTTAATATTCTAGAAATGATCTGATGTCCAAAATGATAATAGACTAAACCTGCACTGCTGAGTTTGATGGTCCATGGATAGTTATTGTTCAAAGAATTCATTGTTTCTGAGAATGACCTAAAATCATTAAATAACATATTGAATTTAAAATAACTCAAAATTCAATTAATTGTAAGCATTTACAACAATTCAAACCATTTACTCAATAAAAAAAGGCTAAAAGATAATCAGAATTAAATCTCAGTTCTTTAAATTTTACAAAACACAGATTTATAGATTTACCCCTTTTTTAGTAACAACAATATGTAATATGCAGAACTAATTTCATATTTTTATAGTCTACTGATCATTGCAATATTTGTTGTAATCTAATGATCACAATCTTTTTAGTAACAATTTTTTGTAACATACGCAATTACCTATGTTTGTAACATACACTAATGATGATGACTTAATGATAGTTACCTTAATTTTTGTGACCTAATAATCATTATAAAATATTTCTGTGTATTTGTTTCAGAGGCAATTTAATATCATATACATTACATATACTTACATCACATTTTTTTCTTTAGATCTAATGATCATCACATTGTTTAACATTCCAGCATCATTGAAATTTGAAAATAAACAATATTCTCAAAATAAAACTATAACATTCTAAGCCTAGTACTCTAAAAAATTGTAATGAAATTTCATTATTAGACACTACTAGCTATTTGAATGACAAGGGAAAAAATCAGTTATTTGCAATTGTAAACCAAGAAAAAATTTACCACAAAAGAGATCATCCTTCCGATTTCAAAGTATATGCATACAAATTTTGTTCTATGAGAAAAATTTAAACATTTTGATTGTTGTTGATTGATTTTGATTGACATCATGTTTAAAGTTGTCTTTAGTTTGCTTCAAACCATCAAAGTGGTAGAATATCTAACCCTAAAACAAAGACAACTCATTACTAAAATAATTAGGAAATGGTGGAAATTGTTCTAAAAAGTTGAGGGTCACGCCTAACATAGAAACCTGAAGTAGAATCTAATGCATCATATCTAGGATCTATAGTTTAGAAGTTTTAAGCTATTTAAAGTGTATAGTACATAAAAATTAAATTTTTGACTTATGCCTATAAATGTCTGATATTCCTATCTAGTCAAGTTATTCATTTTATTTTTTACGTATATTTTTCTCCCCACAGAATTGAATAAAACCAAATTAATATTCTATAGTTAAAAATTACAGTTTTGTATTTGGATACATATTTCTCCGACGTATCTGAATCTATAATGAAGAGAACCAAAATATTGTCTTATTTGTATTATCTTACAGCTGAATCTAAAGAGACCAAAATGAAGTTGATAAGACAAATAGTATAGAAGTTTAAAAGCTTTAGTATAACATATAAAAAATAGTTTTTGATCTATAACTATTTATGTCAACAGTAATCATATCTAGATAATACTGTATTGTTTGTTTATATTTTGTTTATGATGTAACCTAATGAGATTAAATACAAGTCCATAAAACTAATAGTTAAGAAGTTATAAGAATTTTAAGTTATAATAGAGAAGTTATACGAGTTATTCACAATTTTGGACTTATTTACGAATAAAATAATTATAATTCTAAATTATTAGTCAAATTGACTTGATTTTGATTTTCTTCCATTCAGCTTAAACTAGTACATTGAAAAAATATACCTCTGTTGACAATATAACAATGTCAAACATATAAATAGGTATAAATACAAAACTGTACTTTTTATGCAAAAACTTGTGAACTTTTTGAACAATTAGTCCTATTGACTTGCATTTGGTTTCCTTGGGTCTACCTAGAGGGAAGAACACACAAATATAACTTCACTTGATCAGATAAGAACACTAAAGACATAAGTAGGTATAAGTTGGAAAAAAATGTGTTTCCTATAAACTATACATACTAAATAGATTATAACAAAACTACTAGTCTTAATGACTCAGTTTTGGCTTCACTGAATTAAGCATAAAAATACACAATACAATAAATAATACCTCACTAGTCTAGATAGTAAAGGTTAGGTTTATACTTTTTTAAACCCTCTCTCCCCAGCAGTGAATTCAACATGGTGACAAAAGCTCACCTCAGAAGTGGAGGCAAATTTTAGGTATACATATTGGCCCAGAAGCAGAATATTTTCAAATGTTCTGCAACAGGACTTATTAATATATACAAATGTTCTGCAAGGATTTCACAGCGAAAAAAAGTTAGCTTTACATTAAAATACCGTATTTTTCGGCGAAAGCGCCGCTTCGTCAGAAGCGCCGCACCTCGATAAAAATGAATTTTTTAAGAAAAAAGTTATAGTAAGCGCCGCAATGGCGCTGAACCGCGTATATCAGCATCCTTTCAGAAGAGACCTTTAAATTACCTTTTAGAATATCTGTATAATAAAAAATTAAATTTTTTATGCATTTCACAAAATAAAGTTTTAATTTCTAAATTATAATAAAAAATTTCTTTTTCAGCAAAAAAAAAAGCAACAAAAAAAGTTTTCTCTTTCAGCAAAATAAAAGAAAAAAAAACAACAAAACTATATAAAATAAAGTTGTTCTTACTAGTTGGCACCGCGCCAAAAAACAGAAGAACAGCAAAAAAATATTTATATGTTCAGTAGCTGAATTAAGGCTGAACTGATTACAGGAATCCGTAAAACAATGCAATAAGAAAAATAAAATAAAAATTTATTAAAAGAAAGATTTTAAAATAAAAAGATTTTAAAATTTATTACCGTTAACAATTTGAGGAAAAACTAATACATAATAACGAAGCAGTTAATAATAACGAAATAACTAATAATAACAAGAATAAGAAATAACTAAACAGGCCCCAAAAAAATTCTGAAGAAATCAGCGAACGGGAAATAAGTTTCACTTTCACAATCTTTGAGGGTGGAATTTTAGTGGGTAGAATGCCCTCTCCTTCATTGGAAATAACCCAATGTGACTCAATATTTAAAAGGGGTTGGGGAAAAGAACAGGGTATGGGACCCCTAATCCAGCATTCCAAAATTTGGCACTTAATCTGATCTAATCTTTTTTTTTAAGAAATTTTTATTGATAAGACAAAAAAAATCAGCTATATTCTTTTTATTTGGAATTTTATTCTGTTGAAGTAACTTACTTTATTTTATCTTTTAAAAATAAAAAAGCTTGAAAAAAAAAATTATAAATCTGTGTCAAAAGAAACATCTGTTTCTTAAGCAGTTTAAAATAAAGTGAGAAGTAAAAACACTTGCATTTCCGATGAACAAAATAAAGAAATGGAAGTTGGAAAAAACTGATTAATCAATCTTGACAGCTGTGCTTGTGCTTTACCCCCAAATTTCCCTCTTCTGTTTGACCATAAATTGGCCACACCCAGTTGACATTGAAACTACCACGTGGACAACAAAATGAATTCTATCCCTTTCGCGGTTTAGTTAGTTAGTTAGTTGCGGTTTTTTATTCGATTCATAATTTTTTTTTTTATTTTGCCGCTTTTTATTTTTTCTTGTTAATTGTTGCTTGCTTGTTTTTTTTTATCGTTATTAGTTTTTAGCTTGTTTTTTGTTGTTATTCATTGTTAGTTTCTTAGCATTAATTGTTAAAAAAATTTTTTTTTTTTTTTTTGTAGTTCCCTGTTAGCTTTTTTTTTTTCTTCTTGCGAGGTAAGCGTCTTTTGTTAAAACAAAATGTTATCTAAAAGAAAAAACGAGAACTATGATCTCGCTCCAAAGAAGAAACGATTATTTCTTCTTCATAGGATTTTGATTATTTCTTCTTGATTATATTATATAGATTATTATTTTGATTAGTAAAATTTCTCTTAAGATGGGCCAGTTTTAAATTCACCCCATCATAATCTACGATCGAAACTTGACTAAATTTATTGGTTTTTCTGAAATTAACAGTGGAATTGAATTATAGTAAAATTTGGGGGCCATATTGGAATTTCCGAAAGAGATCCGAAGTTCGGCATTTCGTCAGTCCCGTGAGTGTCGGATTTAGGGACCTATACTTCCTTTTCTGTTCGCTCAAATTACAATTGCCAAGGCGCTAAATAGATTTCTAGCTTGCGATTTTTCCTTAAGCTGGGGGTGGATACAAGATGCATACCTTTTAAATTTTCTCCTTATGCGATGTTTTTTCAAAATTATTATTTCGTTTATTTATTTTCTTACAGGCTGCTGCCAAAAAGTTTGCTAAGAATTGGCGATGTTCTGCAGCAGATCGCGATATGGGCGAATATTTCGTCGACTTCGTTATTAATTTTTTTAAATAGTCTTTCTCTCAGAAAATTATTCCATCTTAAATAACTTTCCTTGACAAATTTTTTTGCTACTAAAAAATATTTCGTCGGAAGCGCCGCTGCATCGGAAGCGCCGCATGTAGGAAAAAAACAACTTTTTTTCGATAGCGCCGCGGCTCTTCCGCCGAAAAATACATATTTTCATTTATTAAAATACAGGATCATACACAGATACTGTACATTATTTTTAAACCAAGGCAAACATTCTTGATTTGTTACTTTTTCAATCACTTTTGAGGTGAAAAATTTTGTTAATGACGATGAATTATTAATAAATTATTATCGCAGGAATATGCTGTCACTTATTCAAGATTTCAAGATACAAATTGTTCTGCAGGACCTCGTTTGTTCTGCGACGTACGTCGCAGTTTTAGGCACTTTCTGCTTCTGGGCATATTGGTCTAAAATTCTAACGTTTAAAACAATTCTCAGTTTCCCTATAATTATATGATAAAAAATTAGGAAACGTCATTAAAATATGATATGAATCACTTTTAAACCGGTGATCCCCCTAAGCGTTTTTAGAAACACGGCTCACTCCGCCTGCCCTTTAATCCCTATAAATGTACCCTCCCTGCCCTTTTATAACAATAAGCTGTTATTCTTTTTAAATAAATACTTTTTAATTGAAAATACACCTTTAAACGTTTATTTTCTCATAATTTTAAGTTTAAGCTTTCAAAATGTTTATCAATTAATCCTTTTTTAACTTTATTTATTTATCTGATGAAAATTTATGCACAGAGATTGTCTTAATTTTAGTTTGGCCTTTAATTATTTTCCAAAAGCTTCAAATTTTTCTGTTATTTTGATAATGAGTGCAAATTATTTTATGAAATAAACACATAAAATAGTATAAGATAATTTAAAAATTGATGATCAAATTCAAAGATTACATAATATTACACATTTTGATAAATTTTAACAGCGGTAAATGAGTACACTTTCAAAACTCAAAGTGCCTGTTTCTGTGAAAAGCACCTTGCCTTTTTCTATTCCTAGGGTGAACACTGTTTAAACTAAACTAATATGCACTAAAAATAAGTATGAAAACACCACTTTTAATTATCTTATTGCTCACTTTGCTCCTCATAAAAATTCAATACCAATACCTTATTTTTTATTCAATAGAATATTTTTTCAATTGTTATACATGAAATGCACAATTGACATAAATCAAAAATCCAAACCCTCACTTACTTTTGATGATGATCATATCGATGAGCGCTAGGTTCGTAAACCCCTCCTACATCAACAACTACATCACACTCATTTAAAATATCCATGTTTCGTGTCCTTCAAACGAAAAAATTTGAAATGAATTTAGTAAAAAAAAAAATATATATATACATATAACAATAAATTTTACTCAAAATATTAAAGTTAAATATCTATAAATTTTCATTTCATAGCATTCAATGCAAGATTTACGAAGAAAACTGATATGTACACTCAATAATGAAACTTAATAGTGGCATTTGCATAGTCATTAGTAAGATTCTTAAATTAATAAAACTATGACTAATTATACTTTTATATTTACTATACATAACTAACAATCATTATGTTTAAAATATCAATGTGCATTATAAATTTGAAAAAAAAATAAAAATGAGAGAAAAAGAGCTTGTTTTTTTACATATTTGTTAACCCAAAAGTTTGCAATTAAGGTTATAGTAAGAAATTTGCCATTTAATTTTTTTTATTAAAACAATAACACTAATAACAATTTAAATAGACAAATATGCAATGATTAGAATAATTAATTAACCAGTCCCCAAATAATTAAAATTTTAACAGATTTTGACATGAGGCTCATTTTGAATGCAAAGAACCATTAAATCAAAGACATTGCAAAATAAAAAGATGTTTAAAAATAGTAGAGAATATTATAACTTGTTACTAATTTATAAGCACAATTTAAAAGTACTGTGCAATAAATTGCTTGCAAAACAATCCTTGTACAAAAAAAGGTTATAGAAAAATGTTTTTAACCTTTGTTAGGTTTCAAAATCATAAGAAAGTGATGTTTAACAAGTGTAAAACTACTTGATATTTAAAAAATAAAAATCAGCAATCAGAAATTTTCTGGAAAAATGGTTTCTATTTTGAGATCTACATATATTTGAAGGAAGTTCACAACAACAAATATAGATGCGCTCTAATGGTCAAAAACTTTCAAAAAGGGATAAATAATCTAAAAAAGCAATCTGAATTTCATTAAAATTATAATAAATACATTTTTAATGAGTTAATGAAAAAATAAAACAATTGGAGGACAAATTAAATGCCAACTGATATAATGTATAGCAATATTTATATTTATTAACACAAATTTAAAATAATAAAGAATTTTTTAAAGAAAAAATTCATATGCTTTTACATTAAGTCAAATTAAAATGTTTAAAACAAATAAAATACTTTAAAACATTTTCCAATTTGAAACCAACATAGACATCAGGAATATAAACAGACTATCTCAACAAGGGGCTCATTAGACTAAAGTAATAAAAATGAGCAATGTGTTTTCATTAAAAAATGAAATTTACTATACAAATTTCCAGTATACATAATAACAATTTGATATACACTTTAACAAGTTGGAAATATTTATTTAAACATCAATGAGAAACTGTAAAAGTTATAAATTAAAACAGACTAAAGACTTAAAACATTGTCTACAAAGGTATTTTGTATTTTATTTTTAAGATGATCCTTTGCAACTCATACCCAAAGTAGAAAATTTTATGAAAATGTATAAAATATATAGTGTTTATATAATGTAATTTAAAAAATATAAATATATAAAAGCTGTTATATTTGTTTCACGAAATAATTATCCTAAAAACAAGCTCTTATTTCTTCAAACCCCGAAGAGTTAATGTCTCATTATGATAGTTAAATGCTGATAAATTCAACTAAATAAACACTATAAAATAAATGGTAATAAATAGAAGTAAGGAAAATAAAGTTTAATATCACCCTGCAACAAACAGGACAATTTTTTAATGCTATAAGCAGAACAATACTATAGGATCAATAGGAATTTATAAGATGTCTGAAGAAGTAAGATGTTCGGATCAAAGATATATAGTAGAAAAATACTTATAGGATGTTCAAAAGGTATGGAAACAATCAAATATTTCAAGAAATACATATTTACCTCACAACTTCAGCATTCTTAAATTCATCTTTAGCATATTTCAACATAGTACAAGCTAAAACTTCATCACAATGAAATGTTCCATTGTGCGTTCCAATTTTTAATTTGGGTCCCATAGTGACACTTGATAAAAAGGCAGACAACTTCAATGGCTGGTATCTTTTAGAACCTATAAAAACACTTAATTTAAATTTTCAATCAAGATTGTTAAAAATCTATTAATTTAACACAGTAAAAATTATGTATAAATTAATATCAATAACTCTCAAAACATAATCAAAATATCACATGGATGTATAATACTATTAATTAAAATTTTGCACGGAAAACAAGGAATGGGAATTTAAATCCGCAATTTTAATTTCTTGTGTCAAACTAATAACAAATGAAAAATATCGGAATTTTAAAAACTACATATTGGTTGCAATAGCTATAGAAAAGTTGAAAAAATGGAATTGCTACAAAAGAGATAAATCAATCAAACGTGTCCTTAGAGCTTTACGTGAGATAATAATATAAGTATTAAAAAATTCATGGAAAGAACCATAGTAATAACTGAGAAACAAAAGATATCGGGATTTTAAAAAACAAAAGGAAAATCCGTATCAATAATTGATCAAAACAAATTAAAAAATGATAAAAACACTACTTATATTTACGATGAAATCAGCGCCAGTTGAGAACAATAAAATGAAGTCTCAAATGTGCAATTTAACATTTTGTCACATCAAAGATATAGAATAGATCTTATTTCAATCAAATAAAAAAAGGAGAAACATATATTGAGCAATGATTTATTAATTCTTTTGCTACAAATCTGAATTCGTAACAATACTGTCATATATTATTAAAATATAAAAGATGCTCTTAAGAAAAAAAATTCTAGAACAAATTCTTATAAATTTTTGAGGTTTTGAAATTACCTTTTAAAATATTAATCAGAAATTCTAAATAATTACAATCCTAGCAGAATTTCTTTTATTCTTAAAGCAAAAAAAAAATAAATCATAAACGTTAATTACTCCTCTAACACCAGAGAACAGCAAATCTAGAAATAATTCTACAGAAAAGAAAAAAAAAACATTTTTCAAAATAATTGAAATTATGATTCTTTGTTTCCCAGATTATAAATCTTTTTGCAAGATTTCTGTAACGTTGAGACAACGTCGTTGTGATTCTACCGTTGGTCAAGATTTAATATTTTTTTTTAATTTTAAATAAGTTTTGTTTGATATGTAAATAAAACGATAATGAGCAATTGTATGGTTTTCATAGAAGAATTCCGCGTTTTCAAAATATTAATATAAAAAAAAGAATGAGAAGATACTATACCACAACTGACAACTTGCCTTGACAATAAAGAACAGATTTTTAACATTAATCAGTCCAGAAAAATTAATTAATTTAATATTTAAAGACAGAAAAAAACTTTTGAAAGGAAATTTTCCAAAAAAAAATTTAACACAAACAATTGCGCTAAATTAGAAGTTACAAGAAGAAAGAGCAATTACTCTTAAAAAACAAATATCAATTAATGAAAATTAATAAAGAACAATTATCAATTAAGCAGCATTTAATGTGCCGGTGAGCACTTCTACACGGAGAAATCTTTTATTAAAGGTAAATAAATAACTGACCACTGACCACACAAAAATGTTGCCAGATTCAAAGTCAAAAAATCATTACTGTCCTAAGAGATTTTAAAAGGTTTATTTTTACTCATACATAAAAAACTAGTATGTATGTAGTGGGAAGGACCGTTAAGAGGCATTCGTCTAGGCCAGAGGTCGCCAAAGTGGTCTATATAGACCCCCAGGGGTCTATTTAACATAAGCGGGGGTCGATCTGAGCCAGGGGGTCGAATGGGGGTCGATCTGAACCGGAAGGGTCGATTGGTCGAAGGATTATCAGTATTTTTCAGATATGTGACAATTAGAAATAAAAGAAAAAGACTTAGAAATATATACAGGTAATCTTCAAAATTTGAGCGACGATTTTAAACAGCGTTTTGTTGATTTGGAAAACATTGCCATCCATGATCGGATTATTGTGCCATTTTCAGCTCAAATTAAAAACGTGGACATCAACCTGCAAGATAAGCTTGCTGAATTATTATGGGGATTTGAAGCAAGGACGCTTTTTAAAAATTTAACAATAAGCAAATTTTGGACAAATATAAATATAATGCAAAAATATGTAAGACTTTACGAAATAGCTCAGCCATTTATGATACCATTTCCAAGTTCCTATATGGTTGAAGCCGGTTTCAGTCACGTAAATTCAATCTTAACTAAGAAAAGAAATAAAATAAATGTGGAATTTCGCGGGGATTTAAGACTAAAATTGACCAATTTTGAACCCAATATAACGGACCTTGCAAAAAAAAAAAAAAAAAAAAAAAAAAAAAAAAAAAAAAAAACACCAGGCACACCCATGTCATTGATTAAGAAGCAATAAATCCGCAGTTACTTTACTTATTATTTCTACTTACAATTACTTACAATTTCATAAATATTAAAGTATTTATATTTCAACATTAATATGTTTTTCATAAAACTATTGTTACACTATGTACTATTACTTTAATAAACGTTCAAAATCATGAAATAAATGTACAAACGCAGTATCTAATAGAGTTTTATTTTAATTAACAGAAAATTACTTTTATGGGGGTCGATGGAGATTTCGAAAAATTATGTAGGGGTCGATGATCAAAAAAGTTTGGCAACCCCTGGTCTAGGCCATTCTTACTGTATGAAACTCAAATCACTGTCGAGAGAGAATAGGAACCTGACTGGTGATATAAATTTTATATAAAGGCTAGTCTCACTGCATGCAGTTGTCCAGCAGTGGACTGATCCTTAAGACACGGTTCCCAGCAGATCACCGAAGTCAAGCATCACTGACTGCGGTCAGTGTGCGGATGGGTGATCATTTGGTTCAGTTCGCGTAAAGACCGAGGGTGTGCGGTATAGGGCCTTGCTAAACTGTTCTACCATAAAGTGCCATCCCCTCTGTAGAGGATAAAAAATGTGATGACTTGTCTTCGGATCATCCTCAGGGATGTTTCCCAGATCGTTGCCAATAGCCATTGTGCAGCTTAGTGCGACGTAAATGAACTACAAAAACAACAACACTTCATGTAGTTTATACAAAGCTGATTAACGTCAAAGGATAATGAGAGCCTGGCAGGTGAAATGTTTCACTTGTGAAAAACTCACCAATCAGATTTTTATTTTCTCAAAACGGCAAACGATGCATGAATCGCACACAGCGTGAACGGTCCTTTAACAATCAAGTTTTCCTACTCTGTCGGCGGAGATCGGATATGCGTGAATCGCATATACGGAGAACTGTGCATTTGCGCATCCGACTGCCCAAAAAACGTCACGTGCATGGGAATGCTTAGAAAATTCTTCAGAAGAGATGGTACTTAGTGAGGTATTTCATTTATGTCACACAATGGGTCATTGGTGACTGTCGGAAAAATATTCCTCAGGATGATCCGAAGGCATATCATCAACGTTTTGATCCTCTGCAGTAGGGATATAATTTGTGAGGCCACTTTCTCAATTTAGGCATAGATCTGAAGGGAAAGAAACTTTTCTCCCGATCCCTGTACCTATAGTCTTGCTCAACGACAGACCACAAGTCTTTTGATTCCACAAATTTTACGACCACGTATATTACATGTACTTGGAGGGTCTTAGCGGAATCGATGCCCTACGACCTTTTGTTAGATTCTCTAACAATACGAGAAACTGCTCTCACATACACGAATCCCATTCACGTGGGATCAAGAGCATGCTATGAAAGTGGCTCCTAAGCATATTTTTTTATTTCCAAATTAAAAAAGATTTTTTTATTTGGCTTAATTGTAAACGTTGTAGTTACCCTAGAATAATGAGATATTAAAAGTGGCTAAGGATTCATCCTTAATGATGATTCGCCTGTAAACAGGATGCCGCCACGAGTTATATCGGTGGGCGTATCGAAGCAAGCCTACGTACTGCACTCCCCAACCATGCATGAAATTCGGCAGCTCTGACATAGTCGTGGACATGTCATTAGAATGTATTCTAAACCATTAAAACAGAAAAAAAATTTGGAAAAATTAATAATTGTTTACAGCTTGGAGCCTTATAATATTGAATCTTCAAATAACACTAAAATTAACTAACTGTTATTATTGTAAAATTAACTAACTGCATTAATTAACTATTGCATCTTGTTCGGAAAGGTCAAGTTCTCAGACAAATGATAAAAAAAGTTCGAATTTTTTTAAATTTTTTTTTTATCAGAAACAAAGAAATTTTACCGTCAACTACTCATTTGTACGTATTTTGAGTAAAATATTTGCCAGATAGAAGAGGATTTACTCTATACTCTGAAAGGTAAGTAACCGAAATTAAACGACAACTAGTTACCTGTTAATTTGAAAATGAATGAATATTTTACTAAATGCCCTATATATAAATTTAAATTATTTTTAATACAAGAATGGTTTACAAAAATAAAATGCTCAAAGGTCCATTTTTAGAGAGAACACTAGATCACATATTTATGTAAAAAAAATTATCGTAGAAAAAAAGTGAGTTTTTGTAAGGAATAAGCCCCTCTGTAACCGTCGTTAGAGTTTTTTGACCCCTGGACAAATTATTTTGAGTTGCCCTTTAAATAATTTTTCTAGGTATCTCTAGTATATTGAATGATTAAGGACCACAAGTTTACATACATTATTGAATTAATATGATTTTTTTTATTATTTTCAAATTTCATCTTTGAAAATTAGATAATTTAAAAAAATTCTCCCTCGATATTTTATACCATTTTCAAATTTTTCCATTTTATTTATGCAACATTAGTTGCCCTAGAAGTGAGGCCTTTTCCGGCATTCCTCAAATAATCGTCTGAAAATGTTTCAATAAATCTTATTTTAAAATTCTTACATTCATGGGCTTTGGAAATGTGGACACTATTGTATTTTTTTCCTGTATGCGAAATACCAGTAAAGGAAATGAATCACTATGCGTCATAGTGAAATTTCTTAAAATATAAAAAAGAAGTTTTTTGAACTTTTCAAAAAAACTATTAAGAAAAACTTTTTTATATACCCCTATGAGACCTGATGAGGTTCATGTAGAAGTGTAAACTGTTATCCTTTAAAAGGAAATCAGAACCAATACAATTACTGAAACAGCAACAAGCAGGATTTCGACAAACTATTTGTATTTAAAAACCACAGCCGCACTAGAGTTTAGGATATAGATTGTACTCTTCTCAATATGGTGATGCAAATTCTGCTCCCGGCTCACACCAATCACAGGGCTGGTATAAAATGTCCTCAATGGTAGATGGATCCAGTGGCGTATCTAGGGTATGGCAAGTATGGCGAACGCCATGGGCGCATTATTTCGAAAAGGCGCAAAATCAATCAACATCGACGATTATTTTTTTAATTAAAAATTTAACTAATTTTGTTTCTTCAAGTTATGGGAGAATTAAAAAAAAAGCATACAACATTTAACCTTTCCTCGTGGGCTCGAAAAGAAGACATCGAGATCTTTTGAGGAACTCTTTTTTGTAACTGGGGGAATGAAGTATGAAAGGGGAACCGCTAATAATAAAAACCAAGTAGGTGACGAGCGTTGAACAATTTTAGTCTCCCACTGTTTTAGTTTTATTCATAACTTCGTTTGAAAACTCATAGACCACCTCAGTTAGGTATAATAGGAGGGCCAAGGTTTCCAGCTCTTTTGCATAACTCGAAAAGCGCGAGAAATCTCCTTCGGTTGTTATATTATATTCAACATTAAAAAAATGGGGGAAATAAGAAGAAAAAAAAATATTCCACATACTAACTCTTTTTGAATGACTTGACGTCTGTGTGATAACAATTCATACACGTTTCTGCATTCATTCACTACACACGTTTTCTTTCATTATACTTTCAAGTAAAGCAACAGAGGATTCGCAATAAATAAACAATTTTAGTGTTCATGAATACATTCACGATAAATACTAAAATAAATCAGTAATAAAAAGTAGCTTTTTCTTTTCTACTATTATATTTACGACGATTTCGGCAAAAGCCAAATTTTAATTATAATATCGTAATTTAAAGAATAATGCAGAGTTTTTAATAATTATAACTCTTACTCTCTTTACTAACTTTTTGATACACTCCAATAAAAATATTTTTAATATCAGAGAATTTCCTAAGCAATTAACGTTTAATGTCCATCAAAATCCTTTGACAAAAAGACTTAACCCAGGGGTCTGTCCAGACATTTTGTGAAAGATCCGTTTTTCGTGAAATTGTGAAAAAATTATTCACATTCTTTCAACCAGGGTACGCTTTTATGAATTTGTGAAAATAGGATCCGTTATTGCAAAAAAAAAAAAAACTTTTTCAAGGAGTTTTTAAATTGTAAAGACATACAAGATTATGCTCAACACTGTAAAATTATAATTAAAAAAATTAAATTTTAAAAAATAAACAACAATTGCTGCTTCTAAATTAGAGATGCAACATACAAATATTTGGTATTTAGTCTATACTGCTGAACGCAGAATATTAATTTCGGACGAATAATGAAAGAATCGTCTGCCGAAGACAAAACTTAATTCGTTTACATCCATCTTTCTTGTTTTCTGCCCTGGAAAATGTTTATTCTATTAATTAAATAATAATGAAGATAAACAAATTTGTGAAGGGTCCGATTAAAAGAAAAATCATTTTGTGAAGGGTCCGTTTTTAAGTTTAAATATTTTGTGAAGGGTCCGTTTTTATGAAAAGATATTTTGTGAAGGGTCCGTTAACGGACCCAAATCTCTTCTAAACAGACCCCTGTAACCCCATAATTAATTTTATAACCGTCGCTGAAGAGCCGACCCAATTCCGCAGCCTTGTAATTTTGAACCCAATCCAGAAGACAAGGGAACTCCTGTATCGAGTAATGGGAGAAATGTGCCTTCTTGGAGGGCTTTTTGGTGGAGCTAACGCGCATTTGCGTTACATGGAGAGGAAGACCACGAGAACTTCCCGCGGTAGGCCTAACGGCAAGGGGACTCTAACCCATGATCCGTCTACAATTGATGATATTTCACATCAGCACTGTGGTTGGTGCAAGCCGGATGCGGAATTCGTATCAACTGGGATTCGAACCCGGTTTCCCTCATTGGAAGGCGAACGCTCTATCCCCTGAGCCATCGCGGCTCCCATATTTGAATTAAAAGGAATTTAATTTTTTCCCCCTCTAAAATGTAGCTTCTCTTTGCTTCACGATATGTCAAAGCTGTACTATAAAAAATTTAAGCTATCGCTGATTAAATGAAAAGACAAAATGCAAGCTCATTATTCATTATAGTAAAATTACAGGGAATTTAATTTTTTTCTTTTTTTAGCGTATTATGAATTTCATTTTTTCTACTAAAAACGAAGAATAAAGCACAAACTTAATGTAAAATTTATTCAGTAAAACGAAAAGAAAAATATTTTTTCCATGTATAAACGATGATACAGTTTAATAATGTTCATTCAAAAGGGTTATTCACGTGTAAGAGTTATAAATATTTAAGTTCCGAATCTTATAAACAAACAAGACATTATTTATAAGACTTTATTGAAACTGTAACTCAGAGTCAAACTATAATATTGCACAAATGAAAAAAAAACACTAAAGTAGCCACAAAAAATCATGGTTATATATAAAAATAAAGTAATTAACTAAATAACATAATTTAGATTACAAAAGTATAGATTATGTACTAGCATTAAGAATGTATATTGTAGAATTGTGTTCAATGTGTATTGTAGTACTACTATGTATGATGTTATAGCTCTTGAGTAGCAAATACAGGGTGTCCCAAAAGGTCGTTTACAAACTTAACATGCTGGTCTGTCATATCATGATGAACAAGATTTACATAGGAACTTGTGTCCGAAAATTAAAACTGCGACCGCTAGAGGGCGATAATTGCACGAAAACGGGAGAGTGGGAAAAACAATCATTTCAGGCGTGGACGTTGAAGGAGAAGGATGAATGAGTTTAGTAACGCAGAAATGGCCGACATGCATTACGTATACGGCGCCGCTGATGGAAATGGACGAGCCGCGTCACGGACGTACCCTGAGCGCCTCCCAAACAGACGCCAGCCAAGTCATGTTTTGTTTGGACGATTGCACCGCAGATTATGTGAATCAGGTGCTTTCGTAGCACGTAGCCACATCGGTCGAGAACGTGCTACACGCACACCTGTCATAGAGGAAACCGTGCTACAGGAGTATGCCATCAACCCGCAAAGAAGTCTCCGAGAAGGCGAACGTGTCTTGGGTGTAGCTCGTTCCACCATAATGCGCATACTGCACGATGACATGCAACACCCCTACCACTTCCAAAAAGTACAGGCATTGTGCGCTGACGATTATCCCAAACGCATTGCATTCTCACGCATTGTGGCGAATGGAAGGAATTTTGAGCATTTGCTGTGATGTAATGATGTTTTATAATAAAAATCATATTAACACCGCTATCGATATCATTTTTTTTCTCCTCATCCAAACCTGCACTTATCGCCCTCTAGCGGTCTCAGTTTTAATTTTCGGACACAAGTTCCTATGTAAATTTTGTTCATCATGATATGACAGACCAGCATGTTAAGTTTGTAAACGACCTTTTGGGACACCCTGTATATTGATATAAGTCACTGCCTTTTTCCTCAGCAATACATAGCGTATTTATTTAAAATCGCGTCCTTTTTTATAATAAGAACAGAAAACAAATCCTAAAAATAATATTTATTGATTTCGTTTATTTAAACTAGTTTACTTAGACATTCATTTAAATTTAAAATAATTTACTTGGAAAAAATGCTTTTCTACTTAGGTTATTTGATATTATTTATGTATTTGAAAATGCTATCTGTAAAATTAAATTATAGTAATATAAGCTGAATCTTTAAATTTAAAACATTTATCTATATGAAAAAAATTAGTAGCACAGCAGACTAAAAAAAATGAGAGGCGAACGAAAGAAACTTTGGAAGTTCTAAAGTTGGAGAGAAATGTAAAGAAATTTTCTCCCCTTATCTTAAGGAAAGTGAGAACTCCAGTTAAAAGAACAATTTTCCGGGGAGGAAATGGATGGAACCCCTTCAGGCAGAAAAACCAGATGGCCAGATGGTGATGACCAGAGGGATGACTTGAGAGAAGTGAAAACCATGGGGTGTCCCAGTCTAGCTTAGACTAATTATTCTGTAGTGAAATGCTTGTAAATCTTCAATTTTATCAGGGGTTAAAATCTCTTTGAAAAACGTTTTCGGAATCTGCTGAATAGATTTCAAATAGAACCCCTTCTATAAATTAGCGTAAATCCTTCCACAACAGGAGATTTTTGCCACCCATGGTGGGAATCACCTCCACTGTGAAGTACTGAAAATAGGAGGTTTCTCTGCCTCGCTCAACAAATAATTTAAACCAATGAAACGATTTAAAAATGAATACACCGCACTATTTTGAAAAATAAAGGACAGGCGTTATAAGTAGTTAGGCGCTCATACAAAAAATTCTGCTCGTTTTTGTTAATGTTTCAAAATTTAAGACAAGAAAATCAAATATTTGAAGTCTTTAGATTTTTATAATCTATTTTGATGCAGTTTCTGGGCTTTTATAGTTGATTCATTGATTTAAGTGAACAACGTGTACTACAAGGATTTTCTTTGATTATAAGTAATCATTTCCTAAATATTTAAACAAATGCATTATATTTTCCCCTATGTCTTTTATTTTATTTCAGATTATAATTTTCTTCCTTTAAAAAAAAAAGAAAGAAAAAAAAAGAGAGAGAGATTAAATAATTAGTTTTTTTTAAATTTTATAAGTCTTTTACAATACATATCATTTACATTATATTTATATCACTACATATTATATTACTTTAAAAAAATTGTTATACTGTTTTTAAAACAATACAGTATTTTTCCTTGTGACATTACCTTTTCTACAATTAACTTTTCTTAAAACGATGTAAAAAATGTATACCTTACAATTTAATTTTTTTACGATTTAAATAATAAATATTTATTATTTTAATAATAAAATAATAAATATTTACGAAAAGTTATTTTTTAACAAACGACCTTTATAAATCTGGGAAATTTCCTAAAATTCTATTGGAAAGCTCGCGAGTTACTTCTCATATTGCGGCTACCCCCAATACTTAGGGGTACAGAAATCCAAATCAGTAGAAAAAATGGCATGTTTATTCAGAAAAAGTACGTTTTAGTGTCTGATTTCGTAACTTGAAATATTGTCCCTGCATTTATTAATTAGCATATTTTAAGTCACCTCCTTGAACCATTGACATGAGAAGAACGTGACGATCTGATTATTATATCAAAAGGTATCAGGGTAATCCTTTGATTTATTTTATTTTTTTGCGCACTGAACGTCTAAAAACTTATAATTCAACTCTGTTTAATTTTTTTTCTGCTTTTTCTCTAATTTGTTCCATTCTGATGCGAAGAGAATTTTTCATAATTTGATTTTTTTTGGTCTATTTCTTAACTTTTTGCCTTTTTTTTCCAATTATTTCTAGATATTCTTAAACTAAGACAACTTCCTCTAATTTATTTCTCATTAAAGAATGTATTATTGTCGCTATTTTTTCTAGAGTTCTGTATTTAATTATATTTATATTTTTTCTTATTATCGGTTATTATATAATGTTTGTACATCTTAATTATATTAAGAGCATCGGTTTTTTGTAAATAAAAAACTAACCAAATTATAAAATTTGATTGTAGCTATTTTATTTGTAATTGTCATAACAAATCGCAATTATTTACACTGTGATCTTTAACCCTTTCGCGCCGACTGTCACAAATACGTGACAGCACAAAACCGTATCAATCAGGGTAAAAAGATTAAACTGGTGATCAAAGTAATTGTTTAGCAGTTTATTTGTGAGCGGAGTTATAATTGTTTGATTTATTTAATTCACCATTACTTTGTTCAAAATAAAACTATTTAATTATACTTTGAATTAACATTGATTATATATATGATTAAACTAACAATAATTAAAGTAAAAGCAAAGTAAGTCTGTCAAATTAGAAAAGACTACATTTAAATTACCATTTTTTATTTAATTACAACTTGATTCTGATTTTGTACGAATGCTTTTCTGAATCACCCGTCCCCAAGGGGTTAATGAATTTATTATATCGCGATGATTTTATTGTTTTGGTATTAGCAAAGCATGATTATGTTTAAAAACAATCAATTTCATTCAGTTTAAATTTTGGAAATAATGGGTAATAATCCGGTTATGTTACAGTTCTTCTTTAACCCAGAGACATTTGTTGCGTGTGAGTATTTTTGTTACCTAATTATACTTATTGCTTAATTGAACAAATTGTTAGAATTATTATTGACAGTTGAAGAAACGCAAGAGAATCTTCTTTAAATATGATAAAGGAGACTTTTTTTATTCCTAACTAATGCTAATTTCGAACACACGTGAATGCATTACAATTAAAAAGAGAATTTTATTGTTATAGTTAATTTTTATTTATTTATTAATCTATTAAAAAAAATGCAATGCAATCTTTTTGGAAAATTTTATAACCGTTGTTGAACAGCCGATCGAATTGTTTGAATTTGCGACTGCTAATGTTCAACTTCGCAGCCTTGTAATTTTGAACCCAATTCAGAAGACAATGGAACTCCTGTATCGAGCATTTTGGAGAAATTTGCCTTCGCGGATGAATTTTTTGATTGAACTAATCCGCATTTGCGTTACATGGAGAGGAGGATCACGAAAGCTTCCCGCGCTTAGTCTGACGGCAAGGGTAACCAATGATCCGTCAAGGAGGATATTTTACGTCAGCACTGTGGTAGGTGCAAGCCGGATACGGAAACCGTGTCGAGCAATCATTGCAGGGAATCAAACCCGGCTCACCTCGTTGGAAGGCGAATGCTCTATCCCCTGAGCCACCACGGCTCTTTTTGCAATATTGCCAAAAGGCTTAAATACTTCAAACAATGTTTTTATTTAAGAGATTTTAAATATTTTAGGAAGGGCGCAAGTGCGAGATTTGCCATAGGCGCTTCTTTCCATAGATACGCCTCTGGATGGATCAAACAATCACTTTGCTGTCACTCAAACCGTGGGAGCTACTCGTGATTTTCCTCTCAAATGCTAGGTTAATTCCATCAAAAAGTCCCGAACGAAAACTAGCTTGTCCCAATACTTGATCCAGGAATTCCTTTGTTTTCTAGGTTGGATAAAAAAACTACATGGACACAGAGTTAAACATTGATAGTCGTAAAATCAGAATAGGGTCTTCTTTCTGTTCAATGCCGGTTATGAAATAAAATATATTGAAATCAGTATCAATGTCTCCTTAAAAGACATGATGGGACAGGGCTAAAGAAAGAATTGAAGGGCTAATTCACTCCTTTGAAGAATCTCTCTCCGCGCCAAACCTCCGATATCGCCGTGACATCACAGGCGGCGCAAAGCTTGAACTTTTACTTAAAGAACGAGTCTTTCGATCTAACTGGCTCTAACTATTATTGGAGCATTCCTTTTTGCTACTTATTCCAAAACATTCGTTGTTTTCTGTAATCATTTTCCTCAGTTTTTTGAAGTGAATCACAAAAATTTAAAATTATTAACGAAACGCCAATTTGGGCGATTGTAACTTGCAAAATTCTGATAGAAACACAAAAGGAAAAGATATAATTTTCCATGTGTTGTCTAAAGTAAATGAACAACTACGTAAAGAATAGCTTCAATATTGTAAACGAAATGACTCAGTTAATATAAAATATGCACGAATATGTAGTAAGCATTTCTTAAAAGAAGATTATGAAGATGATATGAGAAATCGCTAGCTTGGATTGCTGATTAGAAATATTTCAAAATCTACTGCAATACCGAGAGTAAATTTTCTTCTTTACAAACAATTTCTTCTCGGCAAGAAGGATTGAATAAACGCAAAGTGTTGGTTTGTGGTTCGTTTCAGATTTTTATTAGAATTCGTCATCTAAATTGAAACCACCCTGTTACTTCAAAAAGAAATGCAGGGGAAAAAATTAAAAAATGGATAAGGTCAAAGGAAATAAGAACTTAAACAAAAAGTATAAATAATTAATAGTTAAAATTCTCTTAATTGCATAGCATAGTTTTTAATGAAGTTATTCTAAATATTTATGATTTCTTTAATTGTACGCTTTTAAATTTAAATATCTATAAGCAATTGTAAAGTTTCTAATATTATTCTGAACCTAAATTATTATTTGGTTTCATTAATTAGCGAAGGTTGCTGTTTCCTAATGATTAAGTATAAACAAATTGTCATTAACAGCATATTTTAAAATCATGATTCTAAATTTAACCTAAATTTACAAATTATTGTTATCGAACAATATGTAGCTAAAAAAGTGTCGATATGTGCTTTAATTTTTTTAATAACAAAAATTGAAACTGAAAATTTCAAAATAAAGTATTTATAGCTTCATTTACGTCAACTAGTAAAATATTTTTATTACTTTAAAATGGTATTTAATTTCAAATTATGGTCAAGAAATTTTTTTAAACTATGTTTTTGAACGGAAATAATGTGTTAATTGTATAAAGTTTGAAAGCTAATATCAAGAAAAAGTCGAACTTATTTTTACAGAGAGAATGATGCTAAGTTTTCATAATATCTTAGCTTGCGATCTCCGAGATCTGTGTGCGGCATGACGTCACGAGGACAGAAATCGTAGCTTCAGCTCTAAGAGAGAAATGAACTAGCCCTTCTTTCTTCTCTTTAGCCCTGTGATGGGATGTCATGCGGCTATCCAACATGATGTTCTTTAAAGACCATAAAACTTGTTTCCATAATCACTGATTTCTTGGTCATGAGAGGGCATGTAGCATTTCCTAGGTATGTAAAATGCATAAACAAATGAATCACTCTGAATAACTTTCGATCTATTGATCAGATTTTCATGCATTAGAACTTAATTTAATGACTCGAGGGGATGGCTTCAAATATGGTAATTAATTAGTGCAGGCGATATTTCAAGTTACGAAATTAGACACAAAAACGCATTTTCTCTTAATAAACATATTTTTCTCAATAGATTTGGATTTCTGACCCTCAAAATATATGGGATAACTGCAATCTAGAAAAGATGGCTCTAATTGTTTGGTCAAGAGAGCGGTCAAAAATTTGAGCCCCTTAATCGGAATTTTACTTCTCTCGTATCTCGCCATAGTGCGGTAAAATTTTAGGTGAATTGAAATTTTTTTCACTCAATTATAAAATTCATTTATCCAATGATAATACCACGGAGAATATAAAATGATTTTTTATTATTATTTATTATTTTATTAAATAATAGTCTGTAAGATATACAAATAAAAATTTTTGTAAGATATGAACTGTAAGATATACAAATTTTTACATCATTTTAAAAAATATAATTCAATTAGAAAAATGAAAAAAAAATTTGAACGAAATCAATCTAATAGTTCTTGAAAAATCGAACATTAAAGATGTCGAATATTTAAAACGTGATTTCTAATTAGCTATTCAACCAATTTCATCCAAATTTTGTATTTTGCTTCACGAAATTACATTTTTTAAAATAATGTAAAACTTTGTGTACCTTAAAATCCATTAATTTATAATTGTGTAGCTTAAATTATTAAATAAAATAATAAAACTAGTAAATAATTGTTGATACTATTTTTTCCATGGCATTATGCTTAGATCAACGAGTTTTTTAAGTTTCGACAGAAATTCATTAATTTACTTAATTTATCCAGTTATAGAGTAACATCAACATTTAAGGGGTTCAAACTTTCGTCCCCTCTTCTGACCAAACTATTGGCACTAGCACAAACATATTTCCTAAATTGCTGCTACCCTCTATATTTTAGGCTTTATGAATCATAATCCGTCGAAAAAACGGTATCTTTATTCAGCGAACGTATGTTTTTGTGTCTGATATCGTAAGTTAAAGTATCGTCTGTACTAACTAATTAGCATATTTGAGGTCGCCCCTTGATCCATTTAATTGAGTACTAGGCCTATTCTTTTTTTTCTTTTTGCCCAATGATTTCTTTTTTTTTGCGCATTGTACATTCATATGGAGAGAGAACCTACCCTCCCGTATCCGAGAAATCAATTATTGTTGAAGCTAAAGTTTGATGGTCTGGGAGGACTTTATTTTGGAGGCTATGTGACTCTTTTCCATGTCATTGAAAGGGTTAGTGCTACTTTTTTGAGTGAAGATGTGGGATAACAAATGTGTAACAAATTTTTGGAGTGTAACAAATTTTTGGAGCAGTATTTTTTTTTGGGGGGGGGGTGTCAGTTGGTTATGATTTTATTTTTATGAATGACAGTGTGTGGCCACATAAACCTCATCTTACCGAGAATTTGTTAGAGTAAGAAGTCATTGGCACAGTCATATTGACCATTCAGCTCGACAGACCTGAATCCGACCGAGAATTCTTGGGACAAATTAGTGCTTTGAATTTTCCTCCACATCTTCTCTGCCCATTTCGGTGAAAGGCAAATATATTGGCAGAAGTAAGTAAGCTCGATGCGAGTGAAAAAATTGTAAACTCAATAAATCGTTATTTATTAACTCTACGAAATTATGCATAAAATTCAAAACTGAAGGTTTTTTACCCGATAAACTGAAAATGCATTCGTTCTTTCTTTTTGTTTAATAAACACATATGTTCCGTCTTAATTTCTATATTACAGCCTAATTACCAAGTACGACCTTAATGTATGGTGTCTGATACCCTTTTATGGTGGATAGGTTCTTAATTTATTTATATATATATTCGTTTATTTGTAAATAACCAAAAATGAGAGGGGCCTCTGACTGTAAACTCTGCTTGTTTACGGAATATTTGTAATTAATTAACCGAAGGTTTTACTCACTATGAAAAATGACGTCGCCCACTGAAACGGTAGACAAGATGTTGCAACTCAAACGGAGAAGAAAAACTATCAGAGGTAATAAATAATACAAGTTTTTCAACTGGCATTAATAGTTTAAAAGATGATTCTGCCACATTGCGTGACACGGTTCCCAGCAGATCACCGAAGTCAAGCATCACTGGCTGCGGTCAGTGTGCGGGTGGGTGACCACTTGGATTAGTCTGCGTAGGGACCCAGGGTGTGTCCCGCAGTGGACTGATCGTTAAGACACGGTTCCCAGCAGATCACCGAAGTCAAGCATCACTGGCTACGGTCAGTGTGCGGGTGGGTGACCACTTGGATCAGTCTGCGTAGGGACCCAGGGTGTGTCCCGCAATGGACTGATCGTTAGGACACGGTTCCCAGCAGATCACCGAAGTCAAGCATCACTGGCTACGGTCAGTGTGCGGGTGGGTGACCACTTGGATCAGTCTGCGTAGGGACCGAGGGTGTGCGGTATTGGTCCTCGTTAAACTGTGCTACCGTAAAGTGCTCGACTTCGCTTGCAGGTCGTCGGGCTACCGAAGCGGGAGTGCCATCTCCTCTGCAGAGGACCAAAATTGTGATGGCACGTCTTCGGATCATCGTCATGGATGTTTCCCAGACCGTCACCAATAGCCCATTGTGCAGCTCTAGTGCGACGTAAATTAACTACAACAACCCCATTGCGTGAGTTGACCTAACGACATCACTCTTTACCAATAGATGACAGATTTAACGTCCTTCAATAGTTTTCCATTATCAAAATAGGTTACTAAATCGCAACCTTTGAAAAGGAAATGGATACAAGAAAACCATTTTTGTCAATGATTGTCAAATTCTAGGCGTCAACGGGAGCACTGAAGAAAATACATTTCAAAAAGAAATCAAATAAGAATTTTCGGACCTAAGCCAAAAACCTGATACAAAATGTCTGATCTTGATATCAACACCAAAGTTTTATGATCCTTCAGGAATGTTTGCTCCACTATTAGTCATTAGGAGGATTATATTCCAAGACACATGACTCACGGGGACGAAATTTCACCGCCAGGTATCGCTAAGCAATGGCATGCATGGTCATCAAAATTACACTGCTTAAACGATATACACATAACAAGAAGGATTGAAACATCTGCAAACTTTGATGCTTCTTTACATATATTTTGTGATGCTTCTGAACGAGCTTATGGTTCTGTATTCCATATCAAGAAGTTCGAAACGCAAGAAAGCTACCTAAGATAAAAGAGGATAATGTATTACTTCTCCAGAAAGAGCTTCGTCTTCGCCAAATGTGGAAAACTGCTCTTGTTCTCAAACTAATACTTGGGTGAGACGGAGTTGTGAGAATTGTCCATTTCAAGTGCGGGAACCAGATCTTGTAGTGTCTTCTACAACTGGCCATTCCCTTGGAGGGGAGGATGTCGAAAACCAAGAATTGGAGGTTAGCATAAAATGCACTGACTGTTCTTTACTTTTAAACAAACCAAAAAATATATTTCTTTCTTTTCTGTCATACTTTATGTTTAATAAATACTTGCATTCCGTGTAAATTATATTTCAGTCGAATAACCGAGTTCAATCTTATCTTAATAAAAATAATACCATTTTAGAAAAAAGAAATAATATTATTTGTTACCCCTCCCAGTAGCTTTACGTTATAAGATTAAGCAAAACACGTTTTTAACAATTCATTAGATACGAATAAAGATTAACTCTACTGTGAAATTGAAAAAACAACGCAAGTGCTTTACAATATATTTCGAGAAAAGGGACTCGACAACTATTTTCTTTCTATTGCGAATGTTATGACCGCTGAAATAGAATTTAAAAAAGCTGATGGAACAAAATTTATTTTGGAAAAAATTTTTTTTCAAAATATGGAGCTTATCATACATAGAGGCCAAATATATAAAAACCTCAATTTTGAATTTCTATTGCTCGACAGAACTGCATTCAGTATCGTTTGGCATGATACTGTTGTCCGAGGTTAACTTATGATAGTCAAAATTTACCGCGATCTAGCAATTTTCTCCGGTATTTATCGCTTTCGAAGGACTGTAAGAAAACCTATTTCAGTTAATATCTATTTCCAAAATAAACTAAGCATCATTGGTGTCAATTGGATTGGCATGGAAATTATTTACGTTTCTCCGAAAAGTAAAAAAAAAAAACACTTTGTCCCTTTGTCTAATTGCCTCCTAAGTCCTCCATGAAGGTGCATTTCTCTCAATACTTAATCCAGGAGTACCCTTGTCCTCTGTGTTGGGTTCAAGATTTCAAGGTTACGAAGTTGAACATTGGTAGTCCCGAACCCAAAATAGGGTCAGCTGTTAAACTATGGTTAGAAAATAAAATATAATGTCCTCGAGGCTTAAGAGTTGGTAAAGTTTAAACACGGTTGAGTGGTTGCGCAGCTTGGTTCGGATACCAGATGGTTACCATTTACCCTCCGAGCTAAATTGTGGTATAGAGCATGCATAATCCAGTTTTTCGAATCATGAAATGACAAATCCGAAATTGTCGTCAAATGTACATTAGTGAAACTCAACAACCAAATTAAATAAAAACATGCTGATTTTGAAACTTCAGTTAACAGTTAACTTTTCGTCTTCATAAATTCAATCGATAGATTATATTTTAAATGGCAGTGTTCTCGAATCCCATCGTAACCCGGACGTATCGTTGTGATGCCATTCCCTAACTTGCGCTATCTGTTCTTCAACTTGTCATAAGCCTTAAGTCGTTCTTTTAAATGAGCACCTCCTTATGTATATGTATATGCTGAATTCATTGAACAATTACAAAGTAGGGTTGTAAGTTCGTAGATCTTTCCACCAGCGATTTCCATAGTTTTCAATGAGTCAGGAGTTCGTTGCCAAATTGTCACCAGTATAGTGAGTTTGAGACTGAGGTGTGTTCTCACACTTCTATAGTATTGTTTCTTTACTATTTTCTAGAAAATGTACTAAACAGTTTTAATAAAGCGAATATATTTTAAGCTTATTAATATATTTTTGCTTTTAATTTTAAAAAAAATGCTATATAAAACTTCCGAAAATATTTTATCATTTTTTTTACTAGATCAAAAATACTTATATATATTAAAAACTGTGTACTACATTCTTAACAAAACATATTGCAGCTTATTTAAAAATAATTTTCAAGCAAATAAATTCAATATTTTTTCTTAAAGCTTTTTTGAAAATTTTGCTATATTTGTGCAAACGACCAGAGCTATTTACTCCGACTTTAGGGGCCTTGGTAGCCAAGTGGTTCGAAAATCGGACTCCGATCTGGTGTGGCCGGGTTTCGATCCTCGACTCCGCTAGGATCCACCGAGTACATGCCATATACGCTCTCGTAAAATTCGTGGAGTCGAAAGCCTTGTGGTCGGTCGCTGATCTGTACCATTGGTTCGAGGATCTGGATAAAATTTCCTTCCCCTTCAGATCTATTAAATTAAATTAAGAATCACTAAATTAAGGAAGTGATCTCACAAATTAGATCACCTCTGCACCTCTCATTTGTGATGACATGATGACATGTCTTCGGATCATCCTCAGGGATGTTTTCCAGACCTTCGCATATATCCCACTGTTCAGCTTTAGTAAATCAAAGTGCCTAAAATATTCTGATTTCGAGTATATGCTCTTCTTCTTGTTTTACCATAAACAACACACATGCTCAGATTGACAAGTTCAGTAACCCTTGGTGCACAAATTAGAAAGAAAAATTATAAGAAAATTTTCATAAAGTATAATTTGTACTTTTCTACCTTGATACGATCATTCAAAGACACGTCGTTTTTATTTAATTTATAAAAAAGTATCCAAACAAGTAGTAAAATATTAATAAATTATAATAATAACATTACGAACGAAATTATTTCACATTTACGTAACAAGAACAATGATTTCAGCCGAGATGAAGATATTTCTATTACACCTAACATTTATCTTGAAGCCACTAATCCATGATGATTGCTTGCAATTTCGAATATTTCATACTTCGCGCGGTATTCGGAAAGTAGGCCAGAAAGCGAGAATAAACAAGAAACAAAGAAAACAAAGTCTTTCAAAAAAAGAGCATTGGAGGCAGTCGGATTAAATCTAATACCGGTTTATACCACGGTTCAAGAAGTTAGACAAAAGTAGGAGAAAAAATAATTAGAAAAAAAAATCAACCTTTTGCTGCCCCTGACCAGATCTACCAGTCTTTTTGAGACGAATGGGTTTTCTTCAGTTTCGATTCAGAACAGCTAAGGTGGTTGTGCTGAACGGTTAACGCCAGTGTGCTTGTGGAGTTGAGAGGACATTCGGTGAAAGCAACTGTTCTTTTCGATTCGCAAACGATTTCGATTAAAACATGGAATAAAATTTTACCTTAATGTGGATTATCGAGCTGTGATAATAAGGTGTTCCTTAATGTGAGGTATACATTCATGTTGAAGGTACGTAGATTTTGAGTTTTATCTGTGTCAAAATCCTTACCGGTTATTGTCCTTGGAAGTTAGGAGACGTTCTAAAAAAACACGTGTTTGTGTTTTTAATGGAATTGAGAAGTAGGACAAACAAAAACGTACTAACATTGTAGAGAGTTATAATGTGAATCGAAAAAAGTTGATAATTCATTTTATTGATAATTATGATGTTAATAGATAAAAGTTATTAATTAATTTTAATAAGAGTATTTAATATTACACATTTAAACATTTTATAAATAAAATTTCAATTAAAACTTTTTAGATATTTCGTTGAAATAGAAGCAGGAATATTGTATGTATAGTTGATTTGTTATCACAGTAGCATTTAGGCCTTTAAAATTTTTCGGATTTATTATAAGATAATGACTTTATTTTAAAAAAAATATTTTTCAACAAGTAAATACGCCTCTTCCAGAAATGAACAATGTCCAATTCTCTTTCAACGATTCCCTTATTGGATTACAGATTACATATTGAATATTGTAGATTATATATTGATATTGAATACTTTCTTTTTTTTTCAAATTCCATTCCTAAATGCGAACAATTTAACATTTTTCCTTGTTTTTTCTTCTTTAAATTTGACACAATTATTTCCTTTTTATGTAAACAATGTTTGAGACAAATATTTGGAGTTAAGCGTTTAACAGCCCCGCTTAAATAATTATTCAAAAATGTTTCAATATATCTCTTTTTCTTATTCCACAATTTTGAAATATGAACAGTTTTTGTGCGTGCCCTTTAAGATGTTTTCATTTTTATTTTACCTATATGATAGAAAACAAGGCTTTCGAATTCTCAATATTTAAGTTATAAAAATTAAATTTAAAGTAAATTAAAATTTTTATAATTATTAAAAAGAATTTATTTGAATATCACCGGCGTAGGGTCCTTTATAGTCCTGACATTTTGAAACCCAGGACAAACGGTCTATTAACCCCAAACTAAATAATTTATATCATAGCTTCTTAAACTGTGTGTCGTGACCTCTAGCAGGATCTCGCAGTTAAATGTGAGGAAAGGTGAGCAACCTATTTTCTATAATCTCCTTCTTTAAAGAAATCTAAGTACCTCAAAAAAAAAATAAGTTGAAAAACTTTAAGAAATTTTTAAGATTAGCATCGTTAAAATTTTTAATGAGGATTTGCATGAATAAATGTTTAAACAAAAACTTGATTTACACAATTAAAACAACCATTACAAATTTAAATTAAGTAATACGATACAATACAAAACTGAGTTTCTATTTTTAACTAAAGAAAAGCACTGATTAAAAAGGGATTAGAAATATTATATATAGCACCATCATAAAAAAATTCCTTAAAAAAGGTTATTAATTCAGTTCATTTTCAAATTATCCCAGTTATTATAGTATTACATTTTAGTTTTATACTTATAACTTTATATTATAACTTAGACTTCACAGTTTTTTTTAAATGCAATTTATATATTATTTCTTTTATTAAAAATTAAGATTTTAACAATTTAGTTAGTAACTTATAATAGTATTTTAACTTAGTCCTCACGGTATTTTTTTAAAATGCGATTAATAAATTTTTTCTTTTATTAAGAATTAAAATTTTAAAAGCTTTCACTTTTTTATTTGTAAAACACCTCAACCTTTTGAGCTCATACTTTTTTTCCCATGGCAAGGAATACAATATGCAAGTTTTTAAATACGATTTTTTAGTTAAGTATTTTAAAGTTTGCCTAAATTTTTCCGTGAAGTAGATAAATCAATAATTATAACTTTAAATATTTGTCCAAAAATTACTCAGAGCTGTTTAAATCTAGTGAAATAAAGAAGATTAAGAAGCTAAATTTAATTTTTAGTTTACGACGGCTATTTTTGTTACGGTTGAAACCAATGAACTATAACCCTCCTACTTTGTATAGTGCTCTTTACCGCCATGCCCATGTCTTCCTCTTAAATGACGTAGGGTGAAAATAACTACCGGGAAATCATTCTCTTGAACTAAAGAGATAATTTTGCTCTAACGTTGAGGGATATCCATAATAGTGACACAAAATTCTCCACGTGTGTATGCTATAATTTTTGCATTTGCCATAATTTTTATAAAACCTAGAAATCGATGCTTTGTTTACGTTGTTATTTTTCACTGTCAAAAATAGCTATTAAAATAAAATAAGCTAAGAAATTAAAGCTGTTTTAAAGTATTGTTCAACATCTTCCTTTAAGTAGAACAATAAAATCAATGATTAAGTTTTTAATATCGAGCTTTCAAATGTTCTCTGTATCAAAGAAATTAATCTCGATTTTTTTTAATAGGTTTATGCAAATAAAGTGAATTAAGTTCATTAAGTTGTTTAAATTCCCTTTTGTTCTAGCGATACATATCTTATGAGAATTCTTTTACAGTTCTTCTGATTTGAATAGGGACTGTTTTCACATCAAGCAAATGTTTTTTATTCTTTTCAAAAATCAAATAGTAGCTAACAGAAGAAAATATTCATTTAGATAAAATAAAAAAAAATTCTTAATCGGAGCTTTTTTTGCGCCACGGCATACAAAAAAAAAAAAATACAATCTTTAGTGGGTTAAGTTAAATAAATTAGATTGAGTAAAGAAGTTTTTCTCATGCTTCCGTTACTCCCGACTCTGTTTTATAGAGAAAAAAACTGATTGTACAGACTTTAATTTAAAATTAACTCACAATAAAATTAAAAAATATACGTATTCGCATGCTTTTAAATTTATACTCTTTAAGTCAATTTAAAAAGTTTTTTTTATCAATAAATGCATTATTATTAAGATGTAATTATTTTTTTCAGACATAATTTAATAACTATTTGGATCAGCGTTTTTTTGCTATTGAAATTTGAATGAAATGAAGCTAAATGCTTAATCAAATTGGATAAGGAGGATTATCTGAGCTCTTCTAGCGATTGTGAATAAAAATTCTCAACTAACGTTATTTAGATATGTGCAGAATATTACTTGAATTGATATTTTGTGCAGTGAATACGCAGAATTGATATTTTTTGCTGCAAATGGGTCAAATGGGTTAATGGGTCAAAAATTGTGACTCTAAATACTATTTGACTAAAAATACTTGAAATTTTTTTTAAAAAATCACAGATTTTGTCAATTTACTTGCGTTAGCGCTTAAAAGTTACTGTTTCTTTACAGGAATATTTGTTCAAAATTTTACAGCTATAACTTAATATCTTCTGCAACCTCAACCAGAATTCGGATTGGTTCATTGAGGAAGCAGAATTGAATCTTCTGAAACGATATCTTCTGCTGCCAAAATTTATTAATCCGATCTTTGCCTTTAAAACGAAGTTATAATTCCAAACTTTTGTGCAGATATTCTTGTTAAGAAATGGTAACTTTTTAGTACTGCCGAAAACCGATCGAAAAGATTTATTATTTGTTTCAACTTCAAGAATTTTTAGCCATTTTTAACAATTTTTGATCAATTAAGGTTGAAGAAGATATCCGTTTCAGTTCTAAAGTTTCTATACACTTTTTTGATGATAGCAGTCTCTAATATTTCTGCACTATACCACTGAGAGATATTAGATACTCCGACTTTTCAACCCATCCAATTGAATACGCTTTACTGATAGTAAGGCATTGTAACAAAGATTATTGCTAGAGAACTGAACATAAACTATTTATCTTGGATTTTGCAAAATTGAATTAAAATGTTCATTGTTTAAATAGAATTTAATATAATTTCCAAACAGAGTATTACATTCAAGACCTTTTTCTATCATAACCATCATATTTGTCACTACATCCCAGGGTGAGCCAAGCTAGTTAGGTGGGCTTACGTGTGTCCAGGACCCATTAAGCTATGTCGGCTGCAACGTTGCTACTGGAAAAGTCTCCTAAGTCGTGTAGGTCATTGGTAAGACAAAGAGTAAAACTCGGGTCCTCCAGATTGTAGGTTATGCACGGGGCTGATTACTCCATCCAGTAAAAAAATCCTTTTTATAAAATCACTACATTTTTTACGAATGTTTTTTCCCATCCTGTCTTATCCCAAAAGGAAATATTATTAAAAACGTAGCGAAACATCTCAACTGTTCTAATATCCATTATGTTTGATAGGGTATAAATCTTAATATAGGGAATAAGTTTGATTAAAAAACGTTTTTATAACTCAAATGCCTGTTGAATAAAAATAGTTTTGAAACAAAAGAGTCTTGAAATCATTTAAAAACAAAAGAACGTCGTAAAGCAAAGTTTTGTTTAGAAATGCCGTGAATTTAACTAAACAATACAATATGACCCCGATTTGTTCTTGACCAAAAGAATAAACTACAGCGTCTATCCACTGAAGTGCATAATTTTTAATGCTAGAACCATTATCACGTCTTATATCAAACATTCCTTTAAGAGAACTTTTTCTATTGACTTAGATTTTTTTATGTTGATTTCAAAATTGAAATCTCAAAGTTTACATATGTTATATCAATGAAATTAGTAAGTTTTTTTAAAGATAAGCTAAGAGTAGGCATATGGATATGAATTTAATTCTTCAGTACATGTTCACATACATTTATTATTCGTTTTTTATTAATTATACATTTATTATACATGCATTTTATTCTAAATATATTTATTGCATTTTTATTATCAATACATTTGCATACACATTGTTTATTATACATAGTTTATAATTCTACTTTTGCCTACATACTAAATAATTTTTTTTATTAAACATGATTTTATTGCATAAAAGTGGGCTGTTTAGAAAGTTTACATACGCAAAAGTATTGTTTTAAGAAAATCATTAATATACTGTCCTCTAACTGTTTCTTTATGAAGTTGAGATTGGAATTCAAAATATAATAAAAACTTAAACTCTTAAAAATAAAATATATAGCTAATCCTTTGTCATATAATATTTAAATGTTTATCTAACTACTTTTTCTAGTAGAGAAACGCATAAAAAAATAATAGGAAATATGCACTTTGTTTTACTTTACTTCTTACAATAAATGTGCAAAAGATATTTTGTTTGATAACTTCTCACCATATTTCCTTTCAATTTAGTTCACACAAATCAATTCTTTTATCATTTCTCGAACTGACTTATGCAAAAATTTTGAAAATTTGAAATTAAATTATAAAAAGCTTTTAAGACATTTTATTGTTAAACAGAAGATTTTCAGAAAGCTTCTTTTTCAATTTAACATTTAAGAAATAGCACAAGTTTCCAGTATCTGATATGACCCGTATGCTTATTCTTACGTAGAAGAATAATCGTATTACTGAATTAAAATGTTATAAAACAATTGTACCCAATCTTTCAACCTTGAAACTCTTTCTCTCGCTTTTAATTTATAGACAAAGAATTAATTTTCAAAACCCCCAATACTTTATATTTATATTAGAAAAAATTTTATTATAAAATTTTCCTTTTGTTCAGTAGTCAGTTGTAGCATTTTTAACAGTGGCCCTCTTTTAAAACATGTGGCCCCTTTTCCAAACGTTGAAAGTTTTAAATGATTGAAAAGCAGCAACTTAAAATTAATTATGTAAGGCATTTCTATTGAAGCGTTTCGCAAAATATGGTAAACATTACAATGTTCATTTTCAAAATAAGAATACAATTTAAAAATCAAGCGTGAAATAAAGCACCTTAGAAATATTATAAAATATTTATAATAATTTTTTATTTAATAATGATAATAATAATAATAATAATAATTCTGCATGAAGTGCATTTTTGATGAAACAAGTGAAGACGGAGTGGTGATAGGCAGACAATTTTTTAATCGCCATTTGTCATATTTCGTCGCACTGTGACCGAAGGTGGCTGTTAATTTTGCCGTAGGGTTTACATGCCTTTATTTTTTCAGTACATGAAAAATTTTCATGGGTATTTGTATTAATATTTTAATTTTGCTTCAAATGTACACATTTTGGTACCTGCTAATAGATAACGAATGTAAAAGAAAATTTTAAACTATTAAAAATTGCGTGGCTGTGCCTCAGATAGTTTGAGGGTTAAGAAACTACGAACGTTCAATCAACAGTTCATCGAGTAGCAGTTTAAACCGTAAAGAAACTATGCATTTTGTAAATAAATCTAATGTAAATAAATCCATTTCGTGGTAAAATTGTGAATTGAACTGTGTTAAGTGAAGCAAAATTATCATATTCATCACATTGTCACATTTATTATAGTCATGTTGAATCTTTTTTTTTAATCAATAGATTAGTTTTCAATGTATTGCATATATTGCTGACAATGTAAGAAAAACAGGTATTCTATTGAATATTTAGGCATTTTATAGAATGCCTAGAGTTTTCAAGCAATGATAATAATGTAATATACATAAATTATAATAATTATTATATTCTTTACCTAGGCACTATATATAATACTTTGGCATTGTATATACCACCCAAATATTGCGTATGGTACCTAGACATTGCACTGAATGATAAATTATCCATTTAGGCAAAATATGAAAAATTTAAATTATGAATCTACTATTTAATAGCTGTTCATTAACTCAAAAATGTTATTTTGAAAAAAGAGGGAGAATAAAAGGTCGCAATTAAAGAGGTTTATAATATATGTCACCGGCAATGCAGGAACCACTAGCAATCTATAAAATTCTTATTGATCAGAAATTAGAGCAAATAAAAAAGTGTTTTTTTCTGAAAAATTAATACCCAAGATATTTTTTGACAAAAAGCTTTAATATGTTGTTATAAATTATGCCTGAAAACTCCCCTACAGTCTTCTGCACGCTTCCACCTTTTTATAACAGCCGACCCAATTTTTGGGGTTTACTCCGCAGCCTTGCAATTTTGAACCCAATCCAAAAGACAAGGGAATTCCTGGATCAAGTATTGGGATAAATTTGCCTTAGTGGAGGAGGGAAGCTTTTTGATGGATATGGGGTGCGATTTGAGGAGAAGAAAAGAATTTCTTATAATCAGGATGGTGAGGCATATTTTCGGATGTATTTTTTTACGCTTAATCGAAACAGATCAATATCGAATTAATCAGACTAATATTTTAGAAGTCATAAGTGTTTTACGAACAAAAAGTACAAATTTGAATTTGCACCTATCTATTCATTTGATGTAGCTACTTAAACAAGTGAGACATTGCTTCAACGTATTCTTTTACACTGAATTGAAAGAGACTATACACATCTTAATGTAAAGTATAGTTCAAAAGTAACAATAGTTTTTATGCATAAATTAGCGTATGCACTTTACATTGCTATTCAGGAATTCTTTGAACATGTAATGTATAGTTTTCGATGTAATTTTTCACGTTGAATTGAATGAAATCATATTCTGCAGGTTTGTCGTTTGGCATTTTATAGAATCTATAAAATGCTGTATTTCAATCTTTGCAGGCAACACATAAAAGGTGCACTTTTTAATGCTATAACATCAGACCTTTTAAATCAGTTAGGATTTATAGGTTTCAGCAAAAAAACTTAGCTCTTAAATATGCTTTGCTTGTTTATTTTGACAATCTATTAAGTTTGATTCATTAAATAAGAAGGCGATAGATTATATATTTTTTTATAAATAATTTAATTGTAAATCTAAACAGCACAATGCTATAGCAATTGCACCACGCTTTAATAAGTTAGGGGTTGACAATTGCGTACGCTTTGTTTGATTATTTTGGCAATCTGTTAAGTCTGATTCATTAATTAAGATGGCGATAAATTATTTATTTTCATTATTTATTTAATTGTAAATTTTAAAAAAGAAGTTCCAAATGGTCTGAAAATAAAAAAATTGGTCCTTTTTTTAATGCTGTTATTTTATTAAATTAGTCAAAAGATAACCTGAATTTAAATATTTTATAGAACTATGATTTTGGAACAAATGATTTAATTAACAAGATTTAATATTTTCATTTCAAATAATTTTCCTCAAAGCTCATTTCGTCTAAATTAAAAGGCATGACGTTAGGCTATTTCGAAAGAAAGAATGTAATAAGAAATTGCGATTTTATTCTTCAAGGCGATTAATATCAAAAAATTTCTATTATAATAATCATAAATTCTTATCTTAAATTTCGACCCAAAAAAAGGTTAGTTAATCTACTGAGACATTATCATATCTAAGAATTTGCTTAAGATTTTATTACACAAACAAATATAACTTATCTAGTTTTGTAAAATAAAGAAACTAGGATTGTATGTAAATATGATAAACACTAATTAAAAACTGAGCATTTTAAATTTATTGGTGAGGGGAGTTGGTAGGGTATATACCATTAATGCTAAAACTGACCTTTTTCAAAGTACCTTCCGCATGAATAAATGTAATAACAAATAAAATATTGCTTCAGTTATGTTTTCACAGAATATTTACATACAAAAGTTCACACTGTGTTAACTGTTAATACATATCTTTGGCCGATTTTTTTTTTTTAAATTATGAACTGAAAACTTTTAATTTTTTAAAAAATTTCATCATTTTTGAGCAAAAATCTTTCATAACTCAAAATGTATTCTTGATAACGCTAAAACATTATCGCAGCATACAACTAATATAATCTCAAATATCCACAAAACATTTTAAAGCGATATCATAAAAAGTTTTTTAGAAAAACTTGATCGAAAAAGATCAGTTTCAGCATTATTGATACAGGACCTACAGACTCCCTTTAATTAAGGTGTAAATCGAAATTCTTAGAGAAATATAATAATATCAAATTTTTCCAATCTCAAATAGTTAAGGTTTAAAAATGCGTTTTATTTAAATATAAAATCATTAATCTATCGATGTGTAATGTCATTTAAATGGTTAAGACTTATTCTATGCCAAAAATAAGCTAGCTCGTTAAACAATAAAAAAATATTCTTTAATTTAAAATTGAAAAATTTCCAATCTGGAACTGATGATTGCATTGTGTATTATAACTCTTTATAAAAATAATTATAACATCTACTTTTCAATCCAATTTCAAAATGTTAATTCAAAAAATAAATAAATTATTTTTATTAAAAGAATTTTCATTTAGAAAATCTTTTATCAAACAAGTCTTTTTATTAAACAAATCTTTTTATTTTCATTATTTTTAATTAATTAATCTGTAAGGATATTGTCATATCAAACAGTTTATCTAAAACTTCATTTTATCAATATAACTAAGTGATCTAGTTTTGTAAAATCAAAGACAAGGAAATTTCATTAATTTAAAATTAACAATTAATGCCTATATGAGTCAGAAATCGTTGAGGATAATTACAGCGTTTCATTTTCCTGTTTAAATTCATAAAAGTTCTGTTTTCTTTTGATGGATGAGATAACATTACCCATTGATCAAAACTTTCATGACAGAAATGTTTATTATGCTTTTAATAAACCATTACTGCTTGTATTAGTTGAGAATTTGTTCTATAATTAAGTTTGCTTTTCCTCGATTATTTTTTTCCCACTTATGTTATCACTCTTAGATTCTCCCAATTCACACGGAGATTTGTGCTTTAGAAATGTTACAGGAATTTTCATAAAGGCTTTCGAAGTGTAAAAAGATACGGAATCTTCGTTTTACTTCCTTAAAAGTATCTTGTTTCCGGTATAATTAATAGTTTAATGGCCGGGTCCTTAAAACTATGCGGGCTTATGATGTCTGCAAAGCAAAAGTTTAACTTACTATTAATTGATCATATTATCATTTAAAAAAATTTTTATAAAGGTTACAATTTATTGTTTTTTTTTTAAAAAAAAGAAGCACTTCTTATAATGAACAGGATTTTATAAGAATGAATTATTTTCCTTACATCCACTGGGTTACTTTTGAATTTCTCATTTTTTAACTTATTTTTAATTAATTTTTTCATTAATTAGGACACAAGAGCAAAGACTGAAAAATGCTCGGTTTAATGAAAGTGAAATACTAATTAAAATTTCTTATTTTACTGTTTTCTACTCTAACCCGTGAAATTTCGAATTATAATATTAGAAAAGTTCTTCTACTATATTTGCTAAAATTTAATTCATAAAAGCTGTTTTTTTTTTAAAAAAAAATAGTATGCTCAATAACAAATGACAACATATTACTGAATGACGACACAATGATGTGTGAAAAATAACACAATGAGTAATAAAACATAATATAACACTATGATAAATAATATAATAGCAATTTAAACTAAATCACATATTATACATAATAATATATAATAATAATAATATATAGTATATAATAATAATGAATAATAACATAATAATAAATAATATAAAATAATAATAATGAATAATAACATAATAATAAAAATTATAATAATAACATAATAAAACATAATATAACATAAATAAAAATTACATAAATAACATATTTAATGGTTTTTATAAGTTAGCTAAGTCAAAACACTTAAGTTTTCATTCCTAGAAAATTTAAACATTGTCAAAATATAATAAATTTTGAACTAAAATCACATATTTTACGTATTTTATGAATTGTGAATTTTAGTTCCTATGGATAAGTGAAGTAATAAATACGGTACTTTTCGTTTAGTCGGGTGAAAGCGAAAAGTCGCCAAAAAATGTCGAACTGAAATAATTTATTGTTATTTTTTTTAACACTCAAAATTTTTAAATAAGTAAGCAAAATAGGAAAAAGTTAAATAAAATTTTAAAAAAGTTTAATTTTGTTGCGCCCGGCTAACCGAAATGTACCAGAAATACTGTACTTTATAATTTTCAATGAAGACTACTATCCAGAGAAGTGTTTAATAAAATAAATTTTAATAAAAATGAGTAATTACGTATTCTTAATTAAAATTTGTCAATTAGTTGTAAAAAACAAATATAAAAAAATTGTTTTGGCTTATGTTTATAGATTGATTAAACAGTAAGATTCGTTATTTCAGTAAGCAAATAAATACTATAAGGTGTATTATAAAGTGCTAAAGTTTAGTAAAATAGACGAGACTTGTTAATTTCTGTATGTCTTGTAACGTTTTTTTGGAATTTTAGACATTTACAGTTAATTTCACGACATATTTTTAAATACGAAATATGAATAAATTAATTATATCATACGAGTTAATGTGATTTAACGAAAGTAACGAAATGATTAAAAGGAACCGGGTGTGTATTTTTTTGTAAAATTTATCTTTTCGCCACATGAAAACGTGAGGTCGTGAAAGTAATAAAATCAACGAAAGCAATCGCTTGCATGAACAAATGCATAGAAATATTATTTATGCACTTATGACAACCATTTGCTGAAACACAATAGAATATCATCACCATTGAACTAGTTCCGCCAAGAAGCTATCATACCTCAGAAGTTTTTGCAATAGAGGCAAGATTATTGAATATCATAAATGGTGAGGCGTTTACCCGGTAGCAGACATATAATTGACACAGTTTTCTGACAATATGACTTCTAAGAGCTAGTCTCAATTGTAAAACTTTTTTTTTTCAACTTGAAAAAAAAATGTTGAAAAACTTTTTTTTTTGTTGCCATTCTTTTTCCTGATCATTAAAATATCGTCTGCTTTCAATTACTAACTAGCAGCAAATAAAACATTTTGATTTTAGTATTCTTATATTTTTTATGATTTTTTTTTTAGAATGATTATCATTTGAAAGGAAAAGTAATATCACATGTCGAAATTATATTTTGCAAATGAGTTTTTTTACGATCTTGCAACAAAACAATCTTTTGATATTAATGTTTTTATGCTAATTCTCTGAGATCACACAGACATTTATTACAGCACAATATCTCGTGACTTTGCAATAAGCAATAATTCTAATTATCTTAAAATATTAAGTTTATATTATGTATGAGTCATGCATTTCTTCCAAAAAAGCTCTAAAAAGTTGAACTGTTTTCTTTTTGAGATATTCATTTTTACGAAACTTTTGCGACAAACTTTTTGAAGTCGTATTCTTTAATTTAGATACATTTGAAAAATTATTTGTTCGTCAAAAAGAATTTAAAAAGGAAGTATAGAATTGAAAGTTAGAAATCAACTAATTTTTCTTAATGAAAATTTAATTGCTTTAATTTTCCTATGAAGTATGAGGTTTATATGTCGAAAGGAAAGAATGTTCTATCGAATATTACTGCAATACATAGTGCAATTTTTTAATCCCTAGAAAGGGAATTATGTTCTTAGAAAAACAAAAAGAGGGTAAAGCATTTGATTACGTGCATTAAAATTTCTATAGTAGCATTATGTTATAAGTTAATTTAAATTCAGAAATCTCTACGATATCATTAGATTTAGAAGACTTTCTTTAAACACATTAAGTTGTAAAGACGTTTTTTTAGTCGACATTATGTGTCCGTAAATAGAATTAACGGGAAATTTGGATATTTTTAACATGGATTATCATTGGAATGTTGCGCATTACAAATTTGAGCCATTCAAATCACCATTAATTAATTTTTCAATTTTTAATTTGTATAATTCGCATTAAAATTTTAATATGACTTTTAAAAACTAGTATTGATAATTAATGTTGATGCGCCCAAAGTAGAAAAGATATGTAAACTCTAACTTTAGTATTTCGCTCGGCAATTTTGATATGAACGAGTAGCATAGTGAGTAAGTCTAAGGGCACTGAAAAAAATTTCGGATCAATTTCGGGTAAAAAATACCGGCACTCGGGGTGTTGGTACTTTTTACCACAAAATCTATTTTTACCGAAATATGTTATGAAACAAAGAAATTTGACATACCATAATTTTTACAGTAATAATTACCGTATACTCCCTGAATTACTTCAATTAAATAAATATTGCTTAAGAAAATTATGGTATAAAACTTAATAGGAAAAAAATTTACGGTATAATGGATTTTACGGATGATGCATCTAAAGTACCAGTACTTTATACCACAATGTGGGCCAAAAAAATTTTTGTAGTGTACTATTGCTTTAAATAAATTAAAAAAAGTTAAGTTTTATGTGAACTAACTATCTCTGCACGTGAGGATAAATAAAAATTACTATTTTTGCTCGTTATTGCATTCCCGCTTTATATTACAATCCGATTTATCAAAGTGGTTTTATAAGAGAGGTATCCGTTTTATGCACCTGTTATCATTATAAACAGAAACTCCAGGTTATGTTAGTTTTAAAATATTTTCCAATTAATAATAATAATTTCCAAATATTAATGTATTTATAAAAGTAAATATGGTGCGAACTAAAATACCAACAATAAACACCCTTTATCTTTGAGAATAAAAATGAAATATAATAGATATAAGAGCTGAGTTTAAGACATATTGAGAATTACTTGCTTATTTTTTCTTCATTTGATCGATAATTTATTACTGCACAGGATATTACAAACTTTGGGATGAACATCGAAACATTGAAACCGGGGTTTATCATTGTTTTCCAATAACTATTACTTTTCAACTTATTACTTTTTATAAGTTAATAATAATATCAAAATCTGTGTTTGTTTATAAATTTCACTTAAAAACCTTTATAATTACGCGTATGAAGTATTCGATGTTAAACAATATTACATTATATGATCTATTTTCACGGAATGAATAAAGTTTACAGAAATTACCACTTATAATCTGGAAATTAAACAAGAAAAATAAAGGTAAAAAGCGATACATAATTTCTTTAAAAAAAATTACGTGGAATACTTTTTGTGAGTGATAAATATGCAAAGATTTATATACCAAGCGGTAATAAAATATGCTTCTTGTTGAGACATCTCCTTCCATTCTTTGTTAAGCAGATCATTTCCATTTATAAAGAACTTACATCTTATTCTCTTTTGCAATATATCGCACATATTAGTAGCAACAATTTTATCAATTCAGAAGAGCCAGAATTTGAATCGAGTAGCAACAATATTCCTAATTCTGAAGAGTCAAAATTCGAAATGAGTAGCAACAATTAGTAGCAGCAATTTTATTAATTTAGAAGAGTCAAAATTTAAAACGAATTCACGTGGGGGGAGGGGGAATTCTGATAAATTACCGTACTATATGGTAATGACATTTCTGGTGGGGAAAAAAACATAATTCTGGTTAATAAAACCAAAACATACGGTATTTACATCATTCATTTGGTAAATTTTCCGTTCATATGGTAACGGTTTACTGAAAATTCTGAGATTCAAAATTATGGTTCTGATTACCACACAATTTGTAAAAAATACTGAACAGAAAAATAAATTTAGCCGAATAAATAGTTTTTATACCATGATCTAAGGTATCATGATAAAATTACCAAAATTTACTAACTTTACCAGACTTTATTGCATTATATGAAACCATGTTTTACCGTTAATTTTACCAAAATAATTACAAAAATAATTGCAAAAACGCTTCTATAAAAATTTCCGAGCTTCTTGGTATTCCCTTAGAGCCAGACACAAGGTATATTTTACCACATTCTGGTAGTTTTGACCATACTTTCTTTCTCAGTGCATCGTACACAAGCTCATCATGAAATCGAGTCCTGAAAAACGGTTTCTCCCTTCCAAGTTGATTAAAAAAAATTATTTTGTGTTTCGACTTTTATACAGTAATAGCCAGCTAATTATATATTAATTACTTTCATAACTCCAACACTCATGCGCGGGATTTAAGGGATCAGAGCATTTAAGCAGTGTTTTAGAAAAAAAATTCAAAATTATCAATAATTTGCAAGGGTTCCTTTATTTTACAACTATACAACTAAAAATTTTTATCATTTTAAAGCGGTACAAGGAAAAAAATAAAACAACGTTTTAAAAAAATGAACAAATGGCGTTTTTCAATGAAAAAAAGTTTCTTTTTTGAAATACGCAGAGCCAATAAAAAAAATTTTTAAATTACAATGCAAGGTAATTTTTTCTCATTGTTTCTGCAAATAGCGACAAAGGTAAGAAATAATTTAATGAACTATATTTTGCTAAAACGCCACATTAAAAAGAAAAAATACGAAGTAGCTAAAAGTCTCCAAAAAAAATTTTACACCAAAAAAAAAACCATTCAAAAATATAATAATCATACATGTTCATTAAAGAAACATGAAGTCAATGTGTGAAGATTGCTTTGATTTATAAGTTTCTCCTATTTTAAGAATGTAATTTCGATACATAGTATTTTGAGACTTAATTCAAGACTCATAATTTAGGATATATCATTTTAATATGTGCGAAAAGGCAACAAACTTTAAAAAAAAAACTGAGAAAAAAGACGATTTTTTTCTTCAAAATTCTAGCTAAATCTAATAACCTCAAAACGATTTTCTAACCTACCAAGTTTAAAAAAAAACTTATATAAAACATTAAAAAAAAATCTGATGAGGACGACTGTGTTGTTGACAAGAAAAGTGTTAACGCATAAATAATTCACTCCGTTCTCATTATCATTGTTTTCTTTGATCGATTCTTCACGCAAAACACATTATCAATACATTAGGAAGCATTTTCCTATTTTGTGTTTATTGGAGCGTAAAACAAAAGGATTTCCTACAAATATCCACAGCTGTATCTATCAACCTGCACCATTACATCTTATTTATTATATTTTGTACTATGGCCAATGAATTGTTAATGAGTATTGAATATGATTTGATAATCAACATAAACAGTCGATCAGGTAGATTAAAAAAATATTTTCACCGTTAAATAGTTCTTGATTAATGATGCTTTCAATACGAGAGGCTTAGGATTTTCGACCTACTTTTGATAAAATTATTTTTTTTTTATTCAAAATAAGATACATAAATTTCCAGTGTTTTTTTTTCTCTTTTGCTTTTTTTCAACGCATGCGTATATTTTTTGAACTGCAATTAGTTTTAAAAAAATATTTAAACTATACTGTTTTTAAAGATGTTTCAAAAACACTAAAACTTAGTCAATTAACGCTTATTTCCTTTCATAAAAAAAAAGCTGTCCTGCTCAATTATCCTAGAAAACTGCATTTAAATCAGTATCTCTGTTTAACTAATCATACGACTCATATACTCGGAATCAAAAACATATTAACACTTTTAATTTCCCTATTTAGGAAATTTTATTTTTAATTAATTCCTTGATTTGATAGTCAACATTAACAGTCAATTAGGTAGATTAAAAAAACAATTCCACATAAAATATTTCTTGATGAGTATTAATTACTTTTTGACCTATTTCTGATACAATTATTTTCATTTAAAATAAAATGCATATATTTCCAGTGTTTTTTTTAAACTTTTTTTAATGGGGTGCATATTTTTGAACAATAGTAATTTATATAAAATATTTATATATAATCTTCGAATATATATATATATATATATATATATATATATATATATATATATATATATATATATATATATATATATATATATATATATATATATATATATATATATATATATATATATATATATATATATATATATATATATATATATATTGAAGAGCCATTACATTATGACCACCCTGTTAATAATATGTAGGATCACCTTTAGCCCTCAAAACTGCAAGCACCCGCCATGGCATTGATTCCACAAGGTGCTGATAGGTAGTCTGAGGTATCTGGTACCGAGCGCTCACCAACTGGTCCTGCAATTCCCTCACATTGCGAGGGGGTAGCGTTTCCAAGTAGGACCACAAATGCTCTATTGGATTAAGGTCAGGTGAATTTGGGGGCGAAGACATGGCTTGAAAGTCACTGGAATGTTCCTCGACGATTCGACCCTTATGGTGCATTATCCTGTTGGTAAACACCATCCCCTGAAGGAAAAACTGTTGCCACGAATGGGTGAACCTGGTCTGCAACTATGTTCAAGTAGCTTAACGACGTCAGGGATTGTTCTATGAGGATTATGGGTCCTAATGTGCCCCATGAAAACATTGTTCCTGGGCGAGAAACCATGAAAACCTGGGCGAGCCCATTGTTATAGATGGAGGGTGGTCATAATGTAATGACTCTTCGGCGTATATATATATATATATATATATATATATATATATATATATATATATATATATATATATATATATATATATATATATATATATACATTAATAGATGTTATTATTATGATAACATCCTGAATCCTCAGATCTGGTTGAAGTTGGTAGGCTATTAGCTGAATGCTTAATTGCTTAAAATTTAATTAACTTATTGAATTTAATTAATTTTTAAATTTAATTATTTTATTTTTTTAGCTACATTTTTTCATTTATTTATAAAATGAATTTTATTTTGAAATAATTTACCAATTCCCCACACCGAGAGGGCATTAATGAAACATTTTGTAGTGCCTTTAAAAAAAGTGCTAAATGTTAGGGTCTCAAACTAAGTCATTTTTTAGATATCTTCTTAATTATTTTTCGAAACAATTTATCAAAATGAAGTAATTAAACTATCACACCTATTGAAAAGGACAATTTTCCAAAACTGGTACATTAGCTCTTAATGGGTTAGTGATAATATAAATCTATACTGTGAATTTCAAATCAATCTACTAAAAATTAAATTTAGTTTACTGTAATAATTTGTTTTTTTTTTCTTTTTTACTTTTCAAGTGTTCCTTTAAATGTTCTTAATGTTCTTTCATTCACTAATTTAATGTTATTTATAACTAAATATGTTAATTTATCACATGAATAAAATGAGGAGTCTGACCTTGGTTATAACTTCCATGCAAACAAGCTTTTGTATTCATTTAATGAAAAAAAAAACAGCAGATATTTATAACTATTACTATTTGTTATTTAGTAGATAGCCTTTTGAAATATTGGAAAAATGTTATGAAGTTCAGATAAACTATTATAGATTCTTGCAAATGGGAGAAAAATTATTTTTGTTAACGAGAAATTTAAATCAGTAAATAGCTTTTTATCATTTTCTGGTTTCGAAAACCTTGTTTTTCGAATAGAAAAATTTTTATCCTTTTTTTTTATATAAAACGAAATGCATGAGGGGATTATTTAATAATCTTTCACTTTAGATGTAGTTCATTTTAGATTTCATTTTGGAAATGCGATAAAACAGCAGTAAATTCTGATGTAACGTTCAGAAAACGACTGAAACTTGCATTTCCCTTTGACACGTAATTTCAGTTGAAATTTATGCATCCTAACTAGTCGTAAACTGACTGAATTTAATTATTAGTGAATAAGTTTTACTTTCAATGGTTGGGAATTTATTCTTATTTTTTCGCTCATCAAACACCGATCTTAAGCTAAAATCGGAGCATTCTATCTTTTCGGACAATAGTCGAAATTAAGAAACTTAGTCCAAACTCGAAAACGAATTAAGTAAAACATGCCTTACTCATTTTTAGTTACATAAAAAATTCTTTATGAAGTTTAAAAAAAAATTGTCCTCGTATTTTGTAGCAGATAATAACAATCATACTCAATGATTCCAAATTAATAAAACAATTGCGGAATGTAATTGAAATTTAATGTCGAGGATTTTAATTATTCTATATATAGAAGGTAAATATGCATAATACAAGATGAAAATTTCAGAAATATTCTGAGAATCAAATATTCTCTACATTTTCTATATTTATTTTAGGTATCTGTGATAATTTAACTGCAGCCGAAACAATGGCTCCGGTATCAAGAAACGATCTCGAACTAACGGATGAAGAGTCCGATGACGATAACGATGAAAAGACCCCTCTAGTTGAAAATCCTTACGACAAGTAAGTTTTATATTATTACAAATAATTAACTTCGTTATTTCTAAATTCAATACTCCATTTTCAGAGTTTTGTGAGATCAATTTTATTAACGTAAACCTTGGTAAATTAAAACTAGTATTTCAGACAACGTAAATCAGTTGGAAAAAGTAAAGTACTCACGCTGCATTACAAGAGCAGTTCTGCTGTGTGTACTCTTAATTTTCTATAAAGTGTCAGTGGTGTAAAATATTATAAATTAAATGACTTCCTATAAGCTGCCATCCTTGGCTAACAGTGCTTACACCTATGGTTCCTTCTAGATGAGGTTAGGTTGAAAAAAACCGAGCAATTTTTCCTGCCAAAATCTGAGATTTTACGTATTTGCCAATAAAAAATGGAACATTGTTCCGATTCTAGGAGAGATTATATGGTGTTTAGAGTGGCTAAAAATGTAAATGGCTAAAAATAAAATATGGTGATGTCTTAAGGCTCCCCAATCTATTTTATCAACCCATTTTATTATGTGATTCAGTAATTTTTTTTCTACAGCTAAAATTCTTTTGCCTTACTGGTTCTTTATTAATAAGGTTTAACGTATTTTTTTCAAGCATTATAATATTTATTTCCAAAAACCTTATAACAATTCCATTTATTTGCAATTGTTGTTGTAAATGTTTTAAGTTATTAATAACAATCTCTCCTACGTAACGTCTTCTATGATAGACAGCACAAAAAAGTTTTCTTGATTTTTGTACAGTTGTAGTTAGTTAAAAATAAAGGCAAGACACCAAACTAACAATGAAAATTAATGCATAAAAATTTAGTCAGCATTATTAATGGTTAGCTGAGCAAAAAGTTGGTATTTACTAGTTTTTAAAATTACTTTGCTGAATTGTGCTCGAACTGTCCTTGCTTTATCTTATAAAGATTGACTTGAGTCTAATCACAAGATTAGTTTCTATAATAATTAATTCTAACTCATTTAATTATCGTTGACGGGAATACTGAATTATTTCTCATGGAACTATTCCCCCTGGAAATACGATTTTGGCATAGTATTAAACCTAAATTAGTTTAAAGTAGGCATAACTGTTGGGAAAAAAGGTAATTTTATTTTAGAAAAAATTAAGCCTCTGGAAAATTTCCATGAAGGCAATTGTCTCAAAATTTGAGTCGATGAATGTATTGTATTCATATTTGCTTCAAAAGATGCTTAAAATTAGTTCTCCAATTATACACAGCTTAAAGAGCTATTATTGTCTAATTAGCAGTTCTTACCTTCTTCTAATTCAATTTCTAATTTTCTTCGTCCTTTTTAAAAGATCTTTATATTTTTTCCCCATGTTTTCCTTATCTAACTTATAACATTTCTCATTGCTAATCTTTGATTGAAGCATTAAACTGATTTTGATTAACAAATTGCTTCCCAGTTCAGAGTAATCTATTCTGGTAATCTGGTAATCAAACTGGTTGCTGTCCTTTCAGTCTCATTGTGTGTTTCGACTTATTAACTTTTTTTTATAGTATTTTTGTTTATATTTCAGTTAAACATCTATTTGCGATAGCTAATGTGTATATTTATTTCATTCCATTTTTTGTAAAGGATTCTAGAAACACATATTAAGAGCGGTAGTTATGGTACGTTTTATGTTTGAACAATTACAAAAGAATAAAATGAACTTCACTTTTGTTCAAACAAGGAACTATAAATTGAGGGAACCCAGGGAAGATTGTTTAATCATTGAAGGAACCAACCATTTAAAAGTTTGAAACCTATGATATTCATTATTAATTAGAAATAATTGCGCAGCGTCCATGCATTTTGAGCTAAAAATATAACGAGGTTCATTCAATTTAAAACAGAGCAAATCAATTTGCAACTGATTCAGAATTAGAAAAAGTTAAATTTGTTGCTAAGTTTAATTACTCAATTAAACTTTTTCTGTTGGTAATGCAAATCTTTCCCTGAAAATAGGATTTTCATTAAAGCTATTTTCAGTCAAATTTGATAAAACATTTTATAGTTTTATTTGAACTTCAAAAAACCTGCACTGTAGTTGGGTGTTATTGCATTTGAACCAATATCTGGTACATGATTAAAAAGTCAATTTTTAAAAAAATAAGTTCCCAACCTTAATTGAAAAATTAGTGGTACCGCAGTGGACTGACCATAAGACACGGTTCCCAGTAGATCACTGAAGTCAAACATTAATGGCTGCTGCCAGCGTGATGGTGGGTGGTCACTTTGATCAACCTGCAAAGAGACCGAAAGTGTGCGGTATCAGCCCTCGATAATTTGTTCTACAAAAATGTGATTAACTTCTCGCGCAAGTCATTGGGTTGCCAAAGAAGTGGAGCCATCTCCTCTGTAGAGAATCAAAATCGTGGTGGCATGCCTTCAGATCATCCTCATGTATGTTTTTCCAGACAGTCGCCAATAGCGCGTTGATCAGTTCTAGAGCGACGTAAATAAAGTACTAGTACCACTAGAAAGGTTATTCAAAATGCATTTTATATAAGTAAATTGTAAAAAAAATAATAGTTTTTTTTACTCTATTTTAGGAGTCGAAAGGAGGATCTGAAAGGATGGGACGTGTTTATAGTCACTCCTCCCGAAGAGGAGGACGAGACAGCAACATCAAAAGCCATCGATATTACCCTAAAAATGATGAAAGTCTTCGTATACTTGCTAACGTTCGCCACTGTACTAGTATCCGCTGTCATAGCAAAAGGTAGCTTCCTTTTCATGACATCCCATATGCGAGAGAGCAAGACTTTGCCTGTATGCCGCAAGGGTTTAGGTAAGTCGATTTCATTGTTTTTATGTCAAAAAGTATCACGTCATAATCAATGTTATTTACCGACAACATAATAACAGAGACAACATTTAATAATATTAACAGTGAAATGCCAGAACATAGTAAATGTTTTGAGTTGTGAATGGGCCAATAGAACATTCACTATTCGAAAAATGTAGTTCCTTCATTGAAATTTTACTGTGTGGTTATTAATGTTCCTGACTAACAGCATAATAATACAGGGATAACGTTTCACAGTAATATTAATAGCGCGATATACTAGTAGAGCATTCACTTCTAGAATAACACAATTTCTTCATTGAATTTAGACTACATTATTATTACAGCACAATCAGAGACATAATGTTTTAACAGAAATAACCACTAACCAGTAGAAATTTCACTTCTGGATGACGTTTTGTCTTTATTGAAATTTTATAATGTGGTTATCAGTGTTTCTGACGGACAGCATAATAGGGGAGATAACATTAAACAGCAATATTAAAAATGCGTTGAACCAGTAGAGCATTCACTTCTAGGAAGATGTAATGTCTTTATTGAAATTTTATAATGTGGTTATCAGTGTTTCTGACGGGCAAAATAATAAGGGAGATAACATTTAACAGCAATATTTATAATGCGTTGAACCAGTAGAACATTCACTTCTAGGAAGATGTAATGTCTTTATTGAAATTTTATAATGTGGTTATCAGTGTTTCTGACGGGCAAAATAATAAGGGAGATAACATTTAACAGCAATATTTATAATGCGTTGAACCAGTAGAACATTCACTTCTAGGAAGATGTAATGTCTTTATTGAAATTTTATAATGTGGTTATCAGTGTTTCTGACGGGCAAAATAATAAGGGAGATAACATTTAACAGCAATATTTATAATGCGTTGAACCAGTAGAACATTCACGTCTAGGAAGATGTAATGTCTTTATTGAAATTTTACTAGGTGGTTATCAATGTTCCTGGCAGACAATATAAGAAGAAAGATAACGTTTAACAGCTATATTAGTAGTGCAATGTGCTAGTTATATTTCCATGTCTTTTTTTTTTCAAAAGGAGTTCATCATCCAGTAATCTTCTAAATCAAGAGGATCGTGACTAAATAAAAATTTCCATTTCAACCCTTCAGTCAGAAGTTCATCTGATTAAGACACCCACCATTCACCTGTAGGAGTGGTAATTCTCTCTCAATACGTAGAACGACGCCAAAAAAACTAGTTTGAAACAAAAAGAAATGCCGATTTGTGGTCATTGTTCGAAGTGGATAGGCAATTGAAGTATCCCCGCTCTGATTGCTTTTATTTTTCATGCCAACTTCCATAATTGTCTCCTGATTGGCATCAGGGCAGTAAATCACGACACCGCTTAAAATTCTGGAACTCTTCATTGTCACAATATTGAAGAGAAATTCGAATTATAAGAACAAAGAAGAGGAAGCATTTGTTTCTTTTGGTTAGGAAGAGAGTGCAGCATGAATGTTTGGATGTTCATTGCTGATTAAAATTGATTTCAAAAAAAAAATTGGGGTTAATCGACTTGTTTCCGATTCATTGGATCTCTGAGAGAGAAAAAAAAGTCGGGAATTCGATTGATTAGAATCACCAATTGAGAGGAGAATCATTTATATAAAAATGTTTATTCAAGATTCATTAACTTCTTGGGGAGAATTTTCCTTATTCTGTTAAACCAATGATATAATCTATCGCTGTTATGTATTTTTATGCTATGTTAGATCGATATTCAAATCTATTACTGCTGCTTTTGTTCATATTTCTGACCCATTCCTTGATAGCAAATACCTTAAAAAGTTTTTCAGCTACTTTATTTATGACGTTTCATTTATAAATGTATGAAAAAGAAATGCATTATATTTATACTGACAATGCCTGTCTTCATAAGATTTAAGTGGAAAAAAATTGTACTTAAAAATAGATGTCCCATAGCTACCATCTGTAAAATCGCTGTATATTAATGTTGGTTATTAAAGTTTCAAAGCAAATTATTTTACCCACCTTACGGAATCAATAATTTAAACATATGCATTTAAGTGTTTGTAAATTAGCTTAATTTTTAGATTATTTGTCAAAATTTAATTATTATTTTACTGCTACTTAGTAAGATATTTCCGAACAATTGATCAAGTTGGCAGCTAATATAGCCTGAGAAAGATTTCGAGATACAAATTTAACTAACGTATTTTTAAATTATATTATATTTTTTTAAAGTGACCCTCTCCATCCAATTGGTTTATATGAATTGTCAGTACAGATAGAAAATAGTTATCATCCGTAAAAACGTACTCGTTGTTTTCAGTATTGAACCTTTCTATGGTAAATGCAATCTTTGTATTGTAAACAATTGCTTTTTTCAAAAATACTAAATATTACTACTAAAATACGTGCCTATTTTAATTTATATCCATTTCAATTTAATATAAAAACCATAAAATATAGTTATAACTGTATAATTATAATATATTAAACTAAAACATATGGGATTTTCTAAGCTAAATAATGAAACAGTTTGGTAAAAAGTGTCATATGAAACAAAAATACTATGCACGTATTTCTCTCCTCTTTCTTTTTATAGAGAAAGAAAAAAATATGATTTTTTTTTTTTTGAAAAAAATTTTACTACTTTTCCTCTCACTGCTCAATTTTAATAAAAAAAAGTTTTACAACTAGGGAAATTTGATTTAGGTAAAGCTAAGGGCAATTTTACAATACTTAGCAGCAGTCATGGCACTTTATTAACTGCATAAAATTCCATAAGGTTTAGTAGGTCAAAATGTAATTGCAACAATCAATAACTCTGTAATCTAAATACCACGTAATTATGATTATTATTAATCATAATAACAATTTCAATTTTAATTATAGGTACTCATGATTATTTGCATCGTAATCGAAACTCGAAGGAATAATAATTACTTAAATCATTACAAATTGTAATCAGAACCTTATTAGTTTTAATCATAATGTCATTGTTATTCGTAATCGTAGATTATTGTTAGTTGTAATTTTGATTATAAAAGCAATCGTAAGTATTGACTCGTGATTACAAATAACCCAATACATTAACCCAATTCTAAAAGATGCATCGTAAAATCATTTTGAAGAATGTCCCAAGTTTTTTGAGTGATTTCTGAGGATGAAAACACTTTTTAAACAACAATTCGATTCTTTTTACTTGATTAATTTATTTTCTGATACGTATTTTCAATCTATATAGCATTTTTGAATGCTGGTTGTGTGACGGATTTAAAATAAAAACTTATAGCTTAAAAACTTACGTTTATTTTGTAGGTATTCCTTTAAATATGCTTTTGTAAGAAATTTTACCACATATCATATTGAGATGCATTTGTTGGAAAAGTTTTGCCATCGTTTATATCAAAAAGCCATTTAATAAATATGTTATAATTAAAGATTTATTTTTCTCTTTCAGGTTTAGATAGAGATAGAGATTATGAAGTGTATATACCCACGATAGAAAGAGTAGCCTGGATGTGGGGCTGTTTTTTTGTCTTAGTTATACCAGAGTTCTTTAGCTTATTTCGAAGTTTTCGTATTTGTGTATTTAAATCATATAAAAAGCCAAAACCCTTGTCTTTAATAACAGTAAGTATTTTAAAACCAATATTTAATTACTGTGTAGCTATTTTTTTTTTTTTTTTAGTTTTAAATTGTCATCATTCATTTTATAAAAAAAGCATTTCAGTGCAATACACTTCAGAATTTCTTAAGTTTTTCACTCTTCCAAAGCTCTTTTTCAGTGATAAAATATAAATATAGATTGATGATATGAGTTAAAGATTAGTATTTAGTTGGGAAAAAATGCCAATGGGCAACTATTTGGGCACTTAATCTTTCTAAAAATTTTAAACGAACTTTTTTTCACCATTTGTTTTTGTGAATAAATAACACCGTAAGACATGTTGATTTTAAAATTCAGTACTTAGTTAATCACAAAACAAGCAGAAAAGTCTGTTTAAAAAAATTAAGAGTTTTGAAGAAGAGTTGAATCTTCGCTGAGAACTGAAGTTTTTAATTCTTGTTTCTAAACTTCTTCGTTAACTTTACAAATAATAGCAATAAGTAATGAATGTAATGCAATTTTCGGGGGAAATTATCTAATTAGCTAGTTTTTTCTCCTTTAATAGAGATGTCTAAGCTTACATCCCTTCACTTACCTGTCCACTGGCAATCCATCAATGATCAATTAGTTACAAATGGTCCAATAAGAATACGTTTCTATTGCAGTGGGGAAGCAAATCATCCAATAGGAATAGTGCAAAACTTGGCGAACAAAAAACAACCATTCCCAACCGCAAAATTATGACAATTGATAAATTTCTTCCACTCAGTGATATATTTCAGCCTTTAACTTAAACATTTCTATTATAAGTTTCGATTCCATGAATACTTTTTAATTAAAACAAAAGACTCGACAATTTTTCTTCCGTTGTATCAAATCTTTTAAGTTGTTTCCAGTTTATGGCACCTTTTAATTTTATCAACGAACCTGTTGGCACGCGTTATAAAAACCTGTAAAAATGATGTGAATTTTTCGTCTTTCAGGTATTTATTGCAGAAACAATGTATACAGTTGGTTTATGTCTCCTAGTATTTGTCGTCCTACCAGACCTTGACGTCATCAAGGCAGCCATGCTCACGAACTGCGTCTGTTTCATCCCTGCAGTCATCAGTCTTCTTTCCCGCCACTCTGATGAACCAAGAAGACCATTAAAAGTGATATTTGACATGCTTGCTATCATCTTCCAAGGCAGCGCCTTGGCTATATGGCCCATCACTGAAAGTGGGCCAAGAGCTTGGACAATTCCAATTGCAGTAGTTCTCGTATCAATGAGATGGTGGGAAAACTATCTGGATAAAAGATCTCCAATAGCATTTATCAAAAAGCTCAGTAGCATCAAGGAAGATCTTCGGAAAAGTCGCTATTTCATATATGTTTTCCTATCCGTGTATAAAATGGTACTCATATTATGCACTATGTTCGGCTTAGCTCATTTAACAATGGAAAATGCTTCGCTCATATTTAAAGGTTTTTCGCTCAGCTTTCGTAGCCATCCTATAAGTATTCAACAAATAAGAAGAACAGTTCTCCTTTCTAATATGCCTGACATTCCAACAGCAAGTCCATTAGATGAGCAAGTATCAATTCAGTCTGTTGCTTTGGCACCAATTCACTTGGCGTTGATACAAATTAGTGCTGCGCTTGTGTGTTATGTCTTTGCCAAATTTGCTTGCAAGATATGTATACAAGGATTTAGTTTTGCCTTTCCTATCAGCTTAACGATTCCGGTATGCATATCAATGCTGATTGCCGCTTGTGGGATTAGAACAGAAGACGAATGCTTTTTCGAATCTTTTATACCTAAATACTTGTTCTGGACTTGTCCTGAAGGAAACTTCCTACAAGAGTTTGTGTCAGATAAATTTGCATGGATATGGCTACTTTGGTTATTGTCACAGACTTGGATAGCAGTACATATTTGGACACCAAAATGTGAACGTCTGGCTAGCACAGAAAAGTAAGTTTCTGATTTTCTTTTTCCGCTTTAACATCCTTTAAATCTTTCTTGTAAGAATGCATAAAAAGAGCGTTTATTTTAAACGGTTATCGGAATTAATGCTAGAATACTACTGTGCTCAAATGTAATGGCTTTTTAAAACTTTTTCCAAAAATGCGCAGTGAAAAAATTGAAAAATATTAAACAAAATCAATAAATAATCGAATAGAAGGCTCTCAAACAATTCCTTTCCTATTATTTTTGTTTATCAATGGAAAAATATCCCCTGAAAATTATGCCTTGCTTAAACTTATTACAACTTGTTTTTAATAAATAAAATCGTTCGTAGAAAAAAATTGCAAAAATTACTGTTAAAATTAAATAAGAAGAATTTCTGGCATATACATGCATACTTGAAAGTTTTTAACCAAAGTAACTGGATTGGAATAGAGCCAAACTTAAATCGTTGAGTTAAAACTACAAACAGCAAAGTTCTCAAAATATATTGGCATCGCAATTTTTAAGATTTTCTGCAATTGGGAGAGAAATACTCAAAAGAAGAACGTAGACTACTAAAAAATAACTAATTTTCTCAAGAAGATAAACTAGCTTTGACATTTCTATAATTACTTAAAATATAAAATAAATAATTGGATAAACAGCTGCATCTAATGAAGCAAATGATATTAGTTTGGTACTCAGCAAATGAAGAGCTCGGTACCAAAATCTGCTATTTCTAGAATACTTCGAATAATAAATAAGTTAATTTCTTCAAGGAAACGATAATTGAGAAAAATCGTTTTTGATTTTATATGCAGACCAATCCAGACCAATGAAGTTTGAAGTTTAAAGCATAACACAGCCTTGGATTGGAAACATGTTAAATAAGTCTTGAAATGTAGTTTTATATCTAAATCAATTTTCATCTTAACTTACTTAGCAGGTTTTGATATTCGTCATCTCAAATTTAAGAATAAAAATCGTATTTTTGACTATTGCTATCTTGCATTACCCAACAGGTTGTTCGTGAATCCTATGTATTGTGGGGCTTTAATAGATCAGTCCATAGCTCTAAACAGAAGAAGAGATGACGAAGGCGAAATAAAAAGTGAAGTAAGTTATTTTGCTTTTATTTCTCTCATAAATTAATTTAATCTCATAAGTTATTTAAGTCAAGATAAAAATGCTTGCACAATTTTATAAGTTTAAGCCTTGAGCCATGGTGTCCCAGGGCTCAATATGATGGTGGCGCTTGCCTCAATAATGAGGTGACCCGGGTTCTAACCCAGCGACAGCTGGTCGATTCGAATTCCGCACCCGGCTCGCAACGACCACAGTTCTGATTTAAAATATCCTCAGTGGTAGACGAATCATGAGTTAGAGTCCTCTTGCCGTCAGGTTAACTGTGGAAAGTTTTCTTGGTTTTTCTCTCCATGTAACGCAAATGTAACTATTCCCCATGTAACGGGTTAGTTGTATCAAAAAATTCCTCCACGAAGGCAAATTTCTCCTAATATTTGAACCAGGAGTTCCCTTGTCTTCTGAATTGGGTTCTAAATTACAAGACTACGGAGTTGAACATTAGTAGCCGTAAGCCCTAAATTGGGTCGATTGTTCAATGACTGTTATAAAATAAAATAAAAAGTTTAAGCCTTAAGCAAATGTGTTTTGATTCTATTATTCAAGTGACACTTAATGGTGAGCAAAAGAAGAAAATAAAATGGACTATCCTAGATAACTTTTCATTTAATTTTAGGATTTTTACGTTCTAGTACTCAATCTTAATGATTCGAATGGGAGACTTTAAATATGCAAATTAATTAGTGCAGACGATATTTTAAGTTACGAAATCAGAGATAAAAACGAACTTTTTCTGAATAAAAATAAATTTTTTTTCGATGGATTTGGATTCCTTACCCCCAAAATATAGGAGTCAACCGCCATCTGGGAAATATGGTCCCAATAGTTTGAGCAGGAGAGCGTTCTAAAGCAGGAGAGCGTTCTAAAGTTGGTACCCCTTAATGTTGATTTTACTTTTTACGTATTTTACCATATCTTGAAACTTTTTAAAAAAATTTTCCCCTAATTGTAAAGTTCATTTATCTAAAGATAATTCCATGCAAGAAATAACGTTTAGTAAATATTATTTTTAATTCTTGTATTATTTCATTTATTAATAGTAATAGTCGAAAGAAATTTTATTGTAAGGTATGCAATGTTTTAAATCATTTTAAAGATTGTAATTTCACATGACAAGATACAAAGCTTGTGCGAAATTGGTCGACTAATTCCTGAGAAATCATATCTTAAAAATACGACTTTTTACAGTGAATACAGAGAAAGTACATTTTTTTGCCTGATTCGTAACTTAAAATACCATCTGTATTAATTAATTATCCTGCTTGAGGTCCTCCCTCTCAAACTACTAAGATTCAGTCCTAGAACGTGAATATCCGATCATTGAATAAAATGCTATTCACGTTTTTTTTTTTTTTTTTTTTGCATTGCATTGCATTGCATTGCACTAAAAAATATCCAAGATGTAACGTATACAATTTATAATGATCATGATTTTCAGACTAAATTATGTCACTGGTGTGTTGGTTTCTAGAAAATAATTGTTGAATTGTTGAGATGGTTATTATACAATCTCTACTTGGTGCTTCTGTTTAACTCTTCATCCAGGTGTACACTTTTTTTAATGAAAGAAGATATTGAAATTGATCTGTAGCAAAACTAAAAGCAAATAAGAATCATTGACTGAATCTTCCTTCCACCTTATATTTTTGAATATTACTTGAAAAATTTATGTTGCCTAACATGCGTAACGTTTTCATGTCGATGAAGAGCTTAAGTATGCAGAAAGCTACCGATGAAACACAGTTTATGTGCAAAGTTTAAAATAGTTGCTAGATTAAAATGGTTAATAGATTTCTTCTGAATAAAGTTGAGAACTTATTGTGTATCTTAATATTTTTCATTTATTTATTTCGTTACAGGAATTAGATTTAGAAAATAAAGAAGATAACGATATCTCTCAGTACTACGAAACCATTTCCATTCGCAGCGAAGAATCCAGTAGTCCATCGGGTAAAAGTGTCCCTGTCAAAGGATCTGATCATATCACAAGAATCTATGCTTGCGCAACTATGTGGCATGAAACTGCTGAAGAAATGTTGCAGATGTTAAAATCAGTAATCAGGTAACCCATTTATTTGATTTTTTAGAGTGAGTAAGCCCAGCAATCTTATCTTTGCCCCTGCTTGAGTAGAATCATGTATGCAAAATGCATTTCGACTGAAATGTAAAATTGCTTGTTTCTATATTCCAAAATCTAAAACAAACTCTTTCGATCCAATTTGTGACATAATAATCCCTTTTAATGCAAGAAGAAAATTTTATTCATTTATTTTATTTTATTTCATTTTATTTATTTTATTTATATTATTTCATTTAATTAATTTATTATATTTTAATTATTTTATTTATTTTATTTTATTTTATTAACTTTTTTTTATTCTTCCTTTATTTCAGTTTTATTTTTTATTTTTTTATTTTATTGTCTTTATATTTTATTTCTTTCATTTCACTTAACCTTTTTTTGTTTAATTTTTTATTTTACTTTTTTATTTTGCTTTGTTTTGATTTTATTTTTTCATTTTTTTTTTAAATTTATTTTTTCCATTTTATTTATTTTATTTTTTTCAATTTTTGTTTTATTTTTTTATACATTTTTTATTTTTATTTCATTTTTTTTAATTTCATTTTTATTATTTTATTTTTTATTACTTTTATTTTTTTATCATTCTTTTCATTTTAATTTATTTTTATTTATTTATTATTTATTTATTTTTTTATTTTTTTTAATTCTAATTTATTTTATTGTTCTGATCCGATTGCTACCATAATTCCGTTTAAGATCTTATATATTCCGTTTAAGATCTTATATAGGTGAAATTCCTTGAAAAAGGAAGGAAAAAAAAGTTTTCCGTGACATCTAAATCAATCACCTAAATTATTTCTTTATTCGTGAATGACCACCTAGAGCGCATCCTTTAGCTTTATGACCTCATCTATCTTTCGATCCACACTGCATAAACCCAGTTTATTCCCATTCGAAATGAACGACCAGGAAATTCACTTTCGAGTTGCGTAACATTTAGGTTTGAGGATTCTTCAAGTTCAAAAAACTCATGTTTGAAGCAACTAAGACGGATCAGATTTTCTCTGTTTAGATTTCTTTTGTATTAACAAAAATATCCATCACAACTTTGGAGTAACTTTTTTTTCTTCCTAAACACACAATCCGTACTCAGCATTTTGTCTTTACGATTCAGCCTCGGGACATTTCGTCCCTTTCAGGTTAAATTGCACTAGGTTCCAAAATGCGTTAAATTTAACAGCAGTGTATATTTGTATAACTTCGCTATATGAATATACACTGTTATTTATATAACGAGCTATAATGTTCGTTTATAAAAATTAATAAATTTTTTTTTAAAACTTTCATTTGACAAGATATATTAAGGCAATATTTTTATTTTTCAAATTTCAGATTTTAGCGCATTAAGTAATGTAAAATGTTTATAATTCAGAATTAAAAATTTTTAATGGAGATAAAAAAATAATCTTATTATTAAAAATAAAATTAAAATTATTACATTATTAAAAAATTATTTTAGTACTAAAAAATTATTTTATTATTAAAAAATTATTTTATTTTTAAAAAATTATTTTATTTTTAAAAATTAAATTATTTTATGATTGAGAATTTATTTTATTGCTAAAAATAAAATTATTTTAGCATTGAAAATTTATTTTATCATTAAAAAAATTATTGTACCATTAAAAACTTGTTTCATTATTGAAAATGAATAAAATTATTTTAGAATTTTATTATTAAAAACTAATTATAAGTAAACACATTTTAGTGTTGAAGAGCTCAAAGAAAGATACATTAAATGTTAGAAAAATAAAGGCAAAAGGAAGGTTGCAAAATTCGTACAAAACTTGCCTAATATTGAGCATAGTTTTAGAAAAGAAAGAAAATTATTTTTTATATCTTCATTGAAACAAAACAATCAAAATACAGTTCTAGAACTACAAAAAATTTATTGTTTGATTATAGTATTTTGTGTTTTAAATTTTAAAAATACGGTATTTAAAAGAGATTAGTCTTGTAAGAATTCTCACAGGTGTTTTGCATCTTTTTAAACCATTTAGAAAAAAATTGTTAGAAAATTAACATAAAATTAATTCTCATTTTGTTAACAGGAGAACGTAATTTCAATTAAGTAAGTAAACCCCCCACCCCGAAAAAGAAATTTTTCTTCTTTTTTTTTTAAGAATACGCTTATAATGCCAAATGGTAACACCCGAATTAGCATTAAAAAACTATTTAGTCCAATTTATTTAAGAACTTAACCCGGTCAAATTCATATTCGATATTTATAACCAATTATAAATGTTCTTAAACTTGGAAATTTGACAGCATCAAAAATGTCAATTTGCACATTTTACAGAATCAAAAATTTTAATTTGCTCATTTGACAGCATCAAAATGTCGATTTATACGTCTGACAGCATAAAAATGTTTACTTGCCTGCTTATTAGCATCGAAGAAGTAAATTTACAAAAACTCTACAGTTATGAGTTCCACGCCTAAAGTGTATAAATAAAATTAAAGAGGCTCTAATGTTTGACGATTCTTTTGTTTTAACTAACGTATTTACGCCACATTTTTTTAAATCACCGCTAAAATCGACCTTATTTTTATTTGCTATATACGTATATCTAAATCAGGGCATACTTCTGGAGATAATCTATAGTCTGATCCATTTCTATTCCTAGAAGATATAGAACAAAAACAATGTTGCTTGAAAATTAGCTGCGACCAGTTAAGAAAAATTCCCCGTTTTAACGAAGCAAATTCGCATATCACTAATAATAATTTATTTATTATTAATGAAATAGATATATATTAATTTTGATAAACTGTGAACTTAAAAAAAAAATCTACAATTAAAAAAAATTTTACACAAAAACCAGCCAACTTGTTCAACATGCAAGAAAATCATTCAAATATTTGTTAGCGACGGCAAACATTCAATCATTCATTTCCCAATCTCACGAAACCATAAGAAATTCCGAATCAAAAATAATTTGAGATCAAAAACCCGTGAGAAGAATTAAACGCACGCAATTCGACCTTGATATTTCCTTTGAACGGTACTTTTTTGTTTTTGTTTCTACCTGGCTGAACACCATTCCACATCTGCAATTTTCGCCATTTTGTTCTACTTTGCAACGAACGGGGAAAGTTATTAGGTTAGTGAAAATTCCACCACTTCCTTTACCTCGACTAATTCTTCGCCTCAAAGCCAAACAAAATTTAAACCTTCTTACAATTTTTCTTGCACAAAACATCGTATAAACACTCATTTAAAAAAGATAAAAGGACGCAATTGCGATAGACAAATTACAATGCTGGATCAAGGCTATAATTCGGGTTTTTGGAATCTCTTGAAGCGAATAAATTGTTTCCGTATTCGATTTGTGTGTTTTGATTTGATGTTTACTACTTGTTTGAACACTTCAGGCAATCCCTTCGAACCAGAAGTGTTTAAACTTGGCTTATAATTTAATACATGCAATATAAGATTCAGGTTATTTTGTAGCTGAATTTAGAACTTCAGTATTTTGGATTGTTTTTATTAGCTTTTACTCTCATATAAGCAGCTTTGAACGTTTTTAAATACTTTTATCATAATTCAAACAAAAACAAAACCATAAATGCGATCTTGACACAAATTATAAGTTTATAAACATTATTTTATTTATAAACATGCTAAGTCCGATTAAAAGTCCGATTCAATAATCCGTTGATTCTCTCATGATTCGCTTATATGACCTAACTCGACCCTACATTAACTATGTTATTCAACGATACGCTTTATTTCTTACCTTACAACATTCATTCGCTCTCTTTTCATGAGAATTCAGCTAGATATTCGGTATTTGATAAATTAAATTTTGAAAACAAAACAGTCGTCATCACGGAGTTTATTAAACAACGTTGAAAAACTGAACTTAGTAAAAATTTCCTCGATATAAATGTGTTTAGGAACCAATAACAAACATTAACAATACGTGTCTTTTCAGTAATAAAAAAAATTATGCGTAAAAAATTAAACTGCCAGTATGTACTGCTCTCGCGATACAGAGATAAGTATATTTTTTATGAGTATGTTTCTTTTTCCTTTTTTTTTGTTGTTTTTTGCATGTATTTTAAGGTAAAAAATGTGTACTTCACCTATATTCAAAACGTTTTGAAATCCTGATTTGAAAAATATATTTAAAAGAAATACTAATATCTACTTAAACTTTCGAATTAAAATAAAATAAAGGTTTGTTTCCACAAATTATACTTATAAACGAAATAAAATAAAAACTGTAACTAATTAACAGAGATTAATTATATTTTAAATAATTCATTATTTAAAAATAATACAGCAGAAAAAACGAAGTTTTGAAAATAGTCTTCAAAACTAAAGCCTATTCATCCTTTCAGACTCAATAATATTTTATCGGTACCTCTCATTGACGGTAATAACATAAATTATTAAAATTGTTACCTTTTTATCAAAAAATAACAAATAAAAAATTGTTCCGTATCTACCACTACAGTTATTCAATTTCAATCCCCTAGTGCAGGGATGGCGAACCAATGGCACGCGTGCCACTTATGGCACCCGACACAATATTTAGGGCACGCCACCGATCACATTTGTTATTACACAAATGGTATTACTCTATGAAGCATATGTAACAATTAAATTAAAATTCACAAAAAACACACAAAATAATAAACAATTATTAATTAAAAATTAACAATTAATGCTAAAAAAAACAATTAATAACCATAAAAAACAAGCTAACAATAAATAACTAGCAAAAAAATTAAGTCCTGCTTAAACTAACATCTTACAACCTAATGTAAGTTATTTGTCATCTAATCTGCAACAACAGAAGTCACACTGATGTTACTTCAAGTTGAATTACGCGTATAACTGAGACATTGCAAAATGTTTTTTTTTTTCAATGTAAATAAAGAGTTTTGAGTTGATAGTATTTAGTATTATTATTTTCCCAATAATCACGAAGTTAAAATTATTTGAGGGCACGTCTATGCCCTCATCAAACAATTTTTTAGAAAAAATGGCACGTTGGTGTATAAAGGTTCGCCACCCCTGCCCTAGTGTATAATACATGTTAACTAGATTCTGTTTTGGGGTACCTCTTTATAGATGAAGGTTGACATTGTCGATAACACTCGCTCCTCATTGGTGACCTGCGGGCGAGATTTGAACACTATTCTAGAAGCTTTGTCTAAATTGCTAATATTCATCAGTTATTTTTGGAAAATATAAACATTGCTTAAAATGAGGGAAAATTTTATGAACTTTTCATCCTCAAACAATTAATTACATATTACTTATAAACAGACACTCCTGACAGTTTCCGTCATAATCAAAAAACTAACTTTTGTGTGAGTGGGATATTATCTATTCTAACGTGCAAAAACTAAAGACACGTATGTCACGTTCTATGATTCTGAGCAAGTCACGTTTATGTTGATGTCATTATTTTGCATTAAAATAGCCTGTTTCTTTTGTATGCAAAGTTGTGTTTTTAGAAATAAAGAACAGACAGTTCACGGGGTCATCATAAAAAATCCCATCAAAATGTACTATTTTTTAAAGAAAAAACTCATTTTAAAATGGATTTGTTGGAATAATTCGATACCAATGATTTCGCTCTTTACTGAAATCTCCTCAAATCATTGGAGAATCGTTGAATACTTATACTTGTAAAGCGATGCAAAATTGCAAATATACCTTCGTGTATGAAATAACGTAATTTTTGCAATTCCATAGGTTTGCGGTTCACGCGTATGATTGCTTACTTAATTGTTTTATTGGCTGCATAAAACAGTGTAAAATTGTACTCAAACTCATTTTCAGAATATGATATAAAAAGCAATTTTAAAAATACCGATAGACTAAGAAGGTGCGCATTGTCGTTGGTACAGCTTCTAATCTTCGAATTTGTTTAGCAATCTTTGTTGTTTCTTGCCGATAGGCAAAGGCTAATTAAATATTTGACTGTTACATCAAAATTAAAAATTATTTAATTGAAATTGCTTACTTCGTTTTTTCTGAATTTACATAATTTTTTATTTTTTTAACTCCGCGAAATTAATTTCCGAGTCTATTGGTATAACTGAAACCTTTTCAGGGCCGTGATTATATATGCGTTATCGCGTGATTCTCCCTTCATCATATATGAGCCTTTCTGAATCTGAAGGGGTTAAATTATGAATCTTGTTCGATATCCATTGCAATTACATCCATTAACATTAACTTGTTTTTTTAATTCTTATTTAAATTTTAGTTACTATAAAAATTCATAATATATTTTTAGCTTAAAAAATCATTCAGCAATAGTACGAAAATATGATATTTTTAATATTGCTTTCGAATTTTAAGGATTTTTTTTTTTTTTTTTGTAATCATTAATTGCATTCATTGACTTAATATAATTTAACATAAAATAAATTACAAAATAAATATAGCTTTTTAAAAAGTAGATAAAAACTAATTTACCTTTGGAAAATTGTAAAACAAAATATCTTTATTATGTTGCGTATTACGCTAACACCACGCCATGGAACAACGTTTTTAGATTCAAGTCTTCAATTTCGAAAATGTAATAATAACAGAGAACAATATTAAGAAAGTGTGGTAAATGCCTATCAATTAATATAAATTTAAAATATTTCTTAAAAATTTCGGAATAAAATTTTTTTTATAGGCTTAGTTGAATAGCTACACAGTTTAAAGCGAAGCATAGTTTGGAATTTTTTTATTTGAAAGGAGAAGAGGTATTTAAATTTTAAATTTATAAACTTGAACTTTGATTTTCTTTGATGAAAGAAATCAATTCAGCGATTCATTTAATGTGCAGTTAATCAATTTTGGTCCTATCTGAATAAAACATGAAACACATTTTATTGTCTTTATTGGTTGATTTATTTTCTTTTAAGTGGATTGATTTTTAATATTTTATATCGTTAATTGCATCGGATTAACTTCTTTTATGTATTTCAGAATGGACGAAGATCAATGTGCTCGAAGAAATGCACAAAAATATTTAAGAATCGTGGATCCTGATTATTATGAATTTGAAGGTAAATAATTTTTATCAGTCGTAAATATTCGAAGAAAGTTTTTTAGTTTCCTAAACTTTTCATTCAAAGTTTTAGAAAGCATACAGATTTTACGAAATAGTTTTGCATCTTTCGTCGCTATATTTGTTATACTGTAAACCTTGTCATATTTCAAACTTATAACTTAAAGCTCTTTATAGATATTTAACTCATTAGTTAACTTTTGGAGTTAATTTATTAGAGATTGAAATTGTTTTAAAAAACTTCAATCAATAAAAATGAAATCTTGTATTACAGAATATTGTAAGGATATAGTAAATATTGGGTGGGTAAAAAAATAATCTTGGTTTTTTAGAGTGATGTAAAATTCAATGTTTACTAAACAAAAAATTAACTTTAACCAGTCAAATATCTTTTATTCTGTTCGATGAGCTTTTGCCATCTTTCTGATAGCTTGAATGAAATTTAACTAGACCAATATATTTTATTCCGTTCGATGCCATCTTTCTGATAACTTCATGATCTCGCATTCATAAAACAACTGGTCCTTATCAGCAAAAAACTCAACTCGCGTAAGAAGCTTGGTTCGGAAGTGATGTCGCATCCTCCATAAAGCCAGGACCTAGCACTATATTATTGTTCATTTCAAAGCTTAGAAAACTTTTCTAATCGTAAAAATTTCAATCAAATCAATCAATTGCATCAATCAATCAATCAAATCAATTGCACACGATGATAAGGACCAGAAGTTGCTGATATGGACCGGAAGTTTCAGGAACGCGGGATCATGAAGTTATCAGAAAGATGGCATCGAACAAAATATATTGGTCTGGTTAAATTTCATTTTTTGTATAGAAAAAAAAAAGAATTTTCCCTTACATTTAAAAAAAAGACCGAAATTACTATCGTGTCATCCCAATATAAGTCGGAAAAGATGAAGGCTAAGACTACGATAACTCAATTCCGTTAAATGGGATTTTAAAGTGATTAGGTGCAAGAAACAGGCAGAGAAATAAGCAGTGGTAGGTAAAACCTTCAACTGAAAATTTTGACCCATCTTGGATTGCAGCATCAAATGATGATAGCAAATGTAAGAGAAAATGTATTTATATCAATATTTTGTATGGTAAAAAATTAGTTTTTTTAATGGAATTAGTATTGTTCGTTAAAATTCATTACTTTAACTCACGTTTATCCAATCGTGAAATTCGCTGGTTAGTTATTGAGACGCCAAAGCTATTTCAACGAAATTTATGAAGAAATTGTTAACAATTTATATTCATGTCTGCAGAAACGCCTAACATTATTCTTCACGTAAAACATTAGGAATACAGAATAGACTTTCGCTATGATAATGTTAATCTAGTTTTTTTTATTTACAATTTTTTTTTCTTCCAGTGCATGTATTTTTTGACGACGCCTACGAGCTTTGCGATGGCGATGACGAAGAGATGGTAGCGAACCGATTCGTCAAACAGCTTGTCCACATCATGGATGTAGCGGCAAGGTAAGCTGGCAGTTATGACTCACTCTAAGTTTTGCGGTCATCACGTTTATATCGTAAAGAGTTCGGAAAAAAACGTGAGCTCACCTCCAAACTGAAATCAGTGCTAAATCTTTTAATAGCTTTTTGCATACTTCATTTGTTACGCTGTTTTACTCAACATTACATTGTTCTCCATTTCATCTGCCCGATGCTTTAAACTGTTCATTGTTCATCAAAAAACTATATTTTTAAGCTATTGGGATAACTTGTTATCTAGTATAACCTTTAATATAAAGCTTTTCTCGGTATATATTTATAGAATCATTATCAAAAGTAAAGCGAAAAAGGTAAGCACACTAGGAGTTGAAAATTAATATTTAAAAAATAGAAAATAGAAAACCTCAGTAAAAGCAAATGAATCGCTTCTAAGGAAGACTGGATTAAAAACATCAAAAACTGTAAGATTGCTGAAAGAAATAGTCAGGCGATTACAAGAAACACCTTCAAATTTCATCGGGTAATCAAACTGGTTTTGTCTTTCATCCCACCTTTATCAATTTTGATTCAGAAGATTTAGTTGAGTTTTTTTTTTCCTTACTCGCTTAGGTATTTATTAATGACATGAGAAAAAATTTTCGTTTCTTTGACAAAATTATGTTAAATGTTGATTTTTATCTGAGATTTTTCAAAATTTTGCAATGAAACGGAAAGGTTTCGCTTCCCCTGCAAAATTTTGTTTCAAGGCCTTCGTTTCTTAAACGGAAATGCTTCTTTGTAATTTTAGTTTTTCCAATGAAATTTTTTCTTTTAAATAATATGAATTTTGAAATTTTGATCAAGATCTAAATGTAAAAATCTATTTGAGAACAAATAAAAACCGAAAAATTCCGTTAAAAATAAGTGAATAAAATATTATTATTAATTTAAGCGACACTGTCTAAATTCGTTTAAAAATTCACAAAACTATAAGAATTATGTTCTAAAGAGTTCCATTGCCCTTTGTGTTCTATAGTCTTTTGCATCACAAGAACCAATAGAATCTCATTACTCTAATAAAATTTAGTACAAACAACGTCCATTTGCTAGGAAAATATGAAATTTTTAGATAAAATTAATTACCCAATAAAGGTTTAGTTAAATTAAAAACTTTGACAAATTTGAAAAAATTTGGAAGGAAAGTAAAGCAATTTCATGCACATAATTTTTTCTCTTCATTATTTATTCCAAATGAAACCACAAAAATATTATTACTTACACTTTTTGAGAAGATTTTTCTTTCACTTCTCTATATAATAATAATAATAATAATAGTCTTTTAGACTATTAAGATTCAATCATTTGCACTGAGAAAAATCGTATTTCATTTTTTAGAATGGTTCCAAGGAACAAAAAAGCTAGCTTGATTTGATGGTTTACGAAATCCGAGTTCAATGAGGAAAAATTCTTTGGAGAAATCACGTATTCCTTTTGCTTCGAACTTTGTGGCAGTCCATAAGCAATATAACCATGGCAATCTATAAATCCTTAAGGCATTTCTATCAATAGTTATATCCTAGAGGGGGGGGGAATACAGCTTTTTAAGTAGATGATTTTGAAAATTATCACAATCGTGGTATAATACCTAATTTGAAACTCAAGCTTTTGATTAAAATATAATGCAAACCACATGAATCACATTGCTCTGAAACGGAATTTTGTAAATTGTTTAATTTTAGAAAACTTATAATTATTAATAATATATATTTTAAGACTAAAAACTCATTTTCTTTTAGAAAATATGAAAATGTAAAGTTCGCCTTTACTGCTTAAAAGCATTAACATGTATAAAAGTTACCCCTAAATATGGAAGAAAAACTTTATATGCGTATCTTCGAATTTAAAAAAAGATCAATTACCTTTAAATTTCCTGCAATTTTTAAAAGGTATAGAATTATACATTTCCAAAAATTAGTTGTCAGATATTATATTTTATTTATACTAAGATGATAAAGTGAAAATGGTTTTAAGAAGTATTGGAATATTATTATTTTCTCAAAAAATCCCATATTTTTTTCAGTATACTTTACACACTTTTACTTACATTTCAATAAAAAACGATTTTCTTGTTATAGTAATAGTTTGTAAAATATGCAAAATTTAAAAGTTAGTTTTAACACATTTGATTTAAAACGTGAAGTTAAAAAAAATTAACTCGGCAATAATGACTTTTAGAAAAATATTCTGAATCGAATATAATCTTAATTATTACGGTTTAAGACAAGCTTTAAAATTTTGATCCTATTAACGGTGTTGCTCTTAAAGAATAACGTGATTGTGAACAAAGTGCTTGTGGCCTTACTGATTCAATGAGTTTTACGATTAACCGTTACACAATATTGACGCCTTTAATATTTTTTCAACCTTCGTATTCTGTTGTTCTGAAAAACCCTAGTTATGACTTTTATCACCTCTTTTCAACGACGCGTGAATAATCATATTCAAATAGTTTTCAAGTATTTGAAAGGAGCGCTACATATATTAAATAGATCGTAAGAATTTAAATTTATGTTTCCGTTTCTCATAAAACAACGAAGTTGAATTAATTTTTGTCAGGATGATTTAATGTTATGTCGTCTGAAGAAATAAACGCAGTGGTAAGATGCGTTGATGAAGAAATGAATGATTATTTTAATGGCTGGAACATCTTAGATAAATTAATCTGAATAAAAATTTAAATACCATTTCCAACGAGACGAAGACGAGTTAGTATTGCTACCTAGTTTTTTATAAATATTCTTTAAATTGTCTTAGAGTTAAAAGACCTAATCGTAAGGCGGTAACGGACTACAGAAATAAAATTTAAAATTAAAATAAACAAAAATGTGGTGGCAATTTTGGGATAATATGTGGTGGGTAGTTGCCCATTTTAACTATATTTAACTTGTTGGATTTTAAAAAAAAAAGTCATGTCATAAAATAACTTAAATTATATATTTCTATTTGTTTATATATTTCTATTTATTTATATATTTCTATTTATTTATATAATTCTATTTATTCATATACATGTATTTTGCACGTTTAGTTTGCCAAAAATTGATTAATAATTAGGAATAATCACTGCAACTATTTTGTGAATTAGTTTTACAAAAAAGGAATTATAAATGAATAAATTTTACCATTGCATTTTATATTTCCATGGTACGTAAAAAATTGAAAATGCTACTTTTAATAACTCACTATATATCCTTAAATTATTATTGACTTTTTTCCTCTTTCCTTTCATTTTTTTTTTTTAAATCTCGTTTTATAAACTAAATTTATATAATATGGATTTATCATTATTAGAGAGACGTCGATTTCAGCAGTGGCGTGTTCAGATGCGTAACAAATAAAAATATAAAGGAATCGCGTGTCATAATATTGTACAAATTAACTTCAACCCTTATAAAGTGTTGAGCCACATTGGCCGTTGTCTCTTTCCCCATTTTCTCTGCACGCCACTGGCTGAACCCTATACTTGTACTAATTCTGATCCGAGTTTTTAAAAACCGTTATAAGGTCTTTGTCGTCTGTGATAAAAGAATTCCTAATGACTTCTACATCAAGAAAAATTATAAAAACAAATGAAGATAGCAATTTTACACGGCAATTCAATCTTAGCATTATCAACGAAATAGATAGCTATTTCCGCCTGAGTGATTCGACCTTGCCTTCCAGAAAAAATAATCAAAATACAGTTATAAGTAATACTACAATTGATTTGATTCACCGTAGTAAAATTAAAACTCGACATTAAACCCCAAGGCACTGTTACATCCTCATTCAAACTTTAAAAGTTGTCGCCAAAAAAGCGAACACTGGAAAGTCTACTTTTCCTACAAAAGCAAGCTTGGCAAGTCTGAGGAATGCCATCGGAAAACTTCTCTGGCCGAGTGGTTTTTCATGACCTAGATTTTTGCCACAAATAGGAAAAAAACAAACTATCGAACGGACAGTATTTCTTTTTTGTCTGTATAACTACTTTCTCTCGTATATTTATTACTAAGGGCTTTGGAATTGGGTTAGTGGTTAAATAACTATTTTGTTCTTTATCTGTGCTGCCGGTTCGACCACTTTCTTATAAACACGTTTCTTTTTCTCTTTGTTTTGTGGAATATTTTGATTAGAGTTGGTCGCTAAATAAACACAAGGACCAACGCCCATCCTTTGAAGGACTCTGAAAAGTTCTTGAATTTTGGGTATGACTGACCACTACATCGCTAAGAGTAGCCCCACCTTGTTCTCTTACAAAGCGCGTCCTTTTGTTATAGTTTCAACCTTCATTTTTCGGAATTTATAGCAATTAAGAAATATCGTTATATTTTTTTTTTAGCAACATCCTTGCTTCTTCAAATTTTAATTACATTATTTTATTTCCGAAGCATAAATTTCAGCATACATTTAAGAGTATCATCTGACTGATACTAAACTTAACATTTTGAATCTAAGAACACAAACGAATATTAAATTATGTCATGGTAATATTCAAAAATTCTGCCAAAATTTTCTCGGACAATATCATTCTTCCAATATTTTCAGGCATTAGGCAATATTATTTTTCAATATTCAAACTGTTGACCAGAACCTTATTAAAAACATTATTACAAAAAGCGAGGGAATACTGAACTAAACAGGATATGTCAGCAAATTAAAAAATTTTTGGAATAATAAATATAGTCTATTCTAACCTTCTACCGCTACTCAGACATACGAAGAGGTTAAATGGCTAAGGAGTACCATTTTAGTCGTTGACCATAGCTTTCCAATTTATTTAGTTGAGATATCCATGCACTAACAATAGAACGATTGTAAACTTTCTTATTAAATGACGCTCATTTTTAAAATCGTTACTGTCCATCCATATTTAACAAAAAAAATAGTTGAAGAAATAAAAAATTTAAAAAAACACAACACCAAAATTACTTTTGATACAATGATCGAATTTTCACGTTGTATGATGCAGTTTTAATGATTCGAGGGAATTAGAAACAAACCAATTAGAATAAAAGAGATAGCATACAAAATTTTATTTTTTCTGAATAAGCATATTCGTCTAATTCGGATTTTTGATCCTAAAACTAAGGTGATTTCCCACAATCTGGAAAACATTATCTCATTTAATCAAGTTAGCAGTCGAAAGTCTAAACCCTTTATTTAATTTTTTGCGATTTTAATCACATCTATAAAACTATTTAGATAAATTTTTAAAAAAAATGCAAGTCATTATTAAACACGTTATTCAAAGGTAATTCCATACAAAGAAAATTACAATTAATTATTGTCTCTTTATTATCTAATAATTTAAAAAATAGAATTGTAGAGATATTATAATATTTTTACTACATTTTAAACCATTTTTTAAATAAAAAAAAGCACAGAATTTGAACGAAATCATTTCAATAGTGTTTAAAAAATAAAAATTCAGAAATTAGATTTTTTTTTAAAGTTTTATTACTAAGAAATTGTTTGATCAATTCCAATTTTCAAATGGTTCAAATTGAAATCAGTTGAAGTCAATGAATTAGCTTCAAAGCAATAATTCCATGATTCAAATTTCGAATTTTCTCAGTCAATTCATTTAAAAATATATCTAGTGGCAGTTATAAAACAATCTGATGTTGGATAACATAATATTTTTGAAGTATTTTCGTCATTCTGCAACTAAAAAGGAACTAAATTTCATTATTGTTGTTGTTTTAAAAATATTAGACACAGCACAAAATAGAATGCTTAAAATATACCCGGAAGGATTATTCCACATGCATCTATTTTAGAATATAGAAGAAAACGCCCTAAAATCACCTTTTGAAAGAAATTCCTTTGCAATTTCAACCGCACCCTTTATTACTTTCTTTACCTTTTGTCCTTTTAATATTGGGTGCAGCGATTTTTTTCTCTCGATTCAATTGTTATTTGAGTTCAAGTATAATGCACATTTTCCAAAGGCATTTTGATCCAATTTCGTCTTAACTTGTTTAGGCCTATTGCTTTGACTAAAAAATCACTAATCTTTTCTTCAGTTTTATGAATAAAAATACATATGTTACCGTAAATAGCCCAAATACGTTTTTACGCACAGCTGTAAATTCGTATTTTTACGCGTAGCGTTAAAAATTCTGAGAATTCCGTATTTCGTGTTCTTACTACGAAAGTCATGAAAGATACGAAACAAAACTTTATTTTGGTTATTTACTGCAACTTTCAGTTAAAGCCCACATAACGCTCGTATAAATAATTAAATTAAACAAATAATTCTAATGAAAATTCTGTGATTGAGAAAATAAATTAATCAAAGAAATTAGCGTATTGATAAATCAAGAAGTTCAAGTGATTAAGAAATTTAAAAAAAAATAATAAGCGATACTACGTGAATAAGCGAATCAATAAAAAGGCATGTATGCGAATGAGCGTTAACAGATCCATGAAGCAAATGAATGAATGGATAAATCAGCAAATCAAATAATCAATTGATCAGAGACTCAATATACCAGTGAATCAGCTAGTCAACGAATCAATTAATAACAGCATGCGCGAATCGCTGAAACGGCCAATCAACGTGCCAATGATTCTTCACCTAGAGATTAGGTGTATTCATTAATTCCAGTTTCGTTTATGTTTTGATTTATTGCTTGATTAATTTGTTGATTCGATCATTTATTGATTCTATACATTGATTCGATATGTCCTTTATTTCTTGATCTGCTAATTCGTAAATTCTGAGATTTTAGACTCATTGATTAATTCTTTAACTCTGTAAGAACACGCTTCCCCTGAAACTTACAGTAAACAACCGAAATAAATTTTTAATTCGGGATTTTCTTTGTTTTTTTAGATAAGGAATTGAGAAAAATATATTCAAAAACGGCCAAACCACCAATCTTCGGAAGAAAGTCGGAAAAGTTATTGAACTCGCTCTAGAGTTTTACGTCACACGCAACACATGATATTTAGTTTCTTTAAATTTTACAGCGATTATATTATTTTATAATTAAATAACTATTTTAAATATAGTTCAGAATATGTAATGTAAAAAGTATATATATTTTCTATTCATTGTGTAATCATAAATTTACTTTAAAACGAACTTTTAAAGGCTATCATAATTGCTTCCCGTTGAGGAAATATAAAAAGGAAAAAATATCATTCCGGATAATAATAAATAAAACATTCTAAATATTTCTTTTCAAGATGTTGAAGGGGGAAAAAGAGAAGAAGAAAAGGGAAAAAAAACTAGCGAATGAAAATAAATGTATATTTATTCGTTGATTAAAAACAATCAAATGTCATTGAAGGAAAGTTTTATATTATCGACGATAAGGCTGTTTAATTTTCCATAGTTTATTTTGCTTATTTCCATAGTTAATTTCATAATTTAGCTTAAATTAAAATTTCATCCCAGTCAAGTGGAATGAAGCAAAAATAAATATATTTTTTAAACATTTATTTTTTATTTATTTTGAGATTAATAAATTCTCTAAGAAAAACAAACTATTATTAATGAAAATCCTAATGATTATTATCTCTTAGTTCAGCTTGATTTATTGTTAGTTTTCTTATTTATTGTTTAAACTTGTTTCATTTACATGATTACTAGCCTATTAGGGAAATTAAGCACTTTCACTTAGCATCTCCCACATTCACTAACGTGTGATCTTAGCTGTGCAGTTACTGTAGAAATCACTCTGCAAAGCTCGCGCCGAACATACATGTGTGCACCAGTGTACGGGATGCTACAATCACGTACGTATATTCTGTGTATCTCAGTTAATATAGAACAATCACGGTATTCTACGGAGCATGCGTAAGCGAGCGTGCAGGATGCTACGTGAAAGCGCTGAATCTCGTTATTGTGAAATATGGATTGTAGCGAAATATTCAAAAGAAGGAAAAAAATTCTTATACCAATAAACTGTTTCATTTTTATAGTAACGTGCACCAGTGTAACATTAAATTAAAACCACCCAAAAAGATTCCTACACCCTATGGAGGAAAACTCATTTGGACGATGCCTGGAAAGAACAAACTGATCGCCCACCTCAAGGACAAGGTCAAAATCAGACACAGGAAACGATGGAGTCAGGTACGACATCCTTTTGAGAATGCTTAATTGTATAGAGAACTCATTAAAATAAGAATCACACAGAGTGTTGTCTGCCTCTGTCTAACATGCCGTTATAGCAGACTGTTCTTTTAATGAAAGAAAGCATCTCCATGGAGAAATGCACTCTTTCATTAAAGAAAGAAAATGTATCACTGAATGTTGAATCTAAGATATGGTTAACTGGTTTATGGTAGAAGCTTTAAACTACAAAGCACATTAAGCTTTTATCTGTGGCTGTTATTCTGAAATAAACAGTAAAGATATATTTTCGATTGCAAACCGGGGGAAATACAAATGACAGTTAATAAAGCTAAACAACGTAAAAACACAAATTGGAAAAAAAATATGGACAAACTGTAGCTTCTCTTCTATAAGCAAGAACCTTCCTATAAAAGAAATTTCTAAACTCGCGAAAAAGGTTTAAAAAAATGTATCAATATTTGTACTTTATCCATAATGTTTAGTTTTAACTAGACCATGCACAATCCTGTCTAAAACAAGCTGTATCTTCATATGGATATATTAATTTAAATGACGGTTAGCTTAGAGTATATCTAGCCATTTTTTTGCTGCGGGGATTCACTTCAATTTTGAACGGTATTAAAACAAATTTAAAATATCTATTCAAAGTTAGCTAAAATTTTTAATGGCACACTCATAATATATATCCAGACCCCTGCTACATAAAAATGAAAATTAATATTGTTTATTTTAAGATTATTAACATTTATTTGCAAAAGTGTATGCTACTGGTAAGTTTAAAGTAACATCAGTGATATTTCAAAATTGATATAATACCTCCATTATACAAAGGACCATACATAAAATCATAGAAATCAGTTTTACTCATTACGTTAAAGAATAGAACATTTCAACCATGAGGATCAATGTTGATCAAAAACTAAATTGTGGCAAGAACAAACCAATCTAGTGATCTAGCACTTAGCTACTTCTAGTGACTGGCGAATACAAACGTTAAAACAATTATGAGGGATTTCACTCTTAAACTTATCTATGACAAACATTTCCCGACAACGTATAAAGCATAATAAAAGAAAAAATTCGAAACCAATATTAATGTGCTAGATTCAAAATAACTACATTGGTTATTCTCTACTTTGATTTATAACATTATATTCGAAAAAGTTACAAAACCAGAGTACTTCTTAAAATGGCTATACTTCAGGCATAACTTAACTTTTTGTTTCAGGTTATGTATATGTATTACTTGTTGGGCCATCGACTTATGGAACTGCCCATGGACGTCAACAGGAAAGCTACCATGGCAGAGAACACATTCGTCCTTGCCCTGGACGGTGACATTAACTTCAGACCCCACGCAGTTCAGCTCCTGGTCGATCTTATGAAGAAGAACAGGAACTTGGGCGCAGCTTGTGGTAGAATACATCCCGTAGGAACAGGTAATTGGATGTTTTATTCGAATTGGATTGAAAACAAAAGTGCAACGCCCTGTTCTTAAGTGTTAAAGTCAGCGGCTGGTTTTAGTTGTTTATTCCGTATTTGTTAAACAAATTATAGGAATGTTGTGACCGGTACATTCACCTTTCCTTATTGCAGAATACACAATGCGCGAAATGAAAGCGAAACGTTTTAATAATTTTGAATCTAGTGATCGGATTCTCGCGTGCTTCAATGCAATCTTAATATTTTGGGGCATGGTAGTCAAATATTTTAAATTACAATTATATAATTTTAAGTAGAACGTGCAGACGGTATTTAAATTTACGATTATGATATTTTAAGTAAAATGTGCAGACTATATTTCAAGTTGCGATGATAATATTTTAAGCAAAATTGCAGACGATATTTTACAAAATGGACACAAAACCGCACTTTCTAGGAATAAATCATGCTTTTTTTTTTCTTTCCTTTTTTTTTCTTTTTTTACGGATTTGGATTTTTGATCCTCTAAACATTAGTGTTAACCACAATCAAAAAAATATAGTCCAAATAGTTAAGTGAATAGAGACATAGTTTTGGAAGCACATATTTTGCCATTTCTCTGGAATAATTTAAGCGAATAAAAAACTCTTTGCATACAATTATAAAACTCGTTTACTCTAGGATAATTTATGTAAAATTTTATTTTTTGATTTCTATTATTTAATAAGGATTGAAGTATTTCTAAACTGCTTGATATACAACGTTTTATATTATTTTAAACTACACAATTTTAAATGACAAAATTTAAGCAGGGTTGAGAAGTTCTTGAGAAATAAAAATTTGAAAATAAATCTTTGAAAATTTATAACTCTGAGAATATTTAAATGATTTTGTCAAAATTTTGTATTTTTACATAGTTTGAAATGAGTTAAAAATTCGCATATCCTTACAATTCAAAAATGATCGACTATTTTTCAAAATAAGTAATTAAAAAGTGGCCGATAGTTAAAAAAAAAATTTGCGCATCTGTATGGACGAATTTTACAACATTATGGGGGTATATTAGATTCTCTAAATATTTAATAAGTGATAGCGACTTATTCATAAAATTGACACTAACATAAAAAGGTCCAAACTTTCCCTCCTGCCTTAACTATAAGTTACCATATTTTTTAGATTGTAGCCCCCCCCCCACTATTTTGTGAATCAAAAATTAAAATCCGCCGAAAAGAAAGAACATGTGAATTCAGAGTAGAACGTTTTTTATGCCTGAATTTCGTAACTTAAAATATCGTCTGCTCTAAATAATTAGCATACTTAAGGTAAGGTTTTCTAACCATTGATATTGAGTGTTAGTACATTATAATCCAATTATTCGATCAAACGTTATTCAGGATGTTAACTTTTTTGCTCACTGAACTTGTTTAAGATTTTAAGCTGAAGATTTTTATTGTTGTAGCTTAAATTTATAAGAAATTTATATACTAAAGAAGAATCTTTTTACTGTCTACTTTAAATTAGTATTTATCAAATTGTTTAGACAAGAAATAATTTTACGCTATAATTGATTTGAATGTTCTATCATTAAAGCCAATGCTTACTTCGGTCTATCCAATAAGTTTTTCCCTCCCTATATTTTAAGGGTCAAAAATCAAAGTCTATTGGGTATACTATATCCTACGTCACAGGTTGTGTTATTCCTACTAAATTTAACCCATGAACGGCATTTTCTGCGAGCCTAACTTCAAGCCACAAATAAACAAACGAAGTGTTTGATCGTTTAAATAGCTGCTCACCAGATTTTATTGCATTATAAGGAAAAGTAATTGATATTCGATTTTTGATTAATAATTGATTTATGTGGATAGTGGCATTTATGTGGATAGTGGCATAGAATTTAGCATTGCGTCATGGTAAATGTTATTCCTACTAAGTGGAAGTAGTTGTGTTTTTTTTATAATATACCCAATTAAAAAGAAGAATTTATTCAGAAAAAAAGATCGTCATTGTATCTGATTTCTTAACTTAAAATATCGTCTGATAAAATTAATTAGCTTGTTTAAGGTTAAATCCTTGAACCATTTAAAACGTACTAAAGGAAACTCCTCCTTTTCTTCCTTTTTTATTTCAGTTTTGTGAAAGTCTTTATAAATAATAATAGTAAGGGAATAATTCAAAAACTTACTGGCAGAAATAATGATTTTATGATTAAAATTTTATGGGCCGGGGAAAATATTTCATATTAAACTATAGTATAAGAAAGAGAAGAGCAAGATAAACCGTCATTAGTTCTTTGACACATATTTCAGTGGCTTTATGCGAAAAAGAAACCTCATAAAAAATTTTAAGTTATCGACTACGGAGATCACGATTTTCATCCGCAGAAGAAAATAATAACCAAATCACGCTGTAACACAAACAAATCTCAAAAAAGGACCTTTTCTCCAACCAAAACAACATTTTAACTCAAACATTTTGATAGCAATTTTTTCTGGAAATCTTAAAATTTAGTTTCACACATTATGAAAGTTAAAGTTAAAATTTATACTTTATACATAAAACCATAAAACTTTGATTTCTCTCAACTATTAATTACATCAACTTTGAATCGTTTTCATTCGATTCAACATTAAAAAGTACTCGTTTAGATAGTTAATATTTAAGTCTATCCTCTTTTTACTCTTTTCTTTATCCCATTAGAATAACTTTTAAATTTGAAATATGAAGTGCTCTAACTTCCTAAATTCAAATCGCGTGCTAACGATAAGATAAAAAATTAATGTTTTTATCACTAAATGTACACATTTTTACCTATGTCACCTCACTTTTCTCTGTACATTTCTATTCCAGTAAAATTGCTGTAAGTTACAAAATAACCTTTAAACTTATTAATAATGAATACTTATTACATTTTTTAGTTATTCACTTTTTAAATTGAAAATTTTCTTCAACCTGTTTAAACAATTTATTTTTTTTCACATTTTAAATGATTTTTTCATCCAAGAATATAAATAAATAAAAAATACCTGTTTGTAAATTTATTGGTTCATTGATAACATTTCAAATTCTACACACAGCGTTGTTTACAAGACAATTTTTATGATTAGCTTTTACCGTAAAGTATTAGAAATCATTTTTATCTATTATTTACAGGTCCCATGGTATGGTATCAAAAGTTCGAGTATGCTATTGGCCATTGGCTTCAAAAGGCAACAGAACATATGATTGGTTGTGTACTTTGTAGTCCTGGATGTTTTTCTCTCTTTAGAGCCAAGGCCCTTATGGATGATAACGTTATGAAGAGATACACCACCACATCTGACGAGGCATTGCATTACGTACAATACGATCAAGGTAAGGTTGCATGTTAACTGAAGCGTTTGGTTTCATGCTAGATACGAAGTTTTATAAAAAAGATCATAATGATAATTAATTTCAAAGTAATAACGTATATCAATAAGGGGTTACAATCTATACATATTTATTTCTCTTGTATGGCCACAAAGTAAGTCCTCGTTTCTCTTTCGCGTGGGGCAAAAAACAATTGAAGTATCAAGAGTGTGAGCTGTCATAAGCAAGGAAGCATAAACGTACATATTTGCAAATTTCTGAAGGAAAATTCTTATATCGCGTGGACAACGAAAATCTGAAACAATCTAAACTATAAGTTGTGAAGAATTAAAAGGTTAAAAGCGAATAGTAAATATAAGGAAAGATATAAGGAATGATTTAATAATATTTTTTCAGATTTAATATTAATAAATTTATTCATTGATATTTTTATGCATTGAAAAATGATGATTATTAGTCTTTTTGCTTTGGTTTTTTAAAAGCATAGTTATTTAGTTTCCGCAAGTTTTTTCTATTGCATGTCATTTATTTCAAGTTAGCTTTCCATTAGTTAAGTCATTTGACAGCTTCACAGAGATAGCCCGAAGTACTGAAAGTCATTAATAATGCTTTTAATAAAATAATAAATCTTTAATAGTAATGGTTTTCTTAAAGAATAATTGTTGTTTAGTTTATGCAATTTTTCTATTGCATGTCATTTATTTCAATTTAGCTTTCTATTAGTTAAGTCATTTGAAAAAGGGAATGTGAATTAGTTACCTCAATTTAATTTATGGGTTAGCACACTGGTCCTTTTCTTTTAAACGAGATTTTTATGAGTAACTGCAAAAAAATTTAATAAAATCTATGTTGCATTCTAAAAAAATAATAGTATAATGTCTTTAAGCCAAGTCTCATCCACATTAGCTCCGCAATTATGTTTTTCTTTAAAAGCATTTAAAAGATGTTGGGGTTTTTAGTCAACTAAAAAAATTAATACTATTGTGTACATTATCGTATTTTTTAGGTAATCACAACATTTTTCGTAAATTCTTCAAGATTTCAAAGAAAAAAAGTCGTTTGCATTTTCCCGAAAATATTCTATCCACATCCTGCTACTAGGAAATATCCAGGAATCTTTAAGTTACTATTGAAGAAAAGCAACCCAATTCTGTAAACAAATAGTCTTTTCACTGCATTGCAAACTGGAAGGACAACTGATCTAACAAAGATACCTTTTAGATTTTCTCTGTCATAGTGGATACAACAAATTTTCTCCAATATAAATGTTTATAATATATTTCGATCATTACATTACTTTTTTATCAATTAAATTTAAATTTATTTTATTCATGCAGGAGAGGATCGGTGGCTGTGCACATTGCTATTACAGCGAGGCTACAGAGTAGAGTACAGCGCAGCTTCTGATGCATACACCCACTGTCCCGAAGGATTTGGTGAATTCTACACCCAAAGAAGACGATGGGCACCTTCAACCATGGCGAACATCATGGATCTGCTCGGAGACTACAAAGCCACAATAGCCATCAATGACAACATATCTTTTCCTTACATTATCTACCAGGGAATGTTGATGGTTGGTACAGTTCTTGGTCCCGGTACGATTTTTCTCATGTTGGTGGGTGCCATGGTGGCTGCTTTCAAAATATCGAATTGGTACTCTTTCTACTACAATATCGTTCCCATTCTGCTATTCATGGCGATCTGCTTTATTTTCAAGAATGACGTACAGGTAGGTGTATTCTGTCTGTTCTACCGAGAATTTCACTTAACTTGTTCTTAATTTTTACTCCTTTTAAATGCATAATGTATCTTTCTTCATAAGCCCTGTTCACTGAATACAATATTTTGATTCCTTGAATTTACTTTAGAATGCTTCCAAAAACAGTTTTTAAATAATTCAAATACCCAGAAACACATAAGATGGTGCTTTTAAAGGAAGAAAAACTTTGCTTAATGGTTCTCTGTTTCTCTAACAAACATTAAACTTCTTTTTATAGAAATCATAATGTAAATTTAGCAACAGTCAAATCTTGAATGCATTTCAGTCAGTTTTATGGAACTTTTATTTTCCAATGCCTTATACTCCGTATAAAACTTTTTTCGTGTAAGATGAATTTAGATATTTTTCGAGCCAATTAACAGTCTTCATCTTCCATAACTTCTATCGGGTTTAATTCCATTTGGTGTAGTTAGAGTTCCTAATATCTAAGTAAAGTTCGATAGAAGAACCATAGGTATATTCTATATGATTGATTGGATTGCCTTTTCTCCTTGTCTAATTTTTACGGTATTAAGTCTAGTGTAATGTCTGGCATATTCAGAGTCGGAAAATCTCTATACTCATTTGGGTAACTAAAAAGTGTATAACGATAACTGGGTGATGATTACCATCATCTACATCTACTATCTAAGTTCGTAATTGTGTATATTAATTTCCCACCCTGTGATAAGTCAAAGGGAAGAGGTTGGGTTAAGGACAATGCTTCAGCAGAAGTTACTAATAGCCAATTTTACTCATACGAAGATCATTAGGTAAAACAGAAAACACCTGATCATATTAATAGAATTAAACGAATTATTTTAAAAAATGATAAAGAGCGCTTACTTTTTGGTTAAATAGCTAGTATAAATAAAAATAGTAAGAAAGTTTTGAAATATACTTAATAATTCTTCTGCATTTATTATAGAAATAGTTAGTAAATAGAAAAGAAGTTTTTTTTAGAAATTTAAGAATCAATTTCTTTAATTGTATTAATTACTTTTTTTTAATTTACTCATTTTGGTACTTCTTACGAATAACTGGTATTAAGATATGAATGAAAATTAAGGTACTTTCACAATATTAAAATCACTATTCATTGCAATTGTATTGCTGGATAATGTAATATTCAGCTGGCATTTTTTTCCAAGCCATTATTTCTTGAAAGAAGCAGGAAAACTTGAAATAAATTTATAAAATTTAAAATAAGAAACTAATGATATTTAACTTAAAAATTAAAATTTTTTTATGTGAAAATTCCAGAAGAAATTCTCATTCATAGAAATTGTATTCTATACTGTAACATTAAACTGGTATCACCCTTCAGATAATTATTTTCTGAAATAAACAAGAAAACGTCAACTATAATAGAATTCAAGACAAATTATGAGATTTTCATCAATGGTAATAGATTCAAAGAGTGAATGTTCGAACTCGTAACTTCCATGCTCTGTGGCTCACCCAAAAGTTGACTTTACTTTCAGTCAAATATCAGAACACATTTGTTTTTATGGACCAATCAGCATTAGCATTAAATTGGAGTAAGATAATGAAGATACTTGATTTAAAGAGGTTTTTTTTTGTTTTTTTAAATATTGAAAGCTTTTTTTAAATATTAAAGTAATGCGGAAAATAATGTTTGTTGGATACTTATTTCAGATTCTTGTGGCACAAATCATGAGCACAGCGTATGCCTTGTTCATGATGGCTGTACTGGTAGGTACTTCTATCCAGTTATCGGAGGACGGCATAGGATCCCCTTCGGCCATTTTCTTGATAGCACTGTCGGGCAGTTTCTTCATAGCGGCAGTACTTCATCCGCAAGTAAGCATTTAAACTTGTGTATAGAGACAAGGTTAAAAGTAAAAAATTCTATTAAGCAAATCTACGTATTTTGAGTTGTTAAATTCAAATACTTTGTTTATTTTTATGCTAATTAAATAGTAAAATTTTAACCTGATGCGTTTCTGTCCTTGCCTAATAAAACTACAGAGAGTAACATACCTATGAAAGTTAAGAACTAATGAGGCAGATAAAAAAAAATGCAGTGCCTTCATCTACTAGATCTCATGTTCAAATCCCCTATCAGTCAGGAAATGTTTAGAATGCGTTTTTAAGTCTTTTCCTCTATTTTTTTTCACCTCTTCGCTAAAGGCTTCATTTTAAATTATTTCTTAATTTTCTAATTAAAATTATTGTTCTGAATTCAAACATTGTTTATTTAATATTTATGAAAACTCCTGCTGCATAATCTGTACAAAGAACGTAGGTCTTTCCACTGCTGATTGGAGAACTGGGAGTAGTGAGTTCGATCCTGACGGTCCACAAAACAACAGGAATATATACGCAGCAAGGAGCACGTTAGATCTGCCGTGACTGACTGAATGTCCTCTTGTTTGTCGTGCAAGTTTAGAGAGAGAGGCTCATGCGCCATCAACGTCGTCTGACTAGGGTCAAAATTACGTGGAATTCCTACCCTGTCCGTAAAAAGATAGAGCCCTGAAAAACGGGGATAGGTACTTGGCCATGTTAGGGTGCTATGCATATTCTGTACATTGCAATTCTTGATTGTGAAAAAATTTGGCAAATCATTTTACTAAAGCACTTCCTTCTCGCTCCCTTGAAAATGACAGGGTGAGGTTTGGCTCTTCATTTCTCGCTCCCGTGATATTGACGGGCTGGAGTAGTAACGCACCAATAAGAATCAAACTAATTCATTTCTTTTGGCCGGAAAACATTTTATTTCTCATTTTATACACCAGATAGCAGTACCAGGATATTTTTAAGGTAATTGTAGATAGTTTATTTCAGACTACACTGGTGTGCAAAACTTAAGCAACAAGTGGTTTTTCGGCCACAGTTCCCCAACAAAGTATAAGATAGTCATGAAATTGCAGTATAATATGCACGTAATTCAGTAGAAAGATTATTTGTATGCAAATTTTAGAAATAAAACGTCGTAGGTGATGTAAGTGTACGTAAACCTTGTGGGTCGGCCTCGCGCAGGTCAAACTTGTGATAACAGGATGAAGAGCACCGTAGTTAAAGACATTCGCTGCAAATGCAAGTGATTTGTTTTGTGAAACATGTCTTCAAGAAATCACTTAGACGACTTTACTCGAGGAAGAATGATTGGGAAGCTTGAGGAGGGGCGTAGTGTCACCAGTGTCGCCGATTAGTTCAGGATCAACAAAAGTGTTGTTTCTCGTGCTTGGAATGCCTTTAAAACTACTGGTACAGCTGTTCGGAAGATTGGTGGTGGCCCTCCAAGGAAAACAACACCAAAAGATGACCGTTACATTTTCCTTCGGGCAAAAAGAAACAGTTTTCAGTCAGCGAGTGCCATATCTCAGCAACTGTGCACAGGACGACAAGTATCAAGACTTAAAGTGGCCAGACGCCTCCACAAAGGTGGCTTATTTGCTAGACGTCCTGAACGCTGCATACCTTTAAAAGTTTGCCATCGGCGGCACCGTTTAGAGTGGTGCAGAGAACACGAAACTTGGACACCTCATCAATGGAGTCGCGTCCTCTTCACAGATGAGAGTCGTTTTAGTGCTACAAGCGATTCTGAACGTCAGTTGATCTGGAGAGAGGTTGGAGCTCGATTTTATCCCAATAACATCGCGGAAAGAGATCGTTACGGTGGTCCTGGAGTTGTCGTCTGGGGTGGCATTATGTTGAACGGGCGGACTAAGCTTCAGATCTTCGACCGAGGCTCTGTAATTGGAGACCGCTACTGCAATGAGGTAATCCTACCCCATGTGCGTCTGTTCCGAGGGGCCATTGGACCAAACTTCATTTTTATGGATGACAATGCCCAGCCACACCGTACTGCTAATGTTCAAGAGCTACTGGAAAGTGAAGATATCACACGAATGGATTGGCCAGCTTACTCTCCAGATCTAAATCCCATAGAGCATGCGTGGGATGCATTAGGGAGACGTCTTGCTACACGACAGTTTCCTCCTGGTAACACCCATCAGCTGAAAGATGCGTTAAAGGAGGAATGGAGACGTTTACCCCAAGAACTCCTGGATAATCTGGTGTTTAGCATGGAGAGACGATGTCAAGCAACAATTACAGTAAGGGGAGGGCATATCCCATACTAGGGAACATCTGCCAGTTGTACTTACGCTTGTTCAGGCAATCATGTGTACCTCCACTATATGTCAAATAAAACCTTTTTTTGTTCCATACCCTACTTTAAGTTTTACATTCATTCCTCCGCCATTATTCTTTTACCATCGTTTAAGTACAAAATAATGTACATCATATTCAAATTTCATGTCAATCGGATGATTTCTTATAGAGTTATGACAAAAAACGCACTTGTTGCTTAAGCTTTGCACACCAGTGTCGATGTTAGCACTAATCAAATGTGTAATACAAATACGAAAGTCAAAAAATAGGCACTTTTATGACCGTTTTCTTGAAAATTAACCGATCGTTAAGGGGTTAAAATATACGTTTGAAACGGATGTCAATTTAAATCATATTTCTAAAATTATCAAGACAATTAAATTGAGTGATTGACTCAAATTATTGAGAATGGCTTTTTGTACCAGAGACTCCCACCTTTCTCTGTGCTATTGAAACACTACTTTTTTGCACACTTCTTTCCTTATATAAAGTTGAATAATCGTCTTTATTTGAGAAAGGATTGATAAATTGGAAATCATTCAAGTGACCGCAAAATAACATATTTGAATTCAGTACCTTAAGATCTGCAAAATTTTGCTTGACATCATTTTGTGTTACAATGGTTCAATTTTTGTCGACTTGCGTAATTTCGTTGATTAATTTAATAGATAAAATTTTAAAAAATGTGAAATTGCGAATTTTAAAAAATGCGAAGTTGACTAAAATTGAAAAATGCGAAAACTGACTTAAGACAAATAGAAGTCAACACCAATACCACCATTTAAAAAAAAAAACAGTTTAAAAAATTAACTAAAATTCATTTTACAAAACTATAAACAAAAATAACTTTTTTTTTAATTTTATTGCTTTTACAGATCACAATTCTCGAGTGAAGAATTTCAAAAGAATAACATTTACATAACGTTTAATATAACTCAATCAAAATACTTGTTACATGAATCAGGGTAAAATTACTTTCTTTACTTAGAAATGTGTAATATTCTCGTTATGTTGTTGTAATATTCTTTTTTTATCAAATCAATAAGAACATTTTCTGCTAAGCTGTGAAAACAGTATGTTATAGATTGTAATACCTGTATTTTTTACATAATCATTGTATTTTTTTATTTATTTTAGGAATTTTGGTGTGTGGTTCCGGGTCTATTATATTTCTTGAGTATACCTTCTATGTATTTACTGTTGATTATTTATTCGTTGGTCAATCTCAACGTAGTCACGTGGGGTACAAGAGAAGTGCAGACAAAGAAAACGAAAAAAGAATTGGAAGAAGAAAGAAAAGAGCAAGAAGAGCTTCTGAAAAAGAAGAAAAATCCCGATCTTTTATCTTTCCTAGGTACTGTACAGTGACGACACTTTAAAATTATTAAAATAATCTTTTCTAATTTTATAAAATTGTGATCAGTGAATTCGTGGTAGTAATATTTGTATTTTATTTGTTCCGAATTGTTTCTTACGTTTTCAAACTTTTGTATCCGGAAATATTTCTTGAACCCAATCATTAACTTCGAAGTAATTTCTTGCATTACTTTGAAATTAGAATTAATTATAAAATCCTTTTTCAAAGTAAAATATGTATACGCATTAAGTACCGCAAATTATTCTTAAATTAAGGTCAAAATAAAAATGTTATTGGAACTTGATAAAACATTATTGAGGAAGGTGGGATATTAAAAAAACTTCAAAACAAATTAGATTGTCACATAAAACTAGTACATATTTCCAATAATCGACTTTTATTGGTTCTATCTTTCTCCTCGTATAATAAATTATTTGCTAATAATTTTAATTTCCTCCTCCTCTTAAATCATTAGACAGATTTTAATTCCATTTTTCTTTTCTTCTTGACTTAATGATTAAATGATAACCCACAATGAGTATATTTCTTTACAGGCATTCTAAAATTATATCTTAAGTGTGGTGCTTAAGGAATACATAACAGAAATTTCTGAATTTTCTTTAAAAAGTGAAAGCTAAGAGACATTCTCCAATAAAGTACAAAAATTTTGTATACACTAAGTCATGTTTCTGTAATTAGTTTTAAAAAATAGCTTATTTTTTTAGAATGAAAGAATCATACATTAAAAAAATATGTTTTTTTTCAACAGGATTAGGTGGAAGTGATAATGAAGAAGGAAGCATCACTCTCAGTTTGGCTAATCTCTTCACTTGCAAGTTCTTCACCTATCCAAAATCCAATGACGACAAGGTACACCTTCTTCAGATAAGTGAACAGCTGGATCAAGTAAACAAGAAGATTTCAAGTTTGGAAAAGAATCTGGAGCTGTCCAGAGTTGTCCCTTTCAGGGGACGAAGGTCATCGATCGGTGGACGAGGATCCGTGAAATCTGCTTCAGAGGCCGGTGGGTTGGGAGCAGTGCATGAAAATGACAGTGATAACGATGATTTTAACTCAGATTCTGAAGGAGATGGCAGTGAAACCTTAGGTAATTTTCTTTTCAATACGAAATATTTGAACAGGAAAAAGAGGGTTCGCCTCAAAATGAGGTGCCCCTGGTTCTAATACCAGCGGTGACCGGTTAATACGAATTCTGGTTTCGGTTCACGCCAACCACAGTGCTGACGTAAAATACCATCCGTGGTAGACGGATCATGGGTTAGAATCCCTTGCCGTCGAGCGAACCACGAGTGGTTTTCTTGGTTTTTCTCTCCAAGTGAAGCAAATGTGGGTTAGTTCCATCGAAAAGTCCTCCACGAAGGATAGTTTGTCCCAATATTTGATCCAGGAGTTCCCTTGTCTTCTGGGACAAATTAAATAACATTGATAATCGTAAACTCAGAATTGGGTTGACTGTTCAACGTCGGTTATAAAATTTAATTAAATAAGAGATTTTTTTAAAGCGTTGCTATATATTTAGATATATAGTATTTGACAAATTATTTAATCCTAACTAGAATTTTATTAAGGAATTTTAGTCTTATACAAAAAATATAGATATTTTTTTATTTTTTAAAGATTCCAGCTTTTAAGTTTTGTGCAATTCATTAAAAAAATAATTGATAGAAATATTAACTCTTAACTATTTTTAATATTTACACTCTTACTTTAACTCAGCTCATAAGTAAAGAAACATTTATGATGAACAGTAATATAAATTAAACGCTTAACCATGGATAGCAATGTATGTAATTTACAACAACACAAGATATATTTATGACATTAGAAAGTATAAATATTATAAATACATAAGACTTGGGGTAAAGATCATAAATATCATGACGAATTGCAAACATTCGTTCAAAAAAATTAGAAAAAAGGTTATATCTGTGTTCGTTTTACCATGGAGCAACGTAATTCATTCTTTTAACATAACAGTAAAATAAGCATAACAGTAAAATACATATAATTTTTAATGCATAAATTAATCTTAAAAACATCTTTTTTATCACTTAACATAGAACCAAAACAAGAAAGAGATGATCTAATCAACCCTTACTGGATTGAAGATAAAGATCTTAGGCGTGGAGAAGTGGAGTACCTCTCACCAGCGGAGATGACTTTCTGGAAAGATCTCATCGAAAAATACCTCTACCCCCTTGACAACAACAAAGAGCAGCAAGCTAGAGTAGCAGCTGAATTAAAAGAACTCAGGAACAAAGTGGTCTTCGGTTTCTTCATGTTCAATGCTCTGTTTATTTTGATTGTGTTTCTCATGCAACTGAACAAAGATCTTCTCCACTGGGATTGGCCACTTGGAGTGAAGACAAACATAACGTATATTCCAGAAACTAGCGAAGTTCGAATCGATAAAGAATATCTACAATTGGAACCTATTGGTCTCGTGTTTGCCGTCTTCTTTGCTTTGATCTTAATAATTCAGTTTACTGCTATGTTGTTTCATCGATTCGGTACTCTGTCCCATATAATGGCCTCTATTGAGCTTGGATGTTTTAACCAAAAGGTTAGTATGCAATAATTAGTTTACTTTTGAACTTTTGTAACATTTTTTTTATCAAGTACTGATTTAAAAAAGAAGACGAATACACTGTAAAAATGACCTATCTCAACTTTTAAACTAGTGCACGATTTCTATCAATTTTGATTTCGTTTTCCCGCTTACTTCAAATTAAAAATATAATCTCATTTTTTCAATCAATAATTTGAAATTATAATCAGTTGGAAGCTTTAAAGGCGAATCCGTGAAGAAAAACCGAGATGTGAGTATCAGCAGGATATGCAAATCCGTATAAGAGTTTCACTTTTCTGGTCTACTCTATATGTCGTTGATTCAAGATCATTTAGCCATTATTTCATATTAAATGCATAATGCCATATTTTTTAATCCACTGTATGAGATTAGTGAATCAATAGGTAGTTTGTGAGGGAGAACGAAGTCTTAACCAATTGGCTATGTGCGAAACTTGATGAACTTCGAGATGGCGTGATGATGCACGTTTAGAGTTGATGCTCGAACTAGTATCGTGAATAAGACGAATCTTAACTTCTTAGTTTGTATTTTTCGATTTAGATAGTTCAGCTCCTATAATTTTCATATAGACTATAGTTATTAGCGCTACTTATTTAGCATTAGCCCATGTAAAGTAGTTACTATTGTTGTTAGAGCAGCTCAGAAAACAGAGCCCTCACTTCTTACACAAGTGATCTCGGTGCAAAATCTGTAAAAAGATGGCTGATTTGTATAGAGTTCTGTGCCTGTTCTAACCACAATTTTAGAATCTGGTTATGGTGGCTCAGTTAATAGAGCACTCACCCCCTAATAAGGTGAACCGGGTTCAAGTCCTGGTGATAAGTGGTTGATTCAAATTCCACACCCGGCTCACACCGACCACAGTGCTGACGTAAAATATCCTCGGTGAAAGACAAATCATTGGTTAGAGTCCCCTTGTCGTCAGGCTAACCATAGGAGGTTTTTTTGATTTCTCCTTCCCTTTTTACGCAAATGTGGTTAGTTCCATCAAAAAAATTCTCCACGAAGGCAAACTTCTCCCACTACTTAATCCAGGAATTTTCTTGTTTTCTGGATTGGGTTCAAATTACAAGGATATGGAGGTGATTGTAACTCTGAAATTGGTAATCGTAAACTGAGAATTCGGTCGGCTGCTCAACGGAGGTTATAAAATAAAAATTTAAAATCTTGAAGTTTCTACGAGTATAGACAAATCAAGAGAAAGTCTAATTTTGTTCGAGATAATCGTGTTTTTTCTCATGAACCACAAACGCTTTTACTCGAAAAATTTTCCACGGAAACTATTTTAATCTTTTATTTTTGGTACATTTATGCTTAAATATGCGACTATTTATTAATTATATTCATATTTTAAATATCCTACTTGAAATTAAAACTGTTCTCTTATTTTTTCATTCCTTGTACAGGTAGAGGATGTGAATGACGATGCTTTTATAGATAGAAATGCCGTCCAAATCGCCAAACAGCTCCAGAGGTTGAAGGGATTAGATGACGAAGAAAAAAGTGACGATTCTACTTACGGCGATAGGTTAGCTAGAAGGAAAACAATTCAGAACTTAGAGAAACGTAAAAATAATCAAAGAAATCGAGTGGGTACTTTGGATGTTGCCTTCAGAAAACGTTTCATGAACATTAATGTTCAAGACTCTGAGCTTAAAGTAGCAGGTAACTACTCATTGTTTTTAGAAGGTTCATTTTACAAATTTTATTCTACTCTTAAAATTTTGTACAACCTTATCAGCAAGTTATGAAAATTTTGTATTAAATGGTTAATTGTTTTTGAAACTTGAACTACTAGGTCTCCTACCTTTATAATTTTGAACTACAAGGCTTACCAAATCCAAAAATTTTACTCTAAGAGTTCCACTGTTTTTAAAATTTTATAGTACCTAGTGCACTATTTTTTACATTTTTTTTAAAATTTCTTATTAATTTGATTAAGAAGAAAAAATTATGCATTTTATTACTTGATATATTACATTAGTGATAACCCCGGTAGCAGAAGCCTTGTAGAACAGCAGAGGACACTGTAGATTATCACAACATAATTTGATTGAGAAGAAAAAATAATGCATTATATTACTTGATGTATTACATTAGTGATAACCCCGGTAGCAGAAGCCCTATAGAACAGCAGAGGACACTGTAGATTATCACAACATCTGCACATTATTTTCCTTCTCAGTTTAAAACAAAAATAGAGAAGAAAAAAAAGCTTGAAGAAAAAGACGATGATTAAACGAAATTGATGATTAAACGAAAAGGAAAAGATTTTTCAACCTTCAATTATGAAAGAAATGGAATAATTATACTTTTATTTATAAAAATTAGTTACCGAAAAAAAACACTCACTTACCGTTAATTCTTTGCCTACTTTTTTTTTTTTTTTTTTTGGCAAAATGACTGTGATCATAATGTTGGGAATTTCATTTGACGAAAGTTTTGATGAAGCAGAAAAAATTTTAACTTTCGTTTCTGATTTCTTTATGGCACTTAGTAGAAGCATCTGTTTTTCCCCTTTTAGGCAAAGCTAAAGTTTGAGTATATAAAATTCAAATAAAATTTAAACAACACAAAAATTTTTGTGTATAACTTCATTATATTTAATATTTGCAAATTGTGTTAAAGCAAAGTTAGACAAAGCTTAACTTTTACAATAACAATCTCTGCCTAACTGAGTTGAAATCGCAGACAAATTCGAATTTTTGGAAATAGAGCTGTATACTGACTTCGTAAATTCTGCTACTGGGGTGTTAAGTTTTAAATCGTTACTAAAAATTTAATGTGTAAAAAAATTCAAAGTTTGCATCTTTTCTTACTTGTCTTTGTATTCTGTTAAAATTATCTTTCGATAAATGAAACATGTAAAAGTTGCTTAATTTCATGAAATAAACATCTTTTTTTTAGCTACTCCTGTACTAAATGGATTGAATCGTTTGGGAAGAAACCGAGAGACGCTAAGAGCCCTGGAAGTGAGACGGAATCACATTCTTGGGAATGGAAAAATGGAGACTTTAGGTGCTAAAAATGAATATGTTCTCCGAAATGGCAGCAGATCCCGGACAATAGAATCAAGAAAGTTGAATGATTTGTTCCATAATGGTAAGCATGTTAAATTATTATAAATTGTAATCGAGGGCAATTGTCTGCAATTTAATTTACATTTTTGACGTAAGCACTTAATTAAAAATAAATTACCCTCTTAATAAATGCATCGCTTAAAAATAATTATTATACAACAAACAAATTTAAACAACTTGAAAATAAATATTTCCAGAACAATTACATTTAAAAAAAAAGTATGACTCATGCAAGGGGAAATAGTATCATCTCACAACTTTTTTCCACTGTAAAATTGATGTTTTCCGCTATAAAATGTGCTACTTTCCATCTTTTACATTAAAACCTAAGCCAATTAAAGTTTTTACTATCCCCTTATTAATTGAAACAAAATGAGAACATGCATAGTTCATTTATATCAAATTTATAGTACATACGATAAATTTGATATAAATGAACACAATGCGGCATTATTTTACTCAAAAAAGATTGATCTATATAACATCGATGTCCAAAAAAATCTTTGTTTCGCAACTTGGGGAATTAAATTTCTAGTTCGTCACTTATAATGTTACGATTTCATTACATTTTCATGTAATAAGTCGGATCTTTTTCTTTCCTTTTTTCTAATGCCCACCTGGAGAATGACATTTCGTCATACAGGCATTTGAAGGGCAGATTTGTTGGCCACTCTTTCAAGGGTACCATATCAGGTGGGCCAACGTTGCTGCCACTGTAAGAACAGATAGTACAGAAAAGGAAAGAACATCCATGCCTTGCCCGGGATTCGAACCCAAAACCTTTCTGATGCAAGGCCAGTTCCCTGACCTTTACTCAGGCCAGTCGGCATAAGTCAGATCTAAACTCCCATTTTAATAAAATGTTGCAATTTAATTCTAAATTTTATGGTATTATATTATAGAAAACGATATTGTATCGTGTCTATAAAATAATGCCATATACTTTGATGTAATGCCATATCTAAACATATAAGGCATTATATGAAATAATCTCTTATATGAAATATTTTATTGAATACATTATTAATGTTTAGAAAAACTTAGTTTCGTGATTTCAAATTCAGGAAACTAAATTTTTAATCACTTTTTTACATACAGTGAAATTCCAACTCCCATTTTAATGCAGAATTACTCCTTAAAAATCTAAATTCATGTCACTAGGATTTTTATAATAAAAATTTAATGATTTTTAAGAAAATGATGAGCATACCAAGCACACCTATGTGTTTTTTGGCAGTCTGTGTTTAATTTTTCTAATTTATATCTAATAATCAACAGTTACTCATCACGATGATGACTGCTTATTTTATTTTAACGTATTAGAAAATAAATATCACTTGAATAAATCAAAACATTTAAAATGTGGTAATAATTTAAATGTTCTGGGTTATGCCAAAAAGAGCGAAAATAGGTGTAAAATGTGTAAAATAAATATCACTAAGATCTAATGTCAACTATCAAAACATTGTTATAGATCAAAATCCAATATTGATCATAAAATATGCCAATAATGTAATTTGGCTACGATATATTATCAGATCTCGTTTGATATGAATTTAAACAATGCTTTTTTAGAACTTTAACGAAAAGAAATTTGAGATTTGTTCCAATGGGATTCTGCTAAAGTGATTACTTAATATTAGTTATAAAAGTATATTTCTTATTTTTTTATTTTTCAGGTCATCAAAATGGAAACGGAGCCATAAACTTAGCAATGAGTGACGAGTCAGACATAGAAGCTGGCCGAACTAATCTTCGTTTGGAACAATTTGGATCCAGAAACAGCTTGAATAAATACAGAGAAGAATCTGAAATACCAAGACGACGCCAGATTTGATTTGATTTTCGATTTCCTACCCCGGTGCTGAATTTTGTCTATTCATCAGATGGACAAATAATAATTTCAAAGTTTGGTGATTTTCTACGGAAAATATTATGAAATTCACTAAAAGTTCATAAACTTTATGTTCTTCATAAAACATTAAAGTCAAAACTGCGGTTATGTGGAAACAAACAGCCGGAACTTTACGCACTGCCATTTCAAATAAATTTAAGAAGTAATACTGCTTGACTCTACCACTGCCTGCGTAAAATCTCTTTTATTTTAGATTGTAGATTTGCAGAAAAAATTCACAGAGCCACTCTAAAATTACAGACTTACCTACTACTAGCATAGATGTGGAATGGATTCTGGAGAAAGATCTGGAAGAGCTTAAAAAATTATAATCAACATGATTCTTATTTTTATACATCGCTCATACCATGTTGTTTACTAATGTTTCACTGAATATTAAGATAATTATCTTAAAAATACTTTTACTCTATGAAAACATGCTAAAAGAAATGTACCAGTAAAAGAAATGTACGTGTATAAATCACGTTAGCTAAAAGTTTACCTTAAAATGGGAAAAAGTCTCTTCACTTTCAGAAAAACATGTCTGATTTGTCTTAAATGCAAATTGTCTTTGGTATGGAGCTGCAACATAAAAATTTATGTAACTGAATATTTTTTTAATTAAAAAATTTCTTAAATTATTAATTTATGAAAAAGGGAAATATGTTTTGAACTTACTTAGCTCTTTCATTATGTTATGTATAATTTAGTAAATTCTCTTCAAAATGGAAGAAATCCAAATTGTTCTGGAAGAAAACTTAGTCACCCAACAAATTTTAGTTTCCTCCAGTACCTCTTGTTGCTCTCTACCAAGTTTCAAGTCAACTGCCTAAACTTTACAGATCTAAATCTACAAGCTAAATAAGCTTAAGGCGTACTTCAGTTTCATCACAAATATAAAAGTGAAATTAATAAATTTAAGATTTTATTTTTAAAGATTTCTAAAATAATGCATGTTTACCGTATAAAAGTACTAAATCAATTCAAAGATTTTAATCATTATAAAGATTTTAATCATTATATTATATTTTAATCATGATCATTATCAATACACAGATTTTAATCATATTAAAAAAAAACATTTTTTTATCATGCAGTGTATTAGTTGGACCAAATAAATATTTTTATTCTGGAACTTAAGCAAATAATTTTGTTATTTGACCGTTTAAATCAAAATAAGCATGTTTTCCTGAGATTGAAATATTCTTAACATACTTTGCCATGGAAATTATTTTTTTAACTCACCATAACTTGAATGATCCGCATATTTTCAACATAATTTTGATGCGGAGAATTTATTTCAACAAACCTAAGATAATTAGTCTATTATAGTTACGCAAATTAAACAAACCTATTATTTATGCATTAATCTCATAAGATGGGACCGCACTTTGTTGAGAGGACAAACAATATTTCTAAACATTAGCTAACAAATATTGCTTTAAAGTTAGAGTATTCACTCACTAAAATAATAGTTGACAGTTCAATTTAATGAAGACAATAACTTCAAATTTAGTATGTATCATTGCTTTTTAAGGAATCCTTTAGAAGTTTAATAGAAGTCAGTTAAAAACATTTCAAACAAACTAGTTTGAAATATTAGTTATTTTCAGCTGTTTGTTTTAAAAATTTTGTAACTAAAAACATTTAATTATTTTTACCATTAATTTTTATGGATATATTTTTATTATTGGTTTAACGAAAAAGACTTAAAATATTTCTTTTTATTGAATTTCAAAAATCATTGAAGAATTTTATTTTGGTTATAATTTTGTTCTTGGTTTCAGATGCATTATATTATACAATATTGTGTTATATATTTGCATACAGTAGGAAGCAGCAAAACTTGACAGTTATTTAAATTATAAAAAACAATTAGTTCAAACATTTCTTTAGAATATAGCTGAAAGAGTATAAAATATAATTAAAAAATAGATTAAAAAAATGTGTTTTTATACTGAAAACAGATTCATTCGGATTTGAAATCTATTATGCATAGTAAATACTATATAAATAACCTCACAGTCTGTTTTAGTTTAATATTTTTAAGATACTTTTTTTTCTTTTCATTTTACAAAACTAATAAACTCATAAATGCTAGAAGAATAAGAAGATAATTCTCTCTCAAAACTAAGTAGTAAACTGATTACTAAAATAGCTAATATATAATGTCACATAACTAAAATAAGAATATTACTATTTTTACAAGTTATAATTAGAAACATCAATTAATTCATCTGTGCCAAACTTTTTTAATAGACTATATATTATTTATAAGAAATTATTTATCGTTTATGATGATGTAAATAGTTGTTGAAACAGGTATGACAAATGTTCTGAATGACTACTTTCTTCCTTTCACTATTATTTGATTTTAAAACGCAATTTTTGTAATTGAAGCATAGAGAATATTCATGCATAACCATAATTTTAAGTCTCTTGTACTTGCTGATGGGGATTCTTATTTGAAATTGTTTCAATTTTTAAATGATTTTATATGCTGGTAATACAGTTATGGCAAGCTGATTTATTCATGCTAAGCACTATGACCTTTCTAAGACTTCAGACTGGCAAAAAGGCAAAGAGAGTTTATACATTATTCCTGTATGCCACCTTGTATGGCCCTGTGATTTACTTCTAGGAAAACTCTTGTCCTTATTACATCGAAACTCGCTGTACAACTCAAAGTAGTACGATTTGAACTTACCTTTAGTATTGTTAAAACACTAAAGATATCCAACGAAACTTGGTATAAAGAATTTCAATCATTATATGAAGCTATTTTGAGTCGTAATAAATGATTGCAATTTACTCATTAAAAGAGAAACTATAATAAATGTCAATATTTGATATTTTGGGAAATTATTATTCTAATTTTTTATGTTACATTTCAAGCTATTTTGATGATTATTTTTTAAAAATGAACCAAATACTTATGTATTTTATTGCTATTATAATGTATTGAGTATTGCTGTTATGCAAATATTTTTTTGTAATTTTATTTTATACAAACCGTATCATTCAATTACTATAATATGATATACGTTTTATAAACGTAATAATAAATAATATGTGATCATAATGACTGGCAAAATGTCTGAAAGTGTATGCCAGCAAAATATTTGAGTTAGAATCTGAATGCATAAAATAAAATCTTCATAATTTCAGCTTTTCTTTTGCTTAGCATACAGCAAATCATTAAAATAAATTTGTATTCAATCTAAACTATGTAATATGGTTTTTTGTATAGATATGTGATCTCTGTTTAATTTAATAAATGAATTATTATTAAACTTGCGTTTTTGATTCCCTTAGTGAAAAAATAGAACTCTGAAGGTTAGACCATATGTTTATTTACAGGCAAAAATTTTGCACATTGTGAATTGGATTGAGTTTAATGTCACAAGAACCAAATTCAGTTATATTACGCCAAACATAAAGAATATTATTACTCGAAGTAAAGGAATTAGAAGTATTATAATGAAATGGAACGGATTTATAAACTGAATCTGAAGCAAAATTAAAACTTGGAGAAAACAAACAAAACAAAGAAAAGTTCCTTTAGTGTCTTTAGGAGTGTATCTTGAACCTTAATTTGAAGGTTTAAAAATTAAATCCTCAAAAATTTTGTTCACGCAAAATGCTTCCCAACTTTTGTACTTAAATGTAACTCTGATCCTTTCATGAAATCCTAGCTAATAAAGGTACTACTAAACTGAAAAACAATCACACAAACGGACATACTTTAGTTTCAACAAACTAGACAAGAACCTTCCTCTGTGTCTAAACACCATTTATTTAGGGAGAAGTAATCAACTCTCTCCATATCGCTTTGAAAAATTTAAGACATACTGCTAATTTTTCACTATTTTAGGATCTATGTTAAGTATTTTCCAAGGCATTTAATTTACTTTACTCCTCGGAGTGAGGCGTTTTGACAGTGGCGTCCCAATGACGACGAAGAGTACTAAAACTCTTATATTTATTATGAATTTTAGTGTTTCAACGGGTAAAAAAATCACAAGAAAATTATTTTTTTATGGAAAATATGATTTTCAAACAAATTTAATAATGAAGTTATATAGCTTAACATTTAAAACAAAAGTGAAGGACTTTTTTTGTTGGTAATAAGTTTTTAATAATAAAATAATTCAGCTTATCTTTGTATGTAAATTTGTTTAGATTTTAACAAATATACAGGGTTATCCATAACGCACGTCTTTGATAGGTATGTTTTGCATCGTCATAAATGAATTTAAAAAGAGATTATACGTCAGGCACAGCTATTTTAAATTCAAATAAGAAAAAAAAAAGAGAAACTCTATTGAAAACTAACAAATCGCTACTGAAGAAAGGGGAGCTGAAAAGATCAAAGCCTATTCCATTGGCCTGTAGTAACAAAATTTGAAAGATAATTAATAAGGTTACCCTGCCTTATTTTCTAAGCTGGATCCGGTAAAAGATTTTCCTTACTCGGTACCTGATACTGAGTACCCGGACCCAGTCAATTTTATTGAGTATTCAGCTTCGGGTAACATATTATGTTTGACTCAACCACATTCACATTTACAATAACTTTAAAACTATTAATAAAAATAATTAAAATTCATATATTCAATTTCTTAATAATCACTAGTGTAATAAAGACTAGTTGTACCAAGTTCTTGCACATATAATCTTCATATATAATCAAAAAGGCAAGATTGTTTTTGAAAATCTGACTTTCCTGGCTCTTGCATCAAGTCAATCAATTGCAAGTGTTTAAAGTGCTACGCATAAGTAGTACGCATTTTAGTTAAAGATACAAATAAAAATGCAAATAAATTCAAATTTTTATTGAGAATAAAACAATAGTATCTCTAAAATAGCAAATTTAAAATCTTGCAAAACAGTAAAACACTTAAATTCTGAACAGTGATAAATAAAATTACTTCGCCTTAAAACATTCATAAATTTACTGCTCATACAATCGGTGCCTTAATTTTTGCAAGTAATTGGATCTTTCAGTAAAAACTTCTTGCTCGCTTTGAATTTTAGGTTCAAACTTCTGTTCTGGATTCTTTTTAGAATTGTTTCTTTGTCTCGAAGAAGGAAGAATATTTCTAACATCCAGAGATCTCAGTCTCTCCAGTGCCTGCTCTAAAAAGAATCTTCTGTCATGTTTTTCCACTTCACTGTTCCCTTTGTTATCAGGTTCTATTCCCATCGTAAATCTCCTTATCAAATCTAATGGCCCTGGTAGAGCTATTTTGGCTTCACTGACTGGGCGATTCAGTTCAAATGGTAAGTCAGATTCCTGATTATCTGCGTCAAGATTAATGGCAATACTGTCACTGGCATCGTTTTGATCTGAAAGCTCTGGTATATGTGGTAAAAACCTAGGTAAAGGTGACTCTTCTGGATTATCAACGTCACTCCTTTCGTCAGGGTCAAATATGTTTTTGAAGGTTAAGTCAGTATTTTTTGGTGGTATTTGGATAAAGTTCTTTGGAATTGCAGGTCCTGAAACTTCACCACTTGGTTCACTACTTGCATTTAAGTTAAAATCTAAATCTGATTTAAAAGACTCTTTTAAAGGATCCTTTGAACTAATTGATACATCTGGACTATTTACATCAAGTTTAATGTTAACATTGTCATCGGAGTCTGTCAGTTCTGTAAGCTTCGGTATATGTGGTAAAAAACTTTGATTAGATAGCTGTTCTTCTGAACTGACGTCACTTTCTCCAGTCAAGCTGAAAAAATTTCTGAAAGTTTCACCAGAATCTTGAAATGGCCTTCGAAAAAAATACTTTGGAATTTCAGGATCCGATTTCACTCCATATAGAGTAAGGCTTTCTTCCGAATCCACCTCTGAATCTGGATGTAATGACTCCGAAGATTCATTTGTATCAAAAGACTCATCTAAGAGCCGTGAGTGGTTATCGCTTTCTTTTTCATTTTCGTGGACATGCTCAGAAATATCTTCTATATCAGTTACCTTTGAATTTGGTTCATTTTCTTCAAAGCTCGAAGATTCCTGTTGAGTGTTCGAATTCTTATTAATATTTGTGTGAATGTCTTTATACAATTCAAACAGTTTGCTGTAAGGAGAGTTGTTTTGTGTCCCCGGGGAAAGAAAATTCACTTGGTGAACGTTTTGCTTTTCATTAGACTCTTCCTGCAGTTGTCCCTCATGCGTCATGGGACTAATTGTTGTGATATCAGCATCTGTAGTTGGAATAGCATTCTTTTTAACTTTCCTTACTCGTAAAATATTTCCACTCCCTTTGCTCTTATTTTTTCTTAAATTTTCGTTGTTCGAATCTTTAAAATGATTCAAAATTTCTAGTTCTTGCTTCGGCTCTGACGATGAGTCCCGAATTTCATCTCCAGACAAATCTTGAGAGGTATGATTTCCACCTACATTCACCTGACCAATTTCTTCCCTATACCTTAAATTTCCACTTCGACCAATCACTGAGTCTCCTTGAGATTGGGTTTTGTTTGATCCAGAAAAGAATTCCATGTAAATAATTCCTCCTATTGTGGATATTATTCCCATGACTGCGAAACCAGCAAGTATTACAATTGCTGCATAGCAACAACAGGAAGAACACTTTCTCGAGCGACTACTCTGTGAGGAAATAGATTTAACTTTTGGCCGATGAATGATCGGGGATTTAGCTTCTTCGTTATCCGATGCTTGTCGGGAGGATGACTCACTTGCAGATATAGATTCGTTTGGACTTTTTGGACACATTTGAGCTGTAAAATGAAAACATCATATATTAAAAGTATCACCTATTTTTTAAACCTGAAAATATGTTTATTAAAATCGATCAAAATTAAAGATGGGGAAATAAAAAGTTTTTGATACGTTAAAATACAGTGAAAATCGAAATAAATTAGAAGAGCAACTTTGATATTCAAATGGGACAGTTTAATTGGTAACTATGGTTACTTTTCACATCTCAATTTAACTTCAATTATAGTCAGATTTACTATCTAAAATTTTTATTTAACTGCACAAAATATTTCCTCTATACTATATCGCTCATAGGCTACAATAGTGGCACAACTCAAAAAGCACGCGTTTTGGACTAAGAACAGGTGTAAATATGAAAATACACATTCTTCCAGCAGCAATACTAGCACAACTCATAATTCAACTTGAAGGTAATCTTCGTTAAGAAATTTTGCGTTACATGGAGAGGAAGACCACGAGAACCTCCCACGGTAAGTCTGACAAGGGAACTCTAACCCATGATTCGTCTACCACTGAGGATATTTCACGTCAGCACTGTGGTCTGTGCTATCCGAGCGCGGGATTCCTATTGACCAGCCATTGCTGGGATTCGAACCCGGTTAACCTCATTGTAATGCGAACGCTCTATATCCCCTGAGCCATCGCTGCTCAATCACCAATTATTTAAATAAATAAGATCTTCAAAGCTTGATTCAAAAATATGTAAATAAGAAAAAGCAGTCGACATTTTTTAAGCTCTCAAAGCTCGTGCCCATTTACAAATCGGGCTTAAATGCATCTCCACGAGCATTGAAATGCATTTTACTCGGATTTGCCATCTTTCGGTCACAGTGGTTTTTCTTGTTCTGTTTTTCATCTTTTTTTTTTCGCTCGCGGCTGCTGTTATGAGGTTTTTCTAGTTTTGTTTCTAACCTTTATTTTTCCATTTTCATTGCCAACTTTACTTTTTCTATTTTAAATCACTTTTGTTTCTTCTCCTTCATGTCTGGCAAGTCATGAAAATGGGTGCCTGCTTTTGAGCGCTGGAAACATGTCGACTGTAATTTCTTATTTATATATTTTTGAAGCGAATGAAGTTTTTAATCAATATCTTACCGCTTCTGTTTCTAAGGATTATTTATTTAACATCGTCAAAGGTTTCAAACATTAAATTTTATGTATCATATATATTTAAATTAAAATCTAGCGTATTTCCCATGAACTACTCTCATTGTTTAAAAACAAAAATAAAAATAAGCTTAAGTCATTGTGAAGTTTTCAAATCTAAAGCTTTTTTTCAACTCCTATTATACATTAACTACTACGCATTTTTCTTTTTTTTTTTTTTTTTTTTTGCAACTACAATTTCCTTTTTTTTTAACTTCTATTTTATTCAATTTTCATTTAAACTACTTAAAAATTTTTGCCTCGATACATTAAGAACCTCCGATAACCACCACCATTATACATATTTTTAAAATCGTAAAAAAGGAGTAAAGCGATTATTTACATCGGGGATTTTAAATAAATTTAATACAAATTAATGAAAATAATAAAAATTATAAAACTTATATGAAGCAATGAATTAATGAATGATCAAATTAAAAATCATTAATAATTAATTCGTTCAAGAAGTAAGTTGAAAAGAGATTCTTAACGAAAAGCGAATGCATTTTAGTTTAATCTCAATAGACAGACGAACTCGTTTTTAGTATTTCGAATGATTCCTTTGCTTTAAACAACTTCGATGTCAGAATTTGATGAGGTCTGAAAATTAAATATTAATGTGTTATCTCAACGTGGTCTGAGCACGATGGCGAGTTACAATCGAATTCTTATGTGTCAGGTCACAAAGAGTATAGATGAATAACTATTAAACTATAAAGCATTCCACTAATGAATAGAAATTTCATTTTAAAAAAACTACTCTGTTGCTGAGCAATTAAAATGAGTTTGTTCAATTCCTTGACTTCCCCAGTCGATGGTTTCAAAGAACTTGCATGAGAAGATATTTCTTTGTAGATTATTCCTTTAAAAATGAATCTAAGTATAGAAAAGTGGAGATGACTAATAACCTTTCGACATGAATTTAGTATATTAAAATCATAAAAATTAAGTTCAAATCAATTTTGAAATTATTACCCTTTTTGTTGTTATACAACCAAGATGAAGAGAGCTGACATTCGGTGATTACTACTGTTGATGCAGATGAAGCTCCTGAAGAATTTGATGACAGTGTACTTTCAAGATATCCCTTCTGAGAGCTCAGATCTTTTGCTGTCTTCGGTGGTCTGTAAATACTGCTGGTACTATTAGAGCGACATACTGGTTTTAGCTTAGTGACCACTTTTGTATTATCTTTATCACCTTCGACAACAGTATGGCGCCTTTGCAATTGCAATGTTAATGGAGATTCCTGCAAATAATTAGAGTTTAAGACCAAGATATTACAAAACTTGATATAAGTGCTTATTTTGTGAAGTAATCCTCCAAGAAAGGAATTTTTACTCGCTTTCAGGTCTGCAAAAGTGGGTTCTTGTAATTAAAATTGAAACTTTATATTTCGGAATAGCTAGATAGAACTCAATTCTCAACTGGTGCTACCTGCCTGATGACGTTGCGAGTTAGAATAGTTTCCTGGCTGCTACAAGCAGAATTTATAGCTCAATTTCATTATTAATATAAATTCATGTTGTCAATCAAAACATCACTCTCTTTCTGACTAGCTAGAGAACCAGCAATCAAATCCTTCTCCATTTGCAGAATAGACGACTTTCCTGAATCCGAGAATTGTCATCTCAAGGGAGAGAAATTTCTGAACATCGAAACGCATCATTTTTAAAAAAGTGAACTTTCATTTCTTTTTCAATCATAAAATTCATATTTTTTCCTTCATAACATAGCCTTTCATTTTTGTCTTTGAATGATTTTTTAACCTTTGGCGAAATAATTTAAAAAGAACTTTTCCTCAATTTCTTCCCAAAACTTTTCATATTACGACACACAAGAATCGAATCATGAACTTTGTAAAACTAAAATCGCAAAAAAGTAAATAAAAAAATTATAACTGAACAGTTTTTTGTAATTTTTTAAAGGTATAATTTTAATTTCGAAATTTCTTTTCATATTCGTATGCAAAGTATTCTGTAATCGCCATCCCCAATGATATATATTTTTAAAATTAATCTGAAATAATATTTATTGTCCCTATTATAATTAATATTTTGTAATAGTTAATTTTTATGCTATATATTTAAAATTTCAACTGTGATATCTAGATATATATCAATATTTATATTATCAGTAAGATATACTTATCTCAGAAAAAAAAGCTATGATAAATCAATATTTAGATCAATCACTGCAAAAATAGATTAGAAACATTCAAAACCAGCTTATTTATTCCCCAAAATTTAAAAACATTCCTTATAATAATTCAGAAAGTTGTCCTTATAATAATTCAATATTTTAAATCCACTTCCGTCTTACCGTAATACATTCAAAATTTAAAAGAAAAGTTTTCTACGTCGATTCTAGTAAATCAAAAAAAAATGTTCAAGCGAAGTATTAATTTTCAAGGAACCTAATGAGGAAGTTTTTTAGACTAAACTCTACTGGCAAATCTTTACGTGGATTCTAAAAATGTACTATATTGCGAACATCTGTCAGTTTCGACATTCGTCATACAAATATTGCTCAGCATTTTTCAGATATATTGCGTCTTAAAGTGTACGGCAGTCAAAGGGTTAAATTATTAGAATAACAATTTAGATTAAAACATAATTTAGAATATATTTAAAAAGTAGTGACCTTTCATATTTAAAACATGTGAAATGTTTTGAAACAAATTCATTTTGGTTGAAGTTATATTAGTTTTTAAATTAAAAACATTATTAAAGAAGTGAAAAACTACATTTAATCCTTAACTAAGATGTGGTGAACCAAAAAAAAAAAAAAAAAAACACTTTAAAACTCCAATTTTCGTAAAATTTTTGAAGTAGCGATAATTTTTAGAGTTATATTGCTAACTCAAATTTCTAAAAAAAAGTGATATCATTTAAGGCTTCAAAAACACTATATCATATTAAAAAATTGTAGGGTTTTTTTCTCTTTACTTCAGTTTTTAAATTATTGCAGATTTACATATAACTACGAAAGCGATAGCAAACAATTTTTTGAGATAAACACAAATGACAGAAAAATAATTGTACCTCTACTGGCAAATCTTTCCTGTGGTAAAACTTTTTCATTGTGAATTAGGAAAGGGCGAAGCACATTTAAAAGCAAAAATAATTTTTTTTAGAGTAATAATAAAATTAATGTTTGTTGAGTATTGAGTATTGAGTATAGTTAAGTGCTGCGAGCTCTCTGCTTATCGCTTATAGCTCTGCGTTTCAATAAATAAGTCTCATTTCAGGTTGGGGGCTGGGTAGATAGCACAAGGTTGGAGCGAACTGCTAGAATCTGTTAGTTGCTTGGAAGAATTTTAAGAGGGATTGGATCTTGGTCCGGGAGTTGAGAGACAAGTTAACCAGATCAGTGAAAGCTGGGCTCTGCAGGGATAAGGATTGATAGAGGTCTTTACGAGCATTTTGATAAAAAGAGCAGTCCAGGAGGTAGTGTTCGTTCGTGTCTATATGTCCGCAGTTGGGGCACTTAGGACTTTCTACTAACTTGCACTTATGTAGAATCGCGTTAGTTGGAAGCGTTTTCGTTCGGAGTCTGGCTATTAACACATCTAGTTTTCGGGACTTGATAAGTGGGCGGTAGCCTTGAGGTTCGTCGAGGTGCGGAAAGGGTTGGAAGTATTTGCACTCTTTCCATTCTCTGTGTTCTTTATTGAGCTCATCTCTCAAAAACATTTGACAAAGATCTTGGGGTGATGAAAGGTGCGAGATAAAATCTTGATTAAGTGCCTGTTTAGCGAGTTGGTCAGCTTGTTCGTTTTCAGTAATACCAGTATGGGATGGGACCCAGATAAATGAGAGTGACTTCGCAATTTGGCTAGATTTGGCTATTTGGTCTAGGAGAAGTAGTGAGATTCTTGGAGATTTTCTAGTGCCTTTGGAGAGGGACTGAAGTATTGAGTGGCTGTCTGTTAGCAAGGTATGATGTTCGTAGCTGGTAACACAATGTTTGAGGGCGAGGAAGATCGCCAATCCTTCTGCAGTGAAGACTGATGTTTGTGACGGAACTCGGCCAGAGACCGTATAACCTTTAGAGGAATATATACCCACGCTGGTTCTGTCCAATTGTTTTGATCCGTCTGTTGCCAGAACAATGCTGTTGGTAAGGTTTCGATAGCGAAACTCTTTAAATAAGGCTCTTATCTGAGGTGGGGCTAGATTCTTGGTTTGGAATGCAAAGTTGTCTAAATGAATGACGACGTTTGGGGGAATTGGAGTAGGGGTATGGTATTTAATGATGTCATTTTGGGAGAGGTTCTTGCTAATCATCCATTTATGCATGTATGGTATAAGCGGGGCCGATTTACCTTGTGGAAAGCTGGATAGTGGGAGATTTAGGTGATGGAAGACTGGAGAATATGAGTGTAGGGAGGTGTGCCGGAAGTAGAATTTAGCTGCTATCCATTTGTGACGAGAAGCTAATTTGCTCACTCCCGCTTCTTTGAGAAGTAGTGGAATGGGTGTCCATCGGGGTAGTCCTGTTGCTACCCTAAGCGCTGCATTGTATAGGATTTCGAGGGTTCGTAAACCTGTTACACTTGAGGAGGTGAAGATGTGGCTACCGAAGTCTAAAACACTTCTGATGCATGAGTTTACGATTTGAAGAAGATGTTCTGACTGGGCTCCCCAGCGGGTGGTAGCAATACAGTGAAGAGCGGAGAGTTTCTTTAAAATTTTTTGTTTTAAAATTCTGAAGTGGTGGTGGAAGCTCAGGTTACTGGAGAAGTGAAGTCCGAGAATTCGGAGATTTTGAGTCCACGGGATAGGTTTATTAAAGATGTTGAGATTGAAGCTATCACCTGAGCGTCTTCTAGAAAAGTTGATGACGGCACTTTTTTCCGGAACGATTTCGAGGCACCAGTCCTTGCACCATTCCTGAATAAGGTGGAGTGAAAATTGCATCTTATGTCTTACTTCGTAGGTGGTTTCAGCGATTGCTATAAGGTAGATGTCGTCTCCAAAAATGAGGCAAGTTATGTCACCTGGGAGAATGCGATGCAGGTCTGACATGTAAATCATGAAGAGGAATGGGGAGAGCACAGATCCTTGCGGAACGCCTCTGTTCATAGGAAAGTTGGCTGAAAGCGCTTTCCTCCATCGCACAGCTATTTTTCTTTGGTTGACAAAGTTGTGTATGAATTTGGCGGCTCGACCAGTAATTCCGACCTTTAAGAGTTTGAGAATTAAATATTCCTGGTTTATACTGTCATACGCAGCGTGAATGTCTAGGGAGCAGCAAATTACATACTTTTTTTCGAACCGAGCCTGGAGCACTTCATGGTGAAGAATGGTGAGAACCGAGTCTACACCTTTGAATGGTAGGAATCCACAGTGATAGGGATGGAAAATTCTAGTTTTGAGTGAAAAATCTACGAGTCTCTTTAAGAGCATGCGTTCGAGGGATTTGCTCAAGGTTGATGTGAGTGATATGGGTCTGTATGATGATATTAGGTCAGGTGGTTTCCCTTTCTTATGGATAGGTATGATATGGGCTAGCTTCCAGGATTCTGGGATCTGTCCTGAGACCCAGATATGGTTTAATTCGTCGAGTAGCTTCTGAGTGGCTGCTTCCGAAAGGGAGCGAAGAATTTTTAAAGGGATGCCATCTGGTCCGGGGGACTTGCATTTTGAAGCTGTGAGGGAGTCGTTAAGTTCTTGTAAGGAGAATGGTTCGTTGAATTCTTGCTCAGCTCCGCTGAAATCCAGTGGGAGTGGGTTTTTGTTTGGTGGTTTGGAGTAAAAAGCTGCAAATGCATTTGCTTGAGACAATGGGCTGTGAAGCTCAATGTTGTTGGTCATGATTAGATTTGACGATATATTTTGGTTTTCAGGGCGGTTAATAATTGCACGGAGTATTTTTCCAATGGATTTAGTTTGACCTGCGTTGACACAAACGTCATTCCAATATTGTCTTCGGGCTGAGTGTATTGTTTTTCGTAGCTCAGCTGCTGCTTTTTTGTATATATTCCACTTATCTGGGTTGAAGGATCTACGCGCGATTCTTAGATATTTTCGTTTCTTACCTAATAAATAGGAGCACAGACTGTTCCAGTAGGGTGGGAAGAGTGGATTAATCGCTGGTCTGAAAGAGGTATGATTCTTTATTTTTTGCTGGAAAATAGTTTGAAACTTTTGAGTTGTAAGGGTATTTTCGGTTCGAATAGTTTCCTCAAGGTCACGGGTTAGGTTCTTCCAGTTCACTCGAGTTTGCCTGTTCAAAGCGGGGTTGCCGTTTGGGGTATTAAGGGACATGTTCACAGGGGCATGATCGCTATCGAATGTGTCTGGGGACACTACGAAATTCATTTTGGGAAAAAAATCCGCTGATGTTATTGTGAGGTCTAGAAGGGAGGGTTGGCACCCTGGTTTGAAGCATGTGGGGACCTTCGTGTTTAGTAGAGAGAATTGCGCATCTAGGATCCAGTCGAGGAGCCTATCCGCGTCTCTTGATGTTGTCTGAGCTCCTAACGCAGCATGGTGTGCGTTGAAATCACCTGTTAAAATAAAAGGGCTTGTTAACGTTCGTCTTAGGGATTGCAGCCAGTCTATTGAATATTGACCTTTAGGGGAATAAATATTCACTAGTAAAAATGAGAAATTAGTCGTTGTGATCTGCACCGCTAAGATTTCGTTATCTGATGTTGGTAGATTCGGTATTGGAATGATCTTCGATGAAATGTTGCGGTCAACCGCGATGACGAGTCCGCCTCCTCGACCTCTCGTTCGATCCTGACGGAAAATTGTCTTGGACGGAACATGGAGCGAGTCTGCTGAACTTAAAAACGTTTCCTGAAGAACAATTATATGGGATTGAGAAAAAGGTTTTATTTTAAGCCAGTGAAGTTTGTTTTTAATACTTCGGCAATTCCAGGAAGTGATGTTAATTGGCATTTTGTAGACTGTTCAAAAGGGTGGCTAGAGAATTGTATTGTCAATTGCAGTAAGGAAGTAGGGGTTAGCTTTTGGTTTTATTGGTCGATGATTTTGTTTGAACTTGCGGGACCTTTTGGGTTAGACCTCTATTTTGTGGTCTTGGGGTAGTGCCTCGAACTGGTGTAACTAGGCTCTGCCCTTTAATTTCTGAAGATTCTGGTCGAGGTTCTGTTTCGATGTAGTTGGATAAGTACGGAGTGGGTGACTCAGTGTCGGTCACAAAGGGAAATTCGGTTTTAGAACCGTGTTCTAGGGCTTCCGTGTCGAGTGTCGGACGAAATTTCTTACGTGAAAGATTTTGGTGAGGTTGTTCGATGTCTTGTTTAGAAGTCAAAATTTCTAAAACTTTGAATATTTTGTCGAAGAGGGCGTCCTGGCGTTGTGTTAACGCCAAGAGTTTTGCGTCAAACACTGTAGCTACTTCTGCTACTGCTGTTTTGACTATTTCTTTGATATCCGCAATTTGTTCTGATCGGTCGGATTTCACCACTGATGCAAACGTTGGTTTATCTTTTTGTGATTTATATTGTCTGCGAGCTTCTGGAAACGTTAGGTGAGATTCGTTTTTGAAGCGCAAAAATCGAGCTTCCTCTAGTCGTGCTTGGCAATCAGGATAGTCGGAGGCGTGGTTCCCTGTGCAATTACTGCAGATCGTTGTAGGGCTGTTGCATGCGGATTTGTGATGACTTCCACTGCACTGGCTACAAATTTGGGTAGGAGCGGGGCAATTCTTTTCTAAGTGTGAGAATTTGTAACATTTGTGGCACTGTCTAGGGCGGTCATAAAATGCTATGGGTCGGATGCTATCATAGAAGAGTCTAAGATTCTTCGGCGTGTGTGTTCCGTAACAGGTTACTAAGCAGGTTTCAGAGGGGACGGTATCTCCCCTTTTTTGGAATCGTCGAATACTATATACTTGGATGTTGCTGTACTCTAATTCGGTTTTTAAATCACAAAGATTTAAGTCTAACGGTATCTCATGCAGAAGGAAGCGAGATGTAATGTTTTCTTGTATCACTTCAGGTTTGGTAGGTATATCAAATAGAGAATTCAGGTTGGTAAGTTCCAAAGCTGTAGCTAAATCTGAGGTTTGAATAAGTAGTTTGCCCTGTCTTGTATGAGTGCATAAACTAATTTTCCTTGGGTTGCTAACAGCGTTTGTTAGAATTGTTTTTAATTGCAGAGGTTTTTTGGGAAACGAGTTTACTCCTGTTGGCGAGAAAAATAGCGTGTATGAATTTAAACCATTGTCCGTTGCGTACGTCAGTTTGTCTTGGATCGTGTCGTCATATTCAAAGAGGATGTTAGTATTCGTTTTAATAAGACGACTGCTATATTCTGTAGCAGTTTCATCCATTAATTCATTCTGATCCATTATTTACATTTCCAAATTATACGGAAAATTGTAACTTACAGTTTTCCTGGAAAGAAGCAGAAGAGTCTGTCGGAGAAGGGGGCGGTTCCTTTCCCGACGAGCGAAAACTCCCAACTCGGGAGAAAACAAAATTACGAAGTTCTTATCAGTAACCGAGGTGAAGTATCCGTTACTAGAAATATAAAGGACCTACTTTATCACTATTCTTTGCAGTCGATTCACATTAAAACATCCAAAGATTTTTTCACTCCACAAACAACCTCTCGTGAGTCCCTTTTTCATGTAACCACCAAATGTTTGTTGATACTCCAATATAAAAGTTGAAATCTAACGTGAAGACGCTGTCATCTACTCCTCTGAAAATAAATGGAAACGTCCAGAAATACCTACTTTTGCAGTCAATAGTCAGGATTGCAGGCCGAAGTGGTCTCGGATCACTATAAAGAAGATCGCGTCTTCGTACCCCGACATCATAGGAAAAACTCACCACTCGCAAGATATTGATATTTAAGAACGTAATTGGTGTAGAAGGATGGGTGACTGAAAGACTGTTGAAGAGGAGATCACTGGTTCGTGCGCTCCTGCTTACTGTCGTTTGTAACTAAAGACAAGATACACAGTGAACAAGATACATCGCAAATAGAAATAGAATAAAAATTATCGCACTTGAAGTAGGGCAAACTTCATTGATCATCAAACTACGCATCGCACCCTAGATGCAGCACTGCGAGAAAAAAAAAGTCAGACATTTTATTCATTTCAACAGTTTTCATGTTCTGGAAGAGAGATGGTGGCTGATTCAAAGCTCCGTATCATCGATGAGCATTAACTTATAAAATCGAATAGCATATAAGTACTTAATTTAAGAACTAAAATTAAATATATTCATCAGCCTTTTAGTTAATTCTTTATTCATTCATGCATACATCTGCAATCTTATGTGCTGAAAAGTTTTGTAAGTTTTTTTCAAATTGAAGGACAGAAGCCCAGCATACGAAGAGAATCCAATCAAAGCATCCTGGGTTTGAGCAAAAATCGAAACGGCTACTCCCATACTTCTTACATAAATAAGTCGGAAGTTTCGTGTGTACTCAATAAAAACTGACTTATAATCGCTTTTCAAATTTAAAGATTTGTATCATAAATTACAAAACAGCAATGCGATGCGAAAATTAAACAAAAGATACAGTGGGATCAGGAATTGAACCTGATTCCTCCTTAATTCAAAATGTTAGGCAGAAGGAAAACATTTTTCTAGTTATAAATGTTTTACAGTGGATGGAATTGACGTAAAAAGCAGTAGGTCCATTCCGGTCCTTTTGAAGCCCTCTCCAAATTTCTTCAACTTTTCGGTAGTTTATTGTTTAACGGTAATTAATCGTTTAACAGTTGATTTTTTGACTGATTCCATTCATAATTTTCCCGTGATGTCTTTAACTTCAATAAAAATATTGCAATCTTAAAGAAAAATTAAATACAATTCACGATTCTTACAAGCTTAGGGATAATTCCAACTAAATGTGGTTTGATCGCTCTTAATAAAATGTACCAATCAAATTGTCTATTTAAAATGTATACTTTATATAAATTTTTATTTTGATGAATGCACGCGAAATCTGTCGTGGTCTCAAAGTTCTCCAAGTTCTCATAACAAATCGATACCTTTGGGGATACTGTTTGCTCTGATTCGGGTCTAAATTATGATCTGCGGATAGATGATTGGTGTGTAAATGTGTCCTCCCTGTAAAACGAGATGCGACATGTAAATGTTGTCTCTGGATCATCCTCTGGGATGTTTCTCAGAACATCGCCAGTAGACCATTGCGCAACTCTAGAGGGTTCCTTGGGGTATTCATCCAATTTTCCTTTCAGGTTAATATCTTCCCTACCTGTACTATGCATGATTTTTTATCGCCTTACGAGATCATCGCCAACAAAACCAATTATTTTTATTTTTTGAAATGCCGGATGCTATTTAGGCAAAGTATGAAATAATCGTCCTGGTGAGGTTATTATGTAAATGATGTGCATGTTACTGCGAATGACTGAAATCGGTGGTTGTTGACTTTCACCAGTGAATGTTGACAATCAAATTAGTCGCTTTGGTGAATGTCCGAAATATTTATTACATCCGATTTGATATTAATTTATTCGTGGATATAATTACATTTATTCGATATTTTAATACTTACTGACGATAGATTAGAACAAACATCAGTGTTTGGAGTATCGAGCAAATATATACCGGGCAATGGCACTTGACTTTAAAAAAACATCAGTGTAGGGTATACCGGGCAAATGTTTACCGGGCAGTGGCACTTGACCTTAAAAAAACATCAGTGTAGAGTATACCGGGCAGTGGCACTTGACCTTAAAAAATATCAGTGTAGGGTATACCGAGCAAATGTATACCGGTCAGTGGCACTGAACCTTAAAAAAACATCAGTGTAAAAACATAACGGGCAAATGTATACCGGGCAAATGACACTTAACGAGACCTAGTATGACTAGACCTTTGGCAAATGTCCAAAATATATACTAGGTCTATGCCACTTTTGCTATAGCTTGAATGTTTTTAAAAAAATTAAACAAAGCGTTTGAATCAATTTTAAACTGATAACGAAATTATTGCTTTAAAATTAAAAAACTACTAATAAAAACTGCACCAGATAAGAGTAATCGAAGTAGTTGCTTTATACAGCGCATGTGCGGAAAAAAATTTTAAAAAATAATTATCCAGGTGCATCTAAAAGTGGATGAATATCCCGAGACACCACTCTAGAGCGACGCAAAGGAATGTGCTAGTATCTGCCTTTTATTTTGATGAAATAGTGTCAAAAAATATTGTCGACGCAGCGCTGAAAAATATTTTTTATTAAAATAAAAAGTTTGAGTTCTACACAATATCGCTTATTTATAACAAAAAGAGAATGGAGGAGTATCTCCACTCTTCTCTTAAAATGAAAACCTATTTAACTCTTCATTCAGTTTTTGAATGGGATCTTCAGAACAACTTGGAGTGGGCTTCAAAAATTCAGTGTGCAGTGGGTAGAACTAACCCAGTGTGTTGTCATCTAAAAGGGTCTAAAACCTTTAAAGACCAAGAATGTAGGACTGTACGAATAAAATGTTGCCAATGCTTAAAAAGTGGTAGTACTTTTATTTTTAATCATATGAATTAAGGGAACTTTTCTTTACTAGTTATCATTTTAAACACAGTTGTAAATTGCATGCGACAACTACACGCACTAACGTTAAAAAATTCAGATTAATATGGTTTCCGCACTTGAGTAATAACAGCCCGGTCTAGTTCTACTCATTTTCATACCAAAATAACAATGTTTTTACACAAAAAATAAGAAATTTCATACCACCTCCCAACTTCCTTTGTGCCCTGCGCTTTCGTAAAGAGAGCGCTCATACTACAAGCTATTGCTCTAGACATACGTGCGAATTTTTAAGTTGGTAGTTATGTACTTTATTTACATCACACTCGAGCTGCACAATGGGCTATTGGTGACAGTCTGGGAAACATCGAATTTTAGAAATTACAAGCAAAACGAACTGCTCGTTGGTGCGCTAATCGCATTACCATGCAGAATTATTTTTCCGGAAGGGCAGCACCGAGAATCAAGAAGCATACGTATTCCTTTACATTTACATTGGGATGCATACGCTAATGCAAACATATGAGAACTCACCTTCTGTATGCCCCTTGCTTCCGGTCACTTCCTTAAAGTGCGGCTAGCCTTCAGGGTCATTCTCACCATATGAGACTCACACAACTTCGATCATCATCAGGGGAGAAAAAGGAAAGGAGGAAATATTCTCACTCCATGCTATTCACATATGCGTGATTCGAGCATCGCGAGTAGTTCGTTTTACATGTAGTTTCTAAATATTCGCATGCCCGTCTTGGGTAATCGCAAGCAGAGTGAATGCTACTTGGATCGTGAAATTTAAGGGTCATTCTAACAACATACGATTCACACACTTCCGGTCACCATCCAGGAAAACGAGAACCTGATTGGTTAAATGTTTTTGGCATTTTCCTCGTAAACTAATTCAAATTTTCACTCGATAACACTTGCAGATGCATTTATCGCATACAGTTTGAACGGTTCCCATTACCTTAAGAAAATGATGAAAATAAGGCTCTTGTATGACGATCGGAGATGTGAGGACCACTTGCAGTAAAAAGGGTTCCTTACAGGATTCTCATTGAAAAAGAAGAAAAATAGCTACCAAAGAGTTATCTATTGGTAGGTAGGTACTTTATTTACGTCGCCCTAATGCTGCACAATGGGCTATTGGTGACGATCTGGGAAACATCCCTGAGGATGATCCGAAGACATGCCATTGCAATTTTAACCCTCTGCAGAAGGGATAGTTCCCCTGCTTTGGTAGCCGATGACCTGGTCGTGAAGTTCAGCACTTTACGGAAGAACAGTTTAACGAAGACAAACTCTATTTCAAATCAACTTTCTCCTCATACATCGGTTTTCAGCGCCGAAGGACTGGCCATTTTCCTCACTTTCAAACGACCACTACATTTTTTTTAACAGATAGCCATTCCGTACTTCTGCCACTCACTAAAGGCATCCGAAATTCTCCGAGAATCTCTCTCTTCTTTACAAAATTGCCAAATCAAGTCAGACAGTAAGATCCTTCTCATATACTTGAGTTTCATCTTACACATGAGTATAATAAAATGAGCAAGCAGACTTTCTTGAAAAGCAAGCGCTAAACCAAAATTTCATTTCACATCTTTCCTCACCTCAAGACCTTTAGCCAAGCCTTTCTTAAGATAGCGCTCAATAAAGAACTTCAGTGTATGGAAGGGTGAAGAGTTGCGAATACTTCCTTCCCTTCCCTCACCTTGATGGATCTCAAGATAACCCTTCGATAATCAGCTTCCGAAAACTTAATGTACTAATTGCCAGGCTCAGAACTAAATTTCTTCGGACTAGCTCAATCTTACACAAGGACAAACATATGCAAAGTCCAAATAACCCGGACTGCGGAAGTGTCAACCGGAAGGATCACTTTCTCCTGGAATGTCCCTCATTCCAGAATACTCGTAAGGATCTCTTAATCCTTATCACTTCAAAATCCAGCATTTACCGATATTGTGAACTTCTCTTTCAACCCTCGGACCAAACTCCAATCCCTTTAAGAATTTTATCAAGCAACAAACCGTTTCTGACTCTTCTCTGCAACTTTCTGCTATCTATCTAGCCTCCGAGATTCATTAATAGAAATATGAAGCTATAAGCTAACGCAAAAAGCTCGTCGCACTTCTTTAACAAACGTACCTCTGGTCAATAAAGGAAGAGGTTTGAAGGGAAAAAAGAAAAAACGAAGTGAATTTACTTTCTTATTGTTATAATACATGATTTTGATTGTAAAATAAAGTTACGTAGCAATATTTTCTCTACTTATTACATTATCTACATCATGCATCGATTTGTATAACATGTTTTTACGTATTAATTTAAAAAAAGGTAATGAAAATTCCATAATTATATATGAAACTTAATTGTTTATGTTAATTTACTTATTTCATATCCAGACTTTCTAATAAAATCTTTAGAGTTTCAATAATTACTTAAAAAAATATATGCCTTTAAAAAATTTTGTTCAAAGTTAATTTAGTGTATAATCCCTTGGTTCACTATTTGAAAATTCTGTCATATAATTATGAAGAGAATCAATTATTTATTAATCAAATCGAAGTAAAAATACTCATGGAAAATTTTAAAACTTTAAGCTTCCTCTCACGAATTTTAGGTGTAAATGACCCCTTAGTTCATATTTAAAATAGCCGAAGTAAAAGGGTTGATAAAGTTTCTTTTTTTTAAAAAAAAAACGAAAACTGTAGTGTTAAACTTTTTAAACTAGTATCTCAGAAACTTAAATAATGAATCTATATAATAATTTTAAATAATAATCTTGTAGAAAAGATCATATACCTAAAGTAAGTATTAGATGGTCCCTGAAATTAAAAAGATTAAATTTTTACAACTTTAGAATTATTATGTTCTATTACTTATTTATTTTATCAATAAGAGTATATTAACTTTCCAAGCGATCAAATCTCTGACGCATTTGTATATAATCGGTGTAGAGTTCCTAGGTTACAAATATGGTAAATTCTATGGTGACTGACATTATATTTTGATAGGGTTTCTTAAACTTTTTTTTTCATTAACAAATACTAGCAGGGTGGTCACCCACCTGGAATTATCAGGGAATTTTTTTTATACTAGAAAAAACCTGGAAATATCAACGAAATTTGGATAAAAGCCTGGAAAAATCATAGTATTTTAAAGAAAAGCTGGAAATTTTTTCTTTGATAATTTTTTTAATTTCACTAATTTAAATTATTTTCTTAATTTAAATTATTTTATCCATTATGCCCACTTTTTTTAAACAGAAATGTATCGCCAAACAGTTGAAATATCATCAACTTAGCGATACTTTGCTTGCATCAAAATTTGCTCCATTACAGCTCTGTTAAACTAGAATGTAACATAAAATGCTCCCACGGTTGCTAAACGAATGTAGAAATCTTTGATTGCTGTAGGACTGTGCAATTTAGGAAAGATTCTGGGGGAAGTGGAAAAAGGGATTAGGATATTAGCTTCTGTTTTTAAATTCTATCCTTGGGCTGAGTCCATTTATGGATCAAGTTTGTTCCGATGCTTTGGTGGTAATTTTTTTTTCTATTTTGACAAAGTGTTTTTGTATTTTTATCTTTATAAAATTCTCCAAAAATTAGTTAGTTATAATTGAATAATAATTTTATAAGGAACCAACTATATATTTTAATATTTAATTTTACTCTTTTGTTGGTCAATATATGATTTTGATTCAAAATTTTGTACCAAAACATTAAAAAATAAATAAAAAATCTTGCCAAATTGTCAACATAAATTATTTTTTTCAAGATGATATGTTGAAAAAATAACATTGTGAATAAAATATTTTATAATATAGACTCTTTTCTTGTACACATCCTATACTTAGTAGGAAAAAAGAAGCAAAAACCTGGAAATTTTAAGATTTTTATCTGGAAAAATCAGGGAAATTTCAAATCTGATTTGAGTGGCCACCCTGACTAGATAAAATTTTTTTAATTATAAGCTATGTTTATCAAAGCTGAATATTATTCATATTAGAAAAAATGGAAAAAATTATAATTGTTTTGTTTAGAATAAAAATATAAAATGTGACTGATACATTAGTTAAACGGGAAGCAAAATATTAAAATTTTATTTTAAAATTCTCCTTCTATAGGCAATAATGGTATTATTATTTTTTTTCAAATTAACATAAAACATTGAAAGTACATGTGGAATGACATATAGAAGTTGGCAAATGGTGAAAAGCTCTTGTTACTGATGTTACAATTTTTCACTGTTCTTATATGAACTACATTGAAATGTTAATAAAAAAAAATTTTATTATTATAAGAACTACAATTTTTGACTTAATATCAAAAATGATTAAATAAAATTCTAAGAAATGTATTAATGGAGAAGTGCTATGAAACATTTATTTTTTATTATATTTTTCTTAGTATCATGGAATTGCCCATATATTAAAATATCTAAATATAAATTTATGAATTATTATAAGGTTTATTTAGTCATTATTAAATATGTATTAAGTCATTATTAATTCAAATAAATAAAGTGCTTAAATGAACATACTAAAACAGCAAACATTCTTGTTTTAAGTACGAATGTACTGTTATAACCATTGCTTGAAAAAATGAAATCAGTGAACGTCACCAAAAATCTGAGTTATCTTCTAGTACAGTGATAGCCAAGTTATCATGGCAAGCTACTAGTAGCTCCCTGGGACATTTTCAATAGTTCATGTTAATGCTCCAATTAATTAACCTTGCTTCCTTCACTGAACTGTACTTGCTCATGAGAAAAAAAATATTATCTTTCTGATTAGTGTTAATAAGTCTGTTAAAAATCTGTTATCACATTTTTTCATACCAATGGCTTGGTAGCTCAGAAACTTCGTAAGTTTAGTGACTACTGCACTAGTGTCTGAGAATCTTCTGCATCAGTGTAATATGACCACTTTGTTGCCTATTTTTCGTGTAGATTTAATAAATTTTTTAAAATTGTGGAAAATTGAAAAAATAAATATTTATATGTATTTATTTTTTTTTTGTTTATTTTCCTTTTTAAAGTTAAAATCTGTCTCACAGGTGTTAGAGTGGCATCCCTATTGAATAAAAAAAATTCTCCATCGACACACCAAGTTCTTTTTATTGAAGCTTACATGAGCGAAGAATGGAAGCAAGAGTAATGCTACTCTTTCTGCTGTAAACACCAGATTGTATCGAAAGAAGGTTTCTCTACCTCTTTTAAGTTTTCATGAAAAATTTTAATTACAATAATTAGACTTAATATTTTTCTAAAGTAATTTAATATTTAAGTTCTTATTGTTTTAACTTTTCTTAAATATACCTTTATTTTTAGTTGTATAAATTAAAAGAAATTTTAAAATATTTAAGAATTATTTTAAAGAAAGACAAATATCTTTTAAAATTTTACCTGCATTGATCCCAAAATTACTGTAATGCCACAATTTTAGGAGAAAAAACTAAATTGAGCCAGCTTTAACATAAAATTTTCATATTTAACCAATTTATTCAGGTTTATATTATTTATTCATTTAGTGTAAGAAAGAAAATATCTTTTTTAATATTCTTTAAAAATTTACTTTTTGTTTATTTTAGGAAATGAGTACAATGATAAACTTAGGAGATAGATTTGAAAGTTTCAGTAGTTTTGAAAAATCCTTGGAAATATTCGAAACTGAAACTAACACACGATTCTGCATTGCTGAATCAAAGACATTAGAAAACACTAAACAACGTTATCCACGATGTGAACGAGCTCCACAGATGTTAAAATACTATTCTATTAGGTATAAATGTATGCATGGAGGTGTTTTTAGAAAAAGTAAACAATCAAGAGGACTTCGAAGTTCATCGTAAGTATTTTTTGTTTCTATATTTTAAAAAATTAGCAGTAAGATATCAATATAACAGGTAAAAGTCATTGAATCACATTTGAAGGAAATTTGATAAATAGTAATTTTATTGTGATAAAAAAAAACAGCATATCATATTGTAATCAATGCGGGATTTGTCCTCAAATAATTTCGATGATACATGTTACATTGTGTTGGTGACTGAAGGAATGGGGGGTGGGTAGATGTAACATTTAAAGTATATATATATCAGGGTGCATAGAGTTTTTAAAAAGTGCTTAAAGGTTTTTATTTTCAATTTTCATTTTTAAAAACCCTTAAAGGGCCTTATTTCATTGGGTGTTTTGAAAGAGTGCTTCATTTCCCCTTTTTCAAAATGAGATTTTTCCTTTACCATGTAGATTTTTGCTACGAATTATGCAAAGAGACACAGTTCACATTGTTCTACATTTTCACAATTAATTCTATCCCAATCTATTTTGGCATATTGTCAGTCCTTCAGTATTGTCAGGTTCTTATTTTCATTTTTAAAAACCCTTAAAGGTGCTTATTTCATTGAGTGTTTTGAAAGAGTGCTTCATTTTCCCTTTTTCAAAATGAGATGTTTCCTTTACCATGTAGATTTTTGCTACGAATTATGCAAAGAGACACAGTTCACATTGTTCTACATTTTCACAATTAATTCTACCCCAATCTATTTTGGCGTATTGTCAGTCCGTAACATATGAAAATGTTATTCGTTTTATATGTTTCAAAATTTCATAATTTTTGACAATTATCAAAAACAATGCCAAAAGTTCTTTTTTTTTTTACATGACAGTTAAAACAAGATAAAAACTGACAATTGCCAAAACCTTTCCAACCCTGCCTAATAATGATATTTTTTTTAAGTCCTAAAAAATATTTTTTGAGTTCTTGAAAAGTGCTTAAAAGGTGCTTATTTTTGTTGAATAATTTGGCTACGCACCCTGTATAATATATATATATATATATATATATATTGGGGGTCTGCTCAGGCCAAATTTACTACCGTTTAGAGGTACCTTCACAAATTCAACTTTAGGAAAAAAGGTAGTTTCACAAAACACTTTTGCTTAAAATTTTATTCCTGTATAGCATAAGTGATATTGGTATATCCTGTATACCAAACGATGTATCCATATTTTTGTGTTGATTTTTTAATCTAATTTTTAATTTTCTCAAATTATGTCTAAATTTTCACAAAATAGGTACCTCTCTGAAAAATCTAGACAGATCCCTGTATATATATGCATATACACACACACAATGCCCTACATTAATGGTTGGGACATTTTCAGTTTTTGACTTCTTTTTTTTTTAATTACTCAAGAAATACTTAAAGGATTATTTTTTAAATTTAGAGATGTTTAGTTCATGGGATTTTCCATACTTAGTAATAAAATTTAAAGCTTCCAGAGATTGGAGAAACCTACAATAAATTACAAAAGAAAACAAGTATTTTTGAACATCTTATACTGGAAAATCACACCATGAGCTTGTAACTTGCATCGATTACTTTAGTTGCTATTTTTAATAATGTTAAAAATAACAGCTGCTTAAAGTTTCGTAAACCTAGAGTAAATATTTATGAAGATATAGTCATTTTTATAAAAAATTAATTTTTTTAGCCTCAAAGTTTCTTTGTTATAACTTTATCGATATTCAATGGAATTATACGAAACTTTTGGAGCAATTTAAGATTAATTACAAAATAGTTGACTAAAAATGTTTAGAAAAATTTGTTAGAAACTGTGCAAGCTATGAGTATTTAAGCTAATTCTTTAATGCTATGCATGCACTAAAAGATTTTAAAAAGTAAACTGCTTTAGAAGTGAAAGAGAAACAGAGAGTGATTGTACTCCGGAATTCTGACTTTTTCGTATCTTTCCAGGTCTAAAAATTAGGGTATGTGATTTTTCCATGTTTTTCAAGACCAATGACTTGCGGACTTCCTCGAATTAAAATTTATAATCAGACAAATTTTTCATTGCAATTCAAAAGTGAGAATTGCGGGTTATAGAATTTAAATTTTGAAACTTTCGCTAAATCGCGTTGATGAAAAATTTGCACTCATTTGATTCTTCTTTTTTTTTCTAAGCCAGAATCCACTATTTTATTCAAGTGATTTAAATATCAAACATCGATTCTCCTATTTATCTGATTTAAAATGTACACATTGCTAATCGTATTCATGAGATTTAAAAATCATACATCGAGATTTGTATTCATGTGATTTAAAAATATAATATCAATTTGTATTTATGGGTTTTTAAAACCAATATCGCGATTCGTATTAGCGTGTTTTTAAAATCGAAAGTGGCTATTCATATTCACGCATTTGTAATGTCAAACATTGCTTTTCGTATTCATGCAAGTTAAAAATCTAATATGGCGATTTGTATTTTCGCTTTCATAAAATCCAATATTGCAAATTATATTCAGCGATTTTAAAATACAATGTTACAATTCTTGTAAAAACTAAGTTTTTTCTTACATTAGTTACTACAAAGGAGTGATATTCTTCATTAGTAGATAATTTAATTAAAAATATTAGTTCAAAAAATTATAATAAACATGTATAGTATATAAATTAATATCTTGATATCGAGTTTTTGCACATAAAATTTTCAGGATTTTTCACTTTGTGTCACAAACACCCCTGCATTAAGCAGCTATTCATCATATTTTAACTGAGCTAAAGCTGATTTTTATACTTTCAGAACTCTTAAAATAGGATGTCAAGCCTTTATTCATTTATTCTTGTCCGATGATGTCACATCTCTTGTTGTCAAGGCCTTGAATCTGGAACACAATCATGATACAAGTGAAGCAATTTTTATAGAAGTGCCTACTCACAGAAAGCGGAATTCTAAGCTGAGAGTACAAGTAACAGAATCAAATGCCAAGAAGAGAAAAAAAATAAGACAAGAAAATATTCCTCAAGATACTGTAAATGTGGCTCACTTACAGGATTTAACAAATTTAAACGCTTCAAGTAAATGTTACATTACAATATTTTCTTTCCCCTTCATCTTTCTCCTCTTGTCTTAAATAGGTTTGTAGTTACATCAACTAAACTTAATATATTAAGTCACACAAAATTAAATCTTCCCTAATAGGGTAGTTGTATAACACAAGAGTTGACAATATTTTGATTTTTTTTTTTTACCACTAGTATTAAAAATTGCCTATTGGCATTAATTCGATTGAAAAATGTACCTTGTCAAGCCTACACTATTAACAAACAGCTATTATTTGCAGATTTCTTTCCTATAAAGTTGAAACAGTTTATTCTATAAACTTATTTTTGTTGTGTTTAGTCGAGAATATTCTTAGATATTACTTTCTCTTCTTCATGTGTACAGTGGGCACAATAAAAAACCTAATATTTAGAATATAATTTGATATAATGGTCGGACTTTCACGTTACCAGGACTCAATCTTTAATAAGTTAATAAATAAGGATGAATGATATTTTTAGTTACAAAATTAGACACAATGTACTTTCTCTGAATATATATATTTTTGACAGATTCAGACTCTTGACCCTCTAAATATTGGGGGTGTATACAGTTTCTATTCAAAATGATTGTTTCTCTTTGAAAAATAGGGCTGATTTTTCTTGGCTTAGAGTAATGCCAGCATTTTTTCAAAGATAATGATAATTTTTTTTTAGATACTTTGTTGGAATGTTGTCATTTCTATTGAATGCTTTAAATTTTTAATTGAGTTAATTTTGGTAATAGTTTTGAAAATTTATGTAAATTGTTAATAATAAAAATCTTGGATGATCTCTTAAGATAATGTTCAGGAACAAAATGAGCATGAAATCCCAAATGGAATTGGAATTTATGAAACCAAGTTTTCAACTCTTTGGACATAAGTCAAATATAATGTAATTTTTCATTTTTATCATGACAATTTATGGTAAGAAAAAACAGGTAGAACTGGTTATATAATCTTTATCAAAATAATGCACTAAATACTTATCAGGTCTTCAAGGCCTTATCATGCTAGATCATCCATCATACTCACTTGATTTGGTTCTCTCCTATTCTCTGAGTTAAAACAAAATAAATCTGTCAAACATAATAGATTTCGTAAAAGGACTTAAGTTCACATAAGCTTACAACAATCGAAGTTTCACGTGGAGGCTTTTAATATAGAAAGAATAAGATGTCCAGTTCTTGGAATATGTAACTAACTTAGGGAACTGCTCGGTGCAATATGCTGTTCTAGAAAATAACTTACAGGGAGAACAACATACTCATGTTTAGCAGTGCCTCATATGTACTATGATTCAGTGCATAAGAAGCAAATTGAAAGTCAAGACCTATGTCACCTAAACCGGTTGTCCGTTAGGTGCGCTACCATTTTATTCTTTTGTTCTATATAGAAATCTACTGATAGATGTAATCAACATGAATGATATAAATGAATTCTTGAAAAAATATCTTAATAAATAGTACGGTACTGTTAGTAAATGGTGCAATAATATAGCATTTAACCAACCACAAATAAAAGAGAACATTCCTTCTCATCCTCAACCATAGCAATGGTTGGGTGTAAACCTATTCTAAGAAGAGCCTCTGCTATGCCCCTAAATGTTGTTATTTCCTTTATCTTGCAAACTGTACCATTATATTACCTCTATTGATGCTAACCTACTTCCCCTTTGTTTGTTCTTTGCATTGGATACCTAAGTAAAAGTATTTTCATACTTTTATTTCTGAATTTATTACATCACAAATATCACCTCACATTTCTAAATATTTTGGATTTAAAAAAAAATTTGAAAACCACCAAAATAAGTCTTTCTTTTTTTTCAAAGAAAATTTTTACTTTTTGTTAGTTCAAATTGTATGAAGTAAATATTTTAACTATTTTTATTATGAAGTGACCAAAATATTTTAAGTTTTTAACATTTCCAGATTCACAAATATATCTAACCCCAAATGGAACAGATTGTGAAGCACCATATGGACTTGCTCCAGATGAGGCAGTATGTGAATCAGCAGATGGATCAGAAATTAATCATAATCCTGCTGTAACGGAAGTAGAAGTTGAATCTAGTGAACATAAACTGTGTAGATGTGGAATTGGTAAATTAATTTAAATAAGTTGCTGTTGAGATACTTGTTTAATGTTTGAAAATGTTAATTTAATTATAGTTAACTTTAATTACAATAACTTTATATTTTGAATTTATTGTAGTTTTATGAATACTTAACACATTTAGCTAAATGGACACAAAGATGAGTTTGTCCATAAATTGATATCAAATATTTGAAAATTGAAATCTAGTGTGAAAATATTGCCATTCTTCATGATGGCATGAGAAGTAGAATTGTTAGGACTTCTCTCCCTTTTTTATTTGAAGAAATCTCAAAATTAACACATTACAGCAGCGAGAAAAAAACATTATGGATTTAAATTGTAAATTTTATGGGTTTTTTTTAACACATTGTACATACTTTAATGCTATTTATATACTTTTACAATTATTACTACCAGATTTTCTTGTTCTGAAACTTAGAAAATTTAACTTAAAATAATGGTGACATATATATATATATTAATTATTAAAAGCAGCTATGAATATAATACCTGCAAGTAATATTTAAAGCCTAGTTTTGTTCTCGTTTTATATGCACTTTAAAACATGCAATACATATAACAATAATGTTAATTCTGAGTTCATAATTACAGAAAAGATTGTTTTCCTGTTTTGTTTTTTCCAAATAGCCCTGTTTAGTTTAGCACCCTTTTTTCAATTTGTTATTGTTTCCTTTTTTTGTAATGGCTTTTTGCAATTTGTGGGCAAATAATTATTTTTTTTGGTTTGTGAGAAAATTTATTTAATTGTTTGGTAAATCATTGTGAAGCAATTGTTTTATATTTTAGTAAACTCTGATGTGAAATTTTATGTAATGCTATGGTTTGCATGGAGAATATAAAACTTTTCCCGTTTCATTGTAATATCCCACTGGAAAATTATAACTCTTCAGCTTGGAAAATGATTTTTAATTTTGCACCAAGCTGCAAAATGTGCCATTTATAACTCTTGTGAACACAAATCATTATTTGTAAGTCACATTAACACAAATTGTGATGTAGACTGTGCCAATTTGATCCGTGATATAGGAAACATAAATTGTTTTTGAGAACCGCATCTTTTCACATGATAAAATACAATGCATAATTTGATGAATAGTTTGATAAATCTAGAAAAGGATCGACTCAATTTTTAAAAATTAAATTTCTTGAATGTTATCTATGAGCAAAAAAACAGGGACATTATGGTCAGGAGAATCCTTGTTCAATAAATGACAGTGCATTCTGCTTAAAGGTTGTTTGCTCTGCAGCATGTGACACACTTTTTTGCATATTCTGTTTCTCTTCCTGTTTTTTTATTGAAAAATAAATTACCAAAGATATCACAGTTTACTTACACCAATTCTGTTTGTTTTCTAGGAACATTTGATTTAACGAATCAAGATTTGATGAAAATGGAAGTTGAAGAGCATTATCATCGTTTGGAAGTACTGCAGCTTCAAAAAGCTTATGAAACTGAAAGAATTGAAAAAATGAGACATTTATATGACCTTAAAATTCGATTAGCAGAGCAGGAACTTCAGAACAGTAATTTTTAAGTGAAACGTAGTTTTTGTCTTTTTTAATCGTAATATTTTATTATTGTGGCTCATGTAATGTTATATACTGTAGCTATAATTGAAAATTTAAACATATTATGTTTAACAAATAATATTATATTTTTCTATTACTTGTTGCTTACTTGAAAACTAGCTGGACAGAAATATTAAATTGCATTTTTTCTTTTAATTTAAAAATTAAAATTGAGAAATATCATTTTTAATACTTGGTTTCTAAACTGACTCATTAATTTTATCAATATTTTCTCTGTATATTTTTTTTTAATTTGCTTTTTGAATGTTTTTCTTAAAAAATAGTTAATTTGGTGCTAGAAGCAGCTGTTGTTAGTTACCAATTAAATTGATTTCTACGCTCTTTTTTTATAACAAGTGAATAAAAAACTAAGGAATGAATTTCAATTTTATTTTCATTGGTGCTATGATCACGCTAAAACTACTAGATCAACAACAAATTTTCAACTTTTGTAGGCATACAAAACACTGTGACAATTATGCTTAGACAAAAGATGCCAAATTGGCATGATATTTCTAACATATTAAACAGCTGTTTCAGAACAAAGTTAATACATTATAAACTTAAATTAGACTTTAATCCAACACCCTCAAGACCCAAATAATGTTGGAAAATCAAAATAATCCAATAACTGGTGGACTTTTTCAACTATATTTCTTTATTCAATCATAAAGAACAATGTAATATTAAAAAGAAAGAGAAACTAGCTACGTTTCTGTTTTCCGTTTATTTGCAATTTATTAAAAGCCTGATTTCAGATTTGTCAAGACAATGATTGATTAATATCTCTAAGAATGACAGAAACGTGTGTTAAAATATTTTTAATGCCTGATTAAAGGGTATAAGAAAAGTGATGTGTTGTATAATAAAGCATCAGATTATCAAGGTGCCGTTATATTGAAAAGCTGAAAAAAATGTGGCTAAAGGGAGAAAAAAGTAGGTTGGTTATTAAATAAATTGCCATAACTAAATAATCAGAAATTAAAATTCGTACAAACTTTTTTTATAATGCAACCTGATAATTATGATTGTTTCTTGGTCTAGAACAGAGATGATTGTTCTCCAGAAAAGTCCGGATTTTTCGCTAACTGCAATGGGGAAAGTTTCGGAAATACAAGATCAAGAAATCATCGATCACATTTATGTATAAAAATTCTTGTATATTTTATTTAAAAATATTAGAACTAAAGTTTATACTTGGCATCTCTTTCATTTGTAAATATTTTTTTCTGGTAGAATAAGAAATGTGATTAGAGATAAAAGTAAATTTATACAAAATTATTAATTTGAATTATGCTGCATATAATTTATCTCGAATTTCATGTTGTGAAAATATCAATGATTTAACATTATAAAGACATTAATTTTTTGAAATGCGTAATTAAGGATTTTACTCTCGAAATTTTCAGGATTTTTGAGTTGGGCTCACAAGAATAAAGCAATGTTAAATATAAAGAGAGTTAATATGATTTGACCTACAATTTTAAACAGAAATAAATGTATCAATTATTAAAAATAGTGAACACAGTTCAATTGACTAATTGATTTCGTTCAGATAAAACATTTAACATTTTGCCGGGGGGGGGGAAGAAAGTACAAATGCTCATAGTAAATAATCCTGTTTCTCCTTTTTGCAACTAAACACTGAACGTCATTAATTTCAATTTACTTCCCTTTGTTTTGTTTTTTTTTTTAATTTTTCTATCAAAAGCATGGAAAATATAGTAATTCAATGTGATATTTAAATAGCTTTGTAAAGATGCTTCTTTTTATTTCTGTATCAAATTTTAGTCATTCAAAAAAGAAAAAATATATGTTTTCGAAAACCGCAATTTCAATTCAAAGTTTATTGTATTTAATCAATGGTGTCAAAATACATGCGTCCCAAGTAGAGTTTAGATGTCCCATAGGTGAAACTGTAACCCTAGTATACTGTTTTGTGATCAATTGGGTATAAATATAACAAACATCATCTATGGGGAATCAAAATTACTTATGCAAATTATCTAACTTTTGATCCAAAATTGTTTGGTTATATAACCAATTAAATAATGGCTACTTTGATTAAAAAAAAATAAGTTTGAAACAAAATTCTGTTGAGTAAACTAAATTATGTATTGAGATACATTTCTTTGCTTAAATAAAAGATTAGTTGATGCAAACATTTAAAATTTTCTGTATTTCTTTGAAAAACCAAAAAAAAAAAAAAAACAATTGGTGTTTTGAAATTAATGAATGATTGTGTATAGAAATATATAAAATTTTTATTTTCTTACTAAGTGTACTAAGTACTACTAAGTACTTTTCTTATTAAATCAATGCACAAAAATTATGTTCTTATCAAATTCGTAATATTTTAGGTTGTATTTTATTTTTGTTAATAATATTATCTTGTCAGGAACTTTGTGTTTATTCTTTGATCAAACTTGATTTTTAATTATGGCCTATATTTGTTCTGAAACTTTAAAAAAAAATTGTGCTCTGAAGTAGTAGCAAATGTTATTGCTAAATTTTCTAATGTGCAAACTCGAAGATAATTGTTTTAATTTATGAGATATTTATCTCATTGCCAAACTCTTTCAGTGATAATGTGTTAGTATGTTTTTCAGTAATAATTTATTTTTCTTAAAAAGTAAATTTAAAACGGAAACTGATAAATAATTTCAACTTTTTTGTATCTAATTCAAATGAAAAGTCTGTGTTTATAAAATGTCAGAGCAAGATATGAAGCCAAAGTTATGAATAATGTTTGACAAGAAAAAATTTACATCTAGATAAATTATAAGTTGTTTTTTTTTAATTACAATAATTATTCAATATTATTTTTTTAATTACAATATTTTTATAATTACAATAATAATTATAATTAGCTTACAATAATTATTCTTTTAACATATATTTCTTGATTGAGCTAATTTGTTTTAATTTCATAAACAACATACATTTAGTTAACAAAACTGTCTATAACAGCTAAATATAAATATAATTAAATTTTATGATTTATATTATTCACTTTCAGTTTAAGAATACGGAATTTTTATTTTTGAATACTATTATTATCTGTATTAACTATTATTTACATGTCCAAAAAATCACATTAACCATGTATTTAAATCGATACTTAATACTGATTTATATTTTATTCCTGATTGTAAATTACCACTGATTTATATTTTAAATATAAATAAGTAGTAATACCTTGTTATTAATACATAAGAAGTATTAGGTATAACTAAATAAGAAGAATTAAACACAAAACAGTTTCAAATAATGAAACAAGACATTTAATGAGTTTGTATTGGTCTATCTTTCTATTTAACATGTATCTAACTATCTCACATAAACCATGTATTTAAGTCAATACTTTTATTTAAAATGTAAATTGAACACAATACAGTTTCAAATAAACTGAGATGACACATTTAGTAAGCTTGCTTTGCTCTATCTTTTTATTTTTAAATTGAAATTATACAATATTTTCTTTCTTTTCATTTTATTCCTATTGTTTTATTTTTTTTTTCCTTGGAAATAGTAATTAGGAACTGCAATACTCTGCTTGAAAATTTAATCTTTTTAAAAAGCCTTAAATAATAAATTTTTGTTTTAAAAAATTTATTTGGCTAATTAATAAATTAAAGCATAAATATGTAAGCTTCTATGTAATGTAAATTGCTTTTAAAGAGTGATAAAAAGAGAATAAATATGTAAATAAAAATATTTAAATTAAGTTTTGCAATGTATTTATTTTAATAAAAAAGAGGTTGCATATTCACTTTTTTTTCTTGCTTGTAAAAATGCCTTGTCCTTTGCAACCTATATATATTTTTACATACAATACCAGTAAACCAATATTACAACAATAATTTTTTTATTTTATTTTATTTGTTGTTATTTGTAAGTATTTTTCTTGTTGATTTTACAACAGTTAATATTATAAATGTTTTTTCAAAAATAAATCTTGGTTCTTCATTAATGGGCTCTTTATTATTCATTATTGGTTCTCTTTAAAACTGTCCCCCCTCCACCATGGAATTATTGTAAGACACCCAGTAGATCATCAAAGTTAAGCATGACTGGCAGCAGTAAATAAATGGATGGGTGGCTACTTAGATCAGCCTGCGAAGGGGCCGGGGTGCAGAATATCAGTTTTCGATTCTCATTCAACTTCTCTACTGTAACGACTTTGTGCGCTGGCCTTCGGGCTACTAAAGTCCCCATCACCAATTGCCCATTAAATTGTTTTTCAGCATTTTTTTTTTTTTTTTTTTTACTGTTCCAATACTATTTGAACATTTATAAACTTAGAAGCAGTTTTTTTTCTTCCAATTCTACCGTAAATTTAATTTGAAGGTGGACTACTTTTTATAGTTTTGTTAATGGTATTATTTTACTTAAGAGCTACTCAAAAATTGACTCTACTACATTAACGTTCTAGATAAAATTCGGTTTTATATAAACAAAAAACTTTTTCAACTGCAATGAAATTTTAGAGAAACTGCAAACATTTCAATTGTAGAGAATGTTAAAATCCTACTGTCATTCTACTGAAGGAAGTTCAACAGATCTTTGAAAAGGTAAAAAATAATTTCGATTTATTTCTAAAAAAGTGCCGTTTTCTTTACCATGAACCATGTAAAATGGATTTAGAACATGCACTGTCGATAATGTTTCAGTGTATGTTTTTTTATAAGTATGTCATAACACAAAGTTTGTCTAAATTCTACTGATCGTGCGAATTCTACAAAACGTGATTTCTATTCTGATGCACTCAGCGCCATTGCCTTGGAATCTGTCACGTCAAGCCTTCTTGTTGAGAGATTTACCGACAAGTCTCGATTTCCCCAAGCTGGTGTTTTAATGATGTAAACTGCTGTTTGTAGAAAATGCAACACCATGAAGGAATCATCAGAATCAAATGAAATTCGCAGCAAATGTCAATTATAGGATATTATGCAAATTAATAAAGTTTCAGAGCCATCGCGCGTGCGTGGCGCGCGCAGCGCCCTCTGAATTGATGCTGAAAGCGTATAAATAAAGTGCTGTAGCGGGACGTTGAAAATAGTCTATGATTATTTGTTAGTGGCAAACGTTTAGTGAGACCTGAGTATGCCTCCACGACGGAAGAATAAGAAATTCAAGCAACTTACGGAGTTTGAACGAGGGAGGATAATCGGCCTTCGAGAAGGAGGATTTTCCTATCGCGCAATAGCAGCTCGTATGCAGCGGAACAGTTCCACAGTGATGCGAGTTTGGAAGCAGTGGACCGACGAGCACCGAACAACTCGAAAAACAGGCACTGGACGACAGAAGGTGACGTCAGAGCGCGATGATCGACACCTGCTCCGCATGGCGGTGAATGATCGCACAGCTTCCTCCAGGCAGCTGGCAGCACATTGGTCTACTGCTACAGGTGTACAATTGTCGGCTTCGTCAATTCGTCGTCGTCTGCTGCGCCGTGGATTGCGTGCAAGGGTGCCATTATACAGGATTCCCCTCACGGCGGATCATCGACGGCTGCGTCGGCAGTGGGCTCTTGAGCACAGAGACTGGCGAGCTGATTGGCACCAAGTTGTCTTTTCAGATGAATCACGCTTCAATTTGTGGACCCATGATGGCCGTGTTCGTGTTAGACGTTATGCCGGTCAACGCTGCCTTCCTGAGTGTATTATTGAACGACATAGTGGTCGAACACCCGGAGTTATGGTCTGGGGTGCGATTTCGTATCATGGACGATCCAATTTGATACGAATTGAGGGTAATCTCAATAGCAACAGATACGTCCGTGAAGTGCTACAGCCCGAAGTCGTTCCTTTCCTTCAAGGCATCCCTGGAGCTATCTTTCAGCAGGATAATGCACGCCCACATGTTGCGCGGACTGTTAGAGACTTCTGTTCAGCACAACGCATGCAACTTCTTCCTTGGCCTGCTTATTCGCCGGATATGTCGCCTATTGAGCACGTGTGGGATATGGTTGGTCGGCGTCTCACTCGTGATCCGCGTCCTGCAGTTTCCAAAGACGAACTTTGGTTGCGCATACAAGCGATATGGAATTCTCTTCCTCAAGCAGATATTCAACATCTGTTTGACTCCATGCCACGTCGTATAGCAGCACTTATTGCAGCGCGTGGTGGCTGCACCAAATACTGATTTCGGACGCTTAATTTGTTTCTTTTGTTTTGAAAATTTCATCATTTATTTGTATCAGTACAAGTCGTTTCTGCATTAAATTTCATTTGATTCTGATGATTCTTTCATGGTGTTGCATTTTCTACAAACAGCAGTTTATGTATGAGTGGACATTTTACTTACGCAACTCAGTAGCCTACCAATAATTTGCTGTTTGTCTCTCTCTTTTCAAGACAGCTAGGGAACTGCTAACAGTGGCACCCCACCCAACCCTATAGTGCTGGGGGGCGCTCTCTGGTAAACAAAAAAAAATTATCCATAAAACTTTTTTTTTTTTAAATTTTATAGGTAATGAAAATCTTTATATAATTGAATTGAATTATTGTATTATCAAGAGCTATTCTCATGTTATTAAGATAAATTATATTTCAATTCAGTAACTTTTTATCATAATTACTAAATTATGATAAAATAATTACTAAATTATGATATTATTACTTTTTATCATAATAATATAATAATTTTTATCATTTTCCTTATCTTAAAATAAAATTAAAAATACTCGAATAACACAGTCATGTTATCCAAAAATTTATACTGACTTTTAAGACAAAAGTGTTCAATGTTATTCTTCATAAATCAGGAAGACACCACCTGCTTATTCTTGTGCATTCTGCAAGATTATAACAAAAAATTACTTTTCAAACAATTATTTGGTTGTGAGGCTTACCAAGCCACTGGAGTTGAATATCTCTGTGTCCCTGTTTTTTATTCACTCCATGCTGTTACTGTATTCCTGTTCACTTTTGACTGGACATGATTACCTTTGTTGCTCTTTGTGTTTAATTAATTTGGGTGATACATCTGACTTTTCATTAATATTATTTGGAGCCAGTAAAAACCGCTTCTCATTCTGGACCTAAATTTTAAAATTATTTTAGTCTTGCGTATTTGTTAAAAAATAAACTCATGTCAAATAAATTTTAAAAAGCTCCTTTTTTAGTATCCTATATTCATGATTCATTATTTTAATAATAAAGATGAATAAAAAAAAATTTGCTAATAAAAGCTCAATCGTTATTTTTTATCAACAAAAAAATTACGACAAATTTGAATATTTAAATACTGTAGTTAAAATATTTTTTAAAAAAAAGAAATTTTAGAACCTTTTATTTCAGCAAAATTGACGATCGAAGTGGGCTACAGGTGATGCAGAGGAGAACTCTCTATTTAGAACAGTGGTCACCAACTGGCAGCCTGCGGGCCACATCCGGCCCGTGAAGCCTTTTTTTGTGGCCCGCAATCTAAAATATATTAGTTGTCATTTTTTTTTTTTTTTTTTTTTTGCTGATAATTTTCGTAAAGATATGGGTTTTAAATACTTTTCTTTCTTTAAAAAAAAATTCTAATTTCTTCGTTTCTGGGAAATTTAACTTACCAACGGTGAAAAAAATTTATTTCTCAGGTAAAAATAAGAGTCCTATATGAAATTTTTACAAAGTTACGGTCCGCCGTTTGACTGGTGTTTTCATTTGCGACCCACGGCCTTATGTAAATTGGAAACCCCTGATCTGGAAGTTTGCTTGGAAAAGTTGATAAGAAAGTATTTATTTGGAAAGTTGCCAAGAAAATGCTTACTTGGAAAATTGCCAAAAAAGTATTTACTTGAAAAGTTGCCAATAAAGTGTTTACCTGGAAAGTTGCTGGGAGAAGTTTTATTTAGAAAGGATTTCATGGACATTTGAGAGGAAAGTGTTTCTTGGCAAGTTGTCAAGAGAGTGTATTTTTGGTTAGGCTGCCAAGCGATTTTCATTGAAAAGTTGTCAAGAGAAATTTCATTTGGAATGTTGCAATAAATATGAGTATTTTAGCATATTATCCCCAGTGACTGAATGAAACCCATCCGCTTCAGATTGATTGATATCAGCTTGTCTGGAAAATAAAGGCGACCTGTGCGCAATGCTGATCACATTCATGTCGTCGGTCACTAAATTTTGGAGCATTATTCTTAAATACCTCCCTTAACCCACTATGAACTATTAAAAAAATAATTTATTTCGTTTTTTTTTTTTTTTTTAAATTTTGTCAAATTTAACAAATTAGAGCATAAATTTAGAATTTCAAAAAAGCTGGATGTTGCTTAATGCTATTAAACAGAAATAAGTTGAAACGATGCTTAAAACTTTCGACAGTTACATGTAACATGTTACATTCTGCTGAATGTAAAAAGTGTCTTAAAAAATTGAAATCAAAGAAATTATACTGTGCATAAATTAAACTAATAATAAAATTGAATTTAACTAATATTGAAATGCTTAAATAATAATCGAAATAATTAAAAAGAAATAACTTTACATATTTTAAAGATACCACTAACAAAAAAGTGATAAACTTAGAAATATTTCGTTAAATTATTGATAAACTATCTAAAGTTAATGGTTTTTTATTAAATTAACGATAGTTTATTTGGTGTTTTAAAAATGATGCAGTTGTGAAAAATTATTGATGGGGCTCGTTCCCCCTCTAGACGCTACACTTAAGCTTAGAAACATAAGCTAAAACATTATAAGCTAACAAACAGCACTGATGTCATCTTGAAAATATTTTCAAAACTGAATTGTTAATAATTTATTTTAAAACAATGGTTTCCGCTAAGCGAAAGAGAAAATACCAATTCTTAAATGTCTCCGAATTTAATATGATTCATAAAACTATACGTCCCGCAGTGGACTGATCGTTAAGACACGGTTCCCAGCAGATCACCGAAGTCAAGCATCACTGGCTACGGTCAGTGTGCGGGTGGGTGACCACTTGTATCAGCCTGCGTAGGGACCGAGAGTGTGCGGTATGGGTCCTCGTTAAACTGTTCTACCGTAAAGTGCTCGACTTCGCGTGCAGGTCGTCGGGCTACCGAAGCGAGGATGCCATCCCCTTTGCAGAGGATCAAAATTGCGATGGCATGTCCTCGGATCATCCTCAGGAATGTTTCTCAAACCGTCGCCAATAGCCCATTGTGCAGCTCTAGTGCGACGTAAATGAACAACATAAAACTATACAGGTCGCGCTCCTTTATTCGCACAGAATACACTGGTTCCGCACCAGTCGTTCCAAACTGAAACGAGTTTTGAACCAGAGCGAAACTGAACGTTTTTTTATTCGAACTGAAATTGGTTAGTGTCGCACGAAGTGCACTAGTTTAAAAGTTGGTGTGCCTGTTGAGATAACAAATTAGAAGTGGCCGGCAGTGGTATTGGAGAAATGGACTTCTACCATCAATGTGGAAATCGCAAGCTTTTAGGCCGAGAAGAGGCCACTTACTTTTAGTATGTTATATAAAAGAATTATGTTAATGATATGGTAGTTGTTGTTGTTGTAGTTCATTTACTTCGTACTAGAGCTGCACAATGGGCTATTGGCGACGGTCTGGGAAACATCCCTGTGGATGATCCGAAGACATGCCATCACAATTTTGATCCTCTGCAGAGGGGAGGGCACCCCTGCTTCGGTAGCCCGACGACCTGCACACGAAGTAGAGCACTTTACGGTAGAATTAATGATAAGGTAAATTACGTACTAAAAGTTAAGGATAGATCATGGAATAGATCAGCTATTCGTCTCATACAACTCAGTCTGCGTAGGGACCAAGGGTGTGCGGTATTGGTCCTCGTTAAACTGTGTTACCGTAAAGTGCTCGACTTCGCGTGCAGGTCGTCGGGCTACCGAAGTGGGGGTGCCATCCCCTCTGCAGAGGATCAAAATTGTGATGGCATGTCTTCGGATCATCCTCAGGGATGTTTCCCAGACCGCCGCCAATAGCCCATTGTGCAGCTCTAGTGTGACGTAAATGAACTACCTACCATCGTCTCATACGACAAAAATTGTTGTAATAAATCTCTCATGGGCTGCAACAGCGGCGCAACTCACAAAAATCAAGTTTTGAGATAAGTGTGCTTAAAGTTTTCATTGCTAAGCAAAATGCATAGGAAATACTTTCGTTTGCTTTAAAGAAAACTACCTTCATGTTGAATTATGAGTTGTGAAAGTAATGTTGCTAAAAGAATGTGTAATTTTATACTTAAACCTGTTCTTAGTCCAAAACGCGTGTTTTTTGAGCGAAATGCTTTTACCTGTGAAAACAAATATAGCATATGAACTGTAGCTACGACAGGGCCATTCACACTGCATGCGATTGAGTACCTGAAAGGCTTTTTTCACTTCAGTTCAGGAATTTTCTAAGTTTTCAAAGCAAGCTAAAAGCAAGATTTTATTTTTGATGAAAAAGAGTACCAAGGATACAATAATCAATATACGTTAAAAAACTAACTAAAATAGATTTAAATGCTCTAATTCAAAAGAGGTTTTTGTTTAAAAATTTATATTGCTCTTAATTCAGCTGTTAATTAACATTTTAAACTGTTGTTTGACATAATTAAATTATTTCGTCTGCAGTTAAAGTAAGATGAATGATATTCATACAATTATTTCAAGTGTCATTATTTATTTAAATATATTTTATTCAAAATTTATCTTACTGATTACTACCATATTTATAGAGAAGAATAAATGTTATATAATTTTGAAAAAGAGATTATGGAGCAGTTTTACTGTGCTATATCTTAGTACCAAAGTAATAATAACAGTTCACTTTCTTTTGCTATACGAACTGTCTAACAATCAAAAAACTATCCAGATAATTTTAAATGAGATAAAATATAAAAACTGAAAAGTTGACCAACTAATCCCCTTTCCTTTATAGGGTAGACTATATTTGAAGGTGTCCCTTGATTCTCGCCAAGTTGTGATCGCCAGCTGGGCGATGTTGAAACCCAATCGTGATTCTGATTGATTTAGATTTTAGCGTTATTTTTAAATGTTCAACGGTATATGTAATTTCAGAGGTCCGTTAGTTCTACGTTGGATATCCGCTTGTAAGGTTACTTTTGCTTCTGGTCCTAAAAATGACTACAATAAATAAGATAAATCTTAAATTTCTGTACGATAATAACAATGGAAAAAGAGCAGTGATTTATTGGTGTATGAATGAAGGTTTAATTAGTGATAGATATAAATGTCCTGTTTGTGGAAGTTATTTTTTTCCTTTTCTTTCTGTGCTTACTTCATTAATTTTTGTTTCGATTCAAAATGCATTTTATTGGGTTTATTAATTTTGCTTATATTGGGTTCATTGCAATTTTATAACGTTTTAGCCGATTTTTGTTGAAATTTTCCTATGTTTTGTTGAAATATCATTATGTTTTGGCAGTTATTCCTGTTACCACAGTGTTCCGCGCAAGCAGGAATGGCGCCAAACATAAGCCGCCATTTTCGCCAAGGGGCACCCTCAAGTATATTTTTACCCCTTTATATAATTTTTTATATTCTTAAAGAAAAAATTATTATAGCACTACATCCAAAATTAGTTTTTTCTGTGCAAAATTATATTAAAGTAAACAAGTTTTTATATTTATGTAAAAAAAATTTTCAATCATTTACAAACAATTTTATTTATAAATGCCTTTGAGTTAAATTTTTTTTATAATTATATGAAATTTTTTTTTTCTTTCAAATTTTGCAGCATTAGCTTTGATGAAAAATGTAGGGGTGAAAATGGATGGTCACTGTGACTACCCAAAAAGTTTTTCTGACATTCAGCAATTTTATACTGTTATCTAGTTAGCCGAATTGGAAACCTTTTGATGTTTAAGGAATAAGTAAGGCATTTAAAGTAAATCCATATGTCATCTTGAAAAATCGCAAATTTTAAACTAACTGTCACTTAGTCATCTATTCTTGGCACTGCTAGTAATAACAAATGTTCTACTTGCAAATTTAAATTTTACAAAGATATTTGTTCAATTATGTGTGATAAAATGTTAAACAGTTCAATGTTTATTTAATGGGGCAAAACTTTTACGATTTGGTAAACTAGAATTTTTTTCCCTTTTGGCAAAAATACAACCTTATCCCATTCCATACAAAATTATTCAAATAAACTTCCAACCACATATACTTTTAATTCCATTAAAAAAAAGGTTTGTTCACCTGGAAAAAGTATGTTTCTTTGTTTGAATTCTTTATATGAATTACTTTAAAGATTTAATCTTCCGAGTTTTATCACTCTGGGTAAAATTGTACAGAAATTTCCTTGCTAAGAACTACTTTTTCTTTATATAGCTTAGAATGAAACTTTTTTTTTTCTCTTTCATTATAGGAAAGTCACTTGGTTAATGTGTAGTAGTTTAAAGTGTGCCATTTATACTTTTATGTTGTTTTTTTTTACGTAGAATTCTCTTCATTATATCTAAAATAAATTTTTTTTTCTTCCTTGTTGCCAACTTGAAATAGATACACTTTATAATGACCAAATAAGTTGTGCCAGTTGACGAGCTTTTCTTCATGTACCTGAAAACGCTTCTAAGACTCAGTTTGAGCTATGACACTTTTATATGTCACTTTTGAAGAAGGTTTGGCTATTGCTATTTTGCCCCAAGCTCTAAAATTTAAAATTATTATAATGAATAATATATAATCCAATTGAACAGATTTTAAGAGGACTAACACCCTACAAAATAAAAATAAAATTTTTTTTTATTTATTTCTTTTTTGTCTAATCATATAGTTAATACTTGACTGTTTTTATACATCCACAGTTTATTTGTAAAACCAAAATCTGTTGTACAAATATAACCTCGAAGAGTTAGTAACTAAAATTAAAATATTGAATTAAGGAGCATATGATAGAAAAATTAATTTTCTCTCTTTGAATAAATCAAATTTTTTTATACTATGGAATTTCATAAATTTTTTTTTCCATTATAGAAAATAGATATGGTTTTTACTGTAGGGGATCGATTTGAAAGTTTTAGTGCCTTCCTAGGAGCTTTGGAAATATTCAAGGTAGAAACTAATACAGATTTCAAAGTCTATGGGTCAAAGTCATTAGATGTAGCTAGACAGTATCATCCTAAAAGGCTTGCAAATGTTCCAGCAATATTAAAGTACTATAATATTAAGTTTATATGTAGATATGGAGGCAATTTCAAGAGAAGTAAAAGTTCACAAGGACTTCGAAACACATCGTAAGCATTTATTAATTCTTTGATTATTAAAAAACAGAAAAAAAATTATGTATCAACTAAAACACTATATTACATGTAAAAAATATGTGTTTATGATATTGTGCTTGCAGCTTTTTATTAAGTCATGATACTAAGGTTGAAAATTTTATTGAAAACAACAATATTTGATAAACTTTTAAATATGTGTTGTATATATATTTTTTATTACTAATGAATTTCATTAAACAACCCATCAATAAAATTTGATGCCTAACTTAGGATGGTTAATTACAGTAGTAACTAAATAATTTATGTTCTAGTGATCAGACTTTCAATTTACAAAGATGCAATCTTAATTGTTCCAAGGTCTATTAGATTTACTTTTTATTTTATATGTAGTTCAAGAAATCAGAGACAAATATCTATTTTTTCTGGATTAATTTTTTTTTAGTGACAGATTTGTGTTTTGACTTTCAAAATGTCGGAGATTTCCAGATTGTGAAAAAAATAGCTGCAATCTGGAAAGTGCACTTGATTGTTTGATCAAGTAAGCAAATAAAAGCTTTGATTTCTTAATGTTAATTTCACATTTTTACACTAAGAAAATTTTGATTTAATGAATTCAGTTCTTCGAAAAAAATATTTTAATTAGTTAATCCTCAGAGGTATATTTTTGTACAAATTTTACTTTTTAGCGCAACGCTTAAAGTTTAAGTTTTAAAATAAAATTATACTTTTTTTCCTATGTCTTTGGAAATAGATGGATTAGAATACTTTTTGAACACAATTTTCAAAGCCATTTGTCCAGAGATAATACAAATAATTTAATTTTGTAATATCTAGTCTATAAAATTTTGTTTATAATATAATGTAAACATTTTATATCATTAAAACTCTATAATTTTAAATGACAAAATACAAAATTGGACTGGAACCAGTCAAGTGATTTTAAAAAATTTAAATATAAAAATGCTACTCTTTTTGTCATTACTCAGAAACTATTCAGCCAATTATACTGAAATTTTGTATTTAATCATTTAAAATTACATAGTTACAAATTTTTTAAAAAAAAAAAATTTTTACTGTAGTTTTTAGCCATTCTTGAATTAAATAACTAAATATCTTTAGACTAATAAGTTTCATACTTTAATGCAAAAAGTTTTTGATTTGCTGAAGAAGCAAACCAAAAACTTTTAACCTTGCAGGACTCTTAAGAGTCCTGCAAAGTTAGATACTTGACATTTTTGATTTTGTTGAAATTTTCAGGATATTTTCTTTATGTAAAACTTCAGTTTGCTAACAATTCAAAGGCAATAAAAGATTTCTGCATAAAAATGCAGTTATGAACTTTATTTCACTTATCTATTTAAAAGTCTGCTAACTGTCTTTAAACTGTTAATGTAAAAATGTGCCTATCGATTACTTAAAAAAATAAATTGGAACTTAATATCTTCCTTGCCTGGATAGCAATGTTAGAGGCATACATATATATGACTCAGAATTTCCTCTTCATAGAGCAGGTCATCCGAAGCAAAAGATTAAGATGGCTTGGCCATATCTGGAGAGGTCCAGAAAACAATGCAGTACAAACAGCCATCTTTAAAAATCCTTCTGGATCTCGGGCCAGAGGAAAACTTCCAACTAGATGACTAAATGACTCTACTCAAGATCTCAAAGTAATAAAGATTAACAACTGGAAAAAGTCGCCATGGATAGGAGGCGTTGGAGGCTACTCGTGGTTGAGGCAGCCAAGGCCTGTAAGGGGCTGTCGTGATGAAGAAGAATTTCCTCTTTTCTATATAAAACTTAAATAATTTCTTAAGTATTAGATTTATCGATTTGGGTAAAAAATTTCATCAGAAACATATCGCTCATGGGTTGCAATAGTGGCACAACTCACAAAACAGGCATTTTGGATTAAGAACAGGTATAAATAGAAAATACACATTCTTTTCAGCAGCAATACTAGCACGCTCATAATTCTACTTGAAGGTAATCTTTGTTTAAGCACACTAAAGCATTTCTTATGCATTTTCCTTAGCAATAAAAACTTTAAACCCACTTATCTCTAAACTTGATTTTTTGAGTTGTACCGCTATTGCAACCCATGAGCGATATCACTTGCCTAGATAATGAATATGTTTTGCCCTATTTCCCCCCATCCACCTCAGTAAGTTCTTGATAGAGACTAACACTCACTTTAGAGGAGTATTAAGCATAAATCACAAAGCAATTCTAATTTTCCCATAACTATTTCTCAGTCTATGCCTTAAGTATAGGGCCTTATTATATTAAGAATCAGTAACCTATGATTTTGATTTGATTGATTTTGTTTCTTTTATACTTAAGGCTTCTTGTCCAATCAGTTTCATACTTGTCTAGTTTTGGCAAAGGCAGTTAATGACCTAGAAAGTTGTGCAAAATTTCAGTTTCTTGCCACTTTAAGGTCACACTTAATGTGCATCACTGAATGTTGATTTTCATAGATACTACTAATTAGTACGCATTCACAGAAATATATGCGCTTATGGATCACTGCTTACACTAGAAGACTTTGATAGTCTTATGATTAATAAAATATTATTTTTAAAAAATAGCCTTATTTTTAAGATTTTTGAATGATCTTTGACCTTCGAGTTCCACCAAGAGTATTTATGTCTTAATAACTAGTTTGGAAGTCGTAGAACACAAAATGCCTTTAATGCCTTTGTTCACTCAGTTCGCAAAAAATTTTACCCCTTGTGAATAGATGGGGGTTTTTTTTCATTTTTTAAATTTCAGAAGTTTTAACATTTTGATTCAGTAAAAAATTTTTGACTTAGGAAGAAAAAAAAATTGCAAAATTGAAAGAAACATATTTCTAATAGTTTTACCTACAGAACATGTCCTGAAAGTTTCAACAAAATCAAAAATGTCAAGCATCCACCCTTGTCTGATTTTTTTTTTAAATACGGTATCTTAAATAGTTTTAGATATATATCAGAATACACAAAAAGTAAAATTATTGAAGGGCTCAAATTTTCAACCACTCTCCGATCAACTTTCTAAAGTTCTCGTGATTTCAACCACTCTCTTATTGGCACTATATTTAGATTAACTTAATGTTAAGTATTATTAAGATTTCAATTGTCTTTTCGAATTTCTATGTTACTGCTTCACTGCAATAACTTATAAGTGTTCAAACAAGTGTATTTCATTATTGACTAAAAAGGCTTATTTTTAAAACTAGAAAAAAAAAAGGTTTTTCTAGTTCTAAAAATAATTTATGCGTTGGTGCATGCTCATTACTATTTTTTTTTTCCTCAAAAAACTAATCTTAATTTTGTGATCTATGTTAGAAATTTTTTATTATCCTGTTAATAATTAATATAATTTAAAATAATTGAAATGTATCTTTCTGAATATTTTTTTAAAAATAGAATTTACAGAGAAAGAAATGATTTTTAGTATCACAGCTTCAAATTGTTGCTTAAACAAATGTTTCTTCTTATTAAACTAACGTTTTTATTTTTTTTTTAATTTATTTTTAGGACTAGGATAATTGGATGTGAAGCCTTTATTTATTTAACATTATCTGAAGATTCTAAGGCTCTAGTAATTGGAAGCTTATGTTTAGAACATAATCATGATTTAACTCGGACATTTGAATATGTACCCAGGAAAAAGCGAAGTCGTGAACTGAGAATGAAATTAAACAATATAGAAGTTTATCAGCAAGAAAAGTTGAAAAACAGAAAAAAACCATTGGTACAAAGAATGATTTTTAAACGGAGAAAAAATGTAGAAAGTTCAGTTTTTGTAACACAGGATTTATCAAACTTAAATGTATCAAGTAAGTCTCACATTATTTCTTCTTTTATATCTTTTTATTTAATATCTTTTTCTTTATATCTTAAACTTAATTTCATTTTAAAAATTGCATACAGTGTTTGCCTTAACTGGTCTGTTAACATAATAATGTAATAAATATGTATAATTTTTAAGAAGAATATTAACTATTATTTTGGCTATTGTATGCAATAATTGCACAAAATTTAAGAAACCTAGCTTAAATGTTTTTGAAGATATGAACATTTGTATAGAAAAAAAAATTCTTTATCTTTCGTTTTTTTGCTATGACTTTAAAAATATTCTATAAAATTTAACAAAAAATTTTTTGAGCAATTTAAAATTAATTACAAAATTATTATTTTAAAGTTTGAGAAAAATTTGTTCTAAACTGCGCAAGTTATGAATAGTTAAAGTAGTTTTTTTATACTACACATGCACAGATTGAATGAAAACTTTTTCTTCCTTAATTTTTTAATGAATCGTATTTGGCAATTAATAAAAAAATTCCGATTTGAATATCTTAAAAATTTAAAAAGTTGCAAACAATTTTCTAAGTAGTTTTCGTAATTTTTAAAAAAAAGCTTAAAATAGTTAAAGGTTTTCCACAAATTTCATTTTGTACTATTAAATGAGATTGATAAAATATTACCCTCATTGTTTGGAATCTCCCTCCATTAAAAGTATCTTCTCTTTCACATGTTTTGTTTTCTTATACAATCACATTTTGCCGTAGGAACGTTTATTGTAAGGCATTATCATTTGTTATTTAATTTTGTATTATAATACAAAATAATATTCTAGGAAATCCCTTATTATTTTGAGCTTTCTTTAAAAAAGTTTAAAAAAAATTGCTTGAAACATTTTAAATTTTTAAGATATTCAAATCAGACTTTTTTTATTAGTTGCCAAATACATTTCACTACAAAATTACAAAAAAGAAAGAAAAAAAATTTAGTTTTTTTCCCCTTATATATTGCATAATTTTAAATAAATTTTTTTTAATTATTAAATTTTAATTTATTGTATTTTTAAATTTTTATTACAAAATGGCTTAAATATTTGGCTCTTTTCATATATAGATGAATATGCGCAAATATCAGGGCCATATGAAGCAGAATCAATGAACAATCCTGACAACAATTCTTCACATTTTGTGCAAGAAGGGGAAGGATCAGAATTTGTATCTGGTGAACAACTGTGTAGATGTGGATTTGGTATAATATTTCAAATAAATTATGTTTCTAACTTTATCAATAACCAACAATATAGCTAACAGTAAAAGGGAAACAAATCATGAGAAAAGTAAATGTTTATTTTAATGAATTTTTTTTTCACATAAAATCTGCAAGCGAAAAGTTTCTATCATGCATTAGTTTTGATTAGACAATGCTAACACAATTTTTGATGATTTCTAAAAAAATGAGAGCAAATTATGTCATGTAAATTTTTTTTAAAAATTAAATAAAAACTTAGTTGAATTTTTATTGAAATATCAACAGAATTTGAACTACATAGAATTTCAATTACTAAACTACAGTGTGTACACTATTATTATTTTTATAGTTTCTACATAAATAAAGGTCTTTTTAATAATATAATAGTATAATGTTATTCTGATATAGGATTTATCTAATGAGTAACAAGGCTACCTGGGTGAAATTGAAGCAGATTTGCTTCACACACATAAAGAGTGTAATCACTGTATATATGTAAATCAAAATTTTCTTAAATTTTTCTTGGAATTGTATTTATCCATTTAATAAATTCTGATAATTTATTGAAAAAAGCATTGAAGCATAATAAAAATAATGTTATCAATATTTTTTCCTTTGGAATCTTAAATTACGATATTAAGAATTAGATCTAACAACAGGGTGCGTAGCATTTTTAAAAAGTGCTTAAAGGTGCTTTTAAAAAGTACTTAATTTTTCCTTTTTTAAAATAAGATATATTTTTTTTTACCATGTCTACTTTTGCCTCAAATTATGCAAAAATCGTAGTTTTTACATTGTTCTAACGTTTTCTCTATTCATTCAACCACAATCTGTTTTGTATACAGTTGGTCCGCAGAACATGAAAGCGCTGATCATGTTACATGTTTGATGAAATACTTGCGGGTGCGCATATACTGAGCTGGAATCAGTGGAGAGGTTTATTGCACTCTGATATGCATTTTGCAAGATATTCTCAATTTTAGACTTCATTTGCAGAATTGCGGGGACCAACTAAATAATGACAAATATTAATTTTTTTTTTCTCTTGTTAATTTCATCGTTACTGAAGCGTCATCATCTTCGTCAATGGCAAGCTAATAGACTTCTTGTGCTGTTCTATTTATAGATCAGTACCATAATCTTTGAATTTGACTTGAGGACCATTCACTAAGTACATATTTTCATGTAAGTTCTCAGAGCAGTCGAGAATCACGAAGCTTCATTACCTCAAAATTTCCATATCCTGTTTATTCATTTAATATAATAAAGATAAGAATTAATTGAGATTTTTAAACGTAAAATATTTTACCTGAAGGGCCATCCACTAATCGCATAGTTTTTTTTAAAAACTTTTATTGTACTTAATTACTTTTTTAAAGACTATTATTTTTTTACTTATTAATTATTATAATTGTTTTATTACTTTTAAAATTTTCAGTGCCCTTAATTTGTTTTAAAAAAAAAACTTAATATTTAAAGGCAAGATTTTTAAAAAATATGAAGTAAGGGGCTTTCAATATTTTAAATGCAGCAAAAAATCTTGTTATTCAGATTTGTCATTCCAAAATACTTCAATTCATCTCTTAATGATTTGATTTAAAAACAATTGAAATAAGAAATTTAACTATCTCAGATTTGTTAAATATTATAAATGTAGAGACTATGTAATAATTTACTTCTGACAAATTTATTTAGTTTCAATACTCATTGTTACATTTCGAAAATATTTTATTCATTTCATTAAAGAAATACTGAACCAAGTAATGAATTTAAATAGAAAATTTATTAGGGGCCATTCACTAATTTTCATTTGTAATATAAATTTATTAAAGTTTTCTTAGTTTACTTAATTCTTTACATACTTTTATAAATTCGGTATGATCAATAATATTAATCTTGTAAATGTTTTGTTGACTATGCTATTATAAATAACATTTATTTAAATTTAAAAAAATACACTCGATAACCATTTTAAAGAATAGTTAAATTAATTAGAATTTTGAATTAAAACTTTTTACATAATTAAATAAGGTGATTATTAATTTAAAAAATAATATGAGCTTCTCAATAATTAATGTATTTAAAATTTTGATAAAATTGTTTTTATGGTATCTAATATTATCAAGAAAAGAGTTCTTTGTCGATAACTAGTTATTTTATCATTATCATGTAAAGTCCTTGAAAATTATTTTGCATTTTGTTAATGTATATATGAAGAACTTTCAACATTAGGAAGAAAACTATTTTACTAGTGCACAGATCCTAATTATGATCTTTTTTTAAAGTACTTAAAAATATTGATTGATTAAAAGGTTCTTATTTTTTGTTGAAAAATTTGGCTGCGGACCCTGAAAAATATTTTTTTCTTGATCATTGCATTAATACCTAAGTAATATTTTTTCAGCAATGTTCTAATTAATATATTTTTTTGTATACTAGTAATATTAAATTCTGTGAAATCAATTGAAAAATTATATTTTTTAAAAAAATGAAATATACCCTGAAAATGTTTTATTTGAAACTCCTCAACAAAGAGTTATTAAGCAGCAATTAATATTTAACTTATACAGCTATAGTGAACCTTCAAGGGACCGAAATTTTGGTTCACTATAACCGGGACTTCACTAAGTCCGTTTTGCAAATAATTTTAACTAATAGTTCCTAAGTCCCCTCTCACATTATTTAAATCAATGACCAATAAAATGAAATGCAAAACGTACTGAAACATAATACATAGCAACAAAAAATGCATTAACTTGTATTTTTTATTGCTCTTTGTCTTGAGTACAAAAAAAATAGTAATCTTTAGCTGAAGAGCAAATCCTCAACATCTGATATGAAAGCTCTTCCAACTCTCTGATAATTTTTCCTGGATTTATTTTATCCTGCTTTTTAAACCTGTCTAATGAGCCATTCGAGCACATAGAAGTTGTCTCACCAAATCGCTGAGCAATTTCATTGGCTTTGACTTGACGCATTTATCCAGATACTGGAAGATTGCGGCTTCTTTGAATGCTGTACCAATTCAATAATGCTATTCAATAAGGAAGAAAACAAGAAAAAATGCTTATTGCTACATTCTATGCTATAGATGGTTTCAAAAATCGTATATGTAGCTATTTATTTCGAAGTAGAAATTTCAAAATTATTACAAAAAAAAAATGAAGAAAATAAATCAGTCAAATAATTAAAAAGTTTATAATATCCAACTTCCTTCTCTTTTGTTAGTTCACTATTTCCACAAAAATTAACATTACACGTGTGTAGCAAGGCGCGGTAGCGAACATTTCCTTCACTATATGCGGGAGTTCATTATAAACGGTGTTCACTATAGCGGTGTTTGACTGTATTGACATTAGCATTGTTTAATATTTAACTTAATGTATGCAGCTTTAAGGTTTCTTCCTGAAATTTGTCAGGATTGAAATTGAATTAATTTAATACAAAGTAGTTGGAGAAATTTTTCTTCGGAGTATAAATTTATAAAAGGGCCAACTATGCTAATTGTGAGATAATTGGTACAATTTTTCTTGTGCTACGCTTCCTAATGCCATGTGTGACTATATGTAAAAATTTCTAAGTATTCAAAGGGTTTATATTTCAGAAATAACACAATAAAATAAATTTGTGTTAATTAAGTCAGTTTATATCAAGTATCATAGTTTTAGTTTAATGGATTTATTTTCCAGGAACATCGGAATTAACTAAACAAGAGTTGATGCTAATGGAAGTCGAGGAACATAATCATCGTTTGGAAATATTAGAGCTTCAGGAAGCTTTCCAAATTGAAAGAATTGAAAAAATGCGATACTTACAAGATCTAAAAATTCAAAAGGCAGAACTGGATCTTCAGACTAGAAATAGTGAATAGAATATTGTTTTTAACCTGGTTTTGTTCTATATAAGTTTTGTTTTA